>NC_090655.1:212494613-213122113 GCF_040937935.1 Hyperolius riggenbachi | reverse complement strand
ATTTCCTGTAAGCATACATAGTACGCTTTCACGACTCATTTAAAAAAAATGACTGAGGTCATCTTGTGGCCAAATAGTAAAACTACATCTAAAAACATTTTTTTTTAAAGAGACTCTGTAACAAATTTTTCAGCCTTAGTTCTTCTATCCTATAAGTTCCTTTGCCTGTTCTAATGTGCTCTGGCTTACTGCAGCCTTTCCTAATTGCACTGTCTCTGTAATAAATCTTATCTCCTTTCCTCTGTCGTGTGTGTCGGGCTAAGGTTTGAATGTGTGGAATGTGCAGGGCTGCTTGTGATTGGATAGAAGCGATACACACCCTCTGCAGGCCCCCTACACACTCTGTATGACTCACACACTCTGTTTATGTGAGCCTATCACAAGCTGGTTAGTTTGTTTGTAAACAAGTTCAAAAAATGACTGGGTCTCCACCTGGATAAATGCAGTATCGCTGAACTTTCTTTATTGCACCATAGTAATAAAAAACACGACGTTTCGGCACACAGGCCTTTATCAAGTGTTACAAAATCAAATGGATACTCACAGTTATATATTGCACTACATCATTAAAAATTCACGCCCCTCAAGAGGGCGGGCACAAACTTAAAGAACGAGTGGCCAAAAATATTTAAAGAGACAGCATGGTAAACAAACTCTCTATAAAAAGCATCTTAAATTAAACTCATCATTCAGTCCATTAGGTGTCAAGGTACTCAACCTATTGATCCACCTATGTTCACATCTAAGCAAAGATGTCTGTCCGTCCATTCCTTCTATAACCGCGACTTTTTCAAGAACGCACCATCGCAATTCCCCCACCATATGATCACAGTCATAGAAATGTTTCCCTATAGGGGAATCAAATTTTTTATTAGGATCATCATGGTACTTTCTATATAAACGAATATTACTGCGGTGTTCATTAATTCTTACTCTGACCTCACGGGAGGTTTGACCAACATAACCCATCCCACAAGGGCATTTTAAAAAATAAATTACACTTGATGTAACACATGAAAAATTACCTCTAATATTAATCTTATAGCCCTTTGTGGGATGCCTAATGTGGTCCCCCCTTATAATACTGGAACAGTTTTGGCAATTCAAGCATGCAAAAGTTCCCCTCTTTTGTGGTAGGAAAGTGCTTTGTTGCACCGTACGTTTCTTAATATCTGCCCTTACCAATTTATCACGCAGACTTTTACCCTTCCGGTAAACAAAAGAAGGGGGAGAGGAAAACACCTTGGACAGTAAAGGGTCTGCATCAATAAGTGACCAATTCTCCAAAATGGTTTTTTTTACCAGATTCGCATGACTGTCATATGTGGAAATGAACTGTACTTTCTTAAAATCTTGCCCCTTGGTGCTTTTCTTTCTCAAAACTTTCCTATCCATCTGTGCCACAGTTTGTGCGACACCTACAACTTCTTTCGTATCATAACCACGTTCAGTAAAATCTTTAACTAATTTCTTAGCTTGATTATCATAAGCCCTGTCGTCCGATGTAATCCGCCTTGCACGAATGAATTGACTCTTAGGGAGACCCCGTATCAAGGAACGTGGATGACAGCTTGTTGCCAATAAGGCATTATTACGATCGGTACTTTTTCTAAATAAATCAGTGTGAAATATAAAAACATCAAACTGTACATCCACGTCCAAGAAATGTAAATTGGTGGGGTGAAACTCCAGAGTGAATTTAATCGAGTCATGATAACCATTTAACTCTGCCACAAATGTTCTTAAACTCTCCTCATTCCCTTTCCAACAAAAGAACAAATCGTCAATATAACGACAGTAGCCGATTCCATGTGCGCAAAAAAGTTCATTGGCAAAAATATATTTCAATTCGAAATCTGCCATAAAAATATTTGCTAGGGTAGGTGCATAAGGGGCCCCCATTGGTACCCCTTTAACCTGTAGAAAGAAGTCATTCCGAACTCTAAAATAGTTTGACTGTAGACATAATGATAAAAGTTGTTTTACAAATGTCGTATTTACTGCAGGATCATTATATTGCACTAATGCCCCTGAAATAGCCTCTAAGGCCTCAATATGAGGTATGTTCGTATAAAGACTGACAATGTCTAAACTGACCAAGTATGTAATTCCATTGGTTTCTATTTCCTCCAAACCTTTCAAAAAAGCAGTAGTATCCTGTAAACAATAAAGGTTATTTTTCACGATAGGCTGTAAAACACTGTCAACATAAATTCCCAGTGGTTCCAATAATGAACCTGATGCAGAAACTATAGGACGTCCAGGGGGGTGAATGGGGTCCTTATGAATTTTGGGTAAAGTGTACATTATCGGCACTCTAAAATGTTCTTTGGTCAACACCCCCTTAAGTGTATGTGAAATTAACCCATTTTCAACAGCCTCTGCCAAAAAAGTGTCTATATGATCTTTAATCCTCCGTGATGGATCTCCTGGGAGGGGCCTATAAGTGTCAGTATCATTAACTTGTTTCAATAATTCATACAGGTATGCATCCTTTTCTTGTACCACCAAGGAACCCCCTTTATCTGCTTTTTTAAAAACGACATTCTCCTCTTGCTGTAATCTCTTTAAAGCCTCTCTCTCCTTGTATGTCATATTATTTTTTCTCTTAAGACTATTGTGGCTCCAATTGGTCTCCAAAGTGTGCATAACTGTATTCTCAAAAACATCAAGAGTAGCATTCTGAATTGGGGCATCAGATTTATTCTTCCCCCTTAATTTTAAGGGCAAAACCTCCGTATCAGCTGTAACATTTCTATTCAGACTGTTCACAGGTTCCCTTAAATGATGCCATATTTTCCACTTAAGTTTTCATATGAATTTGTACATATCTACTTTGATGTCAAAAATATCTTGATTAAAGGCAGGAACAAAACTCAGCCCTTTGTTTAGTACTGACAACTCTTTACAATCAAATTCCCTGGATGAAATATTAAACACCAGCCCAGTCTCAGTCACGGGTTTAAACATGGTCGTTTGCAAACTATCTGTTGCATTAGCGATGGTATAGATATATTCTGGCCTAATGTCAGTGAGGAAATCCCCATATGAAACAGAAGAACCTGTGGTACTCACGTAGTCCTGGTATGCTGTTAGCGGTGATATTTGCGGCTCCTGGTGACCCGATAAGGCTGCGGGGAGGAAGAGGGTGGAGGCCGCGCTTGAACAGCTCTCTGCCGCTCTCTTACTTGCGGCTGACTCTTCCGTGTCATGGAACGCTGTCCTGCGGTCTGTGCGTCCCCTACGTCTCCGCCTCCTGCGTCTACGGTGGCTCCCTGGGGAAAAAAACGGCGGTCAGCGCCCACTGGTGGTTCCTGTTCGGATTCCGAATCAGCGGTTTCCTGGCGTCTTCTGTTCCAGTAAGAGCCCTGCCTGACTCTCTGTTGTGTTTTGCGTATCATGCTCCAGGTGTAAACCTGATTGTTGGCGTAATCCTGCGCATCTCTCTGGAACTTTTGGACCTTCACCTTTAATGTGAGTTCCTTTGTATCTTTGATCAAATCATCAAGCTTGACTTTAAACTGTGCATATTCCGCAATGGTATCTTTAGCCAGCAATTCATTTTTAAGGCGATCTATTTCAGACTTAATGCTGTCAATCTTAGGATGTAAATGTTGTATAGTCAAATACATTAAATCCATTGAGCACTTATTAAGAATACCATTCCATTTCTTTATGAACTCGGGATCATCCTTACAAAAAATAGGCGTTAGTGTTACCCGGAGGCCCCTTGGAATTCGCTCCACACGTAAATATTCCGTTAGGGTGGACACATGCAATGACAGATTGACTTCTTTGAGTGCTAGATTTTCAATCTGTTTCTTTAAACTCTCAATGGGGTCAGATTCTCCTGAGGTGAATGTATAACGGACTGATCCTCCTAATGCTAAAATGGCCAAACGTTCATCATCAGAAAAACTATGGTACTCAATATGAGAATTAACTTCAGATGCCACATCATCCTGCGACATGTCTTTGACAAATATTCAAACCAGGAGCTCCAAACGACCTGGGATCCAATCGCAATCCAATAGTAGTAGCAAACGGTCTCCAGAGCTCGACTGGACAATATGAAGGGGACCAGGGAGTCAACCAGTCCACACCCGGATCCTTAAGGGTGTAACGATCAGCAGCAACAAGTTCAAAAAATGACTGGGTCTCCACCTGGATAAATGCAGTATCGCTGAACTTTCTTTATTGCACCATAGTAATAAAAAACACGACGTTTCGGCACACAGGCCTTTATCAAGTGTTACAAAATCAAATGGATACTCACAGTTATATATTGCACTACATCATTAAAAATTCACGCCCCTCAAGAGGGCGGGCACAAACTTAAAGAACGAGTGGCCAAAAATATTTAAAGAGACAGCATGGTAAACAAACTCTCTATAAAAAGCATCTTAAATTAAACTCATCATTCAGTCCATTAGGTGTCAAGGTACTCAACCTATTGATCCACCTATGTTCACATCTAAGCAAAGATGTCTGTCCGTCCATTCCTTCTATAACCGCGACTTTTTCAAGAACGCACCATCGCAATTCCCCCACCATATGATCACAGTCATAGAAATGTTTCCCTATAGGGGAATCAAATTTTTTATTAGGATCATCATGGTACTTTCTATATAAACGAATATTACTGCGGTGTTCATTAATTCTTACTCTGACCTCACGGGAGGTTTGACCAACATAACCCATCCCACAAGGGCATTTTAAAAAATAAATTACACTTGATGTAACACATGAAAAATTACCTCTAATATTAATCTTATAGCCCTTTGTGGGATGCCTAATGTGGTCCCCCCTTATAATACTGGAACAGTTTTGGCAATTCAAGCATGCAAAAGTTCCCCTCTTTTGTGGTAGGAAAGTGCTTTGTTGCACCGTACGTTTCTTAATATCTGCCCTTACCAATTTATCACGCAGACTTTTACCCTTCCGGTAAACAAAAGAAGGGGGAGAGGAAAACACCTTGGACAGTAAAGGGTCTGCATCAATAAGTGACCAATTCTCCAAAAGGAGAATATATCTATACCATCGCTAATGCAACAGATAGTTTGCAAACGACCATGTTTAAACCCGTGACTGAGACTGGGCTGGTGTTTAATATTTCATCCAGGGAATTTGATTGTAAAGAGTTGTCAGTACTAAACAAAGGGCTGAGTTTTGTTCCTGCCTTTAATCAAGATATTTTTGACATCAAAGTAGATATGTACAAATTCATATGAAAACTTAAGTGGAAAATATGGCATCATTTAAGGGAACCTGTGAACAGTCTGAATAGAAATGTTACAGCTGATACGGAGGTTTTGCCCTTAAAATTAAGGGGGAAGAATAAATCTGATGCCCCAATTCAGAATGCTACTCTTGATGTTTTTGAGAATACAGTTATGCACACTTTGGAGACCAATTGGAGCCACAATAGTCTTAAAGAGGAGCTGTTAGGTATAGGGTCTCAGAGAAAATAAACACATATATCAGTAGCTAAAGATTGGCTGTACTTACATTACATATGCATTTCACTGTCCACGTTTGGATTTCACAGAATATTTATATAGTATATGCAGAGAATGATGCTCCTGACAGCTCATGGCAGGTTCCATGTTTGTGAAGCCAAATGTGTCGTCATGTCCTGCCTGCTTCTGATCACAGATACACTCGTTCTTGAACAACACGGTGTGCAGTGAATATTAATGAGCCATGTGGCTAGGAACAATAGCTGACTCCTGCAGTGTAGTCTGCCCGAGATTTATCAGTGCTTCGCGCGCTGGACTGATTAGAAGCTCCTGTACCGTCTCATTAGCAGCCGAGGGGAGGGCCCCAGAATGCTTTGCAGTTTAGCTGCGGCTTGCGGCTTTATGGGTCTATAACAGAGGTTAAGATAAGCACACATCAAAGGTAACTGAAATGTTTATCTTCACTAATGGCTTTTGAGCTTCCTTCTAAACTGTTTAACACAGGAGAATAGAGGTTTAAATTAGCTTCTGCAGCCTGACAGTTACTCTTTAAGAGAAAAAATAATATGACATACAAGGAGAGAGAGGCTTTAAAGAGATTACAGCAAGAGGAGAATGTCGTTTTTAAAAAAGCAGATAAAGGGGGTTCCTTGGTGGTACAAGAAAAGGATGCATACCTGTATGAATTATTGAAACAAGTTAATGATACTGACACTTATAGGCCCCTCCCAGGAGATCCATCACGGAGGATTAAAGATCATATAGACACTTTTTTGGCAGAGGCTGTTGAAAATGGGTTAATTTCACATACACTTAAGGGGGTGTTGACCAAAGAACATTTTAGAGTGCCGATAATGTACACTTTACCCAAAATTCATAAGGACCCCATTCACCCCCCTGGACGTCCTATAGTTTCTGCATCAGGTTCATTATTGGAACCACTGGGAATTTATGTTGACAGTGTTTTACAGCCTATCGTGAAAAATAACCTTTATTGTTTACAGGATACTACTGCTTTTTTGAAAGGTTTGGAGGAAATAGAAACCAATGGAATTACATACTTGGTCAGTTTAGACATTGTCAGTCTTTATACGAACATACCTCATATTGAGGCCTTAGAGGCTATTTCAGGGGCATTAGTGCAATATAATGATCCTGCAGTAAATACGACATTTGTAAAACAACTTTTATCATTATGTCTACAGTCAAACTATTTTAGAGTTCGGAATGACTTCTTTCTACAGGTTAAAGGGGTACCAATGGGGGCCCCTTATGCACCTACCCTAGCAAATATTTTTATGGCAGATTTCGAATTGAAATATATTTTTGCCAATGAACTTTTTTGCGCACATGGAATCGGCTACTGTCGTTATATTGACGATTTGTTCTTTTGTTGGAAAGGGAATGAGGAGAGTTTAAGAACATTTGTGGCAGAGTTAAATGGTTATCATGACTCGATTAAATTCACTCTGGAGTTTCACCCCACCAATTTACATTTCTTGGACGTGGATGTACAGTTTGATGGTTTTATATTTCACACTGATTTATTTAGAAAAAGTACCGATCGTAATAATGCCTTATTGGCAACAAGCTGTCATCCACGTTCCTTGATACGGGGTCTCCCTAAGAGTCAATTCATTCGTGCAAGGCGGATTACATCGGACGACAGGGCTTATGATAATCAAGCTAAGAAATTAGTTAAAGATTTTACTGAACGTGGTTATGATACGAAAGAAGTTGTAGGTGTCGCACAAACTGTGGCACAGATGGATAGGAAAGTTTTGAGAAAGAAAAGCACCAAGGGGCAAGATTTTAAGAAAGTACAGTTCATTTCCACATATGACAGTCATGCGAATCTGGTAAAAAAAACCATTTTGGAGAATTGGTCACTTATTGATGCAGACCCTTTACTGTCCAAGGTGTTTTCCTCTCCCCCTTCTTTTGTTTACCGGAAGGGTAAAAGTCTGCGTGATAAATTGGTAAGGGCAGATATTAAGAAACGTACGGTGCAACAAAGCACTTTCCTACCACAAAAGAGGGGAACTTTTGCATGCTTGAATTGCCAAAACTGTTCCAGTATTATAAGGGGGGACCACATTAGGCATCCCACAAAGGGCTATAAGATTAATATTAGAGGTAATTTTTCATGTGTTACATCAAGTGTAATTTATTTTTTAAAATGCCCTTGTGGGATGGGTTATGTTGGTCAAACCTCCCGTGAGGTCAGAGTAAGAATTAATGAACACCGCAGTAATATTCGTTTATATAGAAAGTACCATGATGATCCTAATAAAAAATTTGATTCCCCTATAGGGAAACATTTCTATGACTGTGATCATATGGTGGGGGAATTGCGATGGTGCGTTCTTGAAAAAGTCGCGGTTATAGAAGGAATGGACGGACAGACATCTTTGCTTAGATGTGAACATAGGTGGATCAATAGGTTGAGTACCTTGACACCTAATGGACTGAATGATGAGTTTAATTTAAGATGCTTTTTATAGAGAGTTTGTTTACCATGCTGTCTCTTTAAATATTTTTGGCCACTCGTTCTTTAAGTTTGTGCCCGCCCTCTTGAGGGGCATGAATTTTTAATGATGTAGTGCAATATATAACTGTGAGTATCCATTTGATTTTGTAACACTTGATAAAGGCCTGTGTGCCGAAACGTCGTGTTTTTTATTACTATGGTGCAATAAAGAAAGTTCAGCGATACTGCATTTATCCAGGTGGAGACCCAGTCATTTTTTGAACTTGTTGCTGCTGATCGTTACACCCTTAAGGATCCGGGTGTGGACTGGTTGACTCCCTGGTCCCCTTCATATTGTCCAGTCGAGCTCTGGAGACCGTTTGCTACTACTATTAGTTTGTTTGTAAACACTGCCTAAAACAATAAAAAGTACAATAAAAAAAAATTACATAAATAGTTACCTTAGGGACTGAACTCTTTTAATTTGTATGTCAAGAGTGTATATTACTGTTACTTTATAAATTATGAGCTTGTAATTAGGGATGGACACAAAACTGAAAAAATACAACTTTATTTCCAAATAAAATATTGGTGCCAGACATTGTGATAGGGACATAATTTACGGGTGTAATGACCAGTACAAATGGGCAAATAAATTACGTAGATTTTAATTGTAGTAGCATGCATTATTTAAAAACTATATTGGCCAAGTACAGATCCTGAATCCCCAGAACCACCCCCAAATCAGTGATGTCACAGTGACATCATTAGCGTCACCTCAGATATCTTCTCCTGAGCCTATAAGGCTCACTCGAACGTGCGCGGTGCGACCTTCGGGTCGCGCGCCAGCCGGAAGACACCGCTGGAGGGATGCCGTCAGAGGATTCCAGCTCGTCAGTCCCGCCACTCGCCCGGACCTCGCCGGAGACGCCATGGGACCTGCCGCTGGAAGGAAAGATTGTTACAGGTTTAACCAACTACTCCATTAACCACTTGCCGACCGCCTACTGCAGATTGGTGGCAGCCCCAGGACCACGTAACGCAGAATGGCATCGGTTCCTGGGGCACTGTTTTGCCGGGGATCGTGCGCTGGGATGTGCGCACATCCGCCGGCAATAGGCTCCGCCCACGAGCGACGTCAACCCGCCGGCCAATCGGAAGCGCCGGCGGGTTGTTAACCCGATGATCGCCGCATCAGAAGCGTATATTACGCTTTGTAATGTTTACAAAGTGTATTATACAGGCTGCCTCCTGCCCTGGTGGTCCCAGTGTCCGAGGGACCACTAGGGCAGGCTGCAGCCACCCTAGTCTGCACCCAAACACACTGATCTGCCCCCTGATCGCCCACAGCACCCCTCAGACCCCCCCCCCTGCCCACCCCCCAGACCACTGTTTGCACCCAATCACCCCCCTAATCACCCATCAATCACTCCCTGTCACTATCTGTCAACGCTATTTTTTTCAGTCCCTAAACTGCCCCCTGGGGACTCTTGCTCACCCCCCCACCCCTCAGATTCTCCCCAGACCCCCCTCCCCCTGTGTACTGTATGCATCTATCCCCCCTGATCACCTGTCACTGCCACCCATCAATCAGCCCCTAACCTGCCCCTTGCAGGGAATCATCACCCACCCACACCATTAGATCGCCTGCAGACCCGACGTCAGATCACCTCCCAAGTGCACTGTTTACCTCTGTTCTCTCTAAACACCCACTAATTACCCATCAATCACCCCCTATCACCACCTGTCACTGGTACCCATCAGATTAGACCCTAATCTGCCCCTTGCGGGCACCCAATCACCCGCCCACACGCTCAGATTTCCCTCAGACCCCCCCTTATCAATTCGCCAGTGCATTATTTACATCTGTTCTTCCCTGTATTAACCCACTGATCACCTGTCGATCACCTATCAATCACCCCCTGTCACTGCCACCCATCAATCTGCCCCTTGCGGGCAATCTGATCACCCACCCACACCATTAGATCGCCTGCAGACCCGACTTCAGATCACCTCCCAAGTGCACTGTTTACATCTGTTCTCTCCTCTAAACACCCACTAATTACCCATCAATCACCCCCTGTCACCACCTGTCACTGCTACCAATCAGATTAGACCCCTATCTGCCCCTAGGGCACCCAATCACCCGCCCACACCCTCAGAACGCCCTCAGACCCTAGCCCTGATCACCTCGCCAGTGCATTGCTTGCATCTATTCCCCCCACTAATCACACCTTGAGACACCCATCAATCACCTCCTGTCTCCACCTGTCACCCTCTAGCACACCTACCAATCAAATCAGGCCCTAATTTGCCCCGTGTGGGCTCCTGATCACTCGGCCAAACCCTCAGATCCCCCTCAGACCCCTTCCGATCACCTCCCCAGTGCATTGATTGCATCTATTTTCCCCTCTAACCACCCCCTGAGACACCCATCAATCACCTCCTGTCACCCCCCTAGCACTCCTATCCATCAGATCAGGCCCAATACAACCTGTCATGTAAGAGGCCACCCTGCTTATGACCGGTTCCACAAAATTTGCCCCCTCATAGACCACCTGCCATCAAAATTTGCAGATGCTTATACCCCTGAACAGTCATTTTGAGACATTTGGTTTCCAGACTACTCAGGGTTTTGGGCCCGTAAAATGCCAGGGCAGTATAGGAACTCCACAAGTGACCCCTTTTTAGAAAAAAGACACCCCAAGGTATTCTGTTAGGTGTATGAAGCATTCATAGAAGATTTTATTTTTTGTCAAAAGTTAGCGGAAATTGCTTTTTTATTGTTTTTTCACAAAGTTTCATTTTTCACTAACTTGTGACAAAAAATAAGATCTTCTATGAACTCACCATACACCTAACGGAATACCTTGGGGTGTCTTCTTTCTAAAATGGGGTCACTTGTGGGGTTCCTATACTGCCCTGGCATTTTAGGGGCCCTAAACCGTGAGGAGTAGTCTAGAATCCAAATGCCTCAAAATGACCTGTGAATAGGACGTTAGGCCCCTTAGCGCACCTAGGTTGCAAAAAAGTGTCACATGTGGTATTGCCGTACTCAGAAGAAGTAGTATAATGTGTTTTGGGGTGTATTTTTACATGTACGCATGCGCGATGGCCATGAGCGGCAGATACGCGTGCGCGGTAGCCATAAACGGCATGACGTTTCCGGCGCACCGGCCCCGTCCTCGTAAGTTGACACATCCCACTCCACTATGGTCGGCCACCTCTGCCTCCCAGTCCCCACCTCTTCGACATTACTATTGGCCGGGCGGCCAGGAAAGCCACCACGCCCACTCCTCAATCTCGGCTCCACACATCAATTAACTTCCGGCTACTTAATAGGTCCTGAGCGGGCAAAAAACCACAGAGGTGCCAAACTGGATCGGGACCTAGAGCTGGTAAGTGATCTCAAACCACCCTTCCCCATACATATCTCTGGCGGCTCTCTCTTCATCTCACCCTCCGTTATGATAATAATTTGTGATATACTATTCTCTTAGGATCTTCCTGCATCTCTCGCTCTCCATTCAACCTCCCCACCTGCTATAACACTGTTTCTTGGACACCATCTATCCCCCCCCTCCTTATTTTTCCCCACAGTTATGTTATTCTAAATATGTTTCAGTTTTTTTCCCTCCTCCTTCCACCTCCTTAGCCCACCCTAGCCTTGGTACAGCAAGCTTATACACACTCTTGCTAGTTAATAACAAAATATAGTTCACTACCATTGAATTGCCAACCACACCTAGCAATATAGCATATATCAATATCATTAATGTCCCATATACATGTGTATATATACAGCTCCCTGATTTGGTCATATCTCTGTCATTTGTATTGTAGTGTGATACTCCTGTTGTTTAATGCCTAAAGAAGCGGGATCTTGCCCGTGAAACGCGTCGCAGTTGTTCTTGGAGTATGTGAATAAATTGCGTTTGATTTAAGCGACAGCATCGAGTCTGTTTTGGGTTGGTCGTTCCACCACTACCACCTGAATATTTTAAACCTTTTATTGGCGCCTCTGTACATCGCTATATCAAGTTTTCCACCCTTGGTGGAAGGGTGTTGCACCCTTTTCTTCCTTCCCAGAGAGCGACATCTGTATCCTGAGTGGGGACAGGTCTAATCTCCCCACCTGCTTATATAGTGGTTGCCTGGACGGCAACCCATGTTTGTGAGTATAATACTTACTTGTCAATATTCTCCACCTAATCCAATACATACTACACTATACCGGGCTCTCGGTTTTTCCGTTTTATCTCTCTGTAAATGGACAATTGTGTGTAAAAAAAAATCAAAAAATTGTCATTTACAGAGATATTTCTCCCACCCAGCATGGGTATGTGTAAAAATACACCACAAAACACATTATACTGCTTCTCCTGAGTACAGCGGTACCACATGTGTGGCACTTTTTTGCACCCTAACTGCGCTAAGGGGCCCAAAGTCCAATGAGTACCTTTAGGATTTCACAGGTCATTTTGCGACATTTGGTTTCAAGACTACTCCTCAGGGTTTAGGGCCCCTAAAATGCCAGGGCAGTATAGGAACCCCACAAATGACCCCATTCTAGAAAGAAGACACCCCAAGGTATTCCGTTAGGAGTATGGCGAGTTCATAGAAGATTTTATTTTTTGTCACAAGTTAGCGGAAAATGACACTTTGTGAAAAAAAAAACAATTAAAATCAATTTCCGCTTACTTGTGACAATAAAATCTTCTATGAACTCACCATACTCCTGACGGAATACCCGTTCATAGAAGATTTTATTTTTTTGTCACAAGTTAGCGGAAAATGACACTTTGTGAAAAAAAACAATTAAAATCAATTTCCGGTTACTTGTGACAATAAAATCTTCTATGAACTCACCATACTCCTGACGGAATACCCGTTCATAGAAGATTTTATTTTTTGTCACAAGTTAGCGGAAAATGACACTTTGTGAAAAAAAACAATTAAAATCAATTTCCGCTTACTTGTGACAATAAAATCTTCTATGAACTCACCATACTCCTAACGGAATACCTTGGGGTGTCTTCTTTCTAAAATGGGGTCATTTGTGGGGTTCCTATACTGCCCTGGCATTTTAGGGGCCCTAAACCATGAGGAGTAGTCTTGAAACCAAATGTCGCAAAATGACCTGTGAAATCCTAAAGGTACTCATTGGACTTTGGACCCCTTAGCGCAGTTAGGGTGCAAAAAAGTGCCACACGTGGTATCGCCGTACTCAGGAGAAGTAGTATAATGTGTTTTGGGGTGTATTTTTACACATACCCATGCTGAGTGGGAGAAAGATCTCTGTAAATGGACAATTGTGTGTAAAAAAAAAAATCAAAAAAATGTCATTTACAGAGATATTTCTCCCACCCAGCATGGGTATGTGTAAAAATACACCCCAAAACACATTATACTACTTCTCCTGAGTACGGCATTACCACATGTGTGGCACTTTTTTGCAGCCTAACTGCGCTAAGCGGCCCATAGTCCAATGAGCACCTTTAGGCTTTACAGGGGTGCTTACAATTTAGCACCCCCCAAAATGCCAGGACAGTAAACACACCCCACAAATTACCCCATTTTGGAAAGTAGACACTTCAAGGTATTCAGAGAGGAGCATAGTGATTCCGTGGCAGATTTCATTTTTTTTTACGCAAGTTAGAAGAAATGGAAACTTTTTTTTTTCCTTTTTTTTTGTCACAAAGTGTCATTTTCCGCTAACTTGTGACAAAAAAATAAAATCTTCTATGAACTCACCATGCCTCTCAGTGAATACTTTGGGATGTCTTCTTTCCAAAATGGGGTCATTTGGGGGGTATTTATACTATCCTGGAATTTTAGCACCTCATGAAACATGACAGGGGGTCAGAAAAGTCGGAGATGCTTCAAAATGGGAAAATTCACTGTTTGCACCATAGTTTGTAAACGCTATAACTTTTACCCAAACCAATAAATATACACTGAATGTTTTTTTTTTTTTAATCAAAGACATGTAGCAGAATAACTTTCGCGCTCAAATGTATAGGAAATTTTACTTTATTTGATAAATGTCAGCACAGAAAGTAAAAAAAGTCATTTTTTTGACAAAATTCATGTCTTTTTTGATGAATATAATAAAAAGTAAAAATCGCAGCAGCAATCAGATAGCACCAAAAGAAAGCTGTATTAGTGACAAGAAAAGGAGGTAAAATTCATTTAGATGGTAGGTTGTATGCCCGAGCAATAAACCGTTAAAGCTGCAGTGGTCTGAATGGGAAAAAAGGCTCTGGTCCTTAAGGGGTTTTATGACTGCAGTCCTTAAGTGGTTAAAGTCGTATTTGTATAGAACTCAATGTTCGCCAACCAGTCTCTAGCATGACGAAGTATAGACACCAGTTTATAAGCTCGCACATTAGGAAAACTGGCCTCAATGTTCTCCTTAGAATTCTTCAAGAGTCTGAAAGGTATTCTAGCCTGCTTTCCCTTCCATAAGAATGAAATGAAAGCTCTTTGCAACAGCTGGCAGTCTCTGCATCTCAACAAAAGTGGTAAGGTCTGTAGAGGGTATAGGAGCCTAAAAAAGTATCTTTATCAAATGACATCTATCCAAAAGCATAATAAGGGAGTTCTTTCCAATTAGACAACTCTATCATTATTTTGTTAAAGCGGAATGAAACCCAGCATTTCTACTTTTAATAGATTATTTATAGCATATTATATACAACCAGCTTTTTTTTTTTTTTTTTTTGCTAGAACTTAATTAGAAGGGTTAACACAGGCTTTAGAGGCTTCTGTACCTGCAGAGCTGGCCACTTCCGAACTTTACATAATGTTATCTTGTGTTTAATTGTATCAAGTGAGAAATGTAAACAAAGCCTTCTCTCACACTGCTGGCTCTGCTGAACAAAGTCAGACAAGCATAAATGCTTTCTGATTAAGTTAGAGGATGAATAAAGCAGTTATAAATAAAATGCAAAGTCATCTCTCAGAGTAAAATAAGTGTACTTTAGGAACGTATAATTTCTAAATGAATAATAATACTTATGCACAAAAGCAAATTTGCTAACCGTAAGGCATATAAAAAGTAGGAAAACATGTTTTTATTGAATATTATGTTGGGTTTTTATACCACTTTAAGTATAGGGGTGATATTTAAATGATAAAGCTAAGATGTATCCCTCATGATCTTAATGCCAAGATTTTTTATAAATTGGTGAGAAACTTGTAGGCCAAACTGATCTATCAATACAATATTTTTTTACCACATGAGATAATTTATCTCCTATGGACTTTTTACTGAACAGGTTTTGGTGAATTAAGGCCAATTTCATATCTTTTTCCGAACGTAACCAACCACTTAAGGACCAGGGGTGGTTTGCCTGATCTGTGCTGCGTGGACTCTCCAGCCCGCAGCACAGATCAGGATAGAGCCAGGGCGATCAGACTTACCCCCTTTTTTCCCCACTAGGGGGATGTCCTACTAGGGGGGGGGGGGGTTGATCGCCGCCGGCTTGCTGCGCTTTGCAGGGGGGGCTCTTCAAAGCCCCCCTCCGCAGCGTTTTCGGCGATTCGTCCCTCTCCCCCCCCCTGTGAGCGGCGCAGGACGGATATCCGTCCTGCGCATTGTAGGATAGGCTTCAGCCTATCATTTGCCGGCGATCCCCGGCCAATCAGAGGCCGGGGATCGCCGATCTGCCTTACGGCGCTGCTGCGCAGCAGCGCCGTATGATGTAAACAGCGGGGATTTCTTCCCCGCGTGTTTACATTTTGCCGGCGAGCCGCGATCGGTGGCTCTCCGGTAGTGTTGGGCGAACAGTGTTCGCCACTGTTCGGGTTCTGCAGAACATCACCCTGTTCGGGTGATGTTCGGGTTCGGCCGAACACCTGATGGTGTTCGGCCAAACTGTTCGGCCATATGGCCGAACTAAGAGTGCATGGCCGAACGTTACCCGAACGTTCGGCTAGCGCTGTGATTGGCCGAACGGGTCACGTGTAGTGTTGGGCGAACATCTAGATGTTCGGGTTCGGGCCGAACATGGCCGAACTCCGAACATAATGGAAGTCAATGGGGACCCGAACTTTCGTGCTTTGTAAAGCCTCCTTATATGCTACATACCCCAAATTTACAGGGTATGTGCACCTTGGGAGTGGGTACAAGAGGTAAAAATTTTTTAGCAAAAAGAGCTTATAGTTTTTGAGAAAATTGATTTTAAAGTTTCAAAGGGAAAACTGTCTTTTAAATGCGGGAAATGTCTGTTTTCTTTGCACAGGTAACATGCTTTTTGTCAGCATGCAGTCATAAATGTAATACATATAAGAGGTTCCAGGAAAAGGGACCGGTAACGCTAACCCAGCAGCAGCACACGTGATGGAACAGGAGGAGGGTGGCGCAGGAGGAGAAGGCCACGCTTTGAGACACAACAACCCAGGCCTTGCATGAGGACAAGAAGCGTGCGGATAGCAATTTGCATTTTGTCGCCATGCAGTCATAATTGTAATACAGATGAGAGGTTCAATAAACAGGGACCGGAAACGCTAACCCATCACAGATGTTCATTGTTCATGTTACTTGGTTAGGGTCCGGGAGTGTTGCGTAGTCGTTTCCAATCCAGGATTGATTCATTTTAATTTGAGTCAGATGGTCTGCATTTTCTGTGGAGAGGCGGATACGCCGCCGATCTGTGACGATGCCTCCGGCAGCACTGAAACAGCGTTCCGACATAACGCTGGCTGCCGGGCAAGCCAGCACCTCTATTGCGTACATTGCCAGTTTGTGCCAGGTGTCTAGCTTCGATAGCCAATAGTTGAAGGGTGCAGATGGATTGTTCAACACAGCTACGCCATCTGACATGTAGTCCTTGACCATCTTCTAGAGGCGATCGGTGTTGGAGGTGGATCTGCACGCTTGCTGTTCTGTGTGCTGCTGCATGGGTGTCAGAAAATTTTCCCACTCCAAGGACACTGCCGATACCATTCCATTTTGGGCACTAGCTGCGGCTTGTGTTGTTTGCTGCCCTCCTGGTCGTCCTGGGTTTGCGGAAGTCAGTCTGTCGGCGTACAACTGGCTAGAGGAGGGGGAGGATGTCAATCTCCTCTCTAAAGTCTCCACAAGGGCCTGCTGGTATTCTTCCATTTTGACCTGTCTGGCTCTTTCTTCAAGCAGTTTTGGAACATTGTGTTTGTACCGTGGATCCAGAAGGGTATAAACCCAGTAATTGGTGTTGTCCAGAATGCGCACAATGCGTGGGTCGCGTTCAATGCAGTCCTAGGCCGAAGAGGTCATAGCCTAGGGTCACAAAACCTGTTTATTTGGGCAATTTCAATGGTGGCGAGTCTGACGTACATAAATCGCAGCAATGGCCGTTAGCAACGTCTGAATCTCACGAAATGTCTCATGCAGGTAGAAGACATATTGTTAGACTTGGGCTCCAAAGATGGGTTCCCTACATCTCTGCAAACCAGAGTTACAGGGCTCCAAATTTGGTAAAATCCCCCATAGGCTTTCATTGGGCCTCCTATTTACAGTTCCAAAATCTCACATCTTTTCAAAGGGCAATTACTCAGCAGTGGCAAATTTTCTAGCATTGTAGGGACCCTTAGGGGGAACATGACTGGTGAGTTTCGGGCCCCTAGGCCAAAGAGGTCATAGCCTAGGGTCACAAAAACCTGTTTATTTGGGCTATTTCAATGGTAGTGATGGTGACGTACATAAATCGCAGCAATGGCCGTTAGCAAAGTCTGAATCTCACGAAATGTCTCATGCAGGTAGAAGACATATTGTTAGACTTGGATTCCAAAGATGGGGTCCCTACATCTCTGCAAACCAGAGTTACAGGGGTCCAAAATTGGTAAAATCCCCCATAGGATTTCATTGCCTCCCTATTTCACTTTCCAAAATTTCACATCTTTTCAAAGGGCAATGGCTCAGCAGTACCAAATTTTCTAGCATTGTAGGGACCCTTAGGGGGAACATGACTGGTGAGTTTCGGGCCCCTAGGCCGAAGAGGTCATAGCCTAGGGTCACAAAAACCTGTTTATTTGGGCTATTTCAATGGTAGTGATGGTGGCGTACATAAATCGCAGCAATGGCCGTTAGCAACGTCTGAATCTCACGAAATGTCTCATGCAGGTAGAAGACATATTGTTAGACTTGGATTCCAAAGATGGGGTCCCTACATCTCTGCAAACCAGAGTTACAGGGGTCCAAAATTGGTAAAATCCCCCATAGGATTTCATTGCCTCCCTATTTCACTTTCCAAAATCTCACATCTTTTCAAAGGGCAATGGCTCAGTAGTACCAAATTTTCTAGCATTGTAGGGACCCTTAGGGGGAACATGACTGGTGAGTTTCGGGCCCCTAGGCCGAAGAGGTCATAGCCTAGGGTCACAAAAACCTGTTTATTTGGGCTATTTCAATGGTAGTGATGGTGACGTACATAAATCGCAGCAATGGCCGTTAGCAACGTCTGAATCTCACGAAATGTCTCATGCAGGTAGAAGACATATTGTTAGACTTGGATTCCAAAGATGGGGTCCCTACATCTCTGCAAACCAGAGTTACAGGGGTCCAAAATTGGTAAAATCCCGCATAGGATTTCATTGCCTCCCTATTTCACTTTCCAAAATCTCACATCTTTTCAAAGGGCAATGGCTCAGCAGTACCAAATTTTCTAGCATTGTAGGGACCCTTAGGGGGAACATGACTGGTGAGTTTCGGGCCCCTAGGCCGAAGAGGTCATAGCCTAGGGTCACAAAAACCTGTTTATTTGGGCTATTTCAATGGTAGTGATGGTGACGTACATAAATCGCAGCAATGGCCGTTAGCAACGTCTGAATCTCACGAAATGTCCCATGCAGGTAGAAGACATATTGTTAGACTTGGATTCCAAAGATGGGGTCCCTACATCTCTGCAAACCAGAGTTACAGGGGTCCAAAATTGGTAAAATCCCGCATAGGATTTCATTGCCTCCCTATTTCACTTTCCAAAATCTCACATCTTTTCAAAGGGCAATGGCTCAGCAGTACCAAATTTTCTAGCATTGTAGGGACCCTTAGGGGGAACATGACTGGTGAGTTTCAGGCCCCTAGGCCGAAGAGGTCATAGCCTAGGGTCACAAAAACCTGTTTATTTGGGCTATTTCAATGGTAGTGATGGTGACGTACATAAATCGCAGCAATGGCCGTTAGCAACGTCTGAATCTCACGAAATGTCTCATGCAGGTAGAAGACATATTGTTAGACTTGGATTCCAAAGATGGGGTCCCTACATCTCTGCAAACCAGAGTTACAGAGGTCCAAAATTGGTAAAATCCCCCATAGGATTTAATTGCCTCCCTATTTCACTTTCCAAAATCTCACATCTTTTCAAAGGGCAATGGCTCAGCAGTACCAAATTTTCTAGCATTGTAGGGACCCTTAGGGGGATCATGACTGGTGAGTTTTGCCACTGCTGAGCCATTGCCCTTTGAAATGGTGTGAGATTTTGGAACTGTAAATAGTAGGCCCAATGAAAGCCTATGGGGGATTTTACCAATTTTGGACCCCTGTAACACTGGTTTGCAGAGATGTAGGGACCCCATCTTTGGAATCCAAGTCTAACAATATGTCTTCTACCTGCATGAGACATTTTGTGAGATTCAGACGTTGCTAACGGCCATGGCTGAGATTTATGTACGCCACCATCACTACCATTGAAATAGCCAAAATAAACAGGTTTTTGTGACCCTAGGCTATGACCTCTTCGGCCTAGGGGCCCGAAACTCACCAGTCATGTTCCCCCTAAGGGTCCCTACAATGCTAGAAAATTTGGTACTGCTGAGCCATTGCCCTTTGAAAAGATGTGAGATTTTGGAAAGTGAAATAGGGAGGCAATGAAATCCTATGGGGGATTTTACCAATTTTGGACCCCTGTAACTCTGGTTTGCAGAGATGTAGGGACCCCATCTTTGGAATCCAAGTCTAACAATATGTCTTCTACCTGCATGAGACATTTCGTGAGATTCAGACTTTGCTAACGGCCATTGCTGTGATTTATGTACGTCACCATCACTACCATTGAAATAGCCCAAATAAACAGGTTTTTGTGACCCTAGGCTATGACCTCTTTGGCCTAGGGGCCCGAAACTCACCAGTCATGTTCCCCCTAAGGGTCCCTACAATGCTAGAAAATTTGCCACTGCTGAGTAATTGCCCTTTGAAAAGATGTGAGATTTTGGAACTGTAAATAGGAGGCCCAATGAAAGCCTATGGGGGATTTTAGCAAATTTGGAGCCCTGTAACTCTGGTTTGCAGAGATGTAGGGACCCCATCTTTGGAATCCAAGTCTAACAATATGTCTTCTACCTGCATGAGACATTTCGTGAGATTCAGACGTTGCTAACGGCCATGGCTGAGATTTATGTACGCCACCATCACTACCATTGAAATAGCCCAAATAAACAGGTTTTTGTGACCCTAGGCTATGACCTCTTCGGCCTAGGGGCCCGAAACTCACCAGTCATGTTCCCCCTAAGGGTCCCTACAATGCTAGAAAATTTGGTACTGCTGAGCCATTGCCCTTTGAAAAGATGTGAGATTTTGGAAAGTGAAATAGGGAGGCAATGAAATCCTATGGGGGATTTTACCAATTTTGGACCCCTGTAACTCTGGTTTGCAGAGATGTAGGGACCCCATCTTTGGAATCCAAGTCTAACAATATGTCTTCTACCTGCATGAGACATTTCGTGAGATTCAGATGTTGCTAACGGCCATGGCTGAGATTTATGTACTCCACCATCACTACCATTGAAATAGCCCAAATAAACAGGTTTTTGTGACCCTAGGCTATGACCTCTTCGGCCTAGGGGCCCGAAACTCACCAGTCATGTTCCCCCTAAGGGTCCCTACAATGCTAGAAAATTTGGTACTGCTGAGCCATTGCCCTTTGAAAAGATGTGAGATTTTGGAAAGTGAAATAGGGAGGCAATGAAATCCTATGGGGGATTTTACCAATTTTGGACCCCTGTAACTCTGGTTTGCAGAGATGTAGGGACCCCATCTTTGGAATCCAAGTCTAACAATATGTCTTCTACCTGCATGAGACATTTCGTGAGATTCAGACTTTGCTAACGGCCATTGCTGTGATTTATGTACGTCACCATCACTACCATTGAAATAGCCCAAATAAACAGGTTTTTGTGACCCTAGGCTATGACCTCTTTGGCCTAGGGGCCCGAAACTCACCAGTCATGTTCCCCCTAAGGGTCCCTACAATGCTAGAAAATTTGCCACTGCTGAGTAATTGCCCTTTGAAAAGATGTGAGATTTTGGAACTGTAAATAGGAGGCCCAATGAAAGCCTATGGGGGATTTTAGCAAATTTGGAGCCCTGTAACTCTGGTTTGCAGAGATGTAGGGAACCCATCTTTGGAGCCCAAGTCTAACAATATGTCTTCTACCTGCATGAGACATTTCGTGAGATTCAGACGTTGCTAACGGCCATTGCTGCGATTTATGTACGTCAGACTCGCCACCATTGAAATTGCCCAAATAAACAGGTTTTGTGACCCTAGGCTATGACCTCTTCGGCCTAGGACTGCATTGAACGCGACCCACGCATTGTGCGCATTCTGGACAACACCAATTACTGGGTTTATACCCTTCTGGATCCACGGTACAAACACAATGTTCCAAAACTGCTTGAAGAAAGAGCCAGACAGGTCAAAATGGAAGAATACCAGCAAGCCCTTGTGGAGACTTTAGAGAGGAGATTGACATCCTCCCCCTCCTCTAGCCAGTTGTACGCCGACAGACTGACTTCCACAAACCCAGGACGACCAGGAGGGCAGCAAACAACACAAGCCGCAGCTAGTGCCCAAAAGGGAATGGTATCGGCAGTGTCCTTGGAGTGGGAAAATTTTCTGACACCCATGCAGCAGCACACAGAACAGCAAGCGTGCAGATCCACCTCCAACACCGATCGCCTGGAGAAGATGGTCAAGGACTACATGTCAGATGGCGTAGCTGTGTTGAACAATCCATCTGCACCCTTCAACTATTGGGTATCGAAGCTAGACACCTGGCACAAACTGGCAATGTACGCAATAGAGGTGCTGGCTTGCCCGGCAGCCAGCGTTATGGCGGAACGCTGTTTCAGTGCTGCCGGAGGCATCGTCACAGATCGGCGGCGTATCCGCCTCTCCACAGAAAATGCAGACCGTCTGACTCAAATTAAAATGAATCAATCCTGGATTGGAAACGACTACGCAACACTCCCGGACCCCAACCAAGTAACATGAACAATAAACATCTGTGATGGGTTAGCGTTTCCGGTCCCTGTTTATTGAACCTCTCATCTGTATTACATTTATGACTGCATGGCGACAAAATGCAAATTGCTATCCGCACGCTTCTTGTCCTCATGCAAGGCCTGGGTTGTTGTGTCTCAAAGCGTGGCCTTCTCCTCCTGCGCCACCCTCCTCCTGTTCCATCATGTGTGCTGCTGCTGGGTTAGCGTTACCGGTCCCTTTTCCTGGAACCTCTTATATGTATTACATTTATGACTGCATGCCGACAAAAAGCCATGTTACCTGTGCAAAGAAAACAGACATTTCCCGCATTTAAAAGACAGTTTTCCCTTTGAAACTTTAAAATCGATTTTCTCAAAAACTATAAGCTCTTTTTGCTAAATTTTTTTCCCTCTTGTACCCACTCCCAAGGTGCACATACCCTGTAAATTTGGGGTATGTAGCATGTAAGGAGGCTTTACAAAGCACAAAAGTTCGGGTCCCTATTGACTTCCATTATGTTCGGAGTTCGGGTTGAACACCCGAACATCGCGGCCATGTTCGGCCTGTTCGGCCCGAACCCGAACATCTAGATGTCCGCCCAACACTACTCTCCGGCTGTTCACGGAGACACCCTCCGTGAACTAACATGGAAAGGCCGCTCGATCGAGCGGCCGTTTCCATGGTAACCCACTTAAGACCTGCTGACGCCTATGGGCGTTAGCTGGTCGTTAACTTTACAACGTTAGTGAATATTAATAATGGAAGAAAGGATAACCAAGCTCTCTAGATACTGTGTATTACTATTCTATAGTGACTATCCACTTCCCAGCAACCAAAGGACAGTAGTAAATGTAAATGCCAGAGATAAGGGAAGCAGACAGTTCCATACTACTGTATCACCAATACTCACCGGAGAGCTTAGAAGAAGACTGTCCTCATCTCCCATCAATACTCTCTATAACCATAAGCTTTACTCCCTTTGAAAGCAGAGACCATGTCCATTTTCTCATTGGTGTTCATTAACAACTGATAAACTATAATGCTGGGGAGCTGAGAAACATTATCCATTTTTTTACATTACTTATTATAAAATTAGGCTAGATTCTGATGGCAAGAGGGTCAATGAGATGATTATTTTATAAATCTGCCAGGGGTGTAACTATAAATCACTGGGCCCCCCTGCAAAACTTTGGATGGGGTCCAATCACTACATGACACCGCCCTTGGGGAGGGGTAGAACAGCGCTCTACACTAGACCCTGCTGAACTCTGACTAGGGAATGTCTACAAATCTTTGCATGATTTCTTATCAGTGGCTGAGCAGATGCAGTCATTTTTTCTGTCCTTGCCCTTAGTTGTCAGTCTCTCAGGATGGGACCCCTGTGGCTTCTGGGCCCTCCTGCAGCTGCATCCCTTGCAGGGTCTATTGTTACACCCCTGGCATCTGCTACATTTGATGATGATGAGGTTGTATTTGTTTTCATCTCAACTATTACCTATTATCAGAGAGCTGAGAAGCAGACCACGCCATATTTGTTTAGTATACCTTAGTGATAGTTGCTATGTGGAAGTGGGAAGAAAGACCAAAGCTCATTTGTTGTCTCTGCACTGTCCTCTCCTTAAAGCGGTATCGTCACCATAAAAATCAAATTTCAACAACCACTGGTCTGAGTGTATTAAGTGATAAAGATGCTAATCCTGCATTCAAAACTTTCAAAACTTTTTCTGCTGTTATGATTTAGAATTATCTCATACTTAAGGAGCACTGGCTCTTTAGTAGTCGGTGCCAAAGAATTGCATGCTGGGTTTTTTTTTTTATCTATACTATATTCCTCCTCTTCCCTTTATTTCCCTGCCTGCTGCTTATCTGGAACCTAATCCCCTACTCACTTGTGTTTACAAGCAAGGCTGAGGCGACTCAGCGATTGGAGGAGACAAGAAAAAAAGTAAAGGGCAGAAATGACATCACGAGTTAGCCTTAACTGTGGGCAAAAGACATGGCCCCCACCACTAACAGAATTCTCGTCATTTACTATATAACATTCACTGAAATCAAAACGTGGACAGTATAATACATGTGTTATGTAAGTAGATCAAGTATTTATCTACTTATATATGTGGGTTTTTTTCCTGGCATAGTATGGCTGATCCTACTGCTTTAAGCTAATGACTACTAATTTGCAGAAGATGGTATAATCCACTATACTAGGGCTCACCAAAAGTGAAAAAATTACATTGGAACAATCCGTGATTCTGGGCAGTCTGCCAAAATAATATAGAGCTGTTGTGTTTTCCCATAAAACTTGTGTCTGTTAATATGATTGGAAATCTCACTGGCCAGTTACAAATCTTATGCTAGGTACACACCATGCAATTTTCTGTCAAATCGACTATTTTCAACATTTCCGATCGATTTAGCAATCAATTTTCCATTCACTTCTATAGAAAATTGATTGCAAAATCAATCGGAAATCAGATCGGACATGTTGAAAATAGTCGAACTGACAGAAAATCTGTCAGAAAATTGCATTGTGTGTACCTAGCATTAGGATCTTAAAGTACTGTACATGCATAAATGATTTTATATATGACATGTTAGGCTTCACTTGTAAAATGGAAGGTTTCTTGTGGTTTTTTTTCTTAAAATAAAATGTGTGGTGGGGGACTTATTTTCAATAAATACACATTTTGTGATGTAATATGATCTAGTATCTATCTGTATCTGTATAGTATCTGAATATGACTAGGTTCATTATGCATGCGTGGTGTGGCATTGCCATCCAATTCCTATTTTCTTTGTCACAGCTTGCCATTCTGCCCTCAGTCACTAGGGCTCTTCTGAAGGCATTCAGCACAGTAGACAATGTAACCTTTTGGATTGATTGGTGGTCCACACACAATACAATTTAGATTGTACATACACTCAATACAGTCTGCAATCTCGTTCAGAGATGGGGTATGCTGCCACCACTTAACAAGAGCGTAAGAAGACGTGATTCTAAATGTAACTGTTCTGTAGGAAAAAAGCTTATTTCAACAACCTAACTAGACATGCCATAATAATAAAACAATTATATTAGCGTTCCCTCTGAAAGGCAGGATTCTTTGCAGAGGATATTCAGCACTGGACTGAAAATATTTTTAATCATTTATTTTATAACAAAATCATACATAGGAGATTATAGAAAAAAATTAAAAACTTATCTAACAGATGAAGGAGATTTGTATAGTAAAATATCGGTAAATAAAATAGAAAAACTGAACAAAGTCTGAACAGTCTATGGATTTACCTTGCCCATTGGAATTGCAAGTTCAAGAAGTTGGAAGAAAGTTTTTTAAGATTCCAAATACTGGGAGCTGGGCTCATGGTCCATTCAGGCCAGCAGATAGATTACTGATTGATGGATCAAGGGTTGAGCAAACATACAAGGACCCTGCGGATCTACAGCACAGAGTTTTCAACATCTTTCTGTTGCGGAGAAGTTAGAAGGAGAGAAGTTGGAAGGAGGGAGGGGTGGACTCTACAGACTTTTAAACCAGATCCACCCCCTCTCTTTAGGGAAGAAAGAGATATGAAATATCTGGAAATGTCATATCACTGTGGCAATTCATCAGATAGTGCGTATGATAACTGTTCTCTGGTGATCATACATATCAAGGATTGGTGGTGTATCATCTTTTATATCAGAGAAATTCTTATCTCAGTTTCAGAATAGGCCACAATGAGGATTAATGTTCTGACACATTTATATTTTGCCCGGTGACAATTCCACTTAAACTGCGTACACACACGTGTGATTATAGTCACAGATAATCCGGCCTGTGTACAGTAGCCCTCAACTGCTGCCCCACAAGCGATACACCAGGGTGATAAACTTGAACGAGCGATGGGCAATTTTTTGCTCTCACCGCCCCCTCGCCATGTGAAGTCACGCAGGCACCTCTCCATCAACAGTTGACTTTGCATTTGTTGAGCGTGACCAACCGATGTCGCCCGAGGAATCAGGTCCCAATCCCCAACGGGCAACATTCATCATAGGGTGTGTATGCACCTTTAGTTCCATAAGCCTGGCATTAACTGAAACATGGAATTATAAACTTATATGAAGTATGACTGAGGTGACTTTAGGTGCAGTTCCCCTCTGCACTCACTTCTGGTATTCTGTAGATGCAGCCAGAGAGAGAGATTTACAGCCCGTTCTGCAACCTCTTATCAGATTCTTTTAGGGAGAGCCAGGCCTGCCAGGAAGAGGTGAGGAGTTAATTGGTCCTCCAGGATTAAAGTAAACCTGAGATGGCAAAGAGAGAAAAAAATTAAACATACCTGGGGCTTCTTCCAGGGTGATAGTTCCCTCGTTGTTCTCCTCCGGCACCTGGATCGTCTGAAATCTGTCCTCAAAAGTCCTCCGTTCCAGGGCATTCTGCGCAAGCAGATTCCCCCACATGCTCCCGTCGGCGGGAGAATTCTGTGCCTGTGCAGTACTACTGCAAAGACACAGAGCGCTCCCTATAGCGGGAGCACGCACGGTCAGAATGCACCTGCACTGATTGGTCCTGACTGGACGACTTTTGGGGCAAGATTCCTGATGATCCAGTCGGCGGAGGATGGTGAGGGCGTGATCAGCCTAGAGGAATCTCCAGTTATGTATAATTTTTAATTCCCTACATGTCTCAAGTAAACTTTAAGCTGTGCCATTAAGGCTTCTACCCCCACTTCCTGTGGAAGGCTTAGCATCTCCCAATAAAAAAAAAAAAAAATCTGGGTTTTCCAAATCAATGTTAAAGAGAAACTCTGGCTCTCTCTCCAGCCCAGGATCGGTGCTGACTGTGGGCGAATGACTTTTGGGCGAATGCCGATTATTCTTCACACATGGTGCATAGTTAACAACATACCGTATTTTTCGCCGTATAAGACGCACTTTTTCTCCCCCAAAAATAGGGAGAAAAAGTCCCTGCGTCTTATACGGCAAAGGCAGGGAATCCCCGACTTACGAACGCCCGCCGATACAGAACCGCTGACCCGCCGCCACGTCGGGGATTCCCTGCCTTTCAGTGCCTGCCTTCCTCCCTCCCTCCCGCTCGAGTTTCCTGATCCCCCCGTCCCCGAGTGTCAATAGCGGCAACTTACCTTTAACATGCTCCCGCGCCGATCCCGGATAATTGCGCTGCCCCCCGTTAGCATGCGCTCCCTCCCCCTTGCGGATCTGGCCCCCCCGGGTGTGTGAATCAGCAGCGGCAGCTTACCTCCACAATGCGCCCGCGATGAATGGAGACATCCCTCTCCCCGGCACTTCGCGCTCCAGTGACTGGCTTGAACTGTGCATCATCACAGCTGCCGCTGCTGATTCACACACCCGGGGGGGCCAGATTCGCAAGGGGGAGAGAGCGCATGCTATCGGGGGGCAGCGCAATTATCCGGGATCGGCGCGGGAGCATGTTAAAGGTAAGTTGCCGCTATTGACACTCGGGGACGGGGGGATCAGGAAACTCGAGCGGGCACAGGAGGACACATGGGGGGCCACAGGAGGACACATGGGGGGCCACAGGAGGACATATGGGGGCACAGAGGCAACATGAGGGGCAAATGAGGACACATTGGGGGCCACAGGAGGACATATGGAGGGCACAGAAGCACACATGAGGGGGCACAGAAGGACACACAGGACACATGGGGGGCACAGGAGGACACATGGGGGGCACAGGAGGACACACAGAAGGACACATGGGGATATGGAAAGCACAGGAGCACACATGAGGACACACAGAAGGACATGTACAAGACGCTCCTGGAATATGGACGCACCAGGTTTAGTATTTTTTTTTCCCCTGGTTTTTGCCCTCCAAACTTGGGTGCGTCTTATATTCCGGAGCGTCTTATACGGCGGAAGTAGTTAACAGTGGTTACATAGTGGACCAACAACCTAAAAAGACACTACACAAAATTGCACAATAAAGAAGACGACCAAATGGCATTTTATTATACTATCTTAAAAATGGCCTATAATGTCTTCTAAAACACACACATAGAAAGTACAAGACCTCCATTGTGTGCACAGAAGGTGAATTACAGAGTCCAGCATGCAGGCAAAAAACTGCAAAAATATGTCCTTTGTCCTTTGGGGTAAGCTAAAAATTATAGAGAATATGGCTTCAATTCATCAAAGGGTGTTCGATAACAAAACCCCAGTCCTTAAAATACCGCATTCGGTATTTTACACTTCACTGTGCTAATTCATCAATATTTTCCCATGTGTGGTAGAGGTTCGTTAAGTTACCGAACTACTAGGCTTCAATTCATCAAAGGCTGTTCGATAACAGCAGAGTGGTGCAGAGCAGCTTGGAATGTCTCTGTGTTGTTACAAGCTGATAACAATAGAAGGCATCCAGACATCCCTTTAGATGTAAAGGTGTTATAGTTACTGTTATTTATACTGCCTCTGCTGCTCTGAATCTGTCGATCAGTCTTTCTTAACATTTTATTTATTTGCCACAACGTAGATGAACTTCCTGGAGACATTACAAATGCCATGCTTGGTGATTTCACCACCAGCATCTTTGCATTATCAAACAGGGCCTGAAAGGGTTACACCACCGAAGGGAATCTGGGGATATATTTTGACCCGTTCTCTCTGCTCACTGCCTGGGGGGTCTGAAAGCTTGTGTGGAGAAGCCTGTGTGACCTATCAGCGGCACTTGCAGGAGAACAGGGGCTGTTTCTATTGGCTGCCTGCTCCTGCTAATCATGAAAACATTCACACAGAAGGCTTTCGAAGCCTGTAAGGACAGGGGAGAGCTTGAGATAAACACCGAATGTGTTAGCGAATGTGGGAACCTTGATGAATTAACATTTGTTGAGCACATGTCGGTAATTTATCTCATTGCTGTGTCATTTCAGCTTCTCATTCGGTAACAGCTTTGATGAATTAACATTTTCTAAAGTGCTTCGTTAAGTCAGCTGTTTTCAGCATTACCGAATGCGGTAATGCTTGATGAATTGAAGCCTATGTCCAGGAATCATGTTGCTGTATTGTAATCCAAAAGATCGTTGATACACTGAACTAACATCTCGCGCCTCAGTTTACAGTATATGGCTACAATGCTTTCATGATTAATTAACAATAAATGTGCACAGCACAATTCCATAATAAGGAGGAGAACCACTGGCTATCCTTGCTGTTATTTGTAATTGCGTAGCTCTAACATGTATAAGGAACACTTCCATGAACCAGTTCTTAGAACCAAGTACTCACATCAGTCATGTATAAGTCTCCACTGCACACATATAAATTGGGGCAATGTCACCCAATGTGTAGAAGAACTGACCAATCGCATCAGTCCAGTTACTTTGTAATATGGTGAGTTGTACTGTTTTTAGCATCACCGGTTGTAGATTTTAGCTTGGAAGACAAGAGAAGACACAGTCACAAACTATAAGAAAAAGTATCCATAGCACCAAATAATAATCCAAACAATATACTTATTGTCCAAACAAATCACAGTTTTATTAGGGATTTATCTGAAAGACAATTAAATACAATTAAAAAGCAAGCGTTAGCCAACAGGACCCTAAAATCAATAATATGCTATGTTATCTCAGTGGTACACTGTATAAGCGCTTAGTGTCAAATACATTCAGAAGTTAATCAATGACTTCATAGCAAGCCCCGAGTATACAAAGTATAGTAATGAGGAGCGACAGGTAATGGAGGCAAGTGCCGTGCTGGAGAGCAGTAAATGATAAAATAAACAGGTCTAGCATTGATGCTATGGACTGGCCCATCCGTTCCCCAGACCTGTATACAATTGAGCAATTCTGGGACATCATGTCTCGCTCCATCCACCACAGACTGTCCAGGAGTTGGTGGATCCAGGTCTGGGAGGAGATCCCTCAGGAGACCATCTGCCACCTCATCAGTGCATGCCCAGGTGTTGTAAGGAGGTCATACAGGTACGTGGAGGCCACACACTCTACTCAGCTTCATTTCTCTTCTTTTAAGGACATTACATCAAAGTTGGATCAGCCTGTAATGTTTTTTTCCACTTTAATTTTAAGTGCAACTCCAAATCCATACCTCCACTCGGATATCTGGGTGTCCGGATCAATTCAGATTTTGAAAAGTGGTATCCGAGCACCCCTGGTTACCACTAAGGAGGCTGAATGAATTATTGGCTGATAAAGTGCTAAATAATAGTTTCATCAAGGCTTAGCCGATGTGTCATCTGTTACCTGGTCGAAACCTCCAAAATTCCAACACAGGTAATTCAACGGATAAGCGGGGAGAATCATTCAGAAACCCCATCCCCCACTCGACCTTCTCTACTACTCCAAAAAGGTGCTCCAAAGTGTGGAAGATCGCCACCGACCCATCACATCCAGGCCTCTACCTCTTCAGTCGGTTTCCATCAAACATTGGACAAACAGTTCAGGCAATCTCCACCGGGACCGCTAGGCATAGGAACTCTTTCTTCCCCTCTGCTTTCAACCTATTGAACTGTAGGTTCGCAGCCATGGGTAGATGCTTCAGATAAACGGAGTATTTTATGACTATATCCTGTCATGGAATTTCATGTTAAAGGGAGTCTGAAATGAAAATAAAATAAAAATCCTATAGAGCCTTCTCCTTCTCCTCCTGGTCTCCACACTCCCCCGCAGGCTCCACCGTTAGCAGTCCATGACTGTTCTGTTGTGGACTGTTCTCTTCTGCGTTGGTTGGGCTTCGGCAGTTTTCGGAAGCACTCAGACTTCCAAAGACAAGCCACTCCATACTGCGCATGCCAAGCGCCCTCTCTTGTGCACTTGCGCGTGCACAGTACAGAGCTGCTGGTCTTCAGAAACCCGAGTGCTTCCAAAGACTTCCAAAGTCTCTTGCAGCAGGAGATTTGGACGGAGGAGCCTGCATGGGGAATGAGGGGACTGTGAGGAGAACGGGAAGGCTCTATAGGACCCAGAGAATTTCCTCTACTTAGGTGAGTATTTGTTTTTTATTTTAATTTTTACTTCAGACTTGCTTTAAAGCTGCTGCTACCATGTTTCTGTGTTTTATTTCTTGTTAAAGCTGAAAGTTTTCAATCGGATGATACCATTTATTGGCTAACTTAAAGAAGAACTGTCTCAAAAATCTTAAAATTTAAAACACATACAAATAAATAATAACACATAAGTAAGTGTGTTTCTTCCTGAGTAAAATGAGCCATAAATTACTTCTCTCCTATGTTGCTGTCATTTACAGTAAGTAGTAGAAATCTGACATTACCGACAGGTTTTGGGCTAGTTCATCTCTTCATGGGGGATTTTCAGCAAGGCATTTAATCTTTATAAAGACACTCCCTGAAAAAGATTTACCGTATACAAAGATGCTGACCAGCCTCCCTGCTCACCGTACACTTTTTTGGCAGTTGGATGGAGCAACTGCCATTCACTAAGTGCATTTTGAAAATAAAAAAAAAATCCCTGTGAACCCCCCATGAGGAGATGGGCTAGTCCAAAACCTGTTGGTTCTGTCAGATTTCTACTAGCTACTGTAAGTGACAGCAACATGGGAGAAAAGTAATTTATGGCTTATTTTACTCTGGAAAAAACATACTTCCTAATTGTATATGTTTACATATATTATAAATGTTAATATTTTCGAGGCAGAGGTCCTTTAAAAGAATAAGAGCAAGTTTTTGGCTGTGCAGCCTTTGTCAGACTCAATCCTTTTTGCTTACAAGTTGTCCGGCAGAAACAGCCGAGCCCGATTGGATCCGCATTACTGCATAGACGCATCACACCTGTGCAGAAGAGTGTACCTGATCAGGCTTGGTTATTTCTTGCAGAGCCTGAAGGGAAAGCCACTACTGTGTCTGTGCAGGAGCGCCAACTACTTTGTTGTTACCAGTGCTGGATCGGGCTTTTTTCATTTATGAGACTTACAGGTGCCCTTTAAGAGCAAGGAAACTGATCATGTGACCAAATCAATAATAAACCAATAAAGGCATATGGCTGCTTTATTAAAACTGAAATCTCTTGCAATAGATTGCGAACCCATTAAGATGCATATACAATAAATGTTCTTGTTATTTGTACGGAGTCAGAGTTGGGGCCCATTAGAGCGCTTACAGCAGTGATTTGCAATTTCTAGGAATAACTGTAGATTACAAAAGCACTTCACTAACATAACTCAATGACCGTGATTCCACTGGAGCAATTTAAGCAATTTCATTCAGGGATTGCAGGTTATAAAAAATGCTCCGGAAAACGCTCCGGAAAGAGGTTGATGTGTAGTGGCAATATTTTTTTTAAAAACTCTAGCGCTATTAAAAGGGAATTGCGATCTCTAGTGACAGGGCTGGGCACCACAATGTCTTTCTCTTTTAAGGGGATCTGAGAAAAGGTCCCCTAGGGCAGAGGTTCCCAACCTATGTACCGTGACACATTCATATGTCGCAGCAACCGCCGGTATGTATCGCTGTGTTCCCTTTGTCCCCGCTCTGGCTCCCTCTTAGCTGTTCAGCTAACTCTGTGGGCTGGTGCACACCAGAGCGGTTCTGAAGCGTTTTTTTTAAAACACTTGCAGGGGGAAAACCGCTTTGCTGATGAAAGTGAATGGGATGGTGCACACCAGAGCGGGTCGTTTTTTTCCATAAACGCAAACTCGAGGGCTGCAGCATTTTTTAGATTCCTGAGGTTTTTCTGCCTCAATGTAAAGTATAGGAAAAGCTCAAACCGCTCTGAAAAACGCTAGATCAGAGCGGTTTTCCAGGCGTTTTTGTTACAGTAGCTGCTCAGTAACAGCTTTACTGTAACAACATATGAAATCTGCTACACCAAAACGCTCCCAAAAACACTAGGCATGTTTAGAAAACCTCTCTAAACATGCCTAGAATGGCTCTGAAAATCTGCTTCAAAAACCTCTAGTGTTTTGCAGATCTGCGAGGGGTTTTTGGTGTGCACTTGGCCTGTAACTCCTCCTCTGCTCCATTTGTAATTAGAGCAGGGCTACAAGGAAACGGCCACCGGTGTCCGCATTCGTGGACATTGGCGGCCATTTTTTGTAGCCCTGCTCTAACTCTAATCAAAGCAGAGGCAAAGTGGCAGGCAGAGCATCAAATGAGCAGCTGTGTGGAAGCCAGAGCGGGTACACGGCTCTAACCAAGCTGCACCAATGGAGGAGGAGCAGAGGGAGAGACACACAAAGGCCAATGGGGATGGAAGAAAGTTAATGCCAGAAGCAGCATAACGGTAGCTATCACTGACAAGCAGCAGCCACCGATTTGCACCCATCACTATGCCAGCAGCAACAGGAGGCACCATTGTGCTAGCTGCTAGCAATGATTGTCGATCTCCACTGTACCAGCAGAAATGGCAACCATTGATTAGCAGCCACTACTAGGCCAGCAGCAGTAATGGCCAGTCACTAACAGCTGCCACTATGCCAGCAGTAGTAGCAGACATGATTAGCAGCTGCCACAATGCCTGCAGCAGTATCAGCCACTTATTATCAGCCGCCACTATGCCAGAAGTAGTAGCAGACACTGATTAGCATCCACCAATATGCCAGCAACAGTAACAGCTGCTTAATAACAGCTGCCACTATGCCAACAAGAGCAGAGACGTGAACGTTAGGATTACTTTGGACAAGCCATTATGTGTCACGGCTTGGAAAAGGTTGAGAACCACCGCTGGCACTTCCCTCGGAAGGCTTCCCTTGTTCTCTTCCGCATGGCCTTTTCCAGCACTGGGACCCCCAAAAAAGAGCTTGTTGACAACTCGCGCAGGCGCACTAGCATTGTCCGCTTGCCTTTCTATGGAAATAGTTGGGCCGGATCGAGTCCGTACCTCTGCGCAGGCACAGAGTCCTCAGGAGCCAGAGTGGGTAATTGCTAGTGTGCATGCGCAGGGAAGCTACTTTTCGGAGATCCCACTGCTGGAATGGGCTAAGGTACAAGAACAGGGGAAGCCTTTTTAGGATCCAGAAGCTTCACCCTCAAAGTAAATATCTAAAATTGTGCCATGCAAACCTCACAGGTTTGCCTTAAAATCTCTCTACATGCATGTAGTTGTAACAAGTTAGTGAACCTTGACGTCTTAAGCTGATAATTTTGGCCAAATGCTGTCTGGCACTTCTGTTCTCCCTCCTTACAATACAATACAATAACAATACAATAACATTTATAAAGCGCTTTTCTCCCATAGGACTCAAAGCGCATAGCTGTGTCTCAGATTAATACAATCTGTCCTTTACTGCTGTTGTGCAGTGCTCGTCATCACTCCATAGTAACAGAACACAGCGCTAACCTACAGGATAGTAACATGTCTGTAAAGCATCAGTCTCCAAAATGTTGCCCAAGAGGTCTATTCCAAATCTTATCAGGGACAGTGATTGCATGCATGTGTGTAGCTAGCTTTAGACCAGTATAAGTGATTGCCCCAATTCAAGGAATTTGTACAAAGATAAAATCAAGCTCTGCCCCAGAGCTTGCTTCTATCTGTGCTCAAATTCCGTGATTAGCTAATAAATAACTAGCAGGTTAGGTGATTCATTTCCATAACTTGCAAAGATTAGCGGTTGGGGAAGGTAGCTCACAGAGACTAATACAACTTGCCTGGAAAGGTACTTCAAACAGAACTGAGACGTCTAGCATAGCTCCCAACTGTGCCTTTTTCGGAGGGACAGTCCCTTTTTCGGAGCCCTGTCCCTCTTTCACCCTCATTTGTCCCTCTTTCAGGACCTTGTCCCTCTTGCTATGTAAATATATATATTTCTATACCAAAAATGTTTTTGATTGACTCTAAACTTTATTCCCAACCTTTAAATTGATATATTACTAATTTTAAAATGTTAATATGAAGGAATATGAACCAGGATAGAAAGGACCAGTGTGGTTTGAATTATAAAACAACATATGTTTCTTATGAAATCTTTATGGTATGTGTGACTAGAGGCGTCGTAAGGGTGTGACCAGGGGTGCGGTAGGGGTGTGGCTTAAGTGTCCCTTTTTCTCATCTCAAAAAGTTGGGAGGTATGGTCTAGACAGGTTATATATAGTCCATAATTGTATTATTTTGATTGATAATAAAGCTATTCCGTGACACTGTACAAAGTAAGAAACAAACATGGGGTACATAATAATACAGACAATGGAATATATCAAATATGAACACTGGTACAAAATACATTTGTCATTGTAATTATTAATTCTGTAACATGATGAATAAAATGTGTAAGAGAGTGGAAGCTACAAATGAATAACAAATTCCAAGACACAAAAGGGTGAGACAGCTCTGCCCCTGCAAGCTTACAATCTAAAGATGATAATCATAATGATGTTTCCTCATATGACCATTATAGGAATAGATTATGAGTGGGGAAATGTAGATCTGATTATGTAGAAAGCGGTAGCCCTGGAAAGATTAGATGCATTTAGTTCTGTAAGATAGTATACTGTAAGCGGCTATAGGTACCGAGGTGCCACAGCTGCAGCTCCACATTTGTCTACCACAAAATGGTCGCAACAATGAGGACATTAATATACTCGAACATGTTTCTACCTAGTGTCTGTCTACTCTCGCGCAGACTCTTGTTACCGGAAATGTAAAAGGAGGAGGAATAATGTCCTCGGTACCGCAGCGCGGCAGCCATACCCTTGTGGTTTATTAACTTCAGGGATAAATGAAATAGAAATGCACTTTTTTCGTTCAGAATTATTTACGTTTGAGGAACAGCAGCCGTCAGAAAACGGGAAATCTATCTAAAATACACTATAAGGTGCCCGGTGTAAGGACAGACTGGTGACAAGCCGAAGCCATATTACTGTAGCAACCAGGAAGCCATCAAGCAAGGAAGTCGTGAAGGCAACTTAGTGCAGGGAGTGTGCAGTCTGGTGAGTGTCGGAGCTCATTCATTAACTTATTACATATCCATTATAATCATATTAATTACAGGTTTACACTAATAATTGTATTATTGAAAGGGTGCAGCATTTCCTGTGGACTGGATGAGGGATCCCCAACATATCAGATCATCATTATCTCTCCTTTGTTACATGGTGATAGTTTTGTTAGAGCGACAGTGTTTGGTTACATTACTTCTGCGTCTATATTCTGGTGCATATACGGCTGGAGGAACGCAGGACGGAGCTATATTGGGGGGGAACCAACCATAGAGAAGTAATAGGTTTGAATGTATGCTGCTTCATCCTGGGATCATGTGACAGTTTACTTTCTGGGCTGCCTGGGATGTCAGTTTACTTTCAGAGCACACAGGGATGTCAGTTACCTGTCAGAGAACCCTGGGATGTTCGTTCATTTTCAGAGCAACTTGTGATGTCAGTTTATATTGTTAGAGCATCCTGGGATGTCAGTTTACTGTCAGTACCCTGGGATGTTGGCTTACTTTCTAGGCTCCAGTTGTTGTGGGGAATAGAAGAAATGGTGACAAGCTTCATGCTGGCCTCCGTTGCTACGGAGCAGCTGTTCAGTGGAGGGGTTGAGTTGGCCACACTTATGATCGCTGCATATAAGTGCACACAGCTGTTTCCAGCGTTTTTTCATCAGCACATTGTCTGGACTCCTATAAATTCATATATATTTGAAGGAATGATTTGCATCTTTGCGTACTGTCCTGAAGTAATTCATTGTCTGGGTAATTTATCGATCATCTGGAGATGGATACCTGCAAATACCTTCTGATTCAGGAAGACCAAATTAGACCTGCTTAAAGAGACTCTGATGCATTTTTTTTCTCTTTTTACACTGCAGTCCCCTTCAGCAATACCCTGCTAAGTGTTTCTCCTCATCCCAGTGGAAAAACAAGAAATCCTGTCCACAGAAATGTTCAATTTACTTTCCATGGCCCATTAGGTTGCAGAATATGCTACCAGGAAGAGGCATAGCTCTGCCTCTTCATTAGTCAATTGCTGCCTATTCCCACCCCTCTCTGCCCCTTTTTTAATTATTATGCCGCCCCTCGTGCGCGCTCCCTAGGTTGTTAGACTCGCAGCATAGATACTCAGACCCATCCCTAGCTCCATGCACATATCGGCATAGGAGCAGGGTGGCACGCTATGCCATGTGCACAAGAGCGGGGCCGCATAGGACGCACAGAAGGAATGGCCGTGACCTGGATGTTATTCAGGGGTCGTGGGCATCTTTATACAGGAAATACCGTTCAAGTACCATGAAAACGTTATAGCGGGCATCGGTAAGTGGCACATTTAGACTACCATCATTAGCAGTTTTGAGAAAAATCTGAAATTTCTTCAGATTCTCTTCAACATTACAATAGTTATTGGCATCCTAAAACACATAGGTTTTTATATCACTGAAAATGATGTGGGTTCTGCTATACATCATAGACAGAAATTTTTTTTTCTTATTTTCTTTCTTTAGGACAGCAGAGCGTTACTAACTCACCTGAATTCCAATCTGATACCTGTATTGGCATGACTAAACGGACAGAAAGATCACTGGAAGAATGTCAAGATGGAGAGCCAGATGCCCCTCACAACACTCGGTAAGAGCATACTTCCATTTCCTTTTAAGGAGAAAGCAGTATTCGGGATTCTTGGATTTTAGAGCAGCTTTGCCCAGAGTGGAATTACAGTCTGGGATAACATTCAATAACCCCCTCGTACACACACTCTTTTTTTACCCCTATGGTTAGCCTACTTTCTTGGGTGCATATTATATCAGCGCCGCTCAGTTCGGCACGTTGAGAGCCGAATGACGGCTCTCACCGCTGCCGCTAAACTCCGAGGCAGCGTTAAATTCTATTCCCCCTCCGAGATGTCGCAACTCGGAGGGAGATGTAATTTGGGGTCTGGCAGCCGCAAGAGCCCCAAATTACCGCTACGCGCCCCGTGCAGCATAGCATGTGTAAAAATTCCCTTCTCCCAGTATAGATTACAGCAGGGCTGGGGACTGCGGTGGAAATAGAAAACTCTTAGAGCTGGTTCGCACTTGCTTTAAAGGGAACCAGAGACGCCGGACATCGAAAAAGAAAAAAAGATTTCATACATACCTGGGGCTTCTTCCAGCCCCATAAGCCTGGATCGCTCCCACGCGGCCATCCTCCGCTTCCTGGATCTGCCGGTACCGGGTCCCGTCACTTCCCGCGGATGCGGCCAATTGTCCACATCACAGGGGCTCCCAGCATACCCTTACGCGTGCGGCTGCGCAGTATTTGTGCAGTATGCAGCCGCACGCGTAATGGTATGCTGGGAGCCCCTGTGCTGCGGACAATTGGCCGCGTGCTGACGCCGACTGGCCGAAACTACGGGACCCGGAACTGGCTGATACAGAAAGCGAAGGACGGCGGCGTGGGAGCGATCCGTGCGTATGGGGCTGGAGGAAGCCCCAGGTATGTATAAAATCTTTTTCCTGGCATCTCTGGTTCCCTTTAAAAACGTATCAGTGTGATAACTTTTTAAAGCTTTGCTTAAGGGAACACTATCAAACCAAGTGTTCTAAAATGAATGTCTCATTTGCAAAGGTATAAATCTCTGCAGTCTGACATGCTAATAACAGTGTAATATGAAAATCCTGTCAGGTGTCACATAAGATACATTTCCTCTGCTCTCTGCAGAGAGCTCAGTCAGAGCTTTCTCTCACACACACAGGATTAACAGATGAAGTGTGAGGTAATTCCCCCTCCTCTTATGGTTCACTCTGCCATCAGATTTGCTGTTAGAAAGTGTGAAAGGAATTAGATAACAGTAAACAAAGAGATAAAAATTCAAATGTAAACACCAGTAATTAGCAGCACTTCCCAAACATGTCCTATCACAATTGAAAAAAACATGTTAATCGATAATGTTCCTTTAAACGCAGGAAGTGAGCCCTATGTTAAAAATAGAATCTGCTTCCACTTGTACAAAACACGGATCGTACACGGATCCGTGGGCCGCAGAACGCAGAGTCCCAACTTGGCACATTTGACCGGACGGGAAAATGTGACCAATTAAAGCCTATGAGAATGGACACTGTTTGTTCTCACAAGGCTATTGTCTGCATTGCATCACCACCGTGACATCATAGTTGTGTGTCCCATAGCCTCCGCTCGATCCCTTCAAAACAGCTCGGTGGCCCCGGGATCTCCATTGGGATGCAAAAGACCAATGGGAATCCTCAGCAATTGAGAATTCTCATTGGTTCATGTTGGACAAATGAAAATTCTCCTTGTTGGCCTGCTGCAGCCTATGGAGAGCCGCATGCTTCTGCTGGCCTTCGGGCTGTTGAAGGGACGAGCGGTGGTGGCAGGACAGATGAGCGGCAATGTATACGGTCGGATGTGATAGCCGCATGCGGATACGTTGAACAGTCAATTGTATTTGTTGCATGCGGATGCAGAATGGACAAAACGATACACCTCTGCCTCACAGATGCACTTAACGTTTCCTTTCTACATCCGTTTAAGTGTGAACTGGCCCTTACACAGAGATCACACTTGAATCTGCGGAAAACAGCCGCGGTTTTCTGCTAACAGTTCTTTGCTGTTTCGGCACACTTGACCGAAAGCAACTGACTGTTGGCAATAGGAATTGCCTGCGGTATGTGAAAAAAGCAACCGTACTGGTATTTTATCCTCCCACAGCAGAATAACGTGCATTGCGAATCTCCATAGGGAAGCACTGCATGCATTTTCGTTTGCATTTTCAAGTGTGATCTCTGCCTTACAGTGTCTCTTCTCTGCATTTCTATAATGTTTGCTCAACCTCATCAGCTTCAGTTAGTGATCAACAGACAACCCTAGAAGCTGTGCGACAGACTGCACGTAAAAGTAGCTATACATCTAGCAATTTTGCTTCAATCGACAAAGTGATTTTATTGGGTGATTGACTTTGGTGTGGTTGATTGAAAGTCAAACGACCAGTAGCCCACACACTACAAGCGAGATCCTATACGATTCTCCTTCACATGCAGTCTGATTAATGTCGCGCCTCTGTGCCCTGAAACCAAAAGTAGTTTCTTTGTCGATCAAAATCATGTGACTACTAGCCGATTCCTGTAGATCAACCACTATCTTCCATCCTGCTCAATCGACAAAGTTGGTCCATTCGTTTGGGCAGTTTTTTGTGGGCAGTTTTTATCAACTGAGCACACTAGGACACCTTAAGGGGGGGGGGCTGTATTGGGGGTAGGGGGGTACTAGCTCACCCTTGTCGCCGCCTATAGCAGCTGTGCTCCAGGTCATGCTCCACATCACACCCGTACTTCCTCCTTCTGGGTTTGAAAGAGGAAGTATTCGAGTGACAGAACGTGTCATGAGGTGCTGTGGCTATAAGCAGTGACAAGGGTGAATTAACCACCCCTGCCCTAGCCCACAAGTTTAAAGGCTTCCTTTCATTTGGAATTCAGAATCTGAAAGGCCTCCGCTCTTGCATAGTTGCCCCAAAGCAGGGGGCTGGTTTGGCAAGATTTTAGGCAAAACGCCCATAATGGTTGGAATGGAAAATACTTCCCGTTTATGCCTGAGCACGCTTCAGGTCTTCTTTAAAGTGCAGTGAGCAGCATGTTTTTACTTTAAAAAAAAACGAACCTCCGCACACGTCACAATGCACGCCGAAAGATAGTTAGCACTGTACTTGCATCTCCTAAGCTACATATCCCAGCATGCATCACCGTGTACACGCACGACCCCTGCCGGGAATGACAAATGCTGGCAAAAGATAGGGTGAGCTTAAGGGCCCGTTTCCACTATCGCGAATCCGCATGCGTTGCCCGCATGTGGATTCGCACAGCTAGTACAAGTGGATGGGACTGTTTCCACTTGTGCGTTTTCCTGCACGTTTTTCTGTGCAGAAAAAATCTGCAGGGTAGGGCCCTCAGAATTCGCCTGCGTGTGGAATGCAGGCGAATCGCACACAATGTATTTAATAGGGAAATCGCATGCGTTTTCCCCATGCGTTTTTTGCCGCGATTTCGCATGCGATTTCGCATAGGTACCCATGTTAATTCACACAGGCAGTGACATGGTTAAAATCGCATTACCCTAACCTATGCGAAATCGCATGCGAAATCGCGGCAAAAAACGCATGCGGAATCGCACCCGCATGCGATTTCGCCTGCGGTGATTCGCCGGCGATTCCGCAACGCAATAGTGGAAACGGCCCTGAGAAAAGAACGGGCCAGAGGAGCAGCACCCCATAGGAAAGTAATGGTGCTCCCTCCGACCCCCAGTGGCACACACTATTACAAACCTCCCTTATGGGGAGTTTTTTTTATGTTTTTAAATAAAGAATCCTTGCTTAATGCACTTTGAAGTGTACCTGAACTGAAAAACCCCCCAAAATAACTAGATATTTCATTAGAGGGATAGTCCCCTCTGTTTTGGCACTAGGACCCTTTGAAAATATCCAACAACAATGTGCAAGTGCTCCAGCTACTGTCCAGGCTCAGGCAATCATTGTGCCTGCACTCATATACAGAAAGGACTGCAGCTGTGAAGAAGGGGTACACGGCGAGCAATGGTTGGGGTGGGGGAAGATCAGAGAAGCCTGTGAAATATCCAGAGGCTTCCCTCTATAATCACAGGTTTGCTTTCAGAAGGTAATGCTGGGAGAGGAAAGAATTTACAGTGGGCAAACATTCACTAAATAATATCTAAATAAGTACTGTAAGATATAAGCAGTTTTAACCATTAAGTTACATTCAGTAAAGTTCCTCTTTAACTTTCTATGTTTATTACAGATGGACCCAACAGCAGAGATGTACAGGACCTCTTTATTCCTGGGATTCCACGCAGGAAGAGCAAACCATTCCTCACCATTATGACGTTGATCGAACCAGCAACAGTAACTCACTAGAGTGGTGTACAGGTCCTCTATATTCCCAGGATTGTAAACAGGAAGATCACACTATCTTACAGAATTGTATACAGGAAGATCACACCATCTTACAGAATTGTACACAGGAAGATCACACCGTCTCCCAGGATTGTACACAGGAAGATCACACCGTCTCACAGGATTGTACACAGGAAGATCACACCGTTTCACAGGATTGTACACAGGAAGCTCACACCGTCTCCCAGGATTGTATACAGGAAGCTCACACCGTCTCACAGGATTGTATACAGGAAGCTCACACCGTCTCCCAGGATTGTACACACGAAGATCACACCGTCTCCCAGGATTGTACACAGGAAGATCACATCGTCTCACAGGATTGTACACAGAAAGATCACACCGTCTCACAGGATTATACACAGGAAGATCACACCGTCTCACAGGATTGTACACAGGAAGATCACATCGTCTCACAGGATTGTACACAGGAAGATCACATCGTCTCACAGGATTGTACACAGAAAGATCACACCGTCTCACAGGATTATACACAGGAAGATCACACCATCTTCCAGGATTGTCAGGTAGGCAAAAGCAATGTTCACAGATACTATGTAACCTGCCACATAGTGGGCATATTAACCACTTGCCGACCGCACGCTTATACCGTGCGTCGGCAAAGTGGCAGCTGCAGGACCAGCGACGCAGTTCTGCGTCGTCGGCTGCAGGCTAATTAATCAGGAAGCAGCCGCTCGCGCGAGCGGCTGCTTCCTGTCAATTCACGGCGGGGGGCTCCGTGAATAGCCTGCGGGCCGCCGATCGCGGCTCGCAGGCTAAATGTAAACACAAGCGGAAATAATCCGCTTTGTTTACATTGTACGGCGCTGCTGCGCAGCAGCGCCGTAAGGCAGATCGGCGATCCCCGGCCAATCAGCAGCCGGGGATCGCTGCCATGTGACAGGGGACAGCCTGTCACTGGCTGCACAGGACGGATAGCGCCCTGTGCAGCGCGGATCACCGGGGGTGGACAGGTAGGAGAGGGAGGGGAGGAATTTCGCCGCGGAGGGGGGCTTTGAGGTGCCCCCCCCCCGCAACACCCAGCAGGCAGGAGCGATCAGACCCCCCCAGCACATCATCCCCCTAATGGGGAAAAAAGGGGGGCGATCTGGTCGCTCTGCCTGCACCCTGATCTGTGCTGGGGGCTGCACAGCCCACCCAGCACAGATCAGCTAAAACAGTGCTGGTCCTTAAGGGGGGGTAAAGGGTGGGTCCTCAAGTAGTTAAGAAAAAATTCCACTTTTGCTATGAAACTGCAATGATTACAAATTTACAGTGATTCTTGAAAGTGAACCCTTTAAAGTTTTTGGTCATTTTATATTGTCCACAACCTTTATAGATGGTCTTGAAACCTTTTTCAAGATTTTATTCAACTTTTTTGTGATGTTCTGAGACAACTCCTTTGTTTGAGCCATGATACACATCCACAAAAGTGTTCTATGTGTGCTCAGACTTTGCTGGTTCCCCGATCTTTAAAGTAAACCTAAAAGAGAAAAAAAGGACCCTAATTTGGGTACTTACCTTGGGAGAAGGAAGCCCCTTCCCCCATCACCCTCCATCTCGACGTTCCAGTGCTGAGAACCCCACTAGCCTGTCAACAAGAGCTTATCGACGAAGCTCACCTGCACTGGCACCGGTAGCTCACACCTACGGACTAGCACAGAACCGCTGCTTGGACTTGGCAGATAGAGCCAAGCCTGAGTGTCAATGAGCTGTCTACAATTTTGCAGTGCAAGCGAGCTCTATGGAATTTCAAGGTTCCCAGAGCTGAAACTGAGGAATGGGGAAAGCCTCTGGAGGGTTCAAAGGATTCCTTATTTCTTGGTAAGTCAGTGGTGTGGGCTGAGGGGGATAACTGGTGCCCAGAATCCCCCTCAGTGAGAAGGCTCCAAATTCAGCTCTGTGCGCCCTTGCCAGGGATCGGGTCAGAATCAGCCCACACACGCATTCGGCAACACTAAAGCTCACAGTAGCATCAGAAGTACAGCTCCCCAAATGTTTTGCAGCAGGAAGTTCTGCCCTCTTTCACTACCCCCCCTCCTCCTCCTCCTCGTGTGTCAAGATAGCAGCAGATGCATTGGCAGTCTCTTTAGCTGAGTTGCCCCAGCTGCTGACGCAGTGAGTTTGCTCTGCTGTGGAATTTGTATGTGTAGGAGTGGGCTGAGGGTTCAGAGTCTTTGTCATGCTCAGAGAAGGAACAGTCTGAGTGTAGGCAGATGGGCAGGGGGAATAGAAAGGAATAGTTCGCGTCATCAGCAGAAGCCATCACTAGCGGGAGCCATGCAGGAGAAGAGAGGTGTCCCTCGCTAGAATTGTGGATTAGGTGAGCCGCGCTGCTGCTAATTGTATTTACACACGGGGTGCGGAGGAGACATGAGGGGGTTGTGCAATGCATGGGGACAAAGGAGGACTCATGGGGGGCAGAGGAAGGCAAAAAGAGGACAAAGGGAGACAGGGGTGCCAAGGAGGACAGAAGGGGACAAAGGAGGACATACAGGGAGACCAAGAAGGAGCCCGATATTCTAATAGAGGTGCTTTTAGTCCAGTGTGTTTCTCAGAAAAGAAACTGTTATACTGTTCTGAAGAAGCAGGTAAGGCCTGTGAAATTTTGTACAGCAGGAGACATTGGCAGCGCTTCCAAACAGAGGCTGCACCCGAATTGACTACCTGCAATAGATGTGCAGAGCTCCACAATTGTGGACTACAATACACAACATGCATTCAAAACAGGTACAGCAACGGAGGACGTTAGCTTCAGGATAATTAATATGTGCACAAATTATTCCCTACTCGACTTCCCCACGGCGGTGACGGGTCCTCTCGGGGAAGACCTACCACTAGTCTAACGATAAAAACACGATTTTTTCCTAGTGCTGCTAGTCATAAAATGGTATACACATTTCTCAAACAGACATCAAACAAATGACAGCGCTCATAGGCTGCAACTGAATTGTAGACCAATAGAGGCATGCAGAGCTCCACAGGGCTAAATACATGATTTGCATCTGATTTGCATTCAAGGCATGTATTTAGCCCTATGGGGCTCTGCATGCCTCTGTTGGTCTACAATTCAGTTGCAGCCTATGAGCGCTGTCATTTGTTTAATGTCTGTTTAAAGGAATACTATCGATACCCAAGTGTTCTAAAATGACAGTGTGCAAATAATATCTAAGTAGCTGTGTAAACATTTTCCTACTTTTCATGTTAAATATCAGAGGCAAAAACTGTAATTTATTGAGGGTAGGATTTAGCTATATTGGGACAAATCAATTGCAGAAGGGGTGTCTGCTTAAATGCACAGCCAGAGTTGCATTTCAGACTACAGAAAGCAAATATCAAACATATCAAACTCTGAAAGCAAAAACAGTATGAAAAGCTGTGACAATTAGTTACATATCCTCTGCTCTCTTCAGACATGTCAGTCAGAAACACAGGACACAGGAGCTGCAGCTGTTGAGAGCTCTCTTCTCTGTCACACACAGAGCTACACATAGAGTTAACTGATCAAGTGTGAGGGGAATTTCCCCTCTCCTCATGGCTCAGTCAGCCGTCAGTTTTGGCATCAGTAAAGTTTGAAAGTATTTTAATAACAGTAAACAAAGAAGTTGCTACTAAAATGTATACACCAGTACTTAGCAGCACTTCCCAAACAATTCCTGTGTCAATTGAAAAAAATATGTGAATCGATAGTATTCCTTTAAAGAGACACTGAAGCGAGACTAAATCTCGCTTCAGCTCTCGTATATAGCAGGGGCATGTGTGCCCCTGCTAAAACGCCGCTATCCCGCGGCTTAACGGGGGTCCCTTCACCCCCAACCCACCCCCCGCAAAAGTTGGTCGCAGACTTGGTCGCTACATTTCTCTTCCTGGAGGCAGGGCTAACGGCGTATCGCCGCCTCTCCCCCGCCCCTCTCAGTGAAGGAAGACTGAGAGGGGCGGGGAAGAGGCGGAGATACGCGTCTGACAGACGCACGTGGGGCAGGGCTGCGGCGGTTAGCCCTGCCCCAATGCGGAAACGCTCCCCCGCATTACGGAGGGGATTTGGGGGGACAGGGACCCCCGTTAAGCCGCGGGATAGCGGCGTTTTAGCAGGGGCACACATGCCCCTGCTATATATGAGGTCTGAAGCAAGATCTATTCTCGCTTCAGACTCTCTTTAAGGCCTGTGAAATGCATCATCATTTGAGTCAAATAAATCTTTAAAATTCTATTCCTCAAGTGAGTTGAGACCACTTATTGTTTCATACAGCTTACCCCCTGGGGCACCACCTCCAACCTATTAAAGCCTTGAATAATTCTGTTTCTTTCTTTCTCTGATACTGTCACAAATCGTTCCAAACGGTTAATTTATAAACTGGTCGTTGTGATCAGATAGGGATAACTGAGGAGAATTGAGGATACTCCACCCTTAGTTTTAGCTGAGTTTTGGTGAGATGATGATATGGCTATTGTGAGCAACAAAAACAGTATTTTGATCTGCATTTTGTTGTTGCTGGCACTACAATATATTCACATCCGATCTGCTACCTGCTTTGGCAGAAAAGCTAGCGTCACCCATGGCAACATTACAGGGAATCTTTAGTGAAGTACTCAGTTCATATTTCATGCATACCTATGTAGAGGGAAAGCTCTGGATACCATAGAGCCTCTGCATCATTCCTCAGCCGGCCCCGGTTAAAACCATTCAATCTGCTAGGTCAAATAGCTCTTCAGCATTCCTCAGGCAGCCCTGGAGAATGACTTGGAGGAGGCAAGTGGTTCTGGAAACTGCCCAAGGAGAACCAAAGACCTAGAAGATCGAGATGGCGCATGACAAGACGGACCGGGAAGGCTCCATGATATAGTGCCTTACCTCTACATGGATATGTATGAAACCTGAAGTGAATTTTAAGGGCACTGACCAGAGTGTTTAATCCACCCTCCCCTCCCCCAGAGATCAGCAGTAGCTTTAAAGAGAATCTGTACTCTAATATTCTTACACTAAAAAGCATACCATTCTATTCCTTATTTTCTCCTGTGCCCCTCTGTGCTGTTTCTGCCACTCCCTGCTGCAATCCTGGCTTGTAATTAACAGTTTTAGGCAGTGTTTACACACAAACTAACCAGCTTGTAATAGGCTCACATAAACAGAGTGTGTGAGTCATACAGAGTGTGCAGGGGGCCTGCAGAGGGTGTGTATCGCTTCTAACCAATCACAAGCAGCCCTGCACATTCCACACACTCAAGCTTTAGCCCGACAGACACGACAGAGGAAAGTAGATAAGATTTAGTACAGAGACAGTGCAATCAGGAAAAGCTGCAGTAAGCCAGAGCACATTAGAACAGGCATAGGAACTTATAGGATAGAAGAAATAAGACTGAAAAATGTGTTACAGAGTCTCTTTAAAGAGTAACTGTCAGGCTGCAGAAGCTAATTTAAACCTATATTCTCCTGTGTTAAACAGTTTAGAAGAAAGCCCAAAAGCCATTAGTGAAGATAAAAATCTCAGTTACCTTTGATGTGTGCTTATCTTAAAGGCTGTTATAGACCCATAAGGACGCAAGCCGCATACTAAACTGCAAAGCATTCTGGGGCCCTCCCCTCGGCTGCTAATGAGACGTTACAGGAGCTTCTAATCAGTCCAGCGCGTAGCACTGATAAATCTCCGCGGCAGAGTACACTGCAGGAGTCAGCTATTGTTCCTAGCCACATGGCTCATTAATATTCACTGCACACTGTGTTGTTCAAGTAGGAGCTTATCTGTGATCAGGAAGCAGGCAGGACATGACGACACATTTGACAGAAAAACATGGAGCCTGCCATGAGCTGTCAGGAGCATCAATCTCTGCATATACTATATAAAAATTCTGTGAAATCCAAACGCGGACAGTGAAATGCATATGTAATGTAAGTACAGCCAATCTTTAGCTACTGATATATGTGTTTATTTTCTCTGAGACCTTATACCTAACAGCTCCTCTTTAAGCAATGCTCTTATGTATCACACCTCTCCTGCAGCGATCGTCTCCCCTCGCATTGTAGCCAGCCTCCTGTACTTTCATATACCTGGTTCCACCTTGAAGTCATCAAGCAGGGACACAGTACACATGATACAAGAGGCCGTCTTCAGTATAACCGAGGAGAGCGTTACAACCACCATGGGAACCGAGGAAGAAACATACTTACCCAACAATGCTTCCTGCTGCCAATCTCAGCAAGGGAGGGGGTTGAGGACACCACTTTACTACCAGGGAATGCCTTGGGGGGGGGGGGGGGTTAGGGCTAGACCACCTGGGACCACTATAAGTGGGGAGGGGTGACCACTAGACTGCCAGGGATCACTATGGGGAACCATTAGACAACCAGAGACCACTATAAGCAGGGAGGAGGACTCTAGACCCTAGGTTCTCAACACATAGTACACCTAAAGGTAATTGGGTTAGATTCAAGAGGTAGTTGAACTTGTTATAGTCTATCTACTACAGTAAGTTTAAGGACTAGAAATAATGATTAATCACATATAAATAGACCTGAATAAGTATTTCTGATCAATTATAACAATAGGGACTGTTTGAAAAATGTTTATTTATGGAGCACTCTTAAATACATATACAGCAAGTGGTATCTGATATGACATCATTCACAATAGGGAATACTAGGCAAACACCAGCCCTGATAATGGGGTACATGCTGTAATAATGTCGGGAAACGCCACTCTAGACTACACTTTTTGCTCAAATGCAAATAAAAGCTGAGAAATGTTTTTTTTTACACAATAATAATTCTTGTGCATCGTCTTATTAGCTTTTGGGAGACTCCTATGTCATTTCCCGTCAAAAAAATACTTGCTGCTTGAATAAAAGTAACTTTGCCAGGGGTATGAATAATTATGGACAGCACAGTATATGAAGGGGAGGGTGGGTGAGGTCTAGCTATAAGGGGGAAGAGGGGGCCACTAGATTACCAGGTTAAGCTGTGATGGAAGGGGGGACCACTAAGCCACCACGTAAAGCTATAAAGGGGAGGTGGATCATTATAATACCTGAAAGAATTATATGAAGGGGTGGGGGCCCGTTAGGTCCCAGGATAAACTACACTGGACCCCAGGGAAAGTGATAAAAAAAAGGGGGGATATTATTATCAAAATAATAATGTTTACATCACTAATGTGTATTATAGTGATAACGTTATTGCTGATTAAATAGGGACATAGCTAAAGCCCCATATGTAAGGGGATCTTTGGGAGATCAATGGACGATCCCCTTGACAACAGAGTAGAGTCAACGCTGCACAGCCTAGTCATCAGACTCCAGTCCAGCAACGGCGGGGGGTATGGGGGGTTGTGTGCAATGGGGCATATTACCATGGCCGGAAAAACAGGGAGAACACAGCCAACTTCAAGACCAGCATGTGTACGTAGCTTAAAACATCACAACTGCAAAAGGGAATCACCGGTGTAGGTGCGAAGTGGTTAAAAACACAGTACGAATCACTTGTTTTGAGATGGATCAGTGTTTACTTCTGACACTTAAATATTTCATAAATCTTCTCTGTTACCCTATAGGAGAACAATCTGATTGAAGTTAAAGTCGAGGATGAGGAAGAGATGTACAACAAGGCACCTGTAGCAGAGAAGATTCTGCCAGAGATCAGCATAGGTAAGGACACATTCTCCCAATTACTGCAGCAACAACCTCCCTCATTTTGGCTATAAGGGGATGTGAGGATGGTGCATACCCAGCAGGGAGAGCCATGAGATATCATTCCCTATTAAAAGTAATAGGAGGCAATTGTGTTTTTCATGGAGGAGTTAGGATCTTTTAGAACCTTTTAGAAAATAATGGGGAATCAGGTTATGCCCAGTAGGAGAGTCTGGAGTGATCAGTCCCTATTAGAAGCAATAGGGAGACAGTATTTGCCCAGTGGGGGTTTCAGGAGACATCAGCCCCTATTAGAAGTAATGGGGAGACAGTATATGCCCAGTGAGGGAGACAGGAGACATCAGCCTCTATTAGAAGTAATGGAGAGACAGTATGTGGCCAGTGGGAGAGTCTGGAGCGATCAGTCCCTATTAGAAGTAATGGGGAGACAGTACGTGCTCAGTGGGGGTTTCAGGAGACATCAGCCTCTATTAGAAGTAATGTGGAGACAGTATGTGACCAGCGGAGGAGTCAGGAGATATCAGCCGCTATTAGAAGTAATGGAGAGACAGTATGTGCCCAGTGGGGGAGTCAGGAGACATCAGCCCCTATTAGAAGTAATGGGGAGACAGTATATGCCCAGTGAGGGAGTCAGCAGACATCAGCCCCTATTAGAAGTAATGGGGAGACAGTATGTGGCCAGTCTGGGAGTCAGGAGATATCAGTCCCTATTAGAAGTAATTGGAAGACAGTATGTGCCCAGTGGGGTAGTCAGGAGACATCAGCCCCTATTAGAAGTAATGGAGAGACAGTATGTGCCCAGTGGGGGAGTCAGGAGGCGGTGGCATCTGCTTCTACATCAGCTCCTCATGGTGCCCCACCTCGACGATACTCGACAGGAAGTGTTCTCCGGACCTGGAACTACTACTAATTAACTGCAGACCGCCTTACTCACCACGGGGGTTTTCCTCTTATGTCTTTGCTGGAGTGTACATCCCCCCCGATGCCGACGTCAAATCAGCCCTACTGACCCTAAGCGAGACCATCTCGCAGTGGGAGACGTCCCTGCCGGACTCCCTGTTCATCGTGGTGGGTGATTTCAACAGAGCCAACCTGCGCCAGGAGATGCCACGCTATCACCAGCATGGAGCTTGCCCCACCAGGGGCCAGAACATCCTAGACCATTGCTACACGGCACTGAAGGATGGATACAAGGCGGCTCCATGGGCAGCCCTGGGTTCCTCTGATCACTGCCTCATCCACCTTATCCCTACCTACAGGAGGCGCCTAGAATCAGCCAAACCGATCATTAAGTCTACTAAGGTGTGGTCAAATGAGGCCAAACTGAAACTTCAGGCCTGCTTCGAATGCACCGACTGGAAGTCCCTGGAAGCGGCAGACCTGGATGAATGGGCAGATAACGTTGCCTCATACATCAGTTTCTGCGAGGACTCGTGTGTACCAACGAAATCCTTCAAGGTGTACCCGAATAACAAGCCGTGGTTCACCAACAAGCTACGGCAACTGCGGAGGCAGAAGGAGGCTGCACACAAGTCCGGCAACCAGGAGGACTATAGGAAGGCAAGAAACGACCTTAAGCGGGAGCTCGGAGCAGCCAAGAAGGAGTATGCCGAGAAAATCAAACTCAACCTGCGCTCAAACGACTCTCGCGCGGTATGGAAGGGGCTGAAGGTCGCCACAAACTACAAGCCCCAAACCTAGCATGCAACACCCAGCCCGATACTAGCAGAAGAACTCAGCAGATTCTACTGCAGGTTTGAGAAACAGGAAGAACCGGAGGAGAACCAGGTACCAGCTATCCCACCTCCATGCCCTGCCAACACCGCCCTGAGACTGCCCTCTCCCACGGTGATGAGCGAAGCCGATGTCCTGCGCCTCCTATCAACCTTAAATGCCAGGAAAGCCCCCGGCCCCGATGGAGTATCTCCAGCTTGCCTGAAAACCTGCTGTAGGCAGCTTGCTCCTATCCTCTTTGCTATCTTCACCAAGTCCTTAGGGGAAGGCAAGGTCCCGGCGTGCTTCAAGAAGTCCACCATCATACCTGTGCCTAAGAAACAGGGGGTCACCGAACTGAACAACTTTAGGCCCGTGGCCCTGACATCCGTCGTCATGAAAACCATGGAGCGCGCAGTCCTGGCCCACCTCAAGCTCTCCACGTCGCCACTCCTAGACCCATTTCAGTTTTGCATACAGAGCAAACAGGTCCACTGATGACGCGATCAATATCTGCCTAGAGCTCATCAACGACCACCTTGATAATCCAGACACTTATGCTAGAATACTACTTCTGGACTTCAGCTCGGCCTTTAACACCATCTGTCCACGTATTCTCCAACGGGTCCTAGCTGCACTTGGAGTCCATCCGAATCTACGACTCTGGATCACGGACTTTCTTACCAACAGGTCCCAAGTCGTCAGACTGGGCGATATCCACTCTCAAGCTGCGACCACGAACACAGGAGCTCCTCAAGGCTGCGTACTGTCACCACTGCTGTTCTCCCTCTACACGAACAACTGCAGGTCCGAGGCAGACTCTGTCAAGGTTATCAAGTTTGCTGATGATACCACCATCATTGGCCTTGTCACCAAGGATGATGTCCAGGAGTACCGTCAGCAGGTGGAGAGAATCTGCAATTGGAGCAAGGAGAACAGGCTCGTGCTTAACACCGCAAAGACCGTGGAGTTAATAATCGACTTCAGGAAGGCTGCTCCCACCCCACCCCCAATTTACATTGACGGCGAGGAGGTAACCAGAGTGCCCTGCGCCCGGCTTCTAGGCACTATCATCTCCAGTGGCCTCAGCTGGAAGCCCAACATCACTGCCACCCAACGTAAAGCTTAGCAGAGACTCTTCTTCCTCCGCCAGCTGAGAAAGTTCGGTATGACTCAAGAAATTCAAACCAACTTTTACTCCGCCACCATTGAGTCGATCCTCTGCTCTTCCATCTTGGTGTGGTATGCGGGCGCCACTGTCAATGATAGGGACAAACTACAGAGGGTCATCAGGTCAGCAGAGAGGATCATTGGGTGCCCCCTCCCCTCACTTGCCCTACTACACAGCAAAAGACTAAAAACCAGGGCACTGAAGATTGCAAATGACTCCTCACACCCTGGCCACCGCTACTTCAGCATTCTGCCCTTGGGACGGAGACTACGAGCCATCTCCACTAAAACCACGAGACATAGGAACTCGTTCTTCCCCTCGGCAGTCAATCTCCTAAACTCTCTTCACGTCCTACCATCAAAGCGAGCGTCAACGAGCGGCGAGGCCGGCAGCGCTACGGCTGCACAGCCAACCAGCCCACAAGACTAACTGACTATTAACATTGTAGGGACACGCTGGGACTGATGTCTTTTTACAATGTTGTGTTAATCTGATTTTGCCTTCTATGCACTCTCTTTCCTTCCTTCTCTTTCTATGCACTCTTCCGGAGCCACTGTACTGTACTGTATTGTATTGTGCCAAAAACAATTCCGGGCATGTCCCCTCCTGCTTGGCGAAATAAATAGATTCTGATTCTGAGGAGACATCAGCCCCTATTAGAAGTAATGGGGAGACAGTATGTGGCCAGTGGGGGAGTCAGGAGACATCATTCCCTATTAGAAGTAATGGAGAGACAGTATGTGCCCAGTGGGGGAGTCAGGAGACATCAGCCCCTATTAAAAGTAATGGGGAGACAGTATGTGGCCAGTGAGGGAGACAGGAGACATCAGCCTCTATTAGAAGTAATGGGGAGACAGTGTGTGACCAGTGGGAGAGTCAGGAGACATCAGCCTCTATTAGAAGTAATGTGGAGACAATATGTGCCCAGTGGGGGAGTCAGACATCAACCCCTATTAGAGGTCATGGGGAGACAGTATGTGGCCAGTGAGGGAGACAGGAGACATCAGCACCTATTAGAAGTGATGGGGAGAGTATGTTCCCCATGGAGGAGTCGGGAGACATCAGCCCCTATTAGAAGTAATGGGGAGACAGTGTGTGGCCAGTGAGGGAGTCAGGAGACAGTAAAACATTCAACCTACTTTGTAAATGTTTAAATATTAAAAAAAAACAAAACCCTGGGGCACTTTAAAAAGTCATTTTTAGGAGTAGGAGGATAAATATAATTGTTTATCTTATCAGTTTATTTTCACCTCGAGTTCACTTTAATAATCACTCCATCTTCGCTACTTCATCTGTTGTCTTTCCATCTCAAGGGGGCATGAGGTACAAAGGGGGCATAATCCACAAGATGCCCCTTCAGCATGGATGCACCAGGTTTCGTATATATATATCTTTTCCCCTGGTTTTTGTCCTCTAAACCTTGGTGCGTCTTATAGTCAGGAGTGTCTTATAGTCCGAGAAATACGGTAAATATAATATGCACTCCCTGAGCTTTTACTCTGCACAAGGTATGGCTGGTGGGAGGTCTGGCTATGGGGGGGAAGGTTTGTAACTGGTCATGACGCGGGGTGAGCCCACCACAATACTTCTAGGGTGCCTGGGCCACTGAAGTTACACCCATGAATGAGGAGCAGCCCCCATAGGTAAGTAATTCCTAACACCCCACCCTCACTCCCAATGGCACACTCTATTATGGACTTCCCATAAGGGAAGGTTCACTTTGTATATTTTCAAATTAAGGTGTACGGGTCCTTTTATCAGTGATATAGTGATCATGAATAATGCCACCTGAAACAATCACAGAACATAGTTTTGTGTATCCATGATCCATAACGTGTACATACTGTAGGTCTCCCTGATACACACATTGGTGTGTCTCATATGTCTCAGCACAGGGGGTGACACCATTATCTTTATTCACAGCCTCCAGGGACACCACCCTGGCTCAGATGTCAAATGTCAAAGCTGAGGAAGAGACAGTTATGAAGATTAAGGAAGAAGAAATCCCTATGGAGATCAGCATGTGTGAGTAGCCCTGTAGTATGTAATTAAAAAAAAAAACCTTCTGGAGAGTTGGTTTACTTACAGCAGAGTCTTCTTTCATAGTTGAGCAGACATAAGTACCACAAGACAACCTCCAACTCTCACCTACAAATGTAAAATGTCATATTATTTATTATTATTCTGATTATTCTTTATTTATAAAGCGCCAACATATTCCATTTACCCCATTCTTAAACCACTTCAGGACCATAGGCTTACAGCCCCCTAGTGACCAGGCTATTTGTTACAAATTAGTGCTCTGCAGCTTTAAAAGCTTTAAAGAACAAGCGACATCCATGCTAACCTAGAAATAAAAAACACATATATAAGTAGATAAATACTACTTCTACTTACATACCAGATGTATTGCGCTATCCACATAATGATTCCTGTGAATTTTATAAAGGAAAAGTAGAAAATCCTATTCTAGGCAGTGGCCATCTTGCCAAGCTAATGATGACATCATATCCTCCCTGACTCTTGTTCCCCCTCCCCCCTCTCCCTTCTTTTGCTCATTGTGTATTAATTAGCTGCCCTCCTCCCAGAGTCTTCAGACACTCCCACTGAGGTGTATACCAACAACTGCACTGCCTTTTTTTTATTTACACATCCAATCACTGAGTCACCTCAGCCTTGCTTGTAAAAAACAAGTAATCGGAAGGTGTTTCTGAGGCAGGGAAATAAATGGAAGAGGAGGAATATATTATGGATAAAAAGAACTCCCAGCATTCAACTCTTTGGCACTAGGGCCAGTGCTCCTAAAGTATGTGATAATTACAAACCATAACAGCAGAAAAAGTTTTGCAAGTTTTGAATGCAGGATTAGCATCTTTATCACTTAATACACTCAGACCAGTTGCTTTTGAAATTTGATTTTTATGGTGACCATACCGCTTTAAAAGCTGGCTGCAGAGCCATACTACTGAGCACACAAATTAATATCCCCCCTCCCTTTTCTGCCCAACTACAGAGCTTTCTGTAGGTGGGCTCTGATTGCTGCTGGTATGTTTGTTTTTTTTTTTTTTATTTATTTGTATTTTTTTTTTATTTTTTTTTTATAAATGTTAGTGTTTTTTTTTTATTTATTTTTACTATGCTCCTCCCTCCCCCCGCCAGCCAATCAGAGCTATCCTCTCTCATACGCATCAGCCATTTTAAGGAGTAGGAGGATAAATATAATTGCTTATCTCATCAGTTTATTTTCACCTAGGGTTCACTTTAAAGAGCAGCTGTTAGGTATAAGGTCTCAGAGAAAATAAACACATATATCAGTAGCTAAAGATTGGCTGTACTTACATTACATATGCATTTCACTGTCCACGTTTGGATTTCACAGAATTTGTATATAGTATATGCAGAGATAGATGCTCCTGACAGCTCATGGCAGGCTCCATGTTTTTCCGTCAAATGTGTCGTCATGTCCTGCCTGCTTCCTGATCACAGAAAAGCTGGTACTGAATAACACAGTGTGCAGTGAATATTAATGAGCCATGTGGCTAGGAACAATAGCTGACTCCTGCAGTGTACTCTGCCCGGAGATTTATCAGTGCTACGCACTGGACTGATTACAAGCTGCTGTAACGTCTCATTAGCAGCCGAGGGGAGGGCCCCAGAATGCTTTGCAGTATAGTATGCGGCTTGCGTCCTCTTGGGTCTAACAGCTTTTCTGATAAGCACACATCAAAGGTAAGAGTGATTTTTATCTTCACTAATGCCTTTTTGGCTTCCTTCTAAACTGTTTAACACAGGAGAATAGAGGTTTAAATTAGTTTCTGCAGCCTGACAGTTACTCTTTAATCACGTCCTTGTCCGCTGCGGCTCCAGCCGCAGGGATGCGAGATTCACACCCATGCAGTCTGCAAGGCTGTGGGAGGAAGCCCACGATCGCGATGGTCCCGGAAACGGGGGAGATTGGTAGTAGGGGACAAAAGTCCCCTGAGCCAATCTGTGCTTGTCTGCCGAGAATGATCAGTGATCGTTCTGAAATGCTGTCGTGGCTCTGCCTCCCACTCGCTTGTTTCCGCCGCTCCCGCCGCCGATCATGAGATGAAAGAATGGGAACAAACCTAGCCCATGCTGCATCAGATGTCCTCCCCCTCTGGGCAGCAGCATGTTGTATGCTCAGATCCGTTGGCTTCTGTTTAATGTCCTCTGGAACCTTAGGGGGGCCAGTATAATGAAAGCAGCTTTTACTCTGCACAAGGTGTGGCAGTGGAGGGGTCCGGCTATGGGGGTAAGCGTTGTGACTGGTCATGAAGCGGTGTGGGCCCGCCACAGTACTTCTGCTGGGGGGCCCGGGCTACCGAAGTTAAACCCATGAATGAGGAGCATTCCCCATAGGTAACTAATGCCAGTTGCCCTGCCCTCACTCCCAATGGCACACTCTAGTACGAACCTCCCATAAAGGGACGTTCACTTTATATATTTCCATATTTAGGTGTACAGGTCCCCTTATTAATGATATAGTGATCATGAATAATGCCACCTGAAACTATTACAGAACATGGTTTTGTGTATCCATGATCTATAACTTGTACATACTGTAGGTCTCCCCCGATACACACATTGGTGTTGCTCATACTTCTCAACACAGGGGGTGACACCATTATCTTTATTCACAGCCTCCAGGGACACCACCCTGGCTCAGATTGATGTCAAAGTTGAGGAAGTGACAGTTATGAAGATTAAAGAAGAAGAAGTTCCTATGGAGATCAGCATGTGTGAGTAGCCCTGAGCTATGTAATAAAAAAAAAAAACATTCTGGAGAGTTGGTTTACTTACAGCAGAGTCTTCTTTCATAGTTGAGCAGACATAAGTACCACAATGCAATGCAACCTCCAACTCTCAGATACAGATGTAAAATGTCATATTAACCCATTTTTTAATAATAACTCCATCTTCATTACTTCATCTGTTGTTCTTTCCATCTCTTAAAGGGAACCTTAACTGAATGGGGGTGAAGAGTTTCACTTACCTGGGGCTATTACCAGCGCCCTGCAGCAGTCCTGTGCCCTCAGAGCCGCTCTGGAATCCTCCGGTCCTGAGCTGTCACTTAGTTTCGTTTTTGACGACTCACCAGTCGGCCGGCCGCCATGCGTATTAGTGGATGCATTCCCTACTGCAATTAGCGCTGTTGCGGACCGCAGCGCGTACAAAAATACACGTTGCCGCATTCCGCACGTGTAGATATGCGTATTTTTGTACGCGTTGCGGTCCGGGGTTGCGGGACCGGAGGATTCCAGAGCAGCTCCGAGGGCACAGGACTGCTGCAGGGGGCTGGTAATAGCCCCAGGTAATTGAAACTTTTTAAACTCCGTTCAGTTAAAGAGACTCTGTAACATTAAAAAGATCCCCTGGGGGGTACTCACCTTGGGTGGGGGAAGCCTCCGGATCCTAATGAGGCTTCCCACGCCGTCCTCTGTCCCACGGGGGTCTCGCCGCAGCCCTCCGAACAGCTGGCGACTGTGCCGACTGTCAGTTCAATATTTACCTTTGCAGGCTCCAGCGGGGGCGCTGTGGCGGCTTTCCGTTCCGAACTACACGGAAATACCCGATCTCATTCGGGTCCGCTCTACTGCGCAGGCGCAGGAAACTTGCGCCTGCGCAGTAGAGCAGATCCGACGGCGATCGGGTATTTCCGTGTAGTTCGGAGCCGACAGCCGTCAGAGCGCCTGCGCAGGAGCCAGGAAGGTAAATATTGACGTCACCGCTGCACGGACTCCACGGAGGGCTGCAGCGAGACCCCTGACGGATGGAGGACGGCGTGGGAAGCCTCATTAGGATCCGGAGGCTTCCCCCACCCGAGGTGAGTACCTCCCAGGGGATCTTTTCATGTTACAGATCCTCTTTAAGGTTCCCTTTAAAGTCTGCTTAGTCTCTATTGCATCTAATTTCCTCCTTCAGTGGAAATTTGTACTGAAACAACATTTGCCTAGTCCGGAAAACTGGAGACATTGGACCCTAATAGAAGTAATGTGGAGACAGTATGTGGCCAGTGGGGGAGTCAGGAGCCATCAGCCTCAATTAGAAGTAATGGGGAGGCAGTATGTGCCCTGTGGGGGAGTCAGGAGACATCAGCCCCTATTAGATGTAATGGGGAGACAGTATGTGGCCATTGGGGGAGTCAGGAGACATCAGTCCCTATTAGAAGTAATGGGGAGACAGCATGTGCCTAGTTGGGAGACATCAGCCACTATTATGATCAATGGAGAGACAGTATGTGCCTGGTGGGGGAGTCAGGATCCCTCAATGCTCAGACCGTATGTGCTTACTGAGAATAAATAGCCAGTCAGCCTCTGTTAGAAGGTACTGGAAGATTGTATGGAGAGGTTTTATCAAAATAGGTGCAAAAAAAACCAAAACTGGAGCACAAGTGGAGCAGTTGCCTACAGCAGCCACTGTGATTGGTTGCTCAGGCCAAGGGCTACTGCTGGAGAAGCAGTATGTGACTAGTAGGAGAGTTGGAAATCATCAGACTTCATTGGAATTAGTATGAGCCCAGTGGGGAAGTTAGAACTTGGAAGCTCCTTGCATGCTGGGTACACACGATGCGTTTCTGCCACTAAATTCTCCACTCAATCGTTTTTGCCGCTTGATTCCTCGCTCGCTGGTTTGTCTCATCTTCCGCTCATTTTTCTTATCTTTTTCCATTCACTTCTGAGAGAAATCGAGCGGCAAAACGATCGAATGTGAGATCGGACATTTCGGAAATTATCTATTGAACCATCTCTCTACTGCAGAAACGCATTGTGTATTCCCAGCAATAGATTCTAAAGGTTTTCCTGAAATCAAGTCATTGTGTCTTGTCACATGGGCAGATCTGCTTGCTTGATGTTTCTTATACGTCTCAGCACAGGTGCCATAACTCTTCTCTGTATTCACAGACATGGGATACACCAAAGAGACTCAGAGAGATGTCAAAGTTGAGGAGGAAGGAGGGCCTGACGGGGTTAAGGAAGAGGAAATCCCTTCAGAGATTGCCACAGGTGAGGAATAAACACTAAATCCAGTTGGAATTTCTCCTTGTTCAGTCATGAGAAGAAATCAAGAGCCATTATCCCCAATTAGAAATACAGTAAAATCCCTCTATAGTAAACTCCAAGGGACCAGGCAAAGTACTTTACTATATCAGAAATTATCATACTAATACACAGCAAACATATAGTACTATATCTTAATTCAGTAAGGTTAGTATATTCAGAATTGGCGCTGGTGGGTGTGTTCTAAAAGCTGCGTGTCAGACAGGGATCCCTTTAACCTTGCAAATTGAATGTAAACATAAAAAAGACTGTTCCAGGTGCTAACTCAATAGTTAAAAAGAAACTACTTTATTTTGCACACTTGTCAATAATCATCAGATACATATAGGACTGAATAAAATCACTCTCATCTCACACATCCATTCACTGCCTAATAAAAGGGCCCTTCTATCTAATCAGTCCCAAAAAATCCAAAAAAGCGTAATTTATACTGGTATCCGGGTTTAATTATATAGGCTCTTAAAATCACAAAGGATTTTTATTGGTAATAGTCCCAAAAAAGGAATAGACTGGGTTCAGATACAATAATATGCCGCTTTCGCCATTATAAAAAAATCCTGTAAATCTAATAAAACTTCAAAACAGTGCCTTCTATAAGCTAGAGTGTCTCTCTCCTCTTTGCGTACAAGGCACTGTGGTGTATACGCCACAGGTTTCGGATCTTTATAACTTACAGTTCGACGTTATTCAGTCTCACCGCTCCTTTGATGATCCTGCAATTCCCCGCCTGTTATATATTGGCTTCACAGCCAGATCTTTGTAATCCTACGCGGTCCGTCCGCCGCCTCCCAGCTCTCGCAGAGGCTGTCAGTTCCAGAGTATAGTTCTCCGTACTTCCGCTTTGCTGGTTCCGGTCAGCTTCTTTTATTTGGGTGACGTCACCACTGGGGTTTGGAACTGTCTCACAAACGGCTGCTGCGCTCTGCAGCCAATTGATTCCAAAAACCCTACACTCCTTTACCGATCGTATAAATCAATCGCGTAGTAGCCCCATATATCAACCTCGACATGTTTCAACCAATTAAACGTTGGTCTTCCTCAGGAGGTTATAAAAGGGAACTATACTCTGGAACTAACAGTCTCTGCGAGAGTTGGGAGGGCCGTGCAGGATCACAAAGATCCGGCTGTGAAGCCAATGTATGACAAACATGCGGGGAATTGGAGGATCATCAAAGGAACGGTGATACTGAATAACGGCGAACTGTAAGTTTTATTTTTTATAATCCACGCAGGTCAAGAGTAGTGTGCAGATAGCTAGCAGGCTACAAGTGGCTGCAAGCCTGCCCACTGACCACGGCTCCTGGGTCTCCGACGAATGTATGATGCATGTTCCTGTCCACTTTCCACTATAGCTGGATACAGAATACCGCAGGGGTCAGAAAACAGGTTTACTATAACAGAAGTTCTATTATATCTGTGTTTACTATACCAGACATTACTTCCATATACTTATAATGGTGCTGGGCCAGGACCTGGACATTTAGTTTGCTATACCCAAAGTTTTACTATATCACAGTATACTATAACGAGATGTACTGTAATAGGCAAACCTATGTGCTCAATTGATGAATGGCTGCAAAAAGATAGGAAGGATGCACTCCTTGTGTTCAAAACTATAAAATAGATCCTTGCCTTTCAATGCAGAAAGCAGCTCACTTTGTTATATGCTTCCAAGGCTACTGTGTGGCCACGCTGCAGGAAGAGGAGCTGCGTGGCCCCGATTTGATTAGCAACAATGCCTTCGTCATTAATCTTCCCAGGGGGGGGGGGGGGAGGGGGCGTGCTCAGTGACAGGGACATCAGAGCACCGAGGAAAGCCTCAATAAGATCCTGAGGCTTCCCTCTCTTTAGGTAAGTATCTCATTTTAAACCAGAGTTTCGGCTTGGGTACACTTTAAAGAGACACTGAGGCGAAAAAAAATATATGATATAATGAATTGGTTGTGTACTATGAATAATTACTAGAAGATTAGCAGCAAAGAAAATATTCTCATATTTTTATTTTCAGGTATATAGTGTTTTTTCTAACATTGCATTATTCTATAATATGTGCAGATTACACAACACTCAGCATTCAAAATGAGTCTTTCAGAGCAGTCTGTGAAGTAATGAACTCTCCTCTAGCAGAGAAAAAGTAAACAGTTCAATTACAGTTGAGATAATAAAAGTCAGATAACAGCCCTCTCCACGACTACGTTAGTCGGAGAGCTTAATAGCTTTTTGCATAGAGATAATAACTGGAGTTTCTCAACTCTTCCTGTACTGGAAACAATTAGACTGATGTATCTGATCTTAATGTTTTTTTTCTTAGCTGTACTACACATACAAATCATAATATCATCATTTTTTTTCGCTTCAGTGTCTCTTTAAAGAAAACCTGGAACGAGAAAAACCTCCCCTGGGGGGTACTCACTTCGGGTGGGGGAAGCCTTCGGATCCTATTGAGGCTTCCCCTGTCCTCCTCGGTCTCACGGCGGCAGAGATAAAGCTCCCCAAACAGCGGGGATGTAAATATTTCCCTTCCCGGCTCCAGCGCAGGCGCAGTATCGGCTCTCTGCCTCTGAGACAGGCGGAAATAGCTGGTCGCTGTTGGGCCACTCTACTACGCAGGCGCAAGTCGCCTGCGCAGTAGAGCGGACCCAACGGAGATTGGCTGTTTTCGCCTATCTCCGTGCAGAGAGCCACAACCGCTGGAGCCAGGAAAGGTAAATAAATCAGCGCTAATCAGCGCTTGTTAGGCTTGTCGGGGGAGGATTCCGGTACACTTCGGGGGAGCCAGTGCTGGACTGCCTGCAGCTACTTCGGAGTGGGAAGCCTCATTGGGACCCTGAGGCTTCCCCCTCCCGAGGTGAGTACCCCCCAGGGGGAACTTTTTTGTTGTTACAGATTCTCTTTAAGGCAGAGATGGTGCACGGCAGCACGGTGGCGTAGTGATTAGCTCTCTCGCCTTGCAGCGCTGGGTCCCTGGTTCGAATCCCAGCCAGGGCACTATCTGCAAAGAGTTTGTATGTTCTCTCCGTGTCTGCGTGGGTTTCCTCCGGGCACTCCGGTTTCCTCCCACATGCCAAAAACATACAGATAAGTTAATTGGCTCCCTCTAAAAATTGGCCCTAGACTTTAGTACTTACACTACATAATATAGACATATGGCAATGGTAGGGATTAGATTGTGAACTCCTTTGAGGGACAGTTAGTGACAAGATATATATATATATATATATATATATATATATATACACTGTACAGCGCTGCGTAATATGTCGGCGCTATATAAATACTAAATAATAATAATAAATACTGGGATTCTTAGTAATGGGAAGCTTAGAAAAGTAGTAGCAGCAGGGTAGCTCAACCTGTTGGAGCGTCACCCAGAGTTTCACGTCAGGACTAGTTTTTGAGTTCAAGTCACAGGGTTTCCATAAATAAAGTAAATTATTATAAAATACAATTAATTAGCCATAAAAGTGGAGTTCTTAACCAGTTAAGCCTATATATCCGTCCAGCCAGAGCCGCTTAGCGGTGTTGCCGCGGGTGTGCGCTCGTTCCCGGTGGCTGTTACAGGTGATCGATTGGTGAAGGGGAACGAGTATTCCCCCGAGCCAAGCCCCTGTGAATGAATCAACATGCCTCGAATCACAAGGCAAATTGATTCATAAAAGTGTAGTAAAACATACGGGTAAATAAATAAATCATACACTTCCTGGTAACTTCCAGGAGAGTGTACAAGGCCAAAATAATTGCATTTAATAATTATAAAAGTGACAATGAAGTGAAAAAAAAAAAACTTTTGATGTAATGATTTGTATGTGTAGTACTGATAATTAATAGAACATTAGTAGCAAAGAAAATAGTCCCATATATTAATTTTTAGATATATACCCTTTTTTGTAACCTTGCATAATTCTCTAATATTTGCAATTATAAGCCACACTCTGTATTTTAAACTACACGGGTTGGAAAAATGATGGAAACACCTTGAAAATCAACAAAATATATTTTAATATGGTGTAGGTCCACCTTTTGCGGCAATTACAGCCTCAATCCTCCGACGTATTGATTCATACAAATTGGGAATTGTTTCCCAATTGTTAGCCCATTCTTCAGTCAAAACACCCTCCAGTTCTTTTAGAGATGATGGCGGCGGAAATCGACTTCTTACTTGAATCTCTAATATCGACCATAAATGCTCAATAATGTTGAGGTCTGGGGATTGTGGTGGCCAGATGAGATGCTCAACTTCATTAGAATGTTCCTTGTGCCATTCTTTAACTATTCTAGCTGTAAGGATTGAGGCATTATCATCTTGAAAGATGACATTCCTCTCCGGAAACAGTTCTTGAACCATAGGATGAACTTGGTCGCCCAAAATTCCTAAGTCTCGGCTGTTAATTCTTCCATGAAGGGAAATCATTGGCCCGGCGGATTTCCCAAAAAATAGCACCCCAGATCGTCACAGAACCCCTCCCATATTTTACGGTTGGGAGAAGGCAGTCTGGATGAAATGGTTCTTTCAGCTGTCTCCAAACATACACTTGGCCGGAGGTTGGAAATAAGGTAAACGGTGATTCGTCAGAGAAAATCAAATTTTTCCACTGCTCAAGGGAACAATTCTGGGTGTTTCTACACCACTCTAAACGCTTTGAAACATTTGTCTTTGAGAACAGAGGTTTTCTAATTGCAGTTATTCCATGAAATCCAGATTTGTGCATCTCCCGACGAACATTTTTTGTGGAAACTGGGTTCTGTAGGTCTTCATTCAGCACTGCAGTAATTTTAGGAGCCGTGGTCTTGCGAGCTTTTCTAACAATTCGATTTAGAGTCAGTCGGTCTCTCTCAGACAAACTTTGACTTTCGGCTACAACTGTGCCTTGCTGAGGACGTTTTTCCTTCTCTTTCAAAGGCAGTCATTACTTTTGAGACACTACCTCTTGAAATGCAGAGAATTCGGGCAGTTACTGTTACAGTATCGCCTGCCATACGAGCACCAACAATTTGGCCTCTTTGAAAGTCTGAGAGATCTGCCATTTTTATAAATTATAACCAACTTTGGTTTAAATATCTGTAAAAACACAATTGTTATATCAAATAACAAAAATAATAAACAAAAAAAAATGAACATGTCAAGTTTTGATTGCTTAAAACATGTTCAATGATTATGATGCAAAAATATTAGGTGTTTCCACTATTTTGCCCAACCCCTGTATAACACAAGCACAGCTAATGACCCTTTCAACTTCCCAGGAGTAAAAATGTTATCTAAATCCGTCTTTGACTGTTTCTTTGATGTGTTAGTGCTCCAGAAAGCATCCACCAAATTGGTCTTGGAGCTCAGATAAGCTCTTTTGCATAGATAACTGAAGTTTAACTCTTCCTGTACTGGAAACAATATAAGACTCTGTGCTACTAATGTTCTATTCCTTAGCTGTACTACACAAACAAATCATTATATCATAAGTGTATATTCACTTCAGATTCCCTTTAAAACCCTGTTGAACCCCTCACATCCCCCATAGCTGCAAAACATAAACACATGAAAAAAATGTCTGATTGGCTGTTTATGGCTCCACCCCTTTAGTGAATTTGGACCCCAGACTGTTTTAGGTTTGAGGCCTCTGCCATTAACCATGTAAGAATGCTAGCAATGTAAATATTCCCCTTGAAAATCAATAGATGAATTATGATTGGCTGTTGTAGGCTCCACCCACATTTCTGAATATGAATCCCAGTGACCAATTGAGTCAAGTTTGAGAACCCTGCCATTTACAGTGTAAGAATAGCTGCAGTATATATTTTCCCATGTAAAAAGTTAGTTGTTTTTGGCTCCACCCACTATTTCTAACCTTGACATACAGTCACTCAATGACCACGTTTATGAGCTTTGGGGCCATTGGCATCAATAAGTTGCAATTTCCCACTGAAATTAAACAAATCTGATTGGCCGTTTGTGGCCCGCTGCCTTTTCAGAATTTAAACCCCAGTCTCCCAGTGACTGACTGTACCAGATTTGAGGCCTCTGCCATTAAGAGTGTACTAAGGGCAGCAATGTAAATAATCCCCTTGAAAATCAATCAATCCCAGTCACCCAGGGACCAACTGTGCCAAGTTTGAGAACACTGCCATTAAAGTGAACCTCCAGACTAAAAATCGACTCAGCAGCACTGAAAAGGCCTGGTGTTTCTTTACAGTTTTGCAGCATCAGAACTTTTTCTCTTATACAAGCCTCATATTTAGCTGCACAGAAGAAAACTGCCCGGGCATTTTTCCCCTGATGCTGTGCAAAGCATGATGGGTTTTCTGATGTTGTTCTCGTTCTGCTGTTTTGGTGCAATTTTTTTTAATTTTTTTTCTTTGACATTTTGAATTTGACATTTGAAGCCTTGCGCGTGCAGCTGGTAGGGGTTATCAGGACACAGGACAGTTGGAACTGTGTCTCATGCTCCCTGTCACCTCCTTTCAACCAAAAAGATGGCAGCCCCCATGAATCACAAACATTTGCCTGTTCTTTTAAAACAGGGTGGGTAAAAGATTATATTACCTATCTATTCTAATTAACATAACTAATGTAACTTAATGACAGTATGTTTGTTTATGCTGAAGTTCCCCTTTAACAGTGTAAGAATGGTTGCAGTTTATATTTTCCCATGTAAAAAATGTAGTTGTTGGCACTGCCCGCTTTTTGTAACCTTGACATACAATCACTGCATTACCAAATTTATGAGCTTTGGGGTCCTTGGCATCAATAATTTGTATATTCCAATTACAATTAAACAAATCTGATTGGCTGTGGCTCCGCCCCATTTTTGAATTTGAGCTCCAGTTACCCAGTGACCAACTGTACTAGGTTTGAGACACTCACTATTAACAGTGTAAGAATGGCAGCAATTTAAATATTCCCCTTGAAAATCAACAGGTGAATTTTGATTGGCTGTTGTTGGCTCCACCCATTTTCCTTAATATTCATTCCAGTCACCCAGTGACCAACTGTGCAGAGTTTGACAACCCTGCCATTAACAGTGTAAGAATGGCTGCAGTTTATATTTTCCTAGTGAAATTTGTTTTTGGCTCCGCCCACTTTTTGTAACCTTGACGCACATTCACTCAATGACCAAGTTTATGAGCTTTCAGGTTCCTGGCATCAAAAATGTGTGATTAGAAGCAGTTTATCCAGCAAGGAAATCTGATTGGCTTTTTGTGGCCCCGCTCCTTTAGTGAATTTGGACCCCAGTCACCCAATGACCGTCTGTAGCAAGTTTGAAGCCTCTGCCATTAACAGTGTATGAATAGCAGCAGTTTCAATATTCCCCTTCAAAATCAATAGGTGAATTTTAATTGGCTGTTGTAGGCCCCACCCACTTTCCTGAATCCTAATCTCATTCAACCAGTGACCAAGTGTGCCAAGTTTGAGAACCCTGTGATTAACAGTGTAAAAATGGCTAAAGTTTACATTTTCCCATTAAAAATGAATGGCTGAAATTTGATTGGCTGTTTTATGCTCCGCCCACTTTTCCTGGATTTGTAACCTTGGTCACCAAGTGACCAACTGTGCCATGTGTGGGGACTCTGTCTTGATTACTGTGAGAATGGCAGCCTTTTCCATTTTTTCCATTGACAGGAATTAGTGAAATCTGATTTGCTGCTTGTAGCTCCGCCCAGGTGTGCAGGGGGGACATGAGACCCCCAGAACATATCATCCCAGGTAGTAAGGGATCTGTATACCAAGTTTCGTAGAAATCGGTGGAGTCGTTTTCGAGTGACACACTCACACTCACTCACACACACTCTTGTGGATTATGCCCCCTTGTACTTCTTGTGTCCTCGTGTGTCTGCCGCTGTCCTCTGTGCCCCTTTGTGTCCTCCGTTTGTCCCCGTGTCGCCTCTGCATGGGCACAGTACAGGGAGTCCCCGACATTGCGGCAGGTTGGAGCTTCGTATTGGAAGGCATTCACAAGTCAGGAACTCCCTGCCTTTGGACTATCAGACGCAGTGACTTTTTTTTCCTCACTTTTGGGGGAGAAAAAGTGAGATTTATAGTCCACAAAATACAGTATATGGCTTGATTTTGATTAATAATTAGTATTTTTTTTTTCTTTACAATACATGTCAAATTAAACATTGATGCAAGCTAGATAACGTGAAGAGCGAGCTGGTGAAGCTTTGCCCATTTGAGGCAACAATCTGTAAGCTGATTTAAAAAAAATAGCTCTTTATAAATTCATCTCACGGATTAGCTCTGCTTATAATTGAGATGAAAAATAAGTAAGGTGAGAAATTCAAGAGGAAAGCTGTGTCAATCAATCTCTCTCTATGCTTGTGACAGGCTATGCAGAAGAATTGATTGAATTGCAATGTTTTCTTTTTGAAACTGCATGGAGATGCAAGGATCACTCTCTATCGGAGACATTTCACTCTGAACACTAATAGTACAACAGAAACATTGTTCATGAAGCAACAGTGCTTCTAGCATGAAATAAAAATAATACTAGAATGTTCTGGTGTGTACAGTGCAGACAGTCATACCATTTAAAACAACTTTGTTATTACTTTTTAAACAATTAAAATTCATCCCTACTAGGGAATCTAAAATAAATGTCAGATTATAAACATATTCAGTATTGAGCATGGAATCCACATACAAGTAAGGCAAGTCATGATGGCCAAACTCTTCAGTTGTAAAGCATGCAGTTCAACAGAATGTGTTCTAAAGCATTTCGTGGTCAATGGCTTACTTCCTCAGAGGACACTGGAAACCTACAAGTCTGCCCACCCAGGAAAGTAGACCTATAAAATTATAGAGTGACTGGCTGTATATTGTACTCCCAGCTAGTCACCATGCTGTGGTGTTCAACCTTAAAGCACACCTGACCCAAGACAAAGCTACCTACCTAAGGTAAGAACAGCACTATGACCATACTGGAGTCGCATAACTCTGTTGTCCTCATCTTTACCTCCTTTTACACACACACCACACTTATAACCCCCTCTGCCCCCAGCCTTTGTAATCACTTCTTGAAAATGTTGACTTTCACCTAAAGGCAGGAAGGGACAAGTTTAGAGGCAATGGGCTCAATTCTGGTAGCGTTTAGTAAATAATTACCGTATATACTCGCAAGCAAGCCGAATTTTTGACCCCCCAAAAGTGGGCCAAAAGTTGGGGGGTCGGCTTGCTTGCGAGACATGTGGTCCCCCCCCCGCTGCTATTAGCTTACCCGGCGGCTTCCTCTATTCCCCTCTCCATCTTCTGCTCGCCCGTGTAAATAATTCACAGCAGCTCGCCCCACGGCGGCTGCTGTGTGATGAGGGAGGAAGCTGTAGGGAGAGCGGTTCCCAAAGTAACGGCGATACACATCGCCATTCGCCGCTAAAGGAAGCCGCTCTCCTGCTTCCTCCCTCATCACACAGCAGCCACCGTGGGGCGAGCTGCTGTGAATTATTTACACGGGGCGAGCAGGAGACTGAGGGGGGAATAGAGGAAGCCGCCCGGTAAGCTAATAGCAGCAGCAGCAGTGGGGGGGGGGGGGGGGGGGGCGATCCACCTACACATACTGGGCACTATACTAGCTATAATGGGGCACTATACTAGCTATACTGGGCACGATACTAGCTATACTGGGCACGATACTAGCTATACTGGGCACGATACTAGCTATACTGAGCACTGTACTAGCTATAATGGGGCGTTATACTAGCTATACTGGGCACTATACTAGCTATACTGAGCACTATACTAGCTATGCTGTGCACTATACTAGCTATACTGGGGCACTTTACTAGCTATACTGGGCAACGATATTAGCTATACTGAGCACTATACTAGCTATACTGGGCACTTTACTAGCTATACTGAGCACTACCTATCTATACTGGGGCACTATACTAGCTATACTGGGGCACTATACTAGCTATACTGGGGCACTATACTGGGCACTTTACTAGCTATACTGGGCACTTTACTAGCTATACTGGGCACTATACTAGCTATACTGGGCACTTTACTAGTGATACTGAGGCACTACCTACCCATACTGGGCACTATACTAGCTATACTAGGACACTGGGGGATCACGCGGCCAGTATTTCCTACCCCAGGCTTATATGAGGGTCAATCATTTTTCCTGTTTTGTCAGGCAAAAGTTGGGGGGGTCGGCTTATATGCGGGTCGGCTTGCTTGCGAGTATATACAGTACCTCATGGAATTGGGTTTACCTCATGAGGGAAATCAACTTTTGAATTCTGGTAGTTTAAGTAAAGTTTTACCTCATGTAATTTCATGAGGTAATTCATGTGGTAATTTTCTACTATAAATGTGTGGTATTTAGTAGTGAAATACCTCATACTTGAATTCTGAAGTGAAATAAGGTGCGTGTTTGCATGTCTTTTACCTCACATAATTAGACCTACCTCTACCACATGATAAATGCAGTGTTGTGACAGAATTGTGATAACTGTCACATAAAATGGAGCCTTTTCAGCTTGTTTTTTGTTCCAACAACCCCCCCCCCCCCCCCCCCGACCCCATCCTCTAAAACAGTGCTGTCCAACGGCTCGGAGGGCCGTTTTTTTTTCCAGACCACATGGTGGAGGGCCGGCCGCCCCCCACCCCCACAAAAATTTTTTTTGCAGCAGTTTCACCACAAAATGCAATTATAGTGATAGCAGATTCTCCAAAAAATGCAATCAGATTGGCAGCAGATATCCCCACAAATGCAATCTTATTGGCAGCAGATTTCCCCACAAATGCAACAAGATTGGCAGCAGATTTCCCCACAAATGTAATGAGATTGGCAGATTTCCCCACAAATGCAACGAGATTGGCAGATTTCCCCACAAATGCGACGAGATTGGCAGCAGATTTCCCCGCAAATGCAACGAGATTGGCAGCAGATTTCCCCACGAATGCAATCTTATTGGTAGCAGATTTCCCCACAAATGCAACGAGATTGGCAGCAGATTTCCCCACAAATGCAATCTTATGATTTCCCCACAAATGCGACAAGATTGGCAGCATATTTCCCCACAAATGCAACGAGATTGGCAGCAGATATCCCCACAAATGCAATCTTATTGGCAGCAGATTTCCCCACAAATGCAACGAGATTGGCAGCAGATTTCCCCACAAATGCAATCTTATTGGCAGCAGATTTCCCCACAAATGCAACGAGATTGGCAGCAGATTTCCCCACAAATGCAATTTTATGTTTTCCCCACAAATGCGACAAGATTGGCAGCAGATTTCCCCACAAATGCAAAGAGATTAGCAGCAGATTTCCCCGCAAATGTAACGAGATTGGCAGATTTCCCCACAAATGCAACGAGATTGGCAGATTTCCCCACAAATGCAATCTTATGATTTCCCCACAAATTCGACAAGATTGGCAGCAGATTTCCCCACAAATGTAACAAGATTGGCAGATTTCCCCACAAATGTAACAAGATTGGCAGATTTCCCCACAAATGCAACGAGATTGGCAGATTTCCCCACAAATGCAACGAGATTGGCAGATTTCCCCACAAATGCGACAAGATTGGCAGCAGATTTCCCCACAAATGCAACGAGATTGGTAGCAGATATCCCCACAAATGCAACGAGATTGGCAACAGATATCCCCACAAATGCAACGAGATTGGCAGCAGATATCCCCACAAATGCAACGAGATTGGCAGCAGATATCGCCACAAATGCAACGAGATTGGCAGCAGATATACCCACAAATACGAGATTGGCAGCAGATATCACCACAAATACGAGATTGGCAGCAGATTTCCCCACATATGCAACGAGATTGGCAGCAGATATCCCCACAAATATGAGATTGGCAGCAGATTTCCCCACAAATGTAACGAGATTGGCAGCAGATATCCCCACATATGCAACGAGATTGGCAGCAGATATCCCCACAAACACGAGATTGGCAGCAGATATCCCCACAAATGTGATGAGATTGGCAGCAGATATCCCCACAAATACGAGATTGGCAGCAGATTTCCCTACAAATGCAGCCCCTAAGTTAGTGCGGGTCCCAGAGCTGAGGAGGGGGGCACAGCGCAGGAAGGGGGGAAATTGTGCACAGAGCAGCGGGGAGGGGGGAAGCCTCCCCCCCTCCCGCACCTAGGGGCCCCCCCTTCCACGCTTCCCCCTCCCTCCAAAAGTGCAGCCAGCGGCAGCACCGAGAAATCACTTACCGGCATGATCAGAGCAATAGCGCTGCGTGCCGCTCGGCTGGGCTTGTCTCCGTCTCCTTCACTGACCTATCACGCTCTCGCAGTACTTCCTGCGAGAACGTGATTGGTCAGTGGAGGAGACGGAGACCAGCCCAGCGGCACGCAGCACTATTGCTCTGATCATGCCGGTAAGTGATTTCTCGCTGCTGCCGCTGGCTGGCTGCACTTTTGAAGGGAGGGGGGAGCGCGGAAGGGGGGGCCCCTAGGTGCGGGAGGGGGGGAGGCTTCCCCCCTCCCCGCTGCTCTGTGCACAACTTCCCACCTTCCTGCGCTGTGCCCCCCTCCTCAGCTCTGGGACCCTCAGGAGGCGGGCTGGCCGGGGCTTCCAGCAGTCGGGAAAATACCTTACTGTTTTCCCCCTGCATATCGCTAATTTAGCGACCATAAGCAGCAGGTGGGAAAATGTACCAGAATTGGGCAAGGCAAAAAAAAATAACGTGTGAGGTATTTTCCCGACTGCTGATTACTTCGCCTCGCACAGCTACCAGAATTGAGCCCAATGTCCCCTCCTATCACTCTGAAGCATAGCAGCAGACTCACCTCTTCCTGTCTGGAGATTTGACTAGATTTGACGAGGCGTGCTTACATAGTCTGAGGGTAACTTTGAGAGGAACAGACAACACACATAGATAAGTGGATCCAGCTTGAATATACCTCTGTGCTTACCTCAAGTAGCTTTGCTTCATGTCAGGTATACTTTAATGCTGAATGTGTTTATAGTCTGACATCTAGAAGGCTGCTTATCCTATTATTGTGATTCAATGTTACAGAGAGTGATCTCATTGAAATACTGTATTTTTTTGAGTGGTAGCTCACTCGTATTTTTTGAGTGTTCCTTTAAATGGCTGTCATCAGAACTTTTTCCATTAATATTATCTTTTCCCCTTTATTTCTTACTCTCCCCAGGTGGACAGTACTGCAGGTTTGACACTGAGAATCATCCCTTTAGCTTTGTAAATACTGAAAGAGATGATGATGATAACACGTCAGATTCTGCAGATGAAAAACCTTGTACTGCCAATCTTCATCCAGCACATCTCTATGGAGATGTATCATCTGTCCCATCTACCCTTGGAGAGACTGGTTCTGAGCAGTCCGCTTTTGTCCTTAACCTTACAGCTTACAGAGGGGTTGAAATGTTTCCATGTTCGGAGTGTGGTAAATGTTTTACTAAGCGGGAAAAACTACTCTTACACCAAAAATTTCACATGGTGGAGTGTCCTTTGTGTGGCAAAGGTTTTGACAACCACCTTGACCTTTTTGAGCATCAGTATTTTCACCCGAGCAAGGGCCATTATTCATGTTCAGAATGTGGAAGACAATTTTCACTCAGATCAAGTTTTTTTAAACACCTTGCAAACCCAAGTAGTGAAATCATCTATTCCTGTCCATTATGTGCAAAATCTTTTTCTCGAAACTCATGCCTTTTGTATCATAAATCAGAACACCGCAACACAACAGCACCGGCTACAGTAAGTGAACTGTTCCTGTGTTCTGAGTGTGAAGAAAAGTTTACTACATTGGAAGAACTTGTCATACATGAGAAAAATCACCATACAGCTTACAGAGGGGATGAAACCTTTTCATGTTCGGAGTGTAGTAAATGTTTTACTAAGAAGGCAGAACTCCTCTTACACCAAAAAAGTCACATGGTGGCGTCTTTTTTGTGTCTTGAGTGTGGCAAAGGTTTTGACAACAAACGTTACTTTATGAAACATCAAAATTTTCACCTGCGCAAGGACCATTATTCATGTTCAGAATGTGGAAGACCACTTTCAAGCAAATCAAGTTTTTTAAACCACCTTGCAAAACCAAGTAGTGAAATGATCTATTCCTGTCCAGAATGTGGAAAATCTTTTTCTCGAAACTCATGCCTTTTGTATCATAAATCAGAACACAGCAACTCAACAGCACCGGCTACAGTAAGTGAACTGTTCCTGTGTTCTGAGTGTGAAGAAAAGTTTACTACATTGGAAGAACTTGTCATACATCGGAAAGGTCACTTTATGGAGAAGACCTATTTATGCCCACAGTGTGGGCAGAGTTTTAACGAGAGGGCCAGATTGATGGCTCACGAAGTATGTCACAAAGTGGAGAAAGATAGGTCTTGCTCTGAATTTGGGAGACGTTTCCCTGTCAAAAATGCTCTCATTAATCATAAAAATATTCATGAAAAAAATAGTTATGTGTGTCAGGACTGTGGTTTCACATTTCTAGAGGAATCTTCTCTTATCAACCACCGGAGGAGGGTCCACACACATAAGCATGTTTCTAAAGATAAACACTTTTCATGTTTAAGCTGTACAAAACACTTTACATCTAAAGCTGGTCTTCTTAGACATAAGAAGATTCACAGGAGGCAGATGTGTCCTGCATGTGGCAAAAGTTTTACTCGCAAACCTGACCTTGTTAGGCATCAAAGAATTCACACTAAGGAGGATCGTCATTGTTGTATGGATTGTGGAAGACAGTTTTCATACAAATGTAATCTTCTTAAACACCTTACTAACTCAAGTAGAGAAATTAATTATTCCTGTCCATGTGGAAAATCTTTTCCTCGAAAATCGTGCCTTTTGCATCATAAGTCAAAACACACAAAAGAGACACCTCAGGCTAGAGAGGGTGAAATGTCCCCATGCTCTGAGCGTGGGATTGGTTTTACCAAGGGTAAAGAACTTCTCAATAGTCATTCATGTATGGATTGTGGAAGACAGTTTACAAAAAAATATAGTCTTCTTAATCACCTTTCTAACCCAAGTAGTGAAATGAATTATTCTTGTCCAGAATGTGGAAAATCTTTTTCTCGAAGCACATGCATTGTGTATCATAAGTCACAACACAATGAGTGCACACCTCCGCTTAGTGTGGGTGAACTGTTCTCATGCTCTGAGTGTGGGGTTGGTTTTACCGAGAGTAAAGAACTTTTTATACACCGTAGAAGTCATTTTATGGATAAGATTTATGTATGTCCTCAGTGCGGACAGAGTTTTAACGAGAAGGCTAAGCTGATGGCTCATGAAGTACGTCATAGACTGGAGAAAGACAGGTCATGCTCTGAATGTGGAAAGTGTTTCCGTGACCAAAAGGCTCTCTTAATTCATAAAGCATTTCATGAAAAACAAACTTTTGAGTGTCAGGACTGTGGTTTGAAATTTATAAAGCAATCTTTGCTTTTCACCCACCAGAGGGTCCACACAAGTAAACAGCATTTTTCATGCTGTAAGTGTGGAGAAAAATTTAAGAATGAGTTTTATTTTTTGATACACCAAGAAGTCCATTCTGGAGAGTGACCCTTGTTGAGTGCAAACACATTACCATGGTATCTGGTCTTTCTCCCCATCAAAATGTTATACAAATAAATCACTCCTTAAAGAGAATCTGAACTCTAAAATTCTTACAATAAAAAGCATACCATTCTATTCATTATGTTCTCCTGGGCCCTTCTGTGCTGTTTCTGCCTCTCCCTGCTGCAATCCTGGCTTGTAATTGCCATTTTTATCCAGTGTTTACAAACAAAAGACATAGCAAGTGATACGCTGAGAGGAGCTCAGTGTGTGAGTCATACAGAGTGTGCAGGGGGGCTGGAGATGGTGTGTATAGCTTCTAGCCAATCACAAGCAGCACAGCACATTCCAGCCTGACTGCCTCAGCCCGACAGAGCCGACAGAGGAGAGAAGATTAGATCATATAACAGAGATAATACAGCCACTGTGCAAATAGGAAAGGCGGCAGTTAGACAAAGCACATTAGAACAGGTATAGGAACTTATAGGACAGAAGAAATAAGGATGAACATTTTGTTACAGAGTCTCTTTAAAGCACAGTGGAGAAAATACCCCAGAGGCAACTCTAAGGCTGTATTCACAGTGGGATGATTTAATGCAACATTAAAGTTGCAACGTGTCTGCGTTAAGAGATAACGCACTGTAAGCAGTGAGTTACCACAACTCAACATTTTTTTTAATACGACTTTAACGTCGCACTCTGAATGGCCAAAAAGTTTGGATGTGGCCAAAATTTTGCTTGCAAGCCCAACCTTGCTGACCCTCGAACAGCTCACCTGGCCAAGGGCCATTATTAGTCTACAGAATGCATACGATGATTTTCAAGACACCTAAAAATCAGTACCGTTAGAGTCTTTTCCAGGGCTGTGGAGTCGGAGTCATGGAGTCGGAGCAATTTTGGGTGCCTGGAGTCGGAGTCGGGAAAAAATGCACCGACTCTGACTCCTAATGAATTTGTAACTGTAATTAAAATAGAAAATATGATAAAATGTTCTATTTCTCAGATAATAGTCATTAAAAATAATGTATATATACAGTATATATATATATATATATATATATATATATATATATATATATATATATATATATATATATATATATAGTAATAGCTGTGCTCAGTCCACAAAAATGAAATAAACCAATCAAAATTAGTTACTTGTGCTGCTTCAATAAAGCAGTCCCCGTATTTTTAAAGTCAGATATACACATCTGATTGTGACTGTATATATGATGTGTACACAGGAATCTCTTATATATACTAAATAACATCTATGCTGTAAGTATAAACCCTGATGTGTAGCCGTAGAGATGGTCAATGAGATGGAAATAATTCTGCATTGATGCTGATTTATGCAAATGTATGCACTCCCTTTGCTCATGAAATCAAATAATTTGATATGTTGTTAAAATTTGGTTTGGTGACTACAAATTAAAGGGTACCTGAGACAGATGAAAAGTAACGTTTTTTTATACATACCTGGGGCTTCCTCCAGCCCCCTTCAGGCCAATCAGTCCCTCGCTGTTTTCCTCCACCACCAGGATCTTCTGCTATGAGTCCTGGTAATTCAGCCAGTCAGCGCAGTCCAGCCACGTGCCGCTCCCACAGCCAGGAACATTCTGCACCTGCGCAATAGTGCTGCGCAGGTGTAGTACGCTTTCGGCGGCGGAGTGTGTGCATGCGCACTATGCCAGACTGGCTCAGGTACCTGGACTCATAGCAGAAGATGTAGGTGGTGGAGGAGGACAACGAGGGACTGGACTGATTAGCCTGAAGGGGGCTGGAGGAAGCCCCAAGTATGTATAAAACTTTAATTTCATCTGTCTCAGGTTTACTTTGTTACACAGTAGTACTATACTCTACATATGCACTCCCCACAGAGCTGAAGGGAATCCACTGAGAATGTTGTGCTCATTGAACAGAGAGGTGTTGTCTGTCACCTATAAACCTGGTTCAGATTGTGCATGAAGAATGTGGCAGTTAAGAGACGAATTTCACATTACATACTTTTAATTAACAAAATTGTAATATGCAAATTAGAGGAGTCGGTCGGTGGAATCCTAAACTGAGGAGTCAGTCGGTGGATTTTTGGACCGACTCCACAGCCCTGCTTTTCCTCCCCAAAAGGTGAAGAAAATGTTTTTCCTACAGCTCTTACCTCTTTCATCATAAAATGCAACACACTCATCTTTGGTGGCATGGGAAAGGTGCCATCAGGAAATCTCCTTTTGGCCATGTCTCTGTAAGAGGGAAAGACAGAGTTTGATGTTTTAACCACTTCAGCCGCAGGTATTTTCACCTTCAGGATGAAAGCAATTTTCCCCTGTCAGCGCTCCTCCCATTTATTCGCCAATAACTTTATCACTACTCATCACACGTAAATAATCTAAATCTGTTTTTTTTTTTCACCCCAAATTAAGCTTTTTTTTGTGAGTGATACTTGTTTTCAGTAATTACTTTATTTTATGGGCAAATACACCCACAAAAAAAGAAAAAATAATACCTTATTTCTCCAATTCCATCCCCTATAGTTTTAAAATAAGCAATGCTACTATAAATAAAACCCACCCATTTTATTTGCCCATTAGCCCCAGCTATCACAGCATTTAAATTATGTTCCGAGTACAATGTATTGCATCATTATATTATGTGGAAATAAAGGTGTATTTTTTATTTTTTTTTGGTGTGCGTGTCCCATCAATTGTAAGCCCTTATGTACTAAAATAACAATAATATACCCTTATGACATACATATAAAAAAAAAAAAAAAAAAAGAAAAGCTACGTCCCTAAGGCAACTATTTATGGATTTCTTTTTTTTACTGGGATTTTTTTGTTTGTTTGCTTAGTAACTGAGGTTGGAGAGGGGGTTTGGAAGTGATTTCATGAATTAATTTTATTAATAAAATATAAAAACTCTTTTTTTAAAAAAAAAACTTTGATTCACGTTCATTCTTATGAATGGACATGGTCCACGATCGGGGTCATGTCCATTCATTACAGGCACTGCAATTGGTTCCGAGGAGCCTTGCTTTCCTTCCCCATTTACCGAAACGGAAAACTGCCAGGGTTTCACAGGGTCGCAAGCCCACGCCTGCGCGCGCACGGCCGCTTAAACACTGCACAAGAGTACGCGTCCAGTTTGACTTTAGCGGTGCCTATCTAGACGAAAATACTCGTCCAGATAGGCTTAAGTGGTTAATTACTTGTCTGCTCTTGTAGGTCAGTAACAACTTCATATAGCTCAAATGATGTCCTAGATGGGTAAAAGTTTCAGTTATGTCTTATTACAGAATTACAAGTACACCTTCAACTACCTAGAAAATAAGCAAGGCAGTTTACAAAGGATCGCCACATGCGGTAAAGGAGAAAACAACTGATTTTACTGAACATTATGTCAATTCACTAACATGGAAAACTACAATTACAGACTTGTAAGGTAAATTACTGATTTGTGAAGAAAATACCTCACAAACTGTCAAAGGATAAGGCATGTGGTAAAACAAGTGGCATGTTTCATATTTTATCTCCAGCCTGGAGCTCATGGTAAGATGACAAAGAGCCACTTATGAGGCTACAGAAGGGAGTTAAAGAGAAACCGTGACCAAGAATTGAACTTCATTCCAATCAGTAGCTGATACCCCTTTTACATGATAAATCTATTCCTTTTCACAAGCGGATCATCAGGGGGCTCTGTATGGCTGATATTGTGGTAAACCCCCCCCCCCCCCAGGAAATTTTGAGGACCATGGTCCTGGCAGTTTCCTGTCTGTGAACCTCGTTGCATTGTGGGAAATAGCTGTTTACAGCTGTTTCCAAGTGCCAAAAAAGCAAACCGCAGACAATCCAGTGACATCACCTGCCAGCAGTAAAAATGTCACTGTGTGATAAATGTCAGAATGTAAATCAGGGAGAGGAAAGCTTTTACAATGGACAAACACTGACTAAATAATTTATACATAATTGTAAAAATTAATCATTTTTTTTTATTACATTATTTTCACTGGAGTTCCTCTAAGTAGGAGATAGAAGGGGAAACAGAGTGTAGAGAAAATAGTAAACTAATTAGAAATGAGAAAAACATTTTTTTTTTATTTCACATTAATTGAAAAACACAAAACCACAATATTATTGTGTAGTAATTAAGATATTAAAGCAAGTCTGGAGTAGAAATTAAAATACTAAAAATGATACTCGCCTAAGGAGAGAAGAGGCTCTGGGTCCTATAGAGCCTTCCCATTCTCCTCACGGTGTCCTCATTTCCCTGAAGGCTTCTCAGTTCAAATCCCCCACTGCAGGAGACTTTGAAAGCACTCGGGCTCCTGAAGGCCGGCGGCACGTACTGCACGGGAGAGAGGGCGAGTGCTTCCGAAGACTGCTGAAGCCCAACCAATGCGGGAGAGAACAGTCCATGACAGCTAATGGGGGAGCCTGCGGGGGAACGTGGAGAACTGGAGTCTCTATAGGACCCAGAGCTTTCCCTCTCCTTAGGTAAGTATCTTTTTTTTTTTTTTTTTTTTTTTTTTTGCTTCGGACTCCATTTGTTATTAAGATATTATTTTGAACTGATACTGATTATATGTTGATTTTAGTTTGGACTAGCTTTTTACTTGTCAGTATACAGTATTAATAAGTGCTATCTACAGTGCTGCCCATAGTTATTCATACCCCTGGCAAATTTTGACTTAGTTACTTTTATTCAACGAGCAAGTAATTTTTTGATGGGAAATTGACATAAATGTCTCCCAAAAGATAATAAGATGATGAACAAGAGGCATTATTGTGGAAAAAAACATTTCTCAACTTTTCTTTACATTTGAAAAAAAAAGTGTCCTGTCTAAAATTATTCATACCGTTCTCAATAATCAATAGAAAAGCCTTTGTTGGCTATTACTGCAATCAAACGCCTCCTATAATTGCAGACCAGCTTTTTGCAGGTCTCCACATGTATTTTTGGCCATTCATCTTTAGCAATGAGCCCTAAATCTTTCAGGTTAGAGGGTCTTCTTGCCATCTCCTTGATCTTTAGCTCCCTCTTCAGATTCTCAACTGGATTCAAGTCAGGACTCTGGCTGGGCCACTCCAAAACGTTAATGTTGTTATCGGCTAACCATTTTTTCACCACTTTTGCTGTGTGTTTTGGGTCATTGTGATGCCGAAATGTCCACTGGTGCCCAAGGCCAGGTTTCTCTGCAGACTACCTGATATTGTCGTTGAGAATTCTCCTGTATTAATCTTTTTTCATGGTGCCATTTACTGTGATTAGGTTCCCTGGTTTATTGGCTGAAAAACTCCCCGCAAAGCATTAGGTTCCCACCACCATGTTTGAAAGGGGGATGGTGTTCTTTGGGTTGAAGGCTTCTCCTTTTTACACCAAACAAAGGAAACATCATTGTGGCCAAACAATTCAATTTGTGCTAGAGAGGAATGGAGGCAAGGCTGGCACAGTGTTTCAGGATTTATTGGTATCAAAAAGTAATGAACACTCACAGTCAGTAGGATCAGGCGATGCTAGTTGCGGCTAAGTAGGCACCAGGTCTAAGACCCTCCACAGACCGTATCGCAGTGAACAAGCACCAGCGACGCAAACCAGTCGTCAGCGGAGGGTCTCAGACCTGGCGCCCACTTAGCCGCAACTGGCATCACCTGATCCTACTGACTGAGTGTTCATTACTTTTCGGTACCAATAAATCCTGAAACACAGTGCCAGCTTTTCCTCCTCTCTAACATACTGTATATTCCTGCGTATAAGACTACTTTTTAACCCTTGAAAATCTTTCGAAAAGTTGGGGGTCGTCTTATACGCCGGGTGTCATTGATGCCAGGTGATACGCCCTATCCTGTTACCGTCTCTCAGATCTCCCTGCTGAGGGAGCGCAATCTATTCTTCCATACTGCTCTGAACAGGTAGACAAGGAGAGCAGACCAGTCTAGTTAAGGAGAGTTGACCAATGCAACAAGTCAATTGACTATATACTGGGTACCACATACAGTACAGCACCACTATATGTTCATACATAGCACTAGTATATGATTTTTTTTTATTTTAATTTGGTGTGCGTTGGAAGAGGGGTAGTCTTAAACGGCGAGTATATCCCAAACTCTATATTTTAACTGGAAAAGTTGGGGGGTCGTCTTATACGCGCAGTCGTCTTATACAACGGAATATACGGTATATACATATCTGGCTGGCTTGAGCACGCCGTTGAAAGAAACCTGTATCCTCACAGTCTATGCTTTTAATACAGACCTGTCCAGTTCCTTGCCGCAGTATTCCTTGAGTGCTGGCATTCTTTTTCTTCTACTCACCAATTCAATTTTTGTTTCATCTGACCATAACACAGAAGACCAGAAGTCTTCTTCTTTGTCCAGATGAGCATTTGCAAAGGCCAAGCAAGCTTTTTTGTGCCTTATCTGGAGAAGTGGCGTCCTTGATCTGCATCCGTGGAACCCAGCAGTGTGCAGAGTCCATTGGATTGTCTGCCTTGAGACATTCAAAATGAATAGCAGCGCCAGTCAGTCCAACTCCTCTTGATGCATATGCACCTTAAAAACAAAGCATAGTGGAGAGGGGGATCCTCATAGCGAGTATTGCCTCTTCAGATCACCCATGTGCATAACCACTCTGACGTGAGGAAAAAGACTATCACTAGAGGACAGGGAGACATTACCGCCTTTTTGCCCCGCTCTTCAGATAAATGCGTATATATAATCCTTAATCCAGCGTCTAAAAAGACAATACCAACTTGACATAGCGTAAAACCATTTAATAAGAAGCCCAATGGCCCCAAGTTAAAAATCTGCGTACATAAAAACAACTTGTATCATAGCGTATCATGAGAGCAATCAGCTTATGGCTCCGGTAAGCTCCGATCACCTCATACGTATCCCTGGCCAGTATCCTCGTTGTAGTGTGCGTCTCCCCAAGCTCCATCCTACGCGTTTTGTCACACCATGTGACTAATCAGGGGCTGAGCTACGCACGCTTCCCATGTGTGCAAGGCCCGCCAGGGTGAAAGCTGTTATCCTAGATGACGTAAGAGGTTCTTGGCTCGCGCACAATTAATTCAGCACACATCAGTCTATCGCATGCATAGTAATGCATGCATGCTGGCAAAAAGTAAACATTGCGCTTGCACATTCCCCCCCAATTCTTCCTCATATGTCATACATATTACTTCTATTGACCCTGATGCCGCAGATAAAACACCCCCCACTGTTTCTCATTGACACCCTTCTAATCCCACATAAAACACATACATTATTTAATAACGAGAGATTACGGGACAGGTGCCTGCTGAGACTATATCATAGCATCTACTCGCAAACTGACTTCCCCCCCATAGCCATACCATACCTCAATCTTAGCACAAACAGTTCAAACCCTAACCAATCACTATACATTTAATCATTAGATATAAAACAATGTCAAGATCAATATTTAGACCCTCCGGGGTCATACTATGTAAGTGATATATCCATTTATTTTCCATTTTTGATAAATCGCGCAACCTATTACACCCCCTCCAATGCGGTTGCAATTTATCGATCGCACAAAATTGCATGTATGTGGGGTCGCATCCATGATATTTATTAAAATTAGCTGGCATGCTGTGATTTTTGTGCCCCTCCTTCATTTTATATACATGCTCCCCCACACGTTCTTTAAGTTCTCGTGTGGTACGCCCCACATATTGGTACCCACAATTACACCATATCAAATATATCACATATTTCGTGGCACATGTTATAAGTGATTTTATCTTAAAGTTCTGTTTAGTTATATATGGTTCAAACTGATTTTTTACTTGCCTATTATTCTGATTAAGCCTACATTCCTGACACTTGCCACATGGGAAGAACCCCGGTTTTTGCCACGTTATCATGTTGTACCTTAGTGGGCTCCACACAACTTGGGACCAGCCTGTCCCTCAAGTTAGGGGCCTTCCTGTAAATGAATGATGGTTTACTTGGTAATGCCCTAGATAACATTTGGTTACACATTAGCACCTGTCTTTTTTTTTTTTTAAGATATTCTCAACCTGCTTAAACTGTTGACTAAAATTACTAATACAGTAAATGCAGTTTCGGGGCTTTTGGTTTCCCTTCTAGTAACATTATTTATTAGCTCCTCCCTCCTCATATCACTGACTTCATTGTTTTACTCAATGTCCCCTCATCATATCCCTTCTGGAGCAATCGGTTCTTCAAAATCGGTGCTTGAACATCATAATCATCCAAATTCGTACAATTTCTCCGTACCCTGATCATCTGCCCCTTGGGGATTGCACGAATCCACTGTGGATGGTGGCAACTATCCGTTGGTATAAAACCATTGCTGTCCGTTTGTTTGTTAGTCTAAGTTGTGACAGTGCTCCTCTTAGTGTGATCTGTAAATTCAAAAGAAAAAGCTCCACATAGTGCATTACTGTTATTACTATATTGCAGTAGCATGCAACCACCCTCGCGTGCACTGTGATCCACTGTGCTCCACTCCGTGTCGTAAATTCACACAACACCCCTTCAATATAGCAGCTCACCAGATTGACACCACCTCAAAATCCAGGTGGGTCTAGCATACAAACTCCACAGCAACAGATTGCACTGCTCCAGTTTTCCAAACGTATAAATCCAGTATCCAGGTCCGTTTGTTTGAAAAAACATTTAGTTTTTAACTCTTTTCCATCCACATATATATCTAAATCCAAGAAGTGTATTTGGGAGGTTCTAAATTCCAGAGTCAACTGTATATTTGGTTTCAAACCATTGATCTCACATATATACTCCCTAAATGAGGCCTCTTGACTCCTCCAAACAATAAAGAGGTCATCTATAAACCTCCACCATGCAATGACATAGGGGACGCCATTCGCAATGGCTCTCTCCTCCTATAAGGCCATATAAAGATTTGCCAGGGAGGGTGCGAACGACACCCCCATCGCACAACCGAACCTCTGTGCAAAGAAATCACCCTTATACCAAAAATAGTTGTTCTCCAGGGCATATTTCAGAAGCTTCATCAAGAACTCAATCTGCACATTAAGTAATTCACTGGCTTCTTGAAGGTAAAATCTAGCAGCTTCTGTCCCTCCTAGATGGGTTATATTATATACAGCGAACTTACGTCCACTGTCCCCAATATCATATTCTCATCTACATTGATGTTTTGCAACACCTGCTAGGTATGCTTATAGTCCTTTAAGACGTGGTAACTTGCCCACCAAGGGCTGAAGAAATGTATCCAAATAGATACCTATTCGATGTGTAATTGATCCAATCCCGTTTATGATTGGTCGCCCAGGTGGTTGCACTGGGTCCTTGTGGATTTTTGGAGTTTGATATAGAATGGGTACCCGAGGTGCAGATGGTATAAGGTATCTAAACTCTGAATCGGACACTAACCCTGCATCTAGACCTTTTTACAATGAAACCAGTTCTTTCTTAAATTTAAGAGTAGGATTACCAGGAAGTCGAACGTATGAATAGTGGCTAGATAGTGTAATGGTTAAGGGCTCTGCCTCTGACACGGAAGACCAGGGTTTGAATCTCGGCTCTGCCTGTTCAGTTAACCAGCACCTATTCAGCAGAAGACCTTAGGCAAGTCTCCCTAACACTGCTACTGCCTATAGAGCACGTCTGTAACGATTGGTGTCAGCAAGTAACAGCATTCTTATTACTAGGTGATCTACAGTATCACCTATAATGCAGATATATACCTGATTATATGGTGATCTGCAGAATCACCTATAATACCGGTATATCAGAAGCTGATGTGGCAACAATAGCAATATGTGATAGCAAGGTTAAGAGCTTGGTGCAACAGTAGTACTGATAGATTAGCTATGCCATACCAGTGGAGCTGGTGGGCACTAACAGTACAAACCCCTCACCAGAGACTAGGGCCCTCTGGTGAGAGTAGAGTGGTCAGACATAAACGGGTTGGCAACAGACTGGCAGATACGGTACAAAGTCAGAAGACAAAGGCAAGAAGGTTTTAACAGGCAGAGTCAGCAACAAGATCAGATGGGCAGAAGTACATAATCACTGAGAGTAAGAATAGTCAGAACGAGCAAGAGTCATACACAGATAATACAATATTCAATTATGATTATTGCTATCAAACAATCCTATCACTGTGTAAAATCCCCAGTTTCCTCCCGGATCAAAGCACACCGGATCTATCTAAGGCCTGAGCGCTAACACGAAGTATTCGCAACAGCAGACAAGTTGCGAGTGATTCAGGGAAGCTTAAGAAGCAGAGGAGACCCCTCCGGCACGCCCCCTCTCGTCAACCAAGGAGGAGCAGCGAGCATCTCTTCTGACGTCAGCCGGTCAGCTGACGCGCCTCCTCCCTGCATAAAAGTCTCGTCTATGCCCGCGTGACATTGCAACCCTAAGTGCTGCTGACAAATCCGTCCTCGGCGTGCTAGACGCCCGAGGACCGGACAGATCGCTAGGCAGAGAGATGGAGGCAGCTGCGGTGGTATCGCTGTTCACCGCAGCTGTCTCTTCGGTGATTGTTACAGTACCCCCCCCCCCCCCCCCCACCTAGATGTTCGGGTTCGCGAACGTTCGCCGAACATCGCCGCGATGTTCGGGTGTTCGCGCCGAACTCCGAACATAATGGAAGTCAATGGGGACCCGAACTTTCGTGCTTTGTAAAGCTTCCTTACATGCTACATTGCCCAAATTAGCAGGGTATGTGCACCTTGGGAGTGGGTACTAGAGGAAAAAAAATATTTGAAAAAGAGCTTATAGTTTTTGAGAAAATTGATTGTAAAGTTTCAAAGGAAAAACTGTCTTTTAAATGTGGAAAATGTCATGTTTCTTTGCACAGGTAACATACTTTTTGTCGCCATGCAGTCATAAATGTAATACAGAGAAGAGGTTCCAGGAAAAGGGACCGGTAACGCTAACCCAGCACCAGCAGCAGCACACGTGATGGAACAGGAGGAGGCGCAGGAGGAGAAGGCCACGCTTTGAGACACAACAACCCAGGCCTTGCATGAGGACAAGAAGCGTGCGGATAGCATGCTTTGTACCGCCATGCAGTCATAAATGTAATAAAGATAGGTGGTTCAATAAACAGGGACCACGCGGCAACGCTAACCCAGCAGCAGCAGACGTGATTAACAGGAGGAGGCGCAGGAGGAGAAGGCAACGCTTTGTGAGACACAACAACCCAGGCCTTGCATGAGGACAAGAAGCGTGCGGATAGCATGCTTTGTACCGCCATGCAGTCATAAATGTAATAAAGATAAGAGGTTCCATAAACAGGGACCGGCAACGCTAACCCAGCAGCAGCAGCAGCACACGTGATGGAACAGGAGGAGAAGGCCACGCTTTGAGACACAACAACCCAGGCCTTGCATGAGGACAAGAAGCGTGCGAATAGCATGCTTTGTACCGCCATGCAGTCATAAATGTAATAAAGATAAGTGGTTCAATAAACAGGGACCACGCGGCAACGCTAACCCAGCAGCAGCAGACGTGATGGAACAGGAGGAGGCGCAGGAGGAGAAGGCCACGCTTTGTGAGACACAACAACCCAGGCCTTGCATGAGGACAAAAAGCGTGCGGATAGCATGCTTTGTACCACCATGCAGTCATAAATGTAATAAAGATAAGTGGTTCAATAAACAGGGACAACGCGGCAACGCTAACCCAGCAGCAGCAGACGTGATGGAACAGGAGCAGGCGCAGGAGGAGAAGGCCATGCTTTTTGAGACACAACAACCCAGGCCTTGCATGAGGACAAAAAGCGTGCGGATATAGCAGCAATGCTTTTTGCCGCCATGCAGTCATAAATGTAATACAGATGAGAGGTTCAATAAACAGGGACCGGAAACGCTAAACCATCCCAGATGTTCATCGGTCATGTTACTTGGTTGGGGTCCTGGAGTGTTGCGTAGTCGTTTCCAATCCAGGATTGATTCATTTTAATTTGAGTCAGACGGTCTGCATTTTCTGTGGAGAGGCGGATACGCCGATCTGTGACGATGCCTCCGGCAGCACTGAAACAGCGTTCCGACATAACGCTGGCTGCCAGGCAAGCCAGCACCTCTATTGCGTACATTGCCAGTTCGTGCCAGGTGTCTAGCTTCGATACCCAATAGTTGAAGGGTGCAGATGGATTGTTCGACACAGCTACGTCATCTGACATGTAGTCCTTTACCATCTTCTCCAGGCGATCGGTGTTGGAAGTGGATCTGCACGCTTGCTGTTCAGTGGGCTGCTGCTGCATGGGTGTCAGAAAATTTTCCCACTCCAAGGACACTGCCGATACCATTCCCTTTTGGGCACTAGCTGCGGCTTGCGTTGTTTGCTGCCCTCCTGGTCCTCCTGGGTTTGCGGAAGTCAGTCTGTCGGCGTACAACTGGCTAGAGGAGGGGGAGGATGTCAATCTCCTCTCTAAAGTCTCCACAAGGGCCTGCTGGTATTCTTCCATTTTGACCTGTCTGACTCTTTCTTCAAGCAGTTTTGGAACATTGTGTTTGTACCGTGGATCCAGAAGGGTATAAACCCAGTAATTGGTGTTGTCCAGAATGCGCACAATGCGTGGGTCGCGTTCAATGCAGTCTAGCATGAATTGAGCCATGTGTGCCAGAGTCCTACCAGAATCCTCATCATCCTCTTGTGAGCGTTGTGATAGTTGTTGTGATGCATCATAGTTGTCACCTTCCTCCTGGTCTGCTTCTGCTGACTATTCGCGCTGAATTGTGGAAATCCAGTGGTGGCATGAAATTCCTGCTCCAACTCCAGCTGTTCCTCCTCCTCTTCTTCGTCATAGCTGCTGGGGCCAGCGTTCCCTGAGGCGGATGGCCTGATGTTGGTACCATCACGCTGATCGTTTTCTCCTTCAGATTCCCCCAGTTGCATCATGACAGCTGTTTCCTTGATTTTCAACATCGACCTCTTCAGTAAACACAGCAGTGGTATGGTAATGCTGACTGAAGAGTTGTCACTGCTCACAAGCAACGTGGATTGCTCAAAATTTTGGAGGACTTGGCAGAGGTCCAACATGTTGGCCCAATCGGATCCACAGAAGCTTGGCAGCTGTCCGGATGCGCCTCGGTACTGCGCCGTCATGTACTGGACCACTGCACTCTTCTGCTCACAAAAGCGGGCTAGCATGTGCAGCGTAGAATTCCAGCGCGTAGGGACATCACACAGCAAGCGATGGTGGGGGAGATTGAAGCGCTCTTGCATCTTGGCGAGTGCCCCCGAAGCAGTACTGGAATTTCTACAATGTTTGGCCACTCGACGCACCTTCAACAGAAGATCGGCCACGCCTGGGTATGTCCTCAGGAACCGCTAAACTACTAGGTTCATCACGTGCGCCAGGCAAGGGATGTGTGTCAGCTTATAAAACATATGGATAGCAGTCCTCAAAGCAATGGATCTAAGTTGAAATGTGTTATAATGAGGGCCAGGCTATATAGTAACCTCAAGCTCCTCAACCAAACCAACTCATGTGGGCCCAAAAAAACCAAAAAGTAAATTTAAGGAAAAACAAAGAGCAATAGGTTAAGAAAGGGGGCCTCACAGGGATCCAAGAATACAAAAATCTTTATTGAAGACAGAATCTCAATTTTCAACACACAGATAAAATCAATTAAAAATAAGGGCCCCAGGGGCTCCTCATCCACTCCTCACACACCATACCGCATCACACATACAACCCAACTAATGTTACTGGTAATGGATGCTGCAGCAGCTATAGCAAAGCAGGTAAATATCAATGATTAAATCATGTGGCTGGCCCTTTAAGAGCTAGTGCACTGCTCGTATATGTAATCTTTTGCGGAGTCCTCTTTTTTCAGGAGGGGTAGGTAGATCGTAAATCCACAATGGTGCTAAATTGCACTCAAAAGGCAGAAGAGTCACTGAGTTCTCCTATGCAACTCGACCTGTCACTGGGTCGCAGTTAGTGGATATCTCTCCAATCCTTCAGTACAAGAGTGTCAGATCACATGAAAAACAAGGATAAAGTTCCCGCAGCTTACTTGTGTACCATGGAGCGTCCACAGACTCTGGACAACTTACGACCGACTGGGCTTGCAGGTCCCCGACACGCTGCAGTCCGCGGTTAGTGAGCGTTGTCTGTATAGAAGTCTCTGCTCCTCCAAGTCGCACTGCTATCCCTCCAGCATATAGTAAGGTCTTGGTGGCAGCGGTGAGCGCGATCGACCCGCCTGTTGCTCCAATGCATCAGCGTCCCGGCGGGGATCGAGCGTCAGCTTAGCCAACCTTAAAGCGCGAATAAGGTTACTCCCATTATCACACACAACCATGCCCGGTTTCAGGTCCAGCGGTGCCAGCCACAAATCCGTCTGTTCCTTTATTCCCTTCCAAATTTCCTCCCCTGTGTGCTGCTTATCCCCAAGGCAGATCAGCTTCAGCAACGCTTGCTGACGCATGCCAACAGCTGTGCTGCACTGCTTCCACGATCCTACTGCTGCTGGTGCTGGGTTAGTGTTTCCGGATGAGGTACAGCTTTGAGATGCATTGGAGGAGAAGGAGTCAGAGAGGTAGGTGCTGCTGTTGTTATCCAGTGGGAGGGACGGCGGTGCAGCTGTTTGCGGCGTGGGCAACACCCGCGCCGTAGCAGGTGAGGAATCGCTGCCAGGCTCCACAAGGTTCACCCAGTGCGCGGTAAGGGAGATGTATCGACCCTGGCCGAACGCACTCGTCCAGGTGTCAGTGGTGAGGTGAACCTTGCAGGCAACGGCATTCTTTAAGCTTCGGGTTATTTTGCTGACCACGTGCTCATGCAACTCAGGCACTGCAGAGCGCGCAAAGTGGTAGCGGCTGGGAACCACGTAACGTGGGATGGCCACTGACATCATGCCCTTGAAGCTGTTTGTCTCCACCACTCGATATGGCAGCATTTCGCAGGCCAGAAGCTTGGCTATGCTGGCTGTTACTGCCACGGCCCGGGGGTCATTTGCTGGCAATTTCCTCTTGCGCTCAAACATCTCCGACACAGACAACTGAACCGTAGCGCTGCACACGGAAGGGCTGTTGGTTGTTGTGTTTGATGAACACTGCGAAACCTCAAGAGCACTACTCCGGAAAGTGACAGTGTCAGCGTCGTCTGATGTTTGTGAATGTTGTGAACCACGCAATGGCTGGGCTACTGCTGCTGCTGAGGCGGGTCTGGTGGTGAGTCTGGTGAACCCAAGGGAGGCAGTGTTGCTGGTACCCTGTCCTGACGCGTTTGCCCACAGAGTGGGATGTTTGGATAGCATGTGGCGGCTCATGCTGGTGGTGGAGAGGTTGTTAATACTTTTCCCCCTGCTCAGGCGGGTCTTGCACACCTTGCAAATCGCCATGGTAACATCCTCAGTGCAGTCTTCAAAGAAAGCCCAGACTTTGGAGCACCTGCCTTGCTGGCGATTTCTGTTTGCTCCTCTTTTGCCTCTCACTTGAACTTCCACGCTTGTGGTGCCTGAAATTGCGCGCCGCCTACCTTGTGGCACAAGGCGAACTCGTGCAGCAGTGGGTTCTTCAACAGACTCATCTGTGCTGCTGCTACGACGGCGATGTTCTCGTTCACAAACAAAATCTGGGTCTATGTCCACATTGTCCATACCCTCCTCTTCAATCTCCTGAAACTCGTCATATGTCATTGTGGGGGGCCGCCGCCGTGGAGTAGAGCTCCCCAGAACAACCTCTGCGCAGCTCACTCCAACGTCGTCTTCCAGATCTTGTCGGCCGACCTCCTGCAATTGCAACCCCTCCTGCCCAACTTGCTCTGGGATTTGGGTTTCCGAGTCCTCCTCGGACTCGCCTTGTATTTCAGTGCGCGGTGCATTTCCCACAGTTAATGGTTGTGAATCCGGGCACAACATTTCTGGCTGTTCCTCCATTGACCTTTGAAAGGTGGAAGTTTGTTGGGCTGGGAATAGCTCCTGCGAATATCCCATTGTGTCCTGAGGTAATTCATCGGACTGGTTATCTGGCAGTTGTGTGCGTGGTGTCGCTGCCGGTTGTGTCAGCTTTGTGCCCACTGGCTCCTTGTAACTGGCTGAGGACTCGGACCTCGTGCGTGATGTGCTGGTGCTGCTTAACCCACTGCTGGACGCTTGAGAGGTCATCCAAGTAATTATCTGGTCCTGTTCTTTTGGATCTGTGAGGGTTGTTGTCCTGGACAACATGGGCGGTATTGAGTGGGTTTTCTTGGGTGCTCCCCTGTGGCCTGTACGTGAACCGTCAGGGGAAACACCTCTTCCCGTGCCCCTCCCTCTTTCACCGGATTTCTTCCTCATTTCACTTATCCTTACAGTACACGCTGACTGGCAGCAGTACAGTGGCAGTACAGAAATGCTATACAGTGGTGGGTGAGCGGTGTACCACTATTGCCAGCAGCGACACAGAGCACAATGATATACAGTGGCGGGTGAGCGGTGTACTACTGTTCCCAGCAGACACAGAGTGGCAGTACACACAATGCTATATAGTCTGGCTGAGCGGTGTACACAGAGTGGCAGTAAACAATGCTATACAGTGTGGCTGAGCCGTGTACACAGAGTGGCAGTAAACAATGCTATATAGTCTGGCTGAGCGGTGTACACAGAGTGGCAGTACACACAATGCTATATAGTGTGGCTGAGCGGTGTACACAGAGTGGCAGTACACACAATGCTATATAGTCTGGCTGAGCCGTGTACACAGAGTGGCAGTAAACAATGCTATATAGTCTGGCTGAGCGAGGTACACAGTGGCAGTACACACAATGCTATATAGTCTGGCTGAGCCGTGTACACAGAGTGGCAGTAAACAATGCTATATAGTCTGGCTGAGCGGTGTACACAGAGTGGCAGTACACACAATGCTATATAGTCTGGCTGAGCGGTGTACACAGAGTGGCAGTAAACAATGGTATATAGTCTGGCTGAGCGAGGTACTCAGTGGCAGTACACACAATGCTATATAGTCTGGCTGAGCGGTGTACACAGAGTGGCAGTAAACAATGCTATATAGTGTGGCTGAGCCGTGTACACAGAGTGGCAGTAAACAATGCTATATAGTCTGGCTGAGCGGTGTACACAGAGTGGCAGTACACACAATGCTATATAGTCTGGCTGAGCCGTGTACACAGAGTGGCAGTACACACAATGCTATATAGTCTGGCTGAGCCGTGTACACAGAGTGGCAGTAAACAATGCTATATAGTCTGGCTGAGCGGTGTACACAGAGTGTCAGTACACACAATGCTATATAGTCTGGCTGAGCGGTGTACACAGAGTGGCAGTAAACAATGGTATATAGTCTGGCTGAGCGGTGTACACAGAGTGGCAGTAAACAATGCTATACAGTGTGGCTGAGCCGTGTACACAGAGTGGCAGTAAACAATGCTATATAGTCTGGCTGAGCGGTGTACACAGAGTGGCAGTACACACAATGCTATATAGTCTGGCTGAGCCGTGTACACAGAGTGGCAGTAAACAATGCTATATAGTCTGGCTGAGCGAGGTACACAGTGGCAGTACAAACAATGCTATATAGTCTGGCTGAGCCGTGTACACAGAGTGGCAGTAAACAATGCTATATAGTCTGGCTGAGCGGTGTACACAGAGTGGCAGTACACACAATGCTATATAGTCTGGCTGAGCGGTGTACACAGAGTGGCAGTAAACAATGGTATATAGTCTGGCTGAGCGAGGTACTCAGTGGCAGTACACACAATGCTATATAGTCTGGCTGAGCGGTGTACACAGAGTGGCAGTAAACAATGCTATATAGTGTGGCTGAGCCGTGTACACAGAGTGGCAGTAAACAATGCTATATAGTCTGGCTGAGCGGTGTACACAGAGTGGCAGTACACACAATGCTATATAGTCTGGCTGAGCTGTGTACACAGAGTGGCAGTACACACAATGCTATATAGTCTGGCTGAGCCGTGTACACAGAGTGGCAGTAAACAATGCTATATAGTCTGGCTGAGCGGTGTACACAGAGTGTCAGTACACACAATGCTATATAGTCTGGCTGAGCGGTGTACACAGAGTGGCAGTAAACAATGGTATATAGTCTGGCTGAGCGGTGTACACAGAGTGGCAGTACACACAATGCTATATAGTCTGGCTGAGCGGTGTACACAGAGTGGCAGTACACACAATGGTATATAGTGTGGCTGAGCCGTGTACACAGAGTGGCAGTAAACAATGCTATATAGTCTGGCTGAGCGGTGTACACAGAGTGGCAGTACACACAATGCAATATAGTCTGGCTGAGCGGTGTACACAGAGTGGCAGTAAACAATGGTATATAGTCTGGCTGAGCGAGGTACACAGTGGCAGTACACACAATGCTATATAGTCTGGCTGAGCGGTGTACACAGAGTGGCAGTAAACAATGCTATATAGTGTGGCTGAGCGAGGTACACAGTGGCAGTAAACAATGCTATATATAGTGTGGCTGAGCGAGCGGTGTACTACTGTTCCCAGCAGCGACACACAATGACTGGGGGGGACCCTGGCTAGCGTGGCTGGAGAGCGAACTACCCTGCCTGCCTACCCAAAGCTAAACCCACAGAGAAATGGCGGAGATATGACGTGGTTCGGGTATTTATTTACCCGAACCACGTGACCGGCCAATCAGAGCGCGTTCGGGTCCGAACCACGTGACCCATTCGGCCAATCACAGCGCTAGCCGAACGTTCGGGGAACGTTCGGCCATGCGCTCTTAGTTCGGCCATGCGGCCGAACGGTTTGGCCTAGCACCATCAGGTGTTCGGCCGAACTCGAACATCACCCGAACAGGGTGATGTTCTGCAGAACCCGAACAGTGGCGAACACTGTTCGCCCAACACTACACGCTGACTGGCAGCAGTTAAGTGGCAGTACAGAAATGCTATACAGTGGTGGGTGAGCGGTGTACCACTATTGCCAGCAGCGACACAGAGCACAATGATATACAGTGGCGGGTGAGCGGTGTACTACTGTTCCCAGCAGACACAGAGTGGCAGTACACACAATGCTATATAGTCTGGCTGAGCGGTGTACACAGAGTGGCAGTAAACAATGCTATATAGTGTGGCTGAGCCATGTACACAGAGTGGCAGTAAACAATGCTATATAGTCTGGCTGAGCGGTGTACACAGAGTGGCAGTACACACAATGCTATATAATCTGGCTGAGCGGTATACACAGAGTGGCAGTACACACAATGCTATATAGTCTGGCTGAGCGGTGTACACAGAGTGGCAGTAAACAATGCTATATATAGTGTGGCTGAGCGAGCGGTGTACTACTGTTCCCAGCAGCGACACACAATGACTGGGGGGGACCCTGGCTAGCGTGGCTGGAGAGCGAACTACCCTGCCTGCCTACCCAAAGCTAAACCCACAGAGAAATGGCAGAGATATGACGTGGTTCGGGTATTTATTAGCCCGAACCACGTGACCGTTCGGCCAATCAGAGCGCGTTCGGGTCCGAACCGCGTGACCCGTTCGGCCAATCACAGCGCTAGCCGAACGTTCGGGGAACGTTCGGCCATGCGCTCTTAGTTCGGCCATGCGGCCGAACGGTTTGGTCGAGCACCATCAGGTGTTCGGCCGAACTCGAACATCACCCGAACAGGGTGATGTTCTGCAGAACCCGAACAGTGGCGAACACTGTTCGCCCAACACTACACGCTGACTGGCAGCAGTTAAGTGGCAGTACAGAAATGCTATACAGTGGTGGGTGAGCGGTGTACCACTATTGCCAGCAGCGACACAGAGCACAATGATATACAGTGGCGGGTGAGCGGTGTACTACTGTTCCCAGCAGACACAGAGTGGCAGTACACACAATGCTATATAGTCTGGCTGAGCGGTGTACACAGAGTGGCAGTAAACAATGCTATATAGTGTGGCTGAGCCATGTACACAGAGTGGCAGTAAACAATGCTATATAGTCTGGCTGAGCCGTGTACACAGAGTGGCAGTACACACAATGCTATATAGTCTGGCTGAGCGGTATACACAGAGTGGCAGTACACACAATGCTATATAGTCTGGCTGAGCGGTGTACACAGAGTGGCAGTACACACAATGCTATATAGTCTGGCTGAGCCGTGTACACAGAGTGGCAGTAAACAATGCTATATAGTCTGGCTGAGCGGTGTACACAGAGTGACAGTACACACAATGCTATATAGTCTGGCTGAGCGGTGTACACAGAGTGGCAGTAAACAATGGTATATAGTCTGGCTGAGCGAGGTACACAGTGGCAGTACACACAATGCTATATAGTCTGGCTGAGCGGTGTACACAGAGTGGCAGTAAACAATGCTATATAGTGTGGCTGAGCGAGGTACACAGTGGCAGTAAACAATGCTATATATAGTGTGGCTGAGCGAGCGGTGTACTACTGTTCCCAGCAGCGACACACAATGACTGGGGGGGACCCTGGCTAGCGTGGCTGGAGAGCGAACTACCCTGCCTGCCTACCCAAAGCTAAACCCACAGAGAAATGGCGGAGATATGACGTGGTTCGGGTATTTATTTACCCGAACCACGTGACCGTTCGGCCAATCAGAGCGCGTTCGGGTCCGAACCACGTGACCCATTCGGCCAATCACAGCGCTAGCCGAACGTTCGGGGAACGTTCGGCCATGCCCTCTTAGTTCGGCCATGCGGCCGAACGGTTTGGCCGAGCACCATCAGGTGTTCGGCCAAACTCGAACATCACCCGAACAGGGTGATGTTCTGCAGAACCCGAACAGTGGCGAACACTGTTCGCCCAACACTACACGCTGACTGGCAGCAGTTAAGTGGCAGTACAGAAATGCTATACAGTGGTGGGTGAGCGGTGTACCACTATTGCCAGCAGCGACACAGAGCACAATGATATACAGTGGCGGGTGAGCGGTGTACTACTGTTCCCAGCAGACACAGAGTGGCAGTACACACAATGCTATATAGTCTGGCTGAGCGGTGTACACAGAGTGGCAGTAAACAATGCTATATAGTGTGGCTGAGCCATGTACACAGAGTGGCAGTAAACAATGCTATATAGTCTGGCTGAGCGGTGTACACAGAGTGGCAGTACACACAATGCTATATAATCTGGCTGAGCGGTATACACAGAGTGGCAGTACACACAATGCTATATAGTCTGGCTGAGCGGTGTACACAGAGTGGCAGTAAACAATGCTATATATAGTGTGGCTGAGCGAGCGGTGTACTACTGTTCCCAGCAGCGACACACAATGACTGGGGGGGACCCTGGCTAGCGTGGCTGGAGAGCGAACTACCCTGCCTGCCTACCCAAAGCTAAACCCACAGAGAAATGGCAGAGATATGACGTGGTTCGGGTATTTATTAGCCCGAACCACGTGACCGTTCGGCCAATCAGAGCGCGTTCGGGTCCGAACCGCGTGACCCGTTCGGCCAATCACAGCGCTAGCCGAACGTTCGGGGAACGTTCGGCCATGCGCTCTTAGTTCGGCCATGCGGCCGAACGGTTTGGTCGAGCACCATCAGGTGTTCGGCCGAACTCGAACATCACCCGAACAGGGTGATGTTCTGCAGAACCCGAACAGTGGCGAACACTGTTCGCCCAACACTACACGCTGACTGGCAGCAGTTAAGTGGCAGTACAGAAATGCTATACAGTGGTGGGTGAGCGGTGTACCACTATTGCCAGCAGCGACACAGAGCACAATGATATACAGTGGCGGGTGAGCGGTGTACTACTGTTCCCAGCAGACACAGAGTGGCAGTACACACAATGCTATATAGTCTGGCTGAGCGGTGTACACAGAGTGGCAGTAAACAATGCTATATAGTGTGGCTGAGCCATGTACACAGAGTGGCAGTAAACAATGCTATATAGTCTGGCTGAGCCGTGTACACAGAGTGGCAGTACACACAATGCTATATAGTCTGGCTGAGCGGTATACACAGAGTGGCAGTACACACAATGCTATATAGTCTGGCTGAGCGGTGTACACAGAGTGGCAGTACACACAATGCTATATAGTCTGGCTGAGCCGTGTACACAGAGTGGCAGTAAACAATGCTATATAGTCTGGCTGAGCGGTGTACACAGAGTGACAGTACACACAATGCTATATAGTCTGGCTGAGCGGTGTACACAGAGTGGCAGTAAACAATGGTATATAGTCTGGCTGAGCGAGGTACACAGTGGCAGTACACACAATGCTATATAGTCTGGCTGAGCGGTGTACACAGAGTGGCAGTAAACAATGCTATATAGTGTGGCTGAGCGAGGTACACAGTGGCAGTAAACAATGCTATATATAGTGTGGCTGAGCGAGCGGTGTACTACTGTTCCCAGCAGCGACACACAATGACTGGGGGGGACCCTGGCTAGCGTGGCTGGAGAGCGAACTACCCTGCCTGCCTACCCAAAGCTAAACCCACAGAGAAATGGCGGAGATATGACGTGGTTCGGGTATTTATTTACCCGAACCACGTGACCGTTCGGCCAATCAGAGCGCGTTCGGGTCCGAACCACGTGACCCATTCGGCCAATCACAGCGCTAGCCGAACGTTCGGGGAACGTTCGGCCATGCCCTCTTAGTTCGGCCATGCGGCCGAACGGTTTGGCCGAGCACCATCAGGTGTTCGGCCAAACTCGAACATCACCCGAACAGGGTGATGTTCTGCAGAACCCGAACAGTGGCGAACACTGTTCGCCCAACACTACACGCTGACTGGCAGCAGTTAAGTGGCAGTACAGAAATGCTATACAGTGGTGGGTGAGCGGTGTACCACTATTGCCAGCAGCGACACAGAGCACAATGATATACAGTGGCGGGTGAGCGGTGTACTACTGTTCCCAGCAGACACAGAGTGGCAGTACACACAATGCTATATAGTCTGGCTGAGCGGTGTACACAGAGTGGCAGTAAACAATGCTATACAGTGTGGCTGAGCCGTGTACACAGAGTGGCAGTAAACAATGCTATATAGTCTGGCTGAACGGTGTACACAGAGTGGCAGTACACACAATGCTATATAGTCTGGCTGAGCCGTGTACACAGAGTGGCAGTACACACAATGCTATATAGTCTGGCTGAGCGGTGTACACAGAGTGGCAGTACACACAATGCTATATAGTCTGGCTGAGCGGTGTACACAGAGTGGCAGTAAACAATGGTATATAGTCTGGCTGAGCGAGGTACTCAGTGGCAGTACACACAATGCTATATAGTCTGGCTGAGTGGTGTACACAGAGTGGCAGTAAACAATGCTATATAGTGTGGCTGAGCCGTGTACACAGAGTGGCAGTAAACAATGCTATATAGTCTGGCTGAGCGGTGTACACAGAGTGGCAGTACACACAATGCTATATAGTCTGGCTGAGCGGTATACACAGAGTGGCAGTACACACAATGCTATATAGTCTGGCTGAGCGGTGTACACAGAGTGGCAGTACACACAATGCTATATAGTCTGGCTGAGCCGTGTACACAGAGTGGCAGTAAACAATGCTATATAGTCTGGCTGAGCGGTGTACACAGAGTGACAGTACACACAATGCTATATAGTCTGGCTGAGCGGTGTACACAGAGTGGCAGTAAACAATGGTATATAGTCTGGCTGAGCGAGGTACACAGTGGCAGTACACACAATGCTATATAGTCTGGCTGAGCGGTGTACACAGAGTGGCAGTAAACAATGCTATATAGTGTGGCTGAGCGAGGTACACAGTGGCAGTAAACAATGCTATATATAGTGTGGCTGAGCGAGCGGTGTACTACTGTTCCCAGCAGCGACACACAATGACTGGGGGGGACCCTGGCTAGCGTGGCTGGAGAGCGAACTACCCTGCCTGCCTACCCAAAGCTAAACCCACAGAGAAATGGCGGAGATATGACGTGGTTCGGGTATTTATTTACCCGAACCACGTGACCGTTCGGCCAATCAGAGCGCGTTCGGGTCCGAACCACGTGACCCATTCGGCCAATCACAGCGCTAGCCGAACGTTCGGGGAACGTTCGGCCATGCCCTCTTAGTTCGGCCATGCGGCCGAACGGTTTGGCCGAGCACCATCAGGTGTTCGGCCAAACTCGAACATCACCCGAACAGGGTGATGTTCTGCAGAACCCGAACAGTGGCGAACACTGTTCGCCCAACACTACACGCTGACTGGCAGCAGTTAAGTGGCAGTACAGAAATGCTATACAGTGGTGGGTGAGCGGTGTACCACTATTGCCAGCAGCGACACAGAGCACAATGATATACAGTGGCGGGTGAGCGGTGTACTACTGTTCCCAGCAGACACAGAGTGGCAGTACACACAATGCTATATAGTCTGGCTGAGCGGTGTACACAGAGTGGCAGTAAACAATGCTATACAGTGTGGCTGAGCCGTGTACACAGAGTGGCAGTAAACAATGCTATATAGTCTGGCTGAACGGTGTACACAGAGTGGCAGTACACACAATGCTATATAGTCTGGCTGAGCCGTGTACACAGAGTGGCAGTACACACAATGCTATATAGTCTGGCTGAGCGGTGTACACAGAGTGGCAGTACACACAATGCTATATAGTCTGGCTGAGCGGTGTACACAGAGTGGCAGTAAACAATGGTATATAGTCTGGCTGAGCGAGGTACTCAGTGGCAGTACACACAATGCTATATAGTCTGGCTGAGTGGTGTACACAGAGTGGCAGTAAACAATGCTATATAGTGTGGCTGAGCCGTGTACACAGAGTGGCAGTAAACAATGCTATATAGTCTGGCTGAGCCGTGTACACAGAGTGGCAGTACACACAATGCTATATAGTCTGGCTGAGCGGTGTACACAGAATGGCAGTACACACAATGCTATATAGTCTGGCTGAGCTGTGTACACAGAGTGGCAGTACACACAATGCTATATAGTCTGGCTGAGCCGTGTACACAGAGTGGCAGTAAACAATGCTATATAGTCTGGCTGAGCGGTGTGCACAGAGTGGCAGTACACACAATGCTATATAGTCTGGCTGAGCGGTGTACACAGAGTGGCAGTAAACAATGGTATATAGTCTGGCTGAGCGAGGTACTCAGTGGCAGTACACACAATGCTATATAGTCTGGCTGAGCGGTGTACACAGAGTGGCAGTAAACAATGCTATATAGTGTGGCTGAGCCGTGTACACAGAGTGGCAGTAAACAATGCTATATAGTCTGGCTGAGTGGTGTACACAGAGTGGCAGTACACACATGGCTATATAGTCTGGCTGAGCGGTGTACACAGAGTGGCAGTACACACAATGCTATATAGTCTTGCTGAGCGGTGTACACAGAGTGGCAGTACACACAATGCTATATAGTCTGGCTGAGCCGTGTACACAGAGTGGCAGTAAACAATGCTATATAGTCTGGCTGAGCGGTGTACACAGAGTGGCAGTACACACAATGCTATATAGTCTGGCTGAGCGGTGTACACAGAGTGGCAGTAAACAATGCTATATAGTCTGGCTGAGCGAGGTACACAGAGTGGCAGTACACACAATGCTATATAGTCTGGCTGAGCGGTGTACACAGAGTGGCAGTAAACAATGCTATATAGTGTGGCTGAGCGAGGTACACAGTGGCAGTAAACAATGCTATATATAGTGTGGCTGAGCGAGCGGTGTACTACTGTTCCCAGCAGCGACACACAATGACTGGGGGGGACCCTGGCTAGCGTGGCTGGAGAGCGAACTACCCTGCCTGCCTACCCAAAGCTAAACCCACAGAGAAATGGCGGAGATATGACGTGGTTCGGGTATTTATTAGCCCGAACCACGTGACCGTTCGGCCAATCAGAGCGCGTTCGGGTCCGAACCGCGTGACCCGTTCGGCCAATCACAGCGCTAGCCGAACGTTCGGGGAACGTTCGGCCATGCGCTCTTAGTTCGGCCATGCGGCCGAACGGTTTGGCCGAGCACCATCAGGTGTTCGGCCGAACTCGAACATCACCCGAACAGGGTGATGTTCTGCAGAACCCGAACAGTGGCGAACACTGTTCGCCCAACACTACCCTCGAGGCGTGGACTCCGGACACGTCCTGCATGGCTTCTCAGGATGCAACTCATGAAACTTTTTCCTAAATTCCTCAGCATGCATGCGACAATTTGGCACCCAAGACCTCTCCTCAGGCCCATACACCTTCCAATGAACAAGGTACTGTATCAAGTTACGCACCCGACGAGAATCCAAAATCTGTTCAATCTCATACTCAGGTTTACCATCAATCACCACAAGGGGGGGGGGGGGGGAGGAATCCACATGCACAGCCGGCTTCAACAGAGATACATGGAGTGTTTTTACACCTCTTATACTGGGTGGCAGAGAAATAACATTAGAGACATTATTAATCTTTTTAGAAACAGGGTATGGGCCTATAAACCTGGGGCCCAGCTTTGCTGAAGGCTGTTTCAGGGCCAGATGTCGGGTTGAAACCCACACCATGTCTCCTGGCACAAATTCCCATTCCACTGACCGCTTTTTATCTGCCTGCTTTTTCTGGGTCTGAAAGGCCTTTGCCAAATTCCTTTTAACCATACTCTAAATCTCCTGTAATGCTCCCTGCCAATCTTCCAGAGCAGGAAAAGGAGAAGAAACCACTGACAACGGGGAAAACTTTGGGGATCTCCCCCTTACCACCTGAAAGGGAGAAAAGCCAGAAGAAGAACTTTTCAAGTTGTTATGCGCAAATTCTGCGAATGGTAAGAATTTCGCCCATTCCAATTGCGCATCAGCCACATAGCAGCTAAGTAACTGTTCTAAGGACTGGTTAACCCTTTCAGTTTGTCCATTGGTCTGTGGGTGGTAGCCGGAAGAAAATGACAGGTCCATCCCCAGATAATGACAAAAGGCTCTCCAGAATCTGGACACGAACTGAATTCCCCTATCTGACACCACATTCTCCGGGATGCCATGCAACCGGAAAATGTTCTGAATGAAGAGATCCACCAATTCTTGGGCAGAGGGGAACCCGTCCAGAGGAATGAAATGAGCCATCTTGCTGAACCTGTCGACTACCACCCAGATGACCGTTTTTCCCTCGGACCTGGGGAGTTTCCCCACAAAGTCCATGGACAAATGGGTCCATGGCTCCTTAGGCACCGGCAACGATTGCAGAGTGCCCACAGGAGCCTGATGGGACGGCTTGTTCCTGGCACAAGTGGAACAATCCTTCACAAACTCTTTACAATCAAGAGCTGGCCACCAGACACATCTGGAAAGCAAATCCTGTGGCCGAGCAGCCCCAGGGTTCCCTGCATTCTTATGTATATGAAACAACTGCAAGATCTGCAGGCGAAAGGGAAGAGTGATACCCACATGCCGCAAGATAGGAGCAGAACAAAACAGCTGCTTTAATGATGAAAAAGCAGAGTGTGCTTCTGCTGACCAGTTATAAGTATCCGCCCCTTTCTTGGTGAGAGGTGCCACTACAGAGGAGAATCCTTTAATACATCTTCTATAATAGTTAGCAAAGCCTATGATTCTCTGGAGTGCTTTCAACGCCACGGGTTGTGGCCACTCCAGAACAGCAGAGACCTTTCCTGGATCCATGGAAAGACCAGAGGTAGAAATGATATACCCCAAAAACGGAACTTCAGACACCTCAAAAAGACATTTTTCTAACTTAGCATACAGGGAATGCTGCCTAAGTTTTCTCAAAACAAACTTTACATGTTCCCTATGTTTTGTCAGGTTAGGTGAGAAGATCAGTATATCATCCAAATATACCAGAACGAACTTCCCCAGTACTTCTCTGAACTCCTCATTAATCAACTCCTGGAAAACGGCAGGAGCGTTACACAACCCGAAGGGCATGACAAGGTACTCGTAGTGCCCGTCGGGCGTGTTAAACTCCATCTTCCATTTGTCACCCTCCCTTATGCGTACCAGGTTGTATGCCCCTCTCAGATCGAGTTTAGAGAAGATACTAGCATTAGTCTCCTGGGAGAATAAATCATCAATCAGAGGGAGGGGGTAATGATTTTTTACGGTAATCTTGTTCAATCCCCGATAATTAATACACGGCCGAAGGCCACCATCCTTTTAGCTTAACAAAAAAGAACCCTCCTCCAGCCGGAGACCTAGAAGGACAGATAAACCCTTTGGCCAGGTTTTCCTTAATGTAATCCTGCATAGCAAGTTTTTCAGGACCAGAAAGGTTATACAAGTGACCTCTAGGGGGCATACAACCTGACCGTAGCTCAATGGGACAGTCAACATTTCGGTGTGGGGAAAGTTTGTCTGCAGACTTGGGGCAGAACACATCTGCAAATTCTGCATATTTCCTAGGCACCCCCTCCACCTGAACTGTGGTGGCGCAAACAGCAACTTTCTCCATACAATGATGATGACAAAAGGAGGACCAGCTTAACAACTGGCCGGAACTCCAGTCAATCTGAGGAGAATGCTTTTGCAACCACGGCATCCCAAGGATCACAGTGGAGGTTGCCATTTGAAGCACAAAAAACTGTCATTTTTCTTTATGTAATACCCCTACACGACACAGCAGTACAGGGGTCTGAGAAAGAAGCTGTTTACACTGCAGAGGAGAATCAACCACAGCTGTCACCAAGATCTGCCTGTCTAATGGAATTAGGGGAATTCCCAGTTTCTTAACGAAGTCATAGTCTATAAAATTGTCTGCAGAGCCCAAATCCACGAATGCCTGAGTGGACCGAACTTGACCCTCCCAAGTGATAGCACAGGGGAGGAGTAAGCGGTTATCTGTTAGAGGTAATGCTGGCTCGCCTAGAGTAGTACCTCTAACTACACCTAGGTGGCAGCGTTTCCCGACTTCTTAGGGCAATTCTGTACTACATGACCCCTTTCTGCACAGTATAAACAGAGTCTCTCTGACCGTCTGCGGTTTTTCTCTACCTCTGACAATTTGGAAAGTCCGATTTGCATCGGTTCCTCCGGAGGAGGAGAAAGTGACGGATAGGGCCTGATTCACAAAGCGGTGCAAACTTTTTTGCTGACTTTTTCGCGCGCAAAGTGCCGCGATTCGCGCGATCGCGGACTTTTGCGCGCGCAATTTGTCGCGAATCGCGGCACTTTGCGCACGCAAAAGTCCGCGAAAAAGTTTGCACCGCTTTGTGAATCAGGCCCATAGACTTTAGCACTAGATCTCACTGGGTATCTCCCATGAGTCTGCCTCTGATAACGATTGTGGCGATCAATCTTTACCGCCAATGCAATCGCTTCATCAACAGTTTTAGGCTCAGGATGAGCTAACATCACATTAGAGACCAGGTCAGACAATCCCGTTAAAAAACAATCTAATAAAGCGAACTGTCCCCATCTAGCTGACACAGCCCACCTTCTAAATTCTGCGGCATAAGTTTCCACCGTATTACGTCCCTGTCTGAGGGATTTTAGCTTCCTTTCAGCAGTAACTGCAATATCTGGATCATCTTATATTATAGCCATAGTCTTAAAAAACTCCTGGCCTGAAGATAGCGCCTCATGATCACTGGGAAGACTGTATGCCCATGTCTGTGAATCCCCTGATAATAAGGTTTTAATGAGGGTCACCCTCTGGCTTTCTGTTCCTGATGAAGTAGGTCTCATCTCAAAGTAAGAGAGACAACGATTTCTAAAATTCTGAAAGTCAGATTTGTGCCCTAAAAACTTTACAGGGAGAGGCATCTTTAGATCAACAACAGGAGGGGACTGCACTGGTGCGGTTTCTGGCTGGAGAGTTTGCACTGCTCCAGACAGCTGGGTGATCTGTGTCTGTTGGGTATTGACCAGCATGGTTAAATTGTTCACCGCTGTGGTCAAGGCCCCAACTTGGCTGCACAGTGCGTCCAGTGACATTTTGGTTTGCTGTTCTGTAACGATTGGTGTCAGCAAGTAACATAATTCTGATTATTAGGTGATCTGTAGTATCACCTATAAGGCAGATATATACCTGATTATATGGTGATCGGCAGAATCACCTATAATAACGGTATATCAGAAGCTGATGTGACAACAATACCAATATGTGATAGCAAGGTTAAGTGCTTGGTGCAACAGTAGTACTGATAGATTAGCTATGCCACACCAGTGGAGCTGGTGGGCACTAACAGTACAAACCCCTCACCAGAGACTAGGGCCCTTTGGTGAGAGTAGAGTGGTCAGACTTAAACGGGTTGGCAACAGACTGGCAGTTACGGTACAAAGTCAGACGACAAAGGCAAGAAGGTTTTAACAGGCAGAGTCAGCAACAAGATCAGATGTGCAGAAGTACAGAATCACTGAGAGTAAGAATAGTCAGAACGCGCAAGAGTCATACACAGATAATACAATATTCAATTATGATTATGGCTATCAAACAATCCTATCACTGTGTGAAATCCCCGGTTTCCTCCCGCATCAAAGCACACCGGATCTATCTAAGGTCTGAGCGCTAACACGAAGTATTTGCAACAGCAGACAAGTTGCGAGTGATTCAGGGAAGCTTAAGAAGCAGAGGAGACCCCTCAGGCACGCCCCCTCTCGTCAACCAATGAGGAGCGGCGAGCGTCTCCTCTGACGTCAGCCGACCAGCCGGTCAGCTGACGCGCCTCCTTCCCGCATAAAGGTCTCGTCTATGCGCGCGCGCACGCGACATTACAACCCTATGTGCTGCTGACAAATCCGTCCTCGGCGTGCTAGACGCCCGAGGACCGGACAGATCGCTAGGCAGAGAGATGGAGGCAGCTGCGGTGGTATCGCTGTTCACCGCAGCTGTCTCTTCCGTGATTGTTACGTCCTAGTGGCTGCAGCTCTGGCGCTCTGAGTCTGCCAGGAGAAAAGCTTCTTGAAGGTAAAGCTTCTTGAAGGTAAGTGTTTTCTTTTGTATGTGTTGGAATCATACACAATTTTATCTAACTCACTAAAATACTGATCCTTGCTCAACACTGCTGAGCAAAGATCTGCTGGCCGGATAACCAGATTTTTTCCTTGCAGCAGATCTGTTGCTTGTTGTTGATATCCGGGTACCCTTTTGTGGGGTATTGACTCAATCAGAGGCGGACTTTGGGGTTGGCAAATGAGGCCCCGCACATGAAGAGGGCCCTGCATGTCATGCCCGCCATACCATGCTCATTTTGGTGGTGGTGAAGGAAAGGTCTACAGAAGCCTAGCTGTTTGTGTTCTAAGCACTGTGTCATTTACAAATACTCAGATTTTCCTATTTTGTTTTACACACCTTATATTTTGCAGCGCCCCCTCCCTTTTATAGCTTAGGTTTTCGTCTTCAGCATGCTTTACTGTACTATGCCGCTTGCATTTTTGTAATGAATTTCTGCACTGACATGAAGCTTTCCAAATGTCAGATTACGGTAATGTGCAAGAGCCTCAGCCTGAGGGCCCCAGGGGCATTTAGGTCAGTCAAGCATGGACTGGAGCTAGAGGGGGCTCAGCCTGGCTGGGGATTGGTGCTAGGCTTTATGGGGAGCTAGGGATAGGTAGAGGCTGGCTGGGGAGCTAGGTATAGGTACAGTTTGATTACATTACGTATTGTAATTGTTCCTGTATTGGTTGGCTTAGGGGCCTTTAACAAGTTTTTAAACAATAATAAGGCATACTGCTTTAGAGGTGGACAAGCCTGTGACTGTGGTGGTACGGTACAAGGCCTTCACTTATGCCTCTAGGCCCCACATATGACACTCGCCCCTGGCCCTGCGTACTCTAAGGCCGGCTCTGGACTCAATGTCTTTGAGAACCAATTTTTAAAAAAAACTTCTATGGCATTCTGACTCCCATTTAAGTGGGGATTAAATGTGGATTGGTTCTTTTAATTGGTGAATTTATACTGTGGACAACTAACTGCTCTTTGACTTGGACCTTCTTTATTCAAAAAATATTTGGCGTAGATTTACTTTCCTCACAAATTTATGGACATCTATATCATAGGCAAACGCAGGGGGGTATTACAGCTGCCCAGAATCCCCCCTCAGACCAGGGCTGGTGCAGTGTCTGGGGACAGGCACAAGTTAAGACACCAGAATATCTGCAGGTATCCTGCAGCTCACAGCACTGCCCCCTTTCTTTCCCTGCTACAGTTCCCTGCAGCAGTGTGTGTACAGAGCATGGAGCAGCAGTGTGTGTACAGAGCATGGAGCAGCAGCGTGTGTACAGAGCATGGAGCAGCTCTGGGAAATTTAAAGTCAGGTATGAGCACAGCCCTATGCCCTGCTGTGTGAATGATTCACTTTCCCCGTCATTACCAATGTTGGCTGTCCTCATTATTATCTGTATCCAAACTGCTCCTGATCGATCCCGTTGCCAATTGGGAGCAGATCGGACATTTAGGAAATAATTGTCAGATCCTATGAGTTTGATGGGAAATTGCATTATGTGTACCCAAGATGATGTCCTAGCATATTATTATACTGTATTGTGCGGGTTGAGGGAGACCTTTCAGGAATCCCCGCGTTGAAAATCCTGGGTTTGCCCCTGCATATAGGTGCTGAATCTATTGATGTTTTTGGGTGGGGCATATTTTAATCCCTTATCAAGAGTTCCCCTTGTAAATTCAGCCCCACTGAGATTAAAGATCCCTTCTCCTACTATCTCCTTCCTCTTTTGTTTTCAGTGTCCTCTCCTAAATCCCATTCTGCCCTTCTTTTTCTTGCCATGCCTGGTGTGTATGGCTGTTAGTCGATGTCCTGTCCCCCCTCCCCAAAAATGGGTACGTTCCTTGGAGTAGTTTTCATGTTCTAATCCATGATATCGATTGTAAATGGGCACCCTATATTCTGTTCCACGTTGGTTCTGAAAAGGGGTACCACGTTGATTCTGAAAAGGGGTTCTGGGGCATCTTACCCCACCCGTGCCCCCCCCCCCCCCCCCCGGTGGCGTATAACCCCCATATGCACCCTGATAATCTGGTTCAATACGTCTGGGCCCCCTAGGTTGGTAAGGGGGATTAGGGTTCCAGGGCTGCTGTCCATAGTGACCTCCCCTTGGAGGGCCGTATTGTCCTCGATTAGGGGGATGTGCCTGTGGCTGCGGGGCTGGTTGTGATGATGGTGCCATCAACTGGCGCCCCCCCATGCTCCCCCTTCTGTATTTTCCTGTCCATTACTAGGCTCAAGTTTATTTTTTATTTGCCATTTATATATTTATATGCACTATGATTTATGTAAGGCTCTAGGTCTCGAGTGTACTGTTTGTGCTTATCTGCAACAATTTCCCTCTCTGTCTTAGAGTGAATCTTGGATCTGTTTAGACCTTTAATTGCACTCTTCAGACTCTTTATAAGGTTCTAATCTGACCCTTATTTCCTCCACCTCCCTTGCTAAACGCTGCAACCTATTATTTTTCCTCTTAATTAACAGCTTTATAAGCCCCTGGTCACATTTTTGCACGTACTCATACAGATCCTTATCATTCAGAGCTCCCTCTTCCCCATCATTGGGGGTCACCTCCCACCTATATCTATGCAGAATTATCCCCTTTCTACTATATTATTCTAAAGTGGCCTTATCCCACCAGGTTTGCAGTTCCTTATATGATTTTGGATGATTATGATGTTCAAGCATCATTTTTGAAGAACCGATTCCTCCAGAAGGGATATGATGAGGGGAAATCAATGAATCAAGTCCATGATATGAGGAGAAAGGAGCTAATAAATAATGTTACTAGAAGGGAAACCAAAAACCTTGAAACTGCATTTATTAGTAATTTTAGTCTACAGTTTAAGCAGGTTGAGAATATCTTTAAAAAACACTGGCAGGTGCTAATGTGTAACCAAATGTTATCTAGGGCATTACCAAGTAAACCATCATTCATTTACAGGAGGGCCCCTAACCTGAGGGACAGGCTGGTTCCAAGTTGTGTGGAGCCCCCTAAGGTACAGCGTGATAACAAGGCAAAAAGCTGAGCTCAGGCTATGCCGCACAGGAGGATTTCTCAGGCCCTGCTGGGCCGATTTGCATAATTTTTTTGGGCTGCGTGTACTGCCCGATCGCTGCCGCTCCACGCCGATCTGCCGCTACCCGCCGCGGCACCCCGCCCCCCCCCCCCCCCAGACCCCAATCAGTGCCAGGCAGCGCTGAGAAGTGGATCGGGACTCCCTTTGAGGTCACAACGGTGACGTCATCCCGCCCGTCGCCATGGCGACGGGGGTAGCCCTAATGGAAATCCCGTTCAGAATGGCATTTCCGGACGGGCTTGATCGCCGGAGGCGATCGAAGAGGGTGGGGGGATGCCGCTGCACAGCGGCTGTCATGTAGCCAGCGCTAGGCTAGCTACATGATTTAAAAAAAAAAAAAATTTTAAATAGTTCTGCGCTGCCCCCTGGCGGTTTTAATTGACCAGGAGGATTAAGATAAAATAGTTTATAACGTGCCACAAAATATGTGATATATTTGATATGGTGTAATTGTGGGTACCAATATGTGGGGCGTATCACACGAGAACTTAAAGAACGTGTGGGGGAGCATGTATATAGGATTAAGAAGGGGCACAAAAATCGTAGCATGCCAGCTCACTTTAAAAAATATAATGGGTGCGACCCCACATACATGCAAATTTGTGCGATCGATAAATTGCAACCGCATTGGAGGGGGTGTAATGGGTTGCGTGATTTATCAAAAATGGAAACTAAATGGATATGCAGTATAACTTACATAGTATGACCCCGGAGGGTCTAAATATTGATCTTGACATTAATTGTTTTATATCTTATGATTAAATGTATAGTGATTGGTTAGAGTTTGAACTGCTTGTGCTAAGATTGAGGTATGGTAGGGCTATGGGGGGGAAGTCAGTTTGCGAGTAGATGCTATGATATAGTCCCAGCAGGCGCCTGTCCCGTAATCTCTCTTGTTATTAAATAATGTATGTGTTTTATGCGGGATTAGAAGGGTGTCAATAAGAAGCAGTGGGGGGTGTTTTATCTGTGGCATCAGGGTCAGTAGAAGTAATATGTATGACATATGAGGAAGAATTGGGGGGATGTGCGAGCGCAATGTTTACTTTTTGCCAGTATGCATGCATTACTATGTGCGATGGGAAGCGTGCGTAGCCCAGCCCCTGATGGGTCACATGGAGCGCCGAAACGCTAGGGCAGAGCTTGGGGAGGTGCAAACTACACGCTGCAATGAGGATACTGGCCGGGGATACGTAGGAGGTGATCTGAGCTGACCGGAGTTGTAAACTGATTGCTCTCATGATACGCTATGATACAAGTTGTTTTTATGTACGCAGATTTTTAACTTGAGGCCATTGGGCTTCTTATTAAATGGTTTTATGCTATGCCAAGTTGGTATTGTCTTTATAGATGCTGGATTAAGGATTATTGAAATGCATTGAATCAAGCATTTATCTGGTGAGCGGGGCAAAAAGGGGGGAATGTCTCCCTGTCCTCTGGTGATGGTCTTTTTCCACACATCAGAGTGGTTATGCACAAGGGCGATCTGTAGAGGCAATACTCGCTATGAGGATCCCCCTCTCCACTATGCTTTGTTTTTAAGGTGCATATGGATCAAGAGGAGTTGGACTGACTGGCGCTGCTATTCATTTTGGTTTTCTTGTTGGAGTCTCCTCTCAGCCTATAGTCTGCAGCCTATAGCCAACTTAGGATACAGAGACACTGAGCGCAGTATCATGGAACAGTGCCTTGAGACATTGCCACCAGCAGAGCCCAGATTCACCAGGATGGCCTTGCTGGTGATCCTTGGATTCTTTTTCACCTCTCTCACTATCCTCCTGGCCAGCACACCTGGCCAGCCACCTCTGTGAGAGGTGCTAAATTCACTGCACATTGATTGCTGTGTTTGTTGTCCCCGTTTTATTGCCTGAAGAAGTGGGTCTGTTCCCACGAAACGTGTTGCAGATTTTGGGGTACTATTGAATAAATGTATTTGTTTGATTTGATGACAGACCTTGGTGTCTAATTATTGAGGGGAAGTCCACCACTTTCCCTCTCGGCAATTTTTAACAATTTTATATTAATTTTATTCTGCTGGCGCCTCTGATCACCTACCAGTATACTTGAGTCCACCCCAGGTGGAGGGGTGATCCTACCCCATTTCTGATCTACAGAGAGCGACTTCTTAATCCTGAGTGAGGACAGGTCTAATCTCCTCACCTGCCTATACAGTGGTTGCCTGAGCGGTAACCCATGTTTGTGAGTATAACCATCTCACTTAATCATTTCCCTTCGTATCTACATACTACACCATATTGGGCTCTCGATTTCTCTCTTTTCTACAGTACATGCACTCAGATGTGAACTCTCTCATAAGGAATCATTGCACAAGCATTTTTAGGGCGATTTTGAAAATCGCTTGCGCTTGAAAAAGCTTACACACCAGAAACAAGCATGCAGCTAATCTTGTCAGATCTGACAATAATGTCCGAAATGCCTGATCTGCTGCATGCTTGTTCAGGGTCTAGGACTAAGTATTAAAGGCAAAGGATCAGCAGGATAGCCAGGTAACTAGTATTGCATAAAAATAAATGAATATGGCAGCCTCCACATACCTCTTGCTACAGTTATCCTTTAACGCATCTCAAACAGTACTTCTGAGGGCTACTTCATCCTTCTGCTGTTTTTTGCTTTGTTTTGTGTGTGTGTGTGTGTGTGTGTGTCTGTGCGACGCTCCACAGTCCACAGGCACCCACCATTGTGCCCAGTGCCCACTACTATAAGTGTCGACTGTGACATTAGACACAAGCAGAATAGTACTCCAGGGCGTCTGTTATTATTGTTGTATTGTGCTTGAACTGTTGCATATCTCAGTGTCTGTTTGATACTCCACAAACAGAGCCCACTGACACTGACCCACGCCTGTGCCTACTTCTAGCCTATCAGTTTGTTTTCATCATATAGCTCCATTATTAACTTCCCATCCTGGCCGCTGCTATACGCCACGCTGGTCTGTTCAGTTAAGCGCACATGCAGCACCACACACACCTAAGGGCTTTACAGACCTGTTAGCGCTCAATCTCGGTAAACGCGGTGTTTGGTCTGTCAGTGTCAAGCTGGCATAACCCTTACATTACCACTCTGGACATTTAAAAACAGCCCAATGTAGGAATGTACTGTGATTCTTGCCCTTTAGGGATTAAAACCCCACTCTGCGTCAACTCCTTAATTTTTGGTGGGACGTTTGGCATGGATTCCCCTCCGGCATGCCCCTGTCCAGGTGTTAGACCCTTTTAAAGAAGTTTTCCATCACCTTTGTTGCCAGAAACTTTCTTTGTAGTTTTTAAAATTTGCCTGCCCATTGAAGTCTATGGCGTTTCACCCGGTTCATATGAACTCAAACTTTCCCGGAAGTTTGACGTTCGCAGACGGAAAATGTAATGTTCGCGACATCTCTATTACTGAACAGGTCTTGGTGCATTGAGCGCAATGTCATATACTTTTCCGAACTTACCATTACAACGTTGGTGAATATTTATAATGGAAGAAAATTTAAAAGGTTAAAGTGGACCCAAATTAAAAACACAAGATTTCAGAAATAAAATCTATTTTCTAAATTATAATAATAAATAGCAGCCTTCTTTCAGCTGCATGATGACAAATATAAAATATTTTACATTTATTGGAGGAACCCCTCCCTTACTTTCAAATTGCCGGGACAAAATCCGGCAAACTGATGGAGTAAGTGGTCTCTGTCAATGGAGGAATTGCTAATGGGTGCCCCCAGTAAAACCCTAGTTATGAAAAGAGAAGGGTGAAAAGCATGCACTGAAATGCTCATAGGTTTGAAAAGTGGCGTCGAAAAGTGGGGAGGACTGAGGAGCGCGCATCAACGAAGACTGGGGTGGGGGGACCGTGGCGAACAATGGGCGTGGCCACGGCATTGTATGGGCGGAGCTAACGTAATGATGTAACAGCGAGGCATAAGACAAACGAGACTTTGCATCATGGGTGTGCAGAAACTGTGTGATGCTAATAGTACACCGTAACCACAAAGCAGCAAACATAGCCATCTATGACCATTAAATAATAAATGCACCATTAAATAATAAATGCAGTTACCCCGGACACCAGAAAATAAACGCAATGGGCAACATGTCAGCACAAAATGCAATGCGGGCAACATGTCAGTATAAAATAAATGCAATGCGGGCAACATGTCAGTACAAAATAAACGCAATGCGGGCAAACATGTCAGTACAAAATAAACGCAATGCGGGCAAACATGTCAGTACAAAATAAACGCAATGTGGGCAACATGTCAGTACAAAATAAACGCAATGCGGGCAAACATTTCACCAGAAAATTAACGCAATGCGGGCAAACATTTCACCAGAAAATTAACGTAATGCGGGCAAACATTTCACCAGAAAATAAACGCAATGTGGGCAAACATTTCACCAGAAAAGAAACGCAATGCGGGCAAACATGTCAGTACAAAATAAACGCAATGCGGGCAAACATGTCAGTACAAAATAAACGCAATGCGGGCAAACATGTCAGTACAAGATAAATGCAATGCGGCCAACATGTCAGTACAAAATAAACCCAATGCGGGCAAACATTTCACCAGAAAATTAACGCAATGCGGGCAAACATTTCCCCAGAAAAGAAACGCAATGCGGGCAAACATGTCAGTACAAAATAAATGCAATGCGGGCAAACATGTCAGTACAAAATAAACGCAATGCGGGCAAACATGTCAGTACAAGATAAACGCAATGCAGCCAACATGTCAGTACAAAATAAACCCAATGCGGGCAAACATTTCACCAGAAAATTAACGCAATGCGGGCAAACATTTCCCCAGAAAAGAAACGCAATGCGGGCAAACATTTCCCCAGAAAATTAACGCAATGCACGCAAGCATTTCACCAGAAAAGAAACGCAATGCGGGCAAACATTTCACTAGAAAAGAAACGCAATGCGGGCAAACATTTCACCAGAAAAGAAACGCAATGCGGGCAAACATTTCACCAGAAAAGAAACGCAATGCGGGCAAACATTTCACCAGAAAAGAAACGCAATGCGGGCAAACATTTCACCTGGAAAAAAAAACTCAATGCGGGCAAACATTTCACCTGGAAAAAAAAACGCAATGCGAGCAAACATTTCACCTGGGAAAAAAGACGCAATGCGGGCAAACATTTCACCTGGAAAAGAAAACATTTACTCACCTGGCAGAAGTCTCCGGCCTCTGGCGCGCTGCTCCCGGGACCATCTTGCTGCTGATCATTTCTCCCGCGCTGACAGGGCTACAGCAAGATGTCGCCCGAAGCCCTGTACTGGAGACACAAAGTCTCCAGTACAGGGCTTCGGCAGCCATCTTGCCGTAGCCCTGCTCGCCTGCCGTTGTCGGAACAGACACCGGAAGAAGGAGGCTGGAGCGGGGCTGCGGGCAATGAACTGGCACAGCATCTATAGACGCCGCTGCCAGTTCATGAGTATAGAGTGGCCAGAGTCCCGAGGCCGGGATGTCCCGCTGCTGAAAGCGGGACGTTTCCCGGGACCTCATGCTGCCTGGGACAGCGGACCACGAATCCGGGATGCGTCCCGGGCAATCCGGGACGTCTGGTCACTCTATAATAGACAAGATGAACAGTTCAGAGGGGAGTCAGAGAGGAGTAGGAGGAGACGATTTGCTGAAAGAAGCAGGGGGAGCTCGTCATCATCAGAAACAGCTGGTGGCAGTGTCCGGCGGCATGTATCGCCACCTATGGACAGCTAGCCAACATGCTCTTCAAGGTCAGCTCTTGACGCCACCACCAAAGTGCTATCATTCCAGGGCTCAGCGGTGTGGAGTTTTTTTTTGTGTGTCTGCCTCAGATGAGAGCAATGCCTTTTGTACTATCTGCGATCAAAGATTGAGTCGTGGAAAGACCAAGCACCGCGTAGGGACAACTGCCTTACGAAGGCACATGGTGAAAAAGCACAAACGGCAATAGGAAGACCACCTGAGGAAAAGCAGCAAACAAAAGGAAAACCACCCTCCACCTCCTCTTCCTCCTTCAGGTGCAGCATCTTCTTCAGCCGCTTTATCCCTTGCACCTTCTCAGCCACCCTCCTCCACTCCGCCTCTCACCTTGAGCGCTTCCTGCTCCTCTGCCCACAGCAGTAGCCAGGTGTCTGTGAAGGAAATCTTTGAGCGGAAGAAGCCAATGTCTGCCAGTCACCCCCTTGCCCGGTGTCTGACAGCTGGCTTGGCAGAACTGTTATCTCGCCAGCTGTTACCATACCGCCTGGTGGACACTGAGGCCTTCTGAAAATTAGTGGCGATTGGGACACCGCAGTGGAAGATAGTAGGCCGCAATTACTTTTTTCAAAAGGAGATACCTAAACTGTACCGTGATGTAGAAAGGTAAGTGGTGTCATCTCTGGCACACAGCGTTGGTCAAGGGTCCATCTGACCACGGATGCCTGGTCTGCAAGCACGGTCAGGGCAGGTACATTACTTATACGGCAAATTAGGTCAACCTGGTGACCAATGGCAAGCAGGGAGTACGTGGCTGTGTAGCGAACCTAGTTGTGATACCTCCATGGCTTACAGGCAGGCCTGCTGCCACCTCCTCTCCTTCTCCTCCTCCTGCTACATCCTCTCCAACTACACATCCCCAGCTCCCCAGGGCCTATGCTGCATGCCAGGTACGACGGTGTCACGCCATCTTGGAAATGTCTTGCCTCAAAAGCCCAGAGTCACAATGGAGCATCTCTCCTGGCTGCTCTTAACAAACAGGTAGAGCAATGGCTGACCCCGCACCAACTGGAGATCAGCAAAGCGGTGTGTGACAACAGGAGCAATATCATTTCGGCTTTGAGTTTGGGAAAGTTGACACATGTACCCTGCATAGCACATGTGCTCAATCTTATAATACAAAGATTTGTGTCTAAGTACCTAGGCTTACAGGAGGCCCTGAAGCAGTCCAGGAAGGTGTGTGGGCATTTCAGGGGGTCCTACATGGCCATGGCGCGCTTGGCCGATATTTATCAGAGAAACAACTTGCCGATGAGGCGCTTGATTTGTGATAGCCCGACTTGCTGGAATTCAACGCTCTTGATGTTTGACCGCCTGCTACAACAGGAGAAAGCCATCAAACAGTATCTGTACAACTACAGTGAAAGGACATGCTCTGGGGAGCAGGGAAAGTTATGGCCGAAGTACTGGACACTCATGCGTAATGCCTGCAGGCTCATGTGTCCATTTGAGGAGGTGACAAACCTGGTGAGTCGCAGTGAAGGCACCATCAGCGACTTGATCCCATATGCTTTCTTTCTGGAGCGTGCCGTGCGTAGAGTGGTGGATCAAGCTGTAGAGGAGCGTGACCAGGAACAGGAGGAGGAGGAAGAGTTTTTGGAAACATCACCTACGGCGGCATCAACACCTGCGGCATCACAGAGGAGGAGGAGGAGGAGTCATCCGGGGAAGAGGAGTCAGATGAGGAAGGTGTTTTTTTTTTTTTTGAGGAGGCGGAAGAACAACCGCAGCAGGCATCGCAGGGGGCTTGTGCTACTCACCTTTCCCGTGGTATTGTTCGTGGAATGGGCGGAGGAAGATACCTTACCTGACATCACTTAGGAAGAGCAAGAGGAGATGGCTAGTACAGCGGCATCTGACTTTGTGCAGATGACGTCTTTCATGCTGTCCAACCTGTTGAGGGACCCCCGTATAAAAAAACTTATGGGGAATGACCATTACTGGGTGGCAACACTACTAGACCCTCGGTATAAGCACAAAGTAGCAGAGATGTTTCCAAATCACCAGAAGGCAGAAAGGATGCAGCACTTGCAGAACAAGCTGGCAACTATGCTTTACAGTGTGTTTAAGGGTGATGTCACAGCACAACAGAATAAAGGTGCCACTGCCAATAATCCTCCTCCTCCCATGTCCACACAGGCAAGGACAGGACGCTCCAGCGATCTCATGGTGATGTCGGACATGCGGACATTCTTTACTCCAACGCCTCGCCTTAGCCATTCCGGATCCACCCTCCACCAACGCCTTGACCGGCAGGTAGCCGACTACTTGGCCTTAAGTGTGGATGTAGACACTCTGAGCAGCGATGAACCCCTGGACTACTGGGTACGCAGGCTTGACCTGTGGCAAGAGCTTTCATAATTTGCCATACAACTTCTGTCTTGCCCTGCCTCAAGCTTCATGTCAGAAAGGACCTTAAGCGCTGCGCTGGAGGCATTGTCAGTGAGAAGAGAAGTCGCCTAGGTCACAAAAGTGTTCAGTACCTCACCTTTATCAAAATGAATGTGGTATGGATCCTGGAGGGCTACTGCCTGCTCGAAGACTAAGTCAGTCCCCACACACAGCATCTCTGCCTGCACGCCGTGTGACTGCTTTCTCCGCCACCACCAACAGGGTCCAGGACTCCAGGTGGATTTCTGAATTTCTAAGACTGCTGCTAGCAGAGGCCGCTATAATAATTTTTCTGGTTCGTGTACATGCCTGCCTAATATTTCTGGCTGCACTGCCGCTGCAACAATAAACAAAAGGCATGTGCATGTGTCAATTCCCCTTTGTGATCGTTACCTTGCCGCGGTGAAGGGGCTTGCGTATCACAATGAAGCAATAACCGGCTAAATGAGTGTGTTGGGGTTGGGGGGCACACCTGACTCAAGAAGATAATAAGGTCATTGCTTCATTGTGGACAGACCAAATTCGTTCAGCTGGACACTCAGTCACTGATGTTCTGTCATTCAGCTACCTCAGCCTGACCATATGAGCTTGAAAATAGAGATGGCCCGAACGCTTCGCACGCGAACATATTTGCGCAATCTTCGTTGGTTCGCGTTCGTGGTGAACTGCGAACTATATGCGAGTTCGACCCGCCCCCTATACTACATCATTAGGGTCAACTTTGACCCTCTACATCACAGTCAGCAGACACAGGGTAGCCAATCAGGCTACACTCCCTCCTTGAGCCCCCCCCCCCTTATAAAACGCAGGCAGCGTCAGTCATTTCACTCACTCGTGTGGCTGCAGTAATTAGAGAAGGGAGAGAACCTGCTGACATAGGGAAAACTTAGTTAGGCTCTTTTGTTAGGCTTGTTAGGATTCTCCTTCTTGCTGATATTTATTGCTAAAAAGCACCCTTTATCCTCAACAGCTCTTTTGAGAGCTAATGTTGTTCTTGTGATCTATTTTTTTTGTGTGTGTCCCACAGACACTTGTGTTACATATACAGCCCTGTCAGGCAGTCGCAGCTGCTGGACGTTGGCCCCTTGGTAATTCCTACTGTACCACTGCCAGGCCCAGCACATTCAGTGACTACCTGTGTGTGTGACAGCTGTACATTTGTAATACCAATCACTGCATACCTACCTGTGTGCAGTGCACCTACCTACATGAGTGCACGCAGTATTATTATATACCACCAGTCACTGCACCTGTTCACGCTACCTGTGTGTGTGTGACAGCTGCACATTTGTAATACCAATCACTGCATACCCACCTGTTCAGTGCACCTACCTACCTACGTGAGCGCACGCAGTTTTATATACCACCAGTCGCTGCACCTGTTCGCGGTACCTGTGTGTGTGACAGCTGCACATTTGTAATACAAATCACTGCATACCCACCCGTTCAGTGCACCTACTTACCTACGTAACCGCATGCAGTGTTATATTCCACCAGTCGCTGCACCTGTTGACGGTACCTGTGTGTGTGACAGCAGCACATTTGTACGACCAATCACTGCATACCCACCTGTTCCGTGCACCTACCTACCTACGTGAGTGCACGCAGTGTTATATACCACCAGTCGCTGCACCTGTTTACGGTACCTGTGTGTGTGACAGCTGTACATTTGTAATACCAATCACTGCATACCCACCTATTCAATGCGCCTACCTACCTATGTGAGGGCAGTTTTATATACCACCAGTCGCTGCACCTGTTCACGGTGTCATGAATGATACAGAAGTTGAGATGTTTAGCGATTCTGTATCGTTCCACAAAGCAGAGCAAAATGACATTTATTCTTTTCAGGAAGTATGTTTTTTTTTACCAGTGAAGGCAGGGTTGTTTTAATTAACTGTTCAAAGAGAATTCCTTGCTGGCCAGTGACTTGTTAATTAGCCGAAGGGTTTGTGAAACCCTAGCCTGGTGTAATATGTCAAAGGTTGTTCTAGCTGGTCACACTCAGCTGCTAATTGAGCACCAAAAGGTTCTTTCATCCAGGGGAAGCCGAAGGAAGCTAGCTCCACAGGGGTCCACTGCCAACCTCAGACACATTGGCACCGCTGGGGAACAGATTTAAATGCATATTTATGATTTCGGTCTGTTAAATGAAAACCGTGTATAGCACAGCTATGAAATTAATATAGTCTTACTCGTTAAAATCTGCCCAATGTGCTGATATAAAATTCATAACCATAACCCGTCCGGTTATTTGTGTACGACCCTTCTCGGGGACAGGACAGCCTAACGCACTCATGCAAGATGTCATATTAATCGGTATTTTCTGACAAGTATGAATCTGCTATCCACCTACATATGACATGTATAGTTTATGAGTTACAGTGTTTTACAATTTAAGCTCAAAATCCTCCTAGGAGGAGGTGGACTGTCATTGGTGGGTAATTCAGAGGGGGCAGGCGTTGCCACACCCCCAAACCAGCTTAATCAAAAGCACATTGCCAGCAGGCGGACTTCAGTCCTCCAAATCCCATCTTCATGAGAGCCTGCTGCTGCTAACCAGAGTACCATGTGGTTAGCAGCCATCTTGGAAGTGTACCATCTGCTTGGATTACAAAATATATTTAACGGCCTACGATTCTGAAACCAAGGACTTTGCATTTTTTTCCCCAGGAGGAAATATCCCCACACAGACTGCATTTTGGGTAAGTAAACCTTTCACAATTATTCCCTTTTATTTTAGCTTTGTGTGTATATGTTAATTAGTGTATGTAAATGTGCGTAATGCATTTTTGTTATTAAAATGTTTAAAAACGGTTTTACGTTTATGACCTGTTCCTGAACATACACACTCGCACTTACTCCTCCGAAAATGTTACCTTGTGTTCTAGAGTATCTTGTACAGGGCCTTCTCAAAAAATTTGCATATTGTGATAAAGTTCATTATTTTCTGTAATGTACTGATAAACATTAGACTTTCATATATTTTAGATTCATTACACACAACTGAAGTAGTTCAAGCCTTTTATTGTTTTAATATTGATGATTTTGGCATACAGCTCATGAAAACCCAAAATTCCTATCTCAAAAAATTAGCATATCATGAAAAGGTTCTGTAAACAAGCTATTAACCTAATCATCTGAATCAACTAATTAACTCTAAACACCTGCAAAAGATTCCTGAGGCTTTTAAAAACTCCCAGCCTGGTTCATTACTCAAAACCGCAATCATGGGTAAGACTGCCGACCTGACTGCTGTCCAGAAGGCCATTATTGACACCCTCAAGCAAGAGGGTAAGATGCAGAAAGAAACTTCTGAATGAATAGGCTGTTCCCAGAGTGCTGTATCAAGGTACCTCAGTGGGAAGTCTGTGGGAAGGAAAAAGTGTGGCAGTAAACGCTGCACAACGAGAAGAGGTGACCGGACCCTGAGGAAGATTGTGGAGAAGGACCGATTCCAGACCTTGGGGGACCTGCGGAAGCAGTGGACTGAGTCTGGAGTAGAAACATCCAGAGCCACCATGTACAGGTGTGTGCAGGAAATGGGCTACAGGTGCCGCATTCCCCAGGTCAAGCCACTTTTGAACCAGAAACAGCGGCAGAACGCCTGACCTGGGCTACAGAGAAGCAGCACTGGACTGTTGCTCAGTGGTCCAAAGTACTTTTTTCGGATGAAAGCAACTTTTGCATGTCACTCGGAAATCAAGGTACCAGATTCTGGAGGAAGACTGGGGAGAGGGAAATGCCAAAATGCCTTAAGTCCAGTGTTAAGTACCCACAGTCAGTGATGGTCTGGGGTGCCATGTCAGCTGCTGGTGTCGGTCCACTGTGTTTTATCGAGGGCAGGGTCAATGCAGCTAGCTATCTGGAGATTTTGGAGCACTTCATGCTTCCATCTGCTGAAAAGCTTTATGGAGATGAAGATTTCATTTTTCAGCACGACCTGGCACCTGCTCACAGTGCCAAAACCACTGGTAAATGGTTTACTGACCGTGGTATTACTGTGCTCAATTGGCCTGCCAACTCTCCTGACCTGAACCCCATATAGAATCTGTGGGATATTGTGAAGAGAAAGTTGAGAGACGCAAGACCCAACACTCTGGATGAGCTTAAAGAAAACCTGAACTGAACATTAAAAGTCAAAATAAACATACACAAGTCATACTTACCTCCTGTGTAGTCTACGCCTCAATCTATTTTTCCTCTCCTGCATCCTGTTTGTCCACTGTGATCAATGGAATTCTCCGTCCTCCATTTTGAAAATGGCTATTACCCCATAACAGCTTTCTGGTCAGCACACTGTTTAACTGTAACATCGCCCACTTGAGCCATAGGGAAACATGGACACATCAGTTCTCCTCTCAGCTGTAACTGACAGCTGCTGATATATAACTGACAGCAACTGATATATTTCAGTTCTGACAAAATGTTGTCAGAACTGGAAGGCATCATTATAAGAAGAAAATGGCGAGCTTCTGAGAGGAACTGATGGTAAGGTAACTATGTAATGTTCATTTGAAGTTACCTCATGTGTTTATTTTAAATAATTTTACTCAGTACAGGTTCTCTTTAAGGCCGCTATCGAAGCATCCTGGGCCTCCATAACACCTGAGCAGTGCCACAGGCTGATTGCCTCCATGCCACGCCGCATTGAAGCAGTCATTTCTGCAAAAGCATTCCCGACCAAGTATTGAGTGCATAACTGAACATAATTATTTGAAGGTTGACTTTTTTTGTTTTAAAAACACTTTTCTTTTATTGGTCGGATGAAATATGCTAATTTTTTGAGATAGGAATTTTGAGTTTTCATGAGCTGTATGCCAAAATCATCAATATTAAAACAATAAAAGGCTTGAACTACTTCAGCTGTAGTGTAATGAATCTAAAATATATGAAAGTCTAATGTTTATCAGTACATTACAGAAAATAATGAACTTTATCACAATATGCTAATTTTTTGAGAAGATCCTGTATTTATAACCCGTATGCTTGAATCGGGCACAGATAGACAGATCTGGCACCAATCCCTGCATACAGCTAAGGGTTAACTTACAGAGTTCGCAGTGTGCTAATATATTTACAGTCATGTGCTGACTCACATGTGGTAGCAAGCTTTTGAATTGTATGTGTGTGATGAATCCTTTGGACAGCAAAACTCTGGACAGTGACACCGAGTTTCTGACTCTGAGCGATTGACCCGATCAAGGACCGGCCTGTGCGGTCTATGACACACGGTACCTGTGTGTCTAACAGCTGCACATTTGTAATTCCAATCACTGCATACCCACCTGTTTAGTGCACCTACCTACCTACTTGAGCGCATGCAGTGTTATATACTACCAGTCACTGCACCTGTTCACGGTACCTGTGTTTGTGACAGCTGCAAATTTGTAATACTAGTCATTGCATAATTGTTCACAGTACCTGTGTGACCACATGCTGTTTAATATACCAGTCCGTGCATACCTGTTAACTGCACGTGTGTGACAGCTGCACATTGTATTGTAATACCAGGCACTGCATACCTTTCGCTGCACTTGTGTGACTGCAAATTGTATTAGTCAAGTCAGTGCATACCTTTCACTTCACATGTTACATCCATAGTGTCGCCTAACTCAGACATATGAGTTGGTGTAACTTGCTTAGTGCCTTCATCTTGTTGTAACAATAATGTCAGTGAATCAGTTAATTCCCCACCAATAACTCCTGCGAACTGTCAAATGCAGCGGATGTGGTGCTTGTAGTACCTCTGGTCAGTGCTGCTCATCCGGATTCCGGATATCCGGGTAACCCGGATATCCAAACTATTTTCAGCTATCCAACCGGATTCGGATTCCGGATACCTGGGCCCAAATCTGGATAGCTATCTGTGGATAGTTGGCTGGAAATTCGCGGATATCAGCAGGAAAACGACTATTGAGATACTGTAACTAAGGAGATTACATCATTGAGCCAATCAGAGGGCTCCCAGCAGAAGCCCTAGCAACCAATCACAGAAGGGAACACTGGCCAGCCCCACCTGACCTCATTGAGCCAATCAGAGGGCTCCCAGCCTAAGCCCTGGCACCCAATCACAGAAAGGAACCCTGGCCAGCCCCCCTGTATAATAAGGAGGGCTGCCATGATGAGAAATATCGTCCTTGCTTGAGAATGCTCACTGAGAGAAATGCTCCAGTGCTGCTGGCCTAGCAAGTGCTGTATACAGTGATAAACCTAAAGCTGTTCAGTGATTAACCCCCTCACTATCACTACATTATTGTTATATTGTTAATTAGACTAGCAAGCTTGATTTCATTCAGTGAGTGACAGTCAGAGTGTGTGCTCCAGTGCTGCTGGCCTAGCAAGTGCTGTACACAGTGATAAACCTAAAGCTGTTCAGTGATTAACCCTTCACTATCACTACACTAATGTTGTATTGTTAATTAGCTTGATTTCATTGTGTGACAGTCAGAGTTGTGCTGCAGGACTGCTGCAGCTGCTATGTGTCTGTGTGTGTGCTGTGCGCAGACCAGGCCAGATGCTGCCTGCTGGCCAGCTATAGCCTTAGCTAGCTACAGTATAGGTTAGGGATTAGGGAATAGGATTACTGTGTTATTGTGTAGTTAGTACTGTAGAACTGCAGTCAGTGCTAGTAGTTGTTAGAGTAGTAGAACTACTGTGTTAGCTTACTACTGAACTGCTGTGCTGCTGAGCAGTGCCAGTGTGACAGTTAGTGTCTTCTCCTCTGCTGTCTGACTGTCACTCAGCACTTGGCCTTTGGCATGTGGCACGTGGCACTTGGCACTTTTCACGTGGCACTTGGCACGTTGCCCTTGGCACGTGGCACTTTGCACATGGCACTTTGCACGTGGCACTTTGCAGGTGGCACGTGTAACGTGCAAAGTGCCACGTGCAAAGTGCCACGTGCAAAGTGCCATGTGGCACATGCCAAGTGCCACGTGGTACGTGCAAAGTGCCATGTGCCACATGCCAAGTGCAAAGTGCCGCGTGCCACTACCACGTGCCATGTCCGGCATGCTCCTGGCAGACGTTACACCTGCTGCTGCTGCATTGCCCTGCTCCTGCTGCCTTTGCTGCTCCTGCCACCGCCAGGGTGCCACAGGCCACTGCTGCTGTGCTGATACCACCTATATTTAACCCAAAACACAATTGCTGCGTAATTTTTTGGAGATGTCTGGGCTGAAAACTGCCATGTCCCAGTTGTGCGGTTGGACTTTGGACACAATGGGCTCGATTCACAAAGCGATGATAACTCAGTTATCACGCCTAAAAGACTTTAGGCGTGATAACCTTTGCACCAGCAAAGTTATCACCGCTTTGTGCTCTAACTCGCGCGAAGTTTCCGCGCGTACGCGCGCAAAGTCCCATAGAGCTTAATGGGAGCTTCGCGCGAAGCGGGGGCCGCTGCAAAAACTTTGCGCGCGGAAAATTCGCGCGAGTTTCTTCTTATCATGCCTAAACTGAGTTTAGGCGTGATAAAGGGGTTTTCACAGGCGTGCAAAGTGTTTGCACCGCTTTGTGAATCAAGCCCAATGTGTGCTGCACGACCGCTGTCTGGAACCTAGTCCTGATGTTAATTGACAGCCATTTTTTGGGGGGAGGAGGGGGGGTGTTTAAGTCCCCACATCATCAATTAGTGTTTCCCTTTAAAAAATAATGATGCTACATGCCTCATTTTCCCTAAAAAAAACATTTTTAATGCAATTTAAAGGCCACTTCCGGTTTTTCTTTCCAGATATCTGAATCCGCCCGGACACTGAGGTCGAATATCTGATTTGGATTAGGATTGGAAAATTTTGAACTCTGATATCCGACCCGGATCGGATATCTGGGTATCCGGATCCAATCCAGATTTTGAAAAGCGGTATCCGAGCAGCACTAGCGCTGGTGACTGCGGAAGATGAAGTGTTCTGTATTAAATAGTCAACCACGTCCTGACAATCTTGGGAGTTGATGGGACGTGCCTTCTTCTGACCACTGTACTTTGGTCCAGGGCCGAACGAAATCACGTCAGCGCTATCTCGAACAGACCTTCCGGGTGGCCTGCCTCTGGGTCTGCCCCTGGCTCTGCCTCTGCCTGTTGTTTTGTCCATATCGGGGGGATGAAGTGAAAGGTATGCACTGACTTGACTAATACAATGTGCAGTCACACAGGTGCATTGAAAGGTATGCAGTGACTGGTATTACAATACAATGTGCAGCTGTCACACAGGTGCAGTTAACAGGTATGCACGGACTGGTATATTACACAGCGTGCAGTCACACAGGTACTGTGAACAATTATGCAATGACTGGTATTACAAATGTGCAGCTGTCACACACACAGGTTCCGTGAACAGGTACAGTGACTGGTGGTATATAACACTGCGTGCGGTCACGTAGGTAGGTAGGTGCACTGAACAGGTGGGTATGCAGTGATTGGTATTACAGCTGTCACACACACAAGTACCGTGAACAGGTGCAGTGACTGGTGGTATTAACAATGCGTGCGCTCACGTAGGTAGGTAGGTAGGTAGGTGCATTGAACAACAGGTGGGTATGCAGTGATTGGTATTACAAATGTGCAGCTGCCTGTCACACACACAGGTAGTCAAAGAATGTGCTGGACCTGGCAGTGGCACAGTAGGAATTACCAAGGCTGTATATGCAACACAAGTGTCTGTGAGACACACACACACACACAAAATATTACAAGAACAACATTCGCTCTCAAAAGAGCTGTTGAGGATGAGGAGAAGAAGAAGGAGCAACCTAACAAGCTTTCCCTATGTCAGCGCAGGTTCTCTCCCTTCACTTATTACTGCAGCCACACGAGTGAGTGAAATGGCTGATGCTGCCTGCATATTATAAGGGGAGGGCTCCAGGAGGGAGTGTAGCCTGATTGGCTACCCTGTGCCTGCTGACTGTGATGTAGAGGGTCAAAATTGACCCTAATGATGTAGTATAGGAGGCGGGTCAAACTCGCATAAAGTTGGCGGTTCACCGCGAACGCGAACCACCGAAGTTTGTGCGAATAAGTTTGTGGGCAAACCGTTCGGGCCATCTCTATACTTTACCTGTCTGTGTCCACCGCTGGCTCTGAACTCTGCCGCAATCCGCATACATGCTCCCCACGTGCTTGTCGGTGTAAAGGTGGCATGCGTGTATGCAGATTGCAGCGGAGCCTGGAGCCAGCAGCGGACACGGACAGGTAAAGTATAGTGCACCGGGCACATCTGACATTAGGGTTCTCTGACAGGTTTCATAAATCGCAGCTGCCGCATCGCACCCGTCGACCATGATGGCCATGATGGCCCGACGTCTTGCAGCATGTCTGATCAACATGCTCAGCCCGAAATCAGTTGCATTGTTGATCAGGCATGCGCTTGGTGGGCACTGATTTTCATCCAATTAGATAATAATTATTAAATCGGATGGTCAATTGGCCGCCTTTAGTCATTAACCACCCTGGCGTTCTATTAAGATCGCCAGGGCAGCTGCATGAGGGTTTTTTTTAGATAAAAAAAAAAATATTTCATGCAGCCAACTGAAAGTTGGCTGCATGAAAGCCCACTAGATGGCGCTCCGGAGGCGTTCTTCTGATCGCCTCCGGCGCCCAGAATAAACAAGGAAGGCCGCAATGAGCGGCCTTCCTTGTTTTGCTTAGATCGTCGCCATAGCGACGAGCGGAGTGACGTCATGGACGTCAGCCGACGTCCTGACGTCTGCCGCCTCCGATCCAGCCCTTAGCGCTGGCCGGAACTATTTGTTCCGGCTGCGCAGGGCTCAGGCGGCTGGGGGGACCCTCTTTCGCCGCTGCTCGCGGCGGATCGCCGCAGAGCGGCGGCGATCGGGCAGCACACGCGGCTGGCAAAGTGCCGGCTGCGTGTGCTGCTCTTTATTTCATGTAAATCGGCCCAGCAGGGCCTGAGCGGCACCCTCTGGCGGTAATGGACGAGCTGAGCTCGTCCATACCGCTAAGGTGGTTAAACACCAGGGATTCAGGGAAAACCTGTACTGACACCAGATTTTGCTTGACATGATCACACATCTTTTCAAGAGCGTTTTAGGGGGCTATGCATGAAACTGATACTGCTGAGACCTTTACAGTACACATAAAAGATTGCAGCCTATAAGGGCCAGATTGGTGAATGTATATGATCCTCATTTGGTCACACATCCTCAAAGAGAGACTTAAAGAGGAACTGCAGTGAAAATAACATAATTAATAAAATTGCTTATTGTTTACAATATTCATGTACAGATTATTTGTGTTAATCAGTGTTTTCCAATTGTAAAATGATTTCTCTCCCTGATTTACATTCTGAAATGTATCACTAGTGGTCACATATACTGGTAGTTTTGCCAGGTGATCTGTATGGAATGTTCACTACTGAGAGTTCTATGCACCCAGGGAGATTCTGCTTGCTTGGCATTTGGAAAGAGCCATTATTTTCCACAATGCAACAAGGTTTACAGACAACAAACTGTCAGGACCATGGTCATGACATCACACTGTGGGAGGAGTTTCACTACAATATCAGCCCCCTGTTGATTTATTGATCAAAAGGAAAAGATTTCTCATAGAAAAGGGGTATTGGCTACTGATTGGGATGAAGTTCAATCCTTGGTTATAGTTCTTCCTTAAATACCCCTGACCTTGCTTTAAAATAATGTACTTTTAATGTTATTTTATTTGCTGCGCTGTGACAGAAATCACAGCAACTTCCTCTCCCTTTAGCGCCCTCCATTCTGCTCAGTTGAAATATTCGGCTTGAGCAGGATGTCGATGGTGGCCGGGGAGAAAGTGTCAGTACTTCCTCCTCTCTGGCCATTTTTAGGAACGCCCAGCAAACTCACCGCTAATAATAGTGTACTAATACAGCTATAAGTACACTATCGTTCTGAGCTAAATTACCTCAAGGCCGCACATGTCGCAGCTCCCCAATGCACTGCAAAGATAGGAACTAATAGCGGCGAGTGGGGTGGGCGTTCCTGAAGATGGGCATAGAGGAGGAAGTACTGACACTTCTTCCCCACCCATCAACAAGCTCTGCATTATGGCTGAGCAGAGCGGGGGACAGAGGGGATGCTAAAGGGAGAGGATGGTGCTGCGACTCATATGTCACAGCACAGCAAATTAAAAAAAAAGCATTAAAAACATTTTATTTTAAAACGAGGTCAGGGGTACTGTAAGTCTACAAATAATGAGTTGAACTTAGCTGTAGCTTCTAGCAGACCCCTGGAGTCCTCCTGTGCCCACGACACATCGGTACAAGTCCCTCTGGCCAGCAGCGGCTACCATCACAAAGCTGGCTGGCTGCCGCCAGTCTGCAGTTACTGCGGTAGAGATGGCCCGAATGGTTCGCCGGCGAACGGATTTGTGCGAACTTCGCTGGTTCGCGTTCATGGTGAACCGCAAATTATATGCAAGTTCGACCCGACCCCTATACTACATCATTAGGGTAAACTTTGACCCTCTACATCACAGTCATTGGGCACAGAGTTGCCGATGAGGCTACACTCCCTCCTGGAGCCCCCCCTTATAAAACACAGGCAGCATCAGCCAATTCACTCACTTGTGTGGCTGCAGACTGCATTAATTAGAGAAGGGAGAGAACCTTGCTGTTGACATAGGGAAAGCTTAGTTACGCTCTTGTGTTAGGCTTGCTAGGTTGCTCCTTCTTGCTGATCTTATTGCTAAAGCACTTCTCATCCTCAACAGCTCTTTTGAGAGCTAATGTTGTTCTTGTGATCTTTTTTTTTTTCCCACTGTGCAACTGCCAGGCCCAGCACATTCAGTGACTACCTGTGTGTGTGACAGCTGCACATTTGTAATACCAATCACTGCATATACCCACCTGTTGTTCAGTGCATCTACCTACCTACCTATGTGAGTACACGCATTGTTAATACCACCAGTCACTACACCTGTGTGTGTGACAGTTGTAATACCAATTACTGCATACCCACCTGTTGTTCAGTGTACCTACCTACCTAAGTGAGTGCACGCATTGTTAATACCACCAGTCACTGCACCTGTTCACGGTACCTGTGTGTGTGACAGCTGTAATCCCAATCACTGCATACTCACCTGTTGATCAGTGCACCTACCTATTTACGTGAGCGCACGCATTGTTAATACCACCAGTCACTGCACCTATTCACGGTACCTATGTGTGTGACAGCTGTAATCCCAATTACAGCATACCCACCTGTTTTTCAGTGCACCTACTTACCTACATGAGCGCACGCATTGTTAATACCACCAGTCACTGCACTTGTTCACGGTACCTGTGTGTGTGACAGCTGTAATACCAATCACTGCATACCCACCTGTTGTTCAGTGCACCTACCTACCTACCTAAGTGAGTGCACACATTGTTAATACCACCAGTCACTGCACCTGTTCACGGTACCTGTGTGTGTGACAGCTGCAAATTTGTAACACCAGTCATTGCATATTTGTTCACAGTACTTGTGTGACCGCACGCTGTGTAATATACCAGTCTGTGCATACCTGTTAACTGCACCTGTGTGGCAGCTGCACATTGTATTGTAATACCAGTCACTGCATACCTTTCACTGCACCTGTGTGACTGTACATTGTATTAGTCAAGTCAGTGCATACCCTTCACTTCATCCCCCCGATAAGTACAAAACAGGCAGAGGCAGAGGCATAGGTAGACCCAGAGGCAGGCCACCCGGCAGGTCTGTTCGAGGTCGTGCTGACGTGATTTCGTGTGGCCCTGGACCCAAGTACAGTGCTCAGAAGAAGGCACATCCCATTAACTCCCAAAATTGTCAGGACGTGGTTGACTATTTAACACAGAACACCTCATCTTCTGCAGCCACCAGCGCTACTACAAGCACCACATTCGCTGCATTTGACACTTCGCAGGAGTTATTTGGTGGGGAATTAACCGATTCACAGCCATTATTGTTACAACAAGATGAAGGCGCTAAGCAAGTTACACCACCTCATATGTCTGAGTTAGGCGACACTATGGACGTAGCTTGTGAAGGAGGATGATGAAGTACCTGCTGTTGGTGCAGTTTATCAGGTGTCTGAGGCAAGCGAAGCTGGGGAGGATGATTATGATGATTATGATAATACGGATGCCCCGTGGGATCCTAAGAGACAAGATGACCAAGGCAAGGAGACAGTTCAGAGGGGGGCCAGAGAGGAGTAGGAGGAGACGAGTTGCTAAAAGAAGCAGGGGGAGCTCGTCTTCAGAAACAGCTGGTGGCAGTGTCCGGCACCATGTATCACCACCTATGGACATCCAGCCAACATGCCCTTCAACGTCAGCTGCTGATGCCACCATAGTGCCATCACCCCAGGGGGGCTCAGCGGTTTGGAAATTTTTTAGTGTGTATGCCTCAGATCAGAGCAATGCCATCTGTTCTCTCTGCCGCCAAAAATTAAGCCGTGGAAAGGCCAACAGCCGTATAGGGACAACTGCCTTACGAAAGCACATGGAGAAAAGGCACAAACTGCAATGGCAAGACCACCTGAGGAAAAGCAGCACACAAAAGCAAAGCCACCCTCCTTCTCCTCTTCCTTTTTTCAGGAGCATCATCTTCAGCCGCTTTCTCCCTTGCACCTTCAGAATCACAGCCAACCTCTTCCACTCCTCCTCTCACCTTGAGCGGTTCCGGCACCTCTGCCCACAGCAGCAGCCAGGTGTCCGTGAGGGCAATCTTTGAGCGAAAGAAGCCAATGTCTGCCAGTCACCCCCTTGCCCGGCGTCTGACAGCTGGCTTGGCGGAACTGTTATCTCACCAGCTGTTACCATACCAGCTGGTGGACTCTGAGGCCTTCCAAAAATTTGTGGTCATTGGGAGACCGAAGTGGAAGATACCAGGCCACAATTATTTCTCCAAAAAGGCAATACCCAAACTGTACCTTGAAGTTGAAAGGCAAGTGGTGTCATCTCTGGCACACAGCGTTGGGTCAAGGGTCCATCTGACCACAAATGCCTGGTCTGCCAAGCAAGGTCAGGGCAGGTACATTACTTACACAGCCCATTGGGTCAACCTGGTGACCGCTGGCAAGCGGAACTTGTGACACCTCCGCGGCTTACAGATAGGCCTCCCGCCACCTCCGCTCCTTCTCCTCCTACTCCTCCTGCTACATCCTCTTCGCTGTCGTCCTCCTCCCCCTTGGCTGAGTGGCAGTTCAACTCTACTGGTGCTGCAATCTCCTCTCCAGCTACACAGCCCCAGCTCCCCAGGGCCTATACTGCATGCCAGGTATGACGGTGTCACGCCATCTTAGACATGTCTTGCCTCAAAGCCGAGAGTCACACTGGGACAGCTCTCCTGGCTGCTCTTAACAAACAGGTGGATCAGTGGCTGACCCCGCACCAACTGGAGATCGGCAACGTGGTGTGTGACAACGGCAGCAATCTCATTTCGGCTTTGAATTTGGGAAAGTTGACACATGTACCCTGCATGGCACATGTGCTGAATCTCATAATTCAGATATTTGTGTCTAAGTACCCAGGCTTACAGGACGTCCTAAAGCAGTCCAGGAAGGTGTGTGGGCATTTCAGGCGGTCTTACACGGCCATGGCATGCTTTGCCGATATTCAGCAGAGAAACAACTTGCTGGTGAGACGCTTGATTTGCGATAGCCCGACTCACTGGAATTCGACCCTCCTGATGTTCGACCGCCTGCTACAACAGGAGAAAGCCGTCAAACAGTATCTCTACAACTACAGTCAAAGGACACACTCTGGGGAGATGGGGATGTTCTGACCGAAGTACTGGACACTAATGCAAAATGCCTGCAGGCTCATGCTGCCGTTTGAGGAGGCGACAAACCTGGGGAGTCGCAGTGAAGGCGCCATTACCGACTTGATGCCATATGCTTTCTTCCTGGAGCGTGCCGTGCATAGAGTGGTGGATCAAGCTGTGGAGGAGCGTGAACAGGAACAGGAGGAAGAGTAGTGGGATCAATTCTCATCAGAACCAGATATTTCCTCAACACCTGCGGCAGCACAGAGGGGGGAGGAGGAGGAAGAGTCGTGTGGGGAGGAGTCAGATAATGAGGTAGGTGTAGTTTTGGAGGAGGAGGAGGCGAAAGAACTACTGCAGCAGGCGTCGCAGGGGGCTTGTGCTGCTCAACTTTCCCGTGGTTTTGTTTGTGGCTGGGGGAGGAGGCGAACTTAGCTGACATCACTGAGGAAGAGCAAGAGGTGATGGATAGTACGTCTGCATCCAACTTTGTGCAGATGGCATCTTTCATGCTGTCCAGCCTGTTGAGGGACCCCTGTATAAAAAAACTCAAGGGGAATGAGCTGTACTGGGTGGCCACGCTATTAGACCCTCGGTATAAGCACAAAGTGGCGGAGATGTTTCCAAATCACCAGAAGGCAGAAAGGATGCAGCACTTGCAGAAGAAGCTGGCAACTATGCTTTACAGTTTGTTTAAGGGTGATGTCACAGCACAACGGAATAAAGGTACCACTTCCAGTAATCCTTCTCCCATGTCCAAACAGACAAGTACAGGACGCTCTAGTGATCTCATGGTGATGTTGGACATGCGGACATTCTTTAGTCCAATGCCTCACCTTAGCCCTTCGGGATCCACCCTCCACCAACGCCTCGACCGGCAGGTAGCCTACTACCTGGCCTTAAGTGTGGATGTAGACACTGAGCAGCGATGAACCCTTGGACTACTGGGTGCGTAGGCTTGACCTGTGGCCAGAGCTGTCCCACTTTGCCATCCAACTTCTTTCTTGCCCTGCCTCAAGCGTCCTGTCAGAAAGGACCTTCAGCGCAGCTGGAAGCATTGTCACTGAGAAGAGAAGTTGCCTAAGTCAAAAAAGTGTTCAATACCTCATCTTTATCAAAATTAATGAGGCATGGATCCCGGAGGGCTACTGCCCGCCTGAAGACTATGTCAGTCCCCACACACAGCATCTCTGCCTGCACGCCGTGTGACTGGCTGCCTGCCCCAAGACTAAGTCGCTCCCCATACAGCATCTCTGCCTGCAGGCCGCTTGACTGCTTTCTCTGCCACCACCAGGGTCCAGGACTCCAGGCGGATTCCTGAATTTTTTAGGCCGCTGCTAGCAGCAGCTGCTATAATAATTTTTCTGGTGCGTGTACATGCCTGCCTAATTTTTCTGGCTGCACTGCAGCTGCAACAACAAAACAAAAAGCATGTACATGTGTCAATTGCCCTTCGTGATCATTACCTTGCCACGGTGAAGGGGCTTGCGTATCACAATGAAGCAATGACCGCTGGCTATATAAGTGTCTCGGGGTGGGGGGGGGGGGGCACACCCAAGATAATAAGGTTGTTGCTCCCTTGTGGACAGACCAAATTTGATCAGCTGGACAGTCACTGTTGTTCTGTCATTGAGCTACCTCAGCCCGGTGACAATATGGGCTTGAAAACCACCATGGCCTGCACTCTCACCATGGTGTGCACTAGTCCAGCACGGCCATCACTACACAAACAGCTGTTTGCAGTGCGTTACACAGTGAGTCTGGTCTTTCAGTGTGAAGCAGTACTCTAATTACACTCCCTGATTGATGTATACACATGCAAGATGTTTTTTAAGCACTTTAGGCCTCCAATTTAGCATGCAATGTGATTTCTGCCCTTCTCAAATTTCCTTTAAGGCAGGCAGCATAATTCTGGCCAAATGTGTTAATAGGTGTAGAATGAATGATATACTATATCCACAAACCCATTCTGCACCTATATACACAGGAGACAGACACTATGCTGCTTGCAGACATAGAGGTGCCAAAGTATATCCAAATATACAGTAGTTTCAACTCATAGACTCAACATTTAGCCCTGAGCAAGAAATTGGCAAGAGATCTGACCCAGATAAGGCTAGCAGACAGGAGGAATCTCCACTACAGTATTTGATATAGTAAAGATTCTATACATATTCCAGTGCTTAGATGCCCACATGTAGCACCAAACAAGATGTAAATGAGGGAAAGAAGATGAGTTTGAAATCTGGTTTTTATGAAGCAGATAAAACATCAGAAGAGATGTACAGAGGGCTGTACACATGGCCCTTTCACATGGACATCCTATGCTTTTTCAAGGTTTGTAGGGCAAGAAGTGTTGGATGTGACATCTGTGGGAAACAGCCATTGTTTGTGCCTTCTGCATATCTGTGTGATGTTTGATTCGCTCAGATCTTAACAACCAACCGACCAACCAGGCAGACATTCAGTTACTACTACTGACTGACTACTACTCACTCACTGACTGACTACTACTCACTCACTGACTGACTGTAAGGGCCTGATTCACTTTTTGGTGCTAACCCAGTTAGCACGCCCAAAGGATTTGGGCGTGCTAACTAGGGTGCTAAGTAGTTAGCACCAAGAAAAGTGAATCAGCTGGCGCGCAAAGTCCCGCGCACGAAACTTTGCGCGTGCACAGATGCGGTGCACATGAAACGTTGCATCGTGGTGCGATGAAAACGGCGCACCTGATGTGACTATAAGGGCGCATTGGGTGCGACCTTAACATCGCATAGTGCGACAATAAGGTCGCACTCCATGCACTCAATGCGCGGTACGTTAGCGCGCACAAAGTCACTTTAGGCATGAAGAGGGGCTTTTCACAAGCGTGCTAACAGTTAGCAACGCTTTGTGAATCAAGCTCTAAATGTGACATTGACGCGCTGACTGACTGTTACACTAACTTACTTGATTACTTATGGCCGCAGGTGCCAGGCAGACAGACCATTCCCAATCCCAATGATGCAGCCAGCCCAGCCAGACGCCTGTGAGGGACATTATTGACGTGATGAAGAAGGAGGGCGGGCTCAGCAAGCAGATATCAGCCACAGCATCAAGAGAAGGGGCACGCCGTGGGTGGGACTCACGCGAGAGCCATGAACCGTCAGCCACGTGAGCAGCACGATTGATGCATAATATAACAACATGCCCGGTGGCGGCTTGAGAGAGCGGGGGATGGTGCCGTGCCGGCGTTGTCGTAACCATGGCAACTGTACACCTCAGAGAGAGAGTGTACAGTACATGGAGACAAATTCCTCGTTGCCGCTTAAATGAATTAGTAGCGTTGCGGCTGGTAAATTGCAGGGCGGGCGCTCGCGGGCAGACACAGTGAAGCAAGGATCGGACTCTGCCTGCGCCCATGATTTACTATAGTGACAGGCGCCCAGAGGCCGTAGCCTCGTGAGCCTATGTGTCGGCCTGGCTCTGTAATCGGGCAACTCTGAACCTCTTACCAGCAGGTTTAGACTAGTCTATTCCCTCATGGTGGATTCTCAAGATTTCTTTTATTTTAAAAGGCACTCCTTGAATGTGTTAAGGTCCAGCTGCTAGAATAGTAGCACATAAGTAAGCAGGCTGACCAGCACCTTTGGATAGGTCCATTCTGGTAACTGCTTTTTATTAAAGACTGCCACAAACATTATTTTCCTTATTTCAATGTTTTAAATTGTTATTACTATTACTATGTGCTTTATGGTATTAAATTACATTTTTATGTTATGTATAATATTGTGTTTATGTCTGATTATACTGTGTGAATGTTCCCATGGCAGTGATAATTAGCACTCTCTGTACCCAGTGCACTTGGTGGAGGAGATGTTGCACAAGCTTTCTGGAATACAAGCACAGGAAGAGTGACAGAAGCAGAAGATTTGGGCACCCACGGTGAATGAACAATTTGGGCGCTGCCATTCACTTTAATTTTAAATATCACTTAATATCTGCCAAAGCAGAAATTTGGGTGCCCACAAAAAATGAATGAGAAAGACCTAATGCTAGGACTGATCAGTGGCAAAAGGCGACAAGGCCGCCAGAGAACGCGTTGGCTTGATACCATCAAAGCTGACCCAGGATTGAACTGGCAGAATGGCACAAGATCAGACAGCATGGAGAGAGCTAACCCATAGAATGGCCAAGAGTCAGATACGACTGAACATCATCAAAAAATGAATGCGCCCATTTACATTTATTGTTTTTAAAACACTTTAAAATACTAGCATTAAATGTATCCTTTTCAACCAATGTATTATTATATTATCAAGAAGGCCCGGTTCACATTAGCGGCTGCTATCCGGAATCGCCGTGCCGGAGCCGTGCCGGAGCCGGACCGCATGCGGACCGGACGAAACGGACGCACGGCATAGCAATGAAAGTCTATGCGACCGTTCACATGCGTCCGTTTCGTCCGGACCGGAGCCGGACCGGATCCGGACTCCGGCGTCCGTTCCAACATGCGCTATTTTTTGGTCCGGCTGGTCCGGCTGACGTATCCGGACCGGAGCCGGAATGTTGCATCCGGCCAATGGAAACCAATGAGAACCGGAGAGCGCACAACACACTGGCTATAAAAACCGGATGTTGTACCACACTTCCTATGCTGACTCTATGGTATGGTGGCCATTTTGGATGGGGACCACATGGCACCAGCGTTCACAGAGTGGAGCAGCAGTGACTTCATGCTGGAGCTCTTTGGCAGCAATATGGAGCAGGATCTGTCTGATAGTGAGGGGGTGAGGCCCTACACATCAGAAGACCTCATCCTACAGGTGCAGCAGGTACCAGCCCTGTGGGACAAGGGGGATGCGGACCACAGCAACATCAAAAAATGCAGAGGCCTGTGGAAAAAAATTGCCAAGCTGTATGTGGAGGACTTCGAGCACTTGAGCAAGAGACAGCAAGGCACAGAGGGTATGTTGACTAGAAGTTTTTGGGGGGGGCTTGTGGTTTAAGCTTGTGATGTATTCCACTTTTGCTATGGATTTGTGTCACCCACGTGTTGCCCACCCACCCGTGGCCCACCCACCTGTTCCCCACCCACCTGTACCCCACCTGTGATGTACCCCACCTGTGCTGTATCCCACCCACCTGTGATGTATCCCACCCACCTGTACCCCACCTGTGATGTATCCCACCCACCTGTACCCCACCTGTGATGTACCCCACCTGTGCTGTATCCCACCCACCTGTGATGTATCCCACCCACCTGTACCCCACCTGTGATGTATCCCACCCACCTGTACCCCACCTGTGATGTATCCCACCTGTGATGTATCCCACCCACCTGTACCCCACCTGTGATGTATCCCACCCACCTGTACCCCACCTGTGATGTATCCCACCCACCTGTACCCCACCTGTGATGTATCCCACCCACCTGTACCCCACCTGTGATGTATCCCACCCACCTGTACCCCACCTGTGATGTATCCCACCTGTGATGTATCCCACCCACCTGTACCCCACCTGTGATGTATCCCACCCACCTGTACCCCACCTGTGATGTATCCCACCCACCTGTACCCCACCTGTGATGTATCCCACCCACCTGTACCCCACCTGTGATGTATCCCACCCACCTGTACCCCACCTGTGATGTATCCCACCCACCTGTACCCCACCTGTGATGTATCCCACCCACCTGTACCCCACCTGTCATGTATCCCACCCACCTGTACCCCACCTGTGATGTACCCCACCTGTGCTGTATCCCACCCACCTGTGATGTATCCCACCCACCTGCGATGTACCCCACCTGTGCACATAAAACATACACAATGACCAATTATTAAACATCAATTTATTGTAAAAAATTAAGACATTTAAAATCACTTAAAAACTTGAAACTCCAAAATAAACACATTTCAACAAAACATATTAAAAACCAAACATTCACCCTCGTCCTGGTGGTGTGGTAAAATAAAGTCTCAGTTGGTCCCTGTTCCGCAGTGACACTACCCTTGGCCTGGTTGCATACCTCCGCAGGGGCATTAGTGGAAGCACATTCGGGGGTTCCGGAGTCTCTCTTTCCTCCTGCCGCACAAAGTTGTGGAGGATGCATGCTGCCTTCACCACGACAACTGCGTTGCCCGGTTTCAGCAGCATGGGCGTGTGGAACACCCTCCACTTTGACACCAGGATCCCAAATGTGCACTCCACCATTCTCCTTGCACGGCTCAACCGAGCATTGAAGTGTAGCTGGCTGGCATCAAGTCCCCTGTCTGGGTACGGACGCATTACATGGTCGGACAGGGCGAAGGCCTCGTCCCCCACAAACACATAGGGGTAGGCCGGTGCCCTTGTCCCAGGCCAGGGTCTGTCACGGGGGAGACGCAGTCTGCCTTCCTCCATCAGCCGGCAAAGGATCGTACGCTGGAAAATTCCAGAGTCATTGGAACTACCGTACGACCCCACATCCACGTACACAAACTTGTAGTCCGCATCTGCCACTGCCATTAGAACAATGCTGAAGTATTTTTTATAGTTGAAATAATGGCTGCCACTCCCCACGGGTTTCTGAATCCGGATGTGTTTCCCATCCAGTGCGCCAACACAATTAGGAAACTTGCACTCGGTCCAGAAGCCCTGGGCGATCTCCTCCCATTTCGTGGTGTCCGGCACAGGCATGTATCTGGCCCTCAGTCGCGTCCAAAGGATCCTCGAAGTCCTCACGACGATGCCTGCCACCGTGCTCTTCCCAATACGAAATGTGACATGTAGCGATGTATATGTTTGTCCAGTTGCGATGTACCTACAAGAGAAATAATCGAAATCAATTTTTCATGTCGTTACAGGAGAAAGGTTCAAGACAAGGTGGCGCAATATACGGGATGCATACGTGAAATGGCTACGGAAGAAAAAACTTGCCGAACGAAGTGGCAGTGGCGGGGGAAGGCGACAAAAAGACTACCAATTTGCCAAGCAATTGTCTTTCATCAATGCAAGCCTGGAACCTAGACTGTAAGTACCACTACTGTGGGCAGGAACTGAGAGCTCATTTACCATGACTTCGGCCATGTATTGCTATGGCCTCAATTCCCATGGCTAGCGAACTTTTCTCACAAGCTTTATCAAATGTTGGGTAGAAACGGTTGATAAAGTGTTTGCTAGTGTTTGCTAGCTCTGTGAATTGACGCCACATGCTGTTTGGCAAACCAATAAATATTGTTTTTATCTACAGGACTGAAGACAATTTGGAGCAAGAGGAACCGACCCAGGAGGCACGGTTCAGCAGTGAGGAGAGCTTGGTGGATGATGACGTCGCCGATGTAACCTATTGCCCCGAGGAGAGGAGTAGGAGGAGGGAGTCCTTAATCCCAACTCTCTCCTTTGATGATGACTTGGCAGAAGAGAGCTTGGATGTTGAGGTTGCAGGACCGAGTGTGGAAGAAGCTGCACCTCCACAATCGACCGCTATGGAAGCTCCAGGGGAACAAGAACAAAGTGAGGAGCACCGAGAGACTGCAGCACAACCAGCGCGCAGGGCAACCCCGACACAGGCCAGAGGACGGGAAGATGCTGCCACACCACCAGTGAGGACCACCACACCAGTGAGGCGTCGAGGTACCCTCCCCCCAACAAGGAGAGAGACAGAGTCCGAGATGTCCGGGGCTGTCTCCGGACTTCTCGGGATTCTTCAGAGCCACCAAACTCTCATAACCCGGCAGTTGCAAGATGAGGACAGGGGCCATATCATGGAGCAGTACAAGTCCCACATCACTTCACTGCAATGTGAGCTCGACGCTGTACATGGGCACTACAGGGACGAGCTTAAAATGATTCATGTGCACAGAGGAGAAATCGACCAACTGCGTGCGCAGCATCATCAGTCGGTGGGCCAGCTGCAGAACATGATGCAGCAAATGCATCAACAAAGCAAGGAACTACTGAAATTGCAGGCACACCCGTGTTTTCACACTGTGATGTCTCTAATACCATATTTGGAAAAGGTGCCTTCCCAAAACCTGATGGCGTGCCATTCCAATTTGCTGGAGGTGATTAAACAGCACATGGACACGCCATTATTGCAACCACCAATTTTTAGACCCCCACAACCAACAGCGGTGCCCACCTGGCAATCATCACAGATGTACACCGGCTACAGAGGCAGTCAATATGGGCCACCGCTGTCAGGGTCCAGCTCATCCACGACCAGCACCCAAGAGAGTCCAGATTTCCAGGCAGCAACTCCCACCTTTTCTAGTAGTGGTGCCGATACAATTTGAAAAAAAAAGTCAAATTGTTCCTGGACATGCTCCTCTGAATACCTCCGATCCTCGGAGGAAGGATACCATCACAGGGCTTTTTAGCCCAACCTTTTCCCTGCCCCATCTCCTTCAACCAAGGTTCAGAGGTGTTCAGATGACCATGTCAGGGAACTTTTGGTTTTGCTGGACTTGAACTTTAGGGCCTGGTGTCCCCGAAAGACACTACCTGGGTCACAACCTTGTGCCTGTTGCACTGCACCTGTAGTCCTGCACCTGTGCCTTTGATTCCTCTTGTTCCTTACTTTGTTGTTCCTAATCACTTGCACAAGACCCTTGGAGCCATGGGTGAAGGACACCTTCACTGGTCGGTGAGAGGCCTAGCCTTTTCACTGACCTGTGTCCTTCATCCATGGCTCAGAGGGTCCTGTGCCAGTGGTTAGGTTTTTGAAGCACTAATAATTTAGGGCCTTTTGTCCCCAAAAGACACTACCTGGGTCACAACCTTGTGCCTGTTGCACTGCACCTGTAGTCCTGCACCTGTGCCTTTGATTCCTCTTGTTCCTTACTTTGTTGTTCCTAACCACTTGCACAAGACCCTTTGAACCATGGATGAAGGACACCTTGACTGGTCGGTGAGAGGCCTAGCCTTTTCACTGACCTGTGTCCTTCATCCATGGCTCAGAGGGTCCTGTGCCAGTGGTTAGGTTTTAGAAGCACTAATAATTTAGGGCCTGGTGTCCCCGAAAGACACTACCTGGGTCACAACCTTGTGCCTGTTGCACTGCACCTGTAGTCCTGCACCTGTGCCTTTGATTCCTCTTGTTCCTTACTTTGTTGTTCCTAACCACTTGCACAAGACCCTTTGAACCATGGATGAAGGACACCTTGACTGGTCGGTGAGAGGCCTAGCCTTTTCACTGACCTGTGTCCTTCACCCATGGCTCAGAGGGTCCTGTGCCAGTGGTTAGGTTTTTGAAGCACTTCAATTTATTAGGGCCTGGTGTCCCCGAAAGACACTACCTGGGTCACAACCTTGTGCCTGTTGCACTGCACCTGTAGTCATGCACCTCTGCCATCGGTTCCTCTTGCTCCTCACTTTGTTCTTGTTCCTAACCACTTGCACAAGACCCTTTGAACCATGGATGAAGGACACCTTGACTGGTCGGTGAGAGGCCTAGCCTTTTCACTGACCTGTGTCCTTCACCCATGGCTCAGAGGGTCCTGTGCCAGTGGTTAGGTTTTTGAAGCACTTCAATTTATTAGGGCCTGGTGTCCCCGAAAGACACTACCTGGGTCACAACCTTGTGCCTGTTGCACTGCACCTGTAGTCCTGCACCTGTGCCTTTGATTCCTCTTGTTCCTTACTTTGTTGTTCCTAACCACTTGCACAAGACCCTTTGAACCATGGATGAAGGACACCTTGACTGGTCGGTGAGAGGCCTAGCCTTTTCACTGACCTGTGTCCTTCACCCATGGCTCAGAGGGTCCTGTGCCAGTGGTTAGGTTTTTAAAGCACTTCAATTTTAGGGCCTGGTGTCCCCGAAAGACACTACCTGGGTCACAACCTTGTGCCTGTTGCACTGCACCTGTAGTCCTGCTCCTCTGCCATCGGTTCCTCTTGCTCCTCACTTTGTTCTTGTTCCTAATCACTTGCACAAGACCCTTGAAACCATGGATGAAGGACACCTACACTGGTCGGTGAGAGGCCTAGCCTTTTCACTGACCTGTGTCCTTCACCCATGGCTCAGAGGGTCCTGTGCCAGTGGTTAGGTTTTTGAAGCACTTCAATTTATTAGGGCCTGGTGTCCCCGAAAGACACTACCTGGGTCACAACCTTGTGCCTGTTGCACTGCACCTGTAGTCATGCACCTCTGCCATCGGTTCCTCTTGCTCCTCACTTTGTTCTTGTTCCTAACCACTTGCACAAGACCCTTTGAACCATGGATGAAGGACACCTTGACTGGTCGGTGAGAGGCCTAGCCTTTTCACTGACCTGTGTCCTTCACCCATGGCTCAGAGGGTCCTGTGCCAGTGGTTAGGTTTTTGAAGCACTTCAATTTATTAGGGCCTGGTGTCCCCGAAAGACACTACCTGGGTCACAACCTTGTGCCTGTTGCACTGTACCTGTAGTCATGCACCTCTGCCATCGGTTCCTCTTGCTCCTCACTTTGTTCTTGTTCCTAACCACTTGCACAAGACCCTTTGAACCATGGATGAAGGACACCTTGACTGGTCGGTGAGAGGCCTAGCCTTTTCACTGACCTGTGTCCTTCACCCATGGCTCAGAGGGTCCTGTGCCAGTGGTTAGGTTTTTAAAGCACTTCAATTTTAGGGCCTGGTGTCCCCGAAAGACACTACCTGGGTCACAACCTTGTGCCTGTTGCACTGCACCTGTAGTCCTGCTCCTCTGCCCTCGGTTCCTCTTGCTCCTCACTTTGTTCTTGTTCCTAATCACTTGCACAAGACCCTTGAAACCATGGATGAAGGACACCTACACTGGTCGGTGAGAGGCCTAGCCTTTTCACTGACCTGTGTCCTTCATCCATGGCTCAGAGGGTCCTGTGCCAGTGGTTAGGTTTTTGAAGCACTAATAATTTAGGGCCTGGTGTCCCCGAAAGACACTACCTGTAGTCCTGCTCCTCTGCCATCGGTTCCTCTTGCTCCTCACTTTGTTCTTGTTCCTAATCACTTGCACAAGACCCTTGAAACTATGGATGAAGGACACCTACACTGGTCGGTGAGAGGCCTAGCCTTTTCACTGACCTGTGTCCTTCATCCATGGCTCAGAGGGTCCTGTGCCAGTGGTTAGGTTTTTGAAGCACTAATAATTTAGGGCCTTTTGTCCCCAAAAGACACTACCTGTAGTCATGCACCTCTGCCATCGGTTCCTCTTGCTCCTCACTTTGTTCTTGTTCCTAATCACTTGCACAAGACCCTTGGAGCCATGGATGAAGGACACCTTGACTGGTCGGTGAGAGGCCTAGCCTTTTCACTGACCTGTGTCCTTCATCCATGGCTCAGAGGGTCCTGTGCCAGTGGTTAGGTTTTTGAAGCACTTCAATTTATTAGGGCCTGGTGTCCCCGAAAGACACTTGGGCAGCCTGCAACTCTTCCAGCACAAAGTTGGTGGTTGGTGTTCCTTAAAACTGAGCGGGCTATACCATAGATATGTTATTTTTTTGTCTTCCATGTTGGAAGAATGTTTCCATGTTGGAAAGTGGTTGTTTTTGCAATAAAAAAAATTTGTTTTTACATACCTCAGTGTGATGAGTAGTTGTTCTTGTGGTGTGACTGCTCTCCTGAACGTGGTATCCTTCTTCCTAAGGTCATCCTTCACCATCTCCAAAAGGGTATCAAACCTGTCAGGAGATGTAAAGGAAGAAGCTGTAAAGTATGTTGTGGGACAAGGTGTTGGGTGGAGGATGGGGGAGGTGTGTTTACAGAGGTTTGGGAGTGTTGTGGAGGGTGGGGGTGTAGTGTATAGCTAGGTATACAGGGGTGTGGGGGTCAGGGTGGTGTGTTTAGCTAGGTATACAGGGATGAGGTGTTGTGGGGGTGAGGGTGGGGTGTTTAGGAATGGTGGGGGTTGGTGTATTTAGGCCTATATACTTACAGGGGAATAGACATCCGAGTGTAGCTGTAGAACTTCTGTGGGCGTCGTCTGAGGTCCCGGTAGAGGGCCTGGAACTCTCCCTTCCTCTGCCTCCTGGCTAGTAGAGGGTGCACCCACCATCCCCTGCGAGGAGCACGCCTTCTCCCCACATAGTAGTAGGTAAACAACAGGAAGGAGAGAATTCCCAGGTAATAAGCGTAAAAAATGACTGGATCCATGGTCCCAACTGCTGTCTCTGTATCCAAGGATGGTCTCCACACGTCCAGCTGTCTCCAACAATGACCCCAGAGCTTCTGCTGACCTCCCAGAACCCCAGGTATTTATACAGGTTGTTATCTCTTTAAGAATCCGGATCCGGACCGCAACCGTGTTCATACCGCACGGAAACCGTATGCAACCGGACCGGATCCGGACCGGATCCGGACAGGAACCGTACGGTTCAGGTCCGATCCGGCTCCGGTGCGGTCCGGACATCCGGTGCGGTTTTTGCAAAACCGCAAGTGTGAACGGGGCCTATATTTACATATCAGCTTTACCTATAAAGCCAATAGCATCTATTATTTTAAAACTCTGCTTCCTATAAAGCAGATAATACCTTATTTTTCAGACTATAAGACGTTCCAGACCATTTCACTGCACCTCTATTTCACGCACACTTCCCTTGGCCTGCTGCAATAAACTATCAGGAAACAACATGAGGGACTATTTATGAGTCCCTATTTCCATTACATAAAATGTCACCATAGTTCTTCCTAGTAAACTGCTTATAAACATCCTCATTGGTGGAGATAATATTTCTGCAGAATCAGAATAAGAGACATACAAGGAAAGTCAAACACCTGTTTTCCTCATTTTAACAAAACAAAACCTTTACTGGAAAAACACACATAGTCACCATCCATTGCATATTTCCTCCATTCCAATATTATCAAGATCATTGGCAGTTTTATTGCAGGATCAGCAGAGACGTACAGCTGGGAAATAAGTATTTAACGTATCTAAGGGTCATTATGGTGATTAACTGTCACATTTATATGCATATATAAGATGTACATTTGTCCCTGAGTTAATGAAGTATAATTTTTTTACTTATTATTTAGCTTCCACTTACAGTAGGTATTACAGTAAAACCTTGGATTGTAAGTAACTTGGTTTAAGAACGCTTTGCAATACAAACAATAATTTTTGCGAAATTCTGACTTGATATACAAGCAAAAGAAAAGTATACATGCGTCACGTCATCACAACTGAGCCAATAGTTCTTCTCCCTTTGGCGCTGCAGGATTGTACTTAAAGGGACACTTAAGTCAAACAAAAAAAATGAGTTTTACTCACCTAGGGCTTCCAATAGCCCACTGCAGCTGTCCGGTGCCCTTGCCACCTCCCTCCGATCCTCCTGGCCCCGCCGGCAGCCACTTCCTGTTTCGGTGACAGGAGCTGACAGGCTGGGGACGCAAGTGATTCTTCGCGTTCCCAGACACATTAGCACCCTCTATGCTGCTATATGGTATATGATATATGCTATAGCAGCATAGATAGCGCTATTGTGGCCAGGAACGCGAAGAATCACTCGTGTCCCCAGCCTGTCAGCTCCTGTCACCAAAACAGGAAGTGGCTGCCGGCGGGGCCAGGAGGATCGGAGGGAGACGGCGAGGGCACCGGACAGCTGCAGGGGGCTATTGGAAGCCCCAGGTGAGTAAAACTCATTTTTTTTGTTTGACTTAAGTGTCCCTTTAATTGTACTTAAAGGGGCACTATTGCTAATTTCATCTATTTTCATCCCCTTAACATACATATGCCTTATTGGATTTATGCTATTGATCAGTATATAGTCCTATCAAAATGTAATTTTACACTAGTAATAAACATTTACAGCCAGGCAGTCACGTCAATAGTAAAACCTTTCAGACGCCAGTTCAGCATAAACCGTACAGGTACATCCTGCGCTGTATGGAGAAGGCTGCGTGCTGCACTTTACGGCGGCTGCTGTGGGCACAATAACTGCACATTAGTGCAGTTACAACATGGTAAAGAATAAATGAGCTGGCCAGAGGGGTTGAAAATAACGGCAGCTCAAGGATCAGTCGCAGATGCCTCCCTCCTACAGAATGGTTTATGCTGAACTGACGTCGGAAAGGTTTTACTACTGACGTGACTGCCTGGCTGTAAATGTTTATTACAAGTGTAAAATTACATTTTGATAGGACTATATACTGATCAATAGCATAACTCCAATAAGGCATATGTATGTTAAGGGGATGAAAATAGATGAAATTAGCAATGGTGCCCCTTTAATCTGAGTAGAGACTGTGCAAAGTCACATTTCTATGAAATCCCCAAAAGTAACTGTCATTGGATACGTTCCTTGTTAAAGTCACACACATAAAATGGTTGGGGTGGGGCAACAAACAGCATTTTTCTTTTATACTATTTTACTATTTTGGGATTGTGGAATGAATCACCAGAGTTTCCATTAATTCTTATGGGGAAATTCACTTTGATATAAGAGTGCTTTGGATTACAAGCATATTTCCGGGACAAATTGTGTTCTCAAATCAAGGTCCCACTGTATAATCTATTAACGCTGATACTCTTACCATCAGGTTTGGACTAGTCCATCTCCTCATGGTGGATTCTCAGGAATTCATTTATTTTTAAAGGCACTTCTTGAATGCATGTGGTAAAGTCGAGCCGTTATAATAGTGGCACACAAGTAAGCAAGCTGACCAGCACCTTTGGATAAGCCCTTTCCGTCAACTGCTTTTTATTAAAGACATTTTAAGAATCCTTCATGAGGAGATGGACTAATCCAAAACCTGTTGGTCAAAGGTTTGGAGCCATTAGATAAGAGTACCAACTATAAGTGACAGCTACACAGGATATAGAAAAATTATGGTGCCTGTATGTCCTCAAGGGTATTTAAATATTAGTTTTTTGACATAATACCATTTAATTGCTTGTCTCAGTAAGTGTATTTCTAATAGGGATCCTGGGATGATATTTATACTAGATCCTGGTAACAACTCAAGTAATCCACACATACGGAGAAATCAAAACTAAGGATTGGTGATGAGCACAGATTTTGCATAATCATAATTTCCCATTGTCATTTGCAATTACGATGTAAAATAGTAATACAAAATATCGGGAAAAACGATACTGTTTGTAACAGTAATTTGTAACCGTTATTTCGCAATTCTGCATAATTTTCATATAAGCTTGTGCCAATGTTAGCAAAGGCCCCATGCATGCTATCATCACAAAAATTGCTACGTATGTAAAAAGTTTTCAAAAAGTCCTTGTAGTTTTTGAGAAAATTGCAATGGAAAAAGGTTTTTTAAACTCTGAAAAATTACAGTTTAAAATCCATTTTTCTTTTGCATTTTTAAAATCAATTTTCTCAAAAACTACAAGGTCTTTTTGAAAAATGATTTTTGACTTGTTCTCACTATTCCCCTTAACATTCATAGTGATACTGGTGAATGATGATAGCATATATGGTAGCTTTGCTATTAACCACTAAATTCGGCACAAAATTATGGAAAAAGTAAGTAAAATTACACAAATTTACTACACAAAATCAACTGATATTTTGAATCGTAATTATGAATGGCCATAGTTTATGTGAATTTTCACATAATCATGATTAGTTGAGTATGACCAATAACTATTAGGGATGATAAGGATAAAATTTCAAGTTCGGTCTCATAGCAAATCAACACTTTCGCTTAGCAAATTTTTTTACAGAATTGAAGGATTGTTTTCACTTAAAATTTCCATCTCACATTTCTGCAAAGTTTCTGACCAGTTTCAAATGAATTTTTGAGAATTGCATTAATGTCAATAGAGGCTAATAGAAAATCCCCCATACGTGCTGTAATCACCAAATTGTTAGGAGTGTTAGGGAGAATAGTGAGAACAAGTACGTTTTTTATGTAAAATAAGTTTTTATGAAAACTTTTCAAAAAGTACAATGTACATTAAGTACAAAAGAACAACAATCAAGAAAAGTATACAGGAGGTACATGAAGCTCTCATAACTCACATGTACAATTGGTTGGGTGGGTAGTACTTGCAGTGGAAGATATGAAGTAACGCCAGAGGACAAGTTTAAATACATTCATGTATGAGCTATATTCTGTTGTGTCATGGGTGGTATGTTAACCACTTAATGCACACTGGATGTATATATTTGTCCAGTGTAGTTGTGGAGAGTGCACCCCCAGTTTGTGACTAAATGAGGCACATGTGGTATCATTTTAACCGTGACAAGTTGTAAAATACAATGTTGGTGTGTTTTAAAGCGTAGAACCACGTCACATAAAACATAGGTAGGGACAAACTCAATCCAATTTTTTAAAACCATGATCAAACTTGGGAAAGTTTTAGCAAAACAACAAGAGACTAGAGATGGCCGAACGGTTCGCATGCAAACTTATTTGCGCGAACATCGGGGGTTTGCGTTCGAAGCAAACCGCAAACTTTATGTCAGTTCAACCTGCCCCTTATACTACATCATTGGGCTAAACTTTGATCCTCTACATCACAGTCAGCAGACACATGGCAGCCAATCAGGCTGCACTCCCTCCTGGAGCCCCCCCCCCCCTATATAAGGCGGCAGCTTCGGTCATGTTCTCACTCTGTGTGCTGCGGTATTAGTGAGAGAAGGGAGAGAGGTTGCTGCAGACATAGGGAAAGCTTAGTTAGGCTCTTGTTAGCTTGCTCCTTGCTGATATTTGTTGCTGAAAAGCACCACCAAAACAGCTTTTTTAAGAGCTAATGTTCTTGTGATGTGCTTTTTTTTTGTGTGGCCCACTGACACTGCATATAATACAATAATACAATACAATACAATACAATACAATAACATTTCTATAGCGCTTTTCTCCCATAGGACTCAAAGCGCATATACAGCCCTGTCTGTCGCAGCTGGCCCTTGCTAATTGCTATACTTTGCCAGGCCCAGCACATTCAGTGCCTACTGTGACTGCTGCAAATTGTATTATAATACCAGTCACTGCATACATTTCACTGCATCTGTGTGACCGCGTGCTGTTTTATATTACAGTCACTGCATACATTTCGCTGCATCTGTGTGACCGCACGCTGTTTTATATACCAGCAGTCAGTGCGTCCATTTTCACTGCACCTGTGTGACCGCACGCTGTTATACCAGCAGTCACTGCAACCTTTTCACTGCACCTGTGTGACTGCACATTGTTATACCAGCAGTCACTGCAACCTTTTCACTGCACCTGACTGCACATTGTTATACCAGCAGTCACTGCAACCTTTTCACTGCACCTGTGTGACCGCACATTGTTATACCAGCAGTCACTGCAACCTTTTCACTGCACCTGTGTGACCGCACATTGTTATACCAGCAGTCACTGCAACCTTTTCACTGCACCTGTCTGACCGTACATTATGACTCCAGCAGTCACTGCAACCTTTTCACTGCACCTGTGTGACCGCACATTGTTATACCACCAGTCACTGCAACCTTTTCACTGCACCTGTGTGACCTCACATTGTTATACCAGCAGTCACTGCAACCTTTTCACTGCACCTGTGTGATTGCACATTGTTATACCAGCAGTCACTGCAACCTTTTCACTGCACCTGTGTGACCGCACATTGTTATACCAGCAGTAGAGATAGCCCAAACGGTTAGCCGGCGATTGGGAACCAGCAAACTTCCGAGGTTTGTGATCTCAGAGAACCGCAAACTTTTCCAGAAGTTCGATTCGCCCCCATAGTACATCATTAGGGTCAACTTTGACCCTCTACATCACAGTCAGCAGGCACATTGTAGCCAATAAGGCTACACTCCCTCCTGGAGCCCCATCCCCTTATAAAAGGCAGGCTGCATCAGGCTTTTCACTCACTCGTGTGCCTGCAGTAATTAGAAAAGTGAGAGCTGCTGCAGAAAGAGATATAGGGAAAGCTTAGTTTTGTTTTTGTAGGCTTATTAGCTTGCTCCTTGCTGATTCTTATTGCTAAAAAAGCACCCCTCAACAGCTCTTTTGAGAGCTAATCTTGTTCTTGTGATCTATTTTTTTTTGTTTTGTGTGGCCCACTTGCATTATATACAGCCCTGTCAGTCAGTCGCAGCTGGCCTTTGGCCCCTTGGTGGTAATTCCTACTGTGCCACTGCCAGGCCCAGCACATTGAGTGACTACCTGTGTGTGTGACAGGCAGCTTCACATTTGTAATCCCAATCACTGCACCTGTTCACTGTTCAGTGCACCTACCTACCTATCTACGTGAGTGCACGCATTGTTAATACCACCAGTCATTGCACCTGTTAATGGTACCTGTGTGTGTGTGACAGCTGCACATTTGTAATTCCAATCACAGCAGTGCATATCTGTAACCTGTTTAGTACACCTACGTGAGCACAAGCAGTGTAATATACCACCAGTTATTGCACCTGTTCATGGTACCTGTGTGTGACAGCTGCACATTTGTAATACCAATCACTGCATACCTGTTCACTGCACCTGTGTGACAGCACGCTGTTTAGTATACCAGTCCGTGCATACCTGTTAACTGCACCTGTGTGACAGCTGCCCATTGTATTGTAATACCAGTCACTGCTACCTTTCACTGCACCTGTGTGACCGCATGCTGTTTAGTGTACCAGTCCGTGCATACCTGTTAACTGCACCTGTGTGACAGCTGCCCATTGTATTGTAATACCAGTCACTGCTACCTTTCACTGCACCTGTGTGACTGCACATTGTATTAGTCAAGTCAGTGCATACCTTTCACATCATCTCCCCGATATGGACAAAACAATAGGCAGAGGCAGACCCAGAGGCAGGCCACCTGGCAGGTCTGTTCGAGGTCGCGCTGTCTTGACTTCGTGTGGCCCTCGACCAAAGTACAGTGTTCAGAAGAAGGCACGTGCCATCAACCCCCAATATTGTCAGGACATAGTTGATTATTTAACACAGAAAACCTCATCTTTCTCAGCTTCCGCATGGAAGCGTGAAATATCTTCCTCCTTCTGCTCTGATTCTGGCACCCCTCTTAACACTCCGTCGGCAGCCATCACCAAAGTGCCATCATCACAGGGCTCAGTGGTGTGGACATTTTTTTGTGTGTCTGCCTCAGATGAGAGCAATGCCATCTGTACTCTCTGCCACCAAAAATTGAGCTGTGGAAAAACCAAGACACGGTTTGGGACAACTACCTTACAAAGGCACATAATTACAAAGCACAAACTGCAATGGGATGACCACCTGAGGTAAAGCAGCACACAAAAGCAAAGCCACACACCGCAGTGGAAGATACCAGGCCACAACTATTTCTCAACAAAGGGGATACCTAAACTGTACCTTGATGTTGAAATCAAATGGTGACATCTCTGGCACACAGCGTTGGGTCAAGGGTCCATCTGACCACAGATGCCTGGTCTGCAAAGCACAGTCAGGCCTGCCCGAAGACTAAGTCAGTCCCCACACACAGCATCCCTGCCTGCACGCCGTGTGACTGCCTGTCCAAGACTAAGTCGCTCCCCACACAGTATCTCTGCCTGCAGGTCGCTTGAATGCCTTCTCCGCCACCACCAACAGGGTCCAGGACTCCAGGTGGATTCCTGAATTGTTAAGGCCGCTGCTAGCAGCAGCCGCTATAATGTTTTTTCTGGTGCGTGTACATGCCTGCCTAATTTTTCTGGCTGCACTGCAGCTGCAACAACAAAACAAAAGGCATGTACATGTCTCAATTCCCCTTCGTGATCATTACCTTGCCGCGGTGAAGGGGCTTGCGTATCACAAGGAAGCAATGACCGCCGGCTATATGAGTGTGTTGGGGCTGGGGGGCACACCTGACCCAAGAAGATAGATAATAAGGTTGTTGCTTCATTGTGGACAGACCAAATTCGATCAGTTGGACACTCAGTCACTGTTGTTCTGTCATTCAGCTACCTCAGCCTGACCATGTGGGCTTGAAAACCTCCATCGCCTGCACTCTGGCCATGGTGCGCACCAGTCCAGCATGGCCGTCACAGCACAAACAGCTATTTGCGGTGCGTTACACGGTGAGTTTGGTGTGTCAGTGTGAAGCAGTACTCTACTTACACTCTCTGATTGATGTATACACATGCAAGATGTTTAAAGCACTTTAGGCCTCCAATTTAGCATGCTATGTGATTGCTGCCCTTAAAACGCTGCTTTGCGACAAATCCAGATTTTTTCCCCGGGACTTTTGGCGTGTATCCCACTCATCCATGCAAAAACTCAGATATTAGACCCCTTGAAACATATTTTCCATCACTTTTGTGGCCAGCATAAATGTTTCTAGTTTTCAAAGTTTGCCTCCCCATTGAAGTCTATTGCGGTTTGCGGAAGTTCACATGTTCGCAAACGTTTGCGGAGGTTCACAAACGCGGTTCACGAACTGAAAATTAGAGGTTCAGGCCATCTCTACGCAGCAGTCACTGCAACCTTTTTACTGCACCTGACTACACATTAAATTTGCATGCCATTAGGGTATATTACTATTATTTTTGAAAATAAGTTGTTGTAATCATGGATAGAGTCCCATGAGGGGGGAAAAAAAACAGAAAAAGGTTCCTGTATTTCCAAATACAATATTTTCACCATACCTTGTACTAGGAACATAATCTAAATGTTGTAATAATCAGGATGGATAAGTAGATAAAATGTGTGGGTTTGACTTATAGTTAGCACTGTCTATTGTAACACTACAATGGATGTAAATGAAAAAATAGTGGAGTTTTATTTGCTATTGGGTCTCGTAATTCCTCCTCTGTTTGGACCAATGGGAGTTCCCCCTGAGGGGGAAAAAAAACAAATTCAAAAATCAAAACTCGGAACTGCTCTGCAATCTCATCCATAGTGTAACGAATGGGGAATTATTTCCGTGGTCAGGGCACAAGATGTGCGCTGACACTGCGGAAATCCTCCACAAGTGTTTAAAATAACAGGACCCAGCTTTGGTGCAATGCACCTGTAGAGAGAAATTACCAAAAGCAGATGGAGCTGTGGAGTGCAGAGGAATAAACCCTCTGCACTGCCACAGATACCAGATGGGAATTGTACGAGGTGAAGCAATACAGGGCAAGATAGCCCTGAGAGAGAGAGAGTGAGCACAGAGACAGAGTGTATGTGTGTCCACCAATCTAGTCGCAACCCGGCAACGGTGAAGACACAACAGCGAAGACCAAGTGGGAACGCAATCGCAAGAATGGCGATTGCTGATAGCGACACAAGACCGAGTAAGACAGAGCAAAGCAGAACAAAGACAGAACCGATAACAAACTGCAAAGCAACACAAAGTAGCAGACAGGACTAACTACACGTGGTCACCACACGATAAGCGCAATAGCGACAAAGCGCGTGCACAGCACGGTTGCCACAGGATAAGCGCAATAGCGACAAAGCGTACCAACCCTGACTAACTAAAGAAACACGAAAACAAATAGAAAACACGAACGCTTGCTAAATGGTTACCTCACTGAAACGACAGCAAGCGTTCGTTCCAGACAGGACAGACAGGAGGAGTAACCAGTAGCAACCGCAGCTTTGGCTACACTCCTAGACAAAATACAGAGAGATCCACTGCCTCTACCGCTAGGGTGAATGCGATCTAAACAGACAGAGCGATTTTCTGTCGGCCGCCGCTGGCGACAGAACAATCACAACAGATAGACAGAACAGGCAATACAGATAATATTAGCAACAATACGCAGAGGGCTGAGACTCAAGGTAAGTCTAGCAGGATCAAACCTTTATGACCAGCAGGGAATTCTGGGAGGAAATGGTATTTATACTGCAAGCCATCAAAGGAAGCAGCTAAGCAATTTGCATGACAAGTGGATGCAAATTCCTCACCAGAACAGCAACTCTGCAAGTTGCAGAGTGAAGACAGGTCTCTTTTCCAGGGACCTGCAGCACTCAGACCTAAAACATGGTCAAAAAGCTGTCTGCCTGTGCAGACAGCAGAGCAGACCATTACAGTACCCCCCCCCCCCCCCCCCAGGGATGGCTTCCAGACGTTCCTCAAAACTGATATTTTCAACAAAACAGTCTGACTGAACACTCATTAAGGTCGGGTCAGCCCGACAAGGCCCAATTCCAGTGTCAATCCTCCCGAAACTGAACTCATTGGAAGCAGAAGCCACCGAAACATGCCCATCAGTACTACAAGCCTCAGCGTAACTCCCATCAGAACTGTGAGTGCCAGAGAAGAACCCATCAAAACTCTCCAAGCAATACCCACCAACTTCCAGGGACCGTCCAAAAATACTAAACCTCCCACAATACCTATTTGAGGTGTCCCTATCAACACAAAAGCCACTGTTGATCCCATCCAGGGTACCAAGACAGATTCATCCCAGAATCTCCCAGAACATTTTGAAGTTCCGCAGAGATTCCAAGAGGCCAGAATGATCATTAGGCTCACATGGAGAACTATCAAGAACCCCTATGGAACCCATGAAAATTCAGGATTACCAGGACAACCATCAAGATCAGGGCTTTCAGGGACCACTTCTTCTGGGCAGGCAGGCAGGCAATATCAGAACATGTCTCCACCGAGCAAGCATCTGAGCATGCTGGTAACCGAGACACACTTGGGCATTCTGGCTCACAGAGCGCATCGGGGTACACTAGTACAAGAGAAACCTCAGGATATGCCGAGGAACTGCAAACCTCAGAGTCCGTCACAACAAGACCAAAACCAGGACCGGGTAGAAAATCATCACGAGTAGTGGTCACACGTACTGGGCTTTCAAAAGAAGACTTGGACTCAGACTTAGAAGTCTCTGTGACTGTAATTGCATCTAACAGAAACTCATCATTGACTACGCATGACTGAAGCTCCACAAGAGCTGCAAAGGTAGTCAGCATAACAGCAATGCCTACTGAAGTGGGCAATACCTCAGAAGGACCTGGGGGGCAGGAGGCATCTCCTAAAAGTTCTGCACCCTTTGGGAGGAACTTGGAGACCTCCAGAACATCAAACAAAACCTCAGGAGTATCGTTTCCCAAGTTTTCTGACAAAGTCATCGAGGATTCTGAACTATCCATGTTACAGGGCAAAACATCGAATACATCTTCAAGAACAGGATGCACAGGAATATCTACTGGAACAAACACTGACTCCCTGACTCTAATCTCACTGCATGCAGAATCCTGCATAGCAGTCAAACTAGACTGTAATTCCAAACTGGCAGAAAGACAGGTAAGAGTAGTTGCAATACCTAAATGAGCCTCTAGGTTTACTGCAGGAGATTTTATGCAAGGCAACATTGACTCATCCAGAGTACAGGGTGGAGAGTCAGCACTTTCTTCAGAGCAAGAACGGGACTCACAAATGTCAGTGCGAGTAGACATCATTGTTTCATTCATGATACAGGGTGGACTCACAGAAATATTAGAACAATTTTCATCTGACAACGTGCTTCCACAGGTGTGAACAGAGTGAGACATAGATTTATTTGCAGACGAATTTGCGACAACAACATGAGGAACTTTATTGGTCATGTTAACATTACTCTTGAGGTTGCATAGTTTAGGAATTTTCCCCATAGCAGGATCATAGATGGAAGATCTTAAAGAATTACTGGGAGAAAAAAATCTGTTTTTAAATGACAAGGGATCCCACAGATCTTTGACAAAACTGACAATCATCTTATAACGGTGTCTCTTTATTGGAGTCAATTGGTTGGTTGGTCCAGGGACCTGCAGCACTCAGACCTAAAAAAAAAAGCTGTCTGCCTGAAAACTGTTCTAATCACCTTTTTCCGGCACCAGCAACTTCTCATAGTTGCGTCTCACGGACTGTGAGATAACTTGACTCTCAACACAGCAAGCAGGAGATAGACTTTCTCAGGCTTCTTCAATATTCACGTTATTTATTCAGGAAACAGAAATACAGATAGATACAGTTCATCATATCCTAGCCACGCCAATCTTCATGTTGCGTTACAAGCTTCTTGATTAAACTTCCTGCTGAAGTCAATCAGGTACCTTCTTTCTAACCTACGTTACACTAGACTACCTATGTACAGCATACATTATATCAGATTACATATAGAATGAAAAATACTTAGAGGTTCCAGTCAGCATTGAGAGCTAGTGTAAAAGTAAGAAGCAGAGTGAGCTCCCATCTCTCACTCGGGGTTTAATACCGACTAGGAAAGAGTTAAATATGACATCATCTTAGCCATCCCCTAGATCAGACTATTGGTGGACCCCCTCGTGGTGTCATCATACACACCTACTCGATTAATATTCAATGAGGCCTTTGACATACATACAAGAATTTGGTGTTTAGTAAATATGGCTGATGTTTATTGTTCTAGTGGTGTACATGCACAGGTCAGGGAGACCTGTGTCCTTGTCCATAGAACAGCTTCTTGGTATGTTCTAGTTCTAAGTGATAAGGGCAGGTCTGCTCCCCAAGCCTTTTTGACTAACTCAGTCCAAATAACTGAGGCCTACTTAAATTATAACAATCCCCCCTAAAAAGGCTTGACCCGCAGATCCCAGCTTCTGAACCCACCAGTACCTGGTTTTTTTTCTTTATGTTTCACATTTCGATGTTCGTGCTCACACAACTTCTCTGCTCTAGGCGGTTATCCCTGGAAGAGAGAGAGCAAGACCTCTTGGTCTTCCTGTAACCAGGCTCTCTGGGGAGGCCCTACTTCTAAGTCCCTCTATACCACATGCTCAGCATTTGCGTCACTTGCGTATCACTCACAAACTTGCATGACCACAGAAAAGTGAAACTCGTTTGGTTGTTACAAAACGGAGCAGTGCTAGGTGCCTTCTAAAAGCGCGCCTTTATACAATCAGCTCCATCACCGGTACTACTAAACCTATACCCGTAACCCTGTATATCCCTTAATTTGAAAATATTGGTTCATGAGATTGTTTATGAGGCACCAATCTCTTGACTAGTGTTGGGCGAACAGTGTTCGCCACTGTTCGGGTTCTGCAGAACATCACCCTGTTCGGGTGATGTTCGCGTTCGGCCGAACACCTGGTGGTGTTCGGCCAAACTGTTCGGGTTCGCCCGAACGGCTCATTGCCTGGCCGAACAGGGCCCCTGTTCGGCACGAACAGGGCCCTGTTCGCCCGAATACTGGCCCCCTATGGGGTCGCAGGCATAAGGGGGGAGCATGCCCCGATCGCGGGGGGGGTCGGAAATTCCCCCCACCCCCTCCGCTAGCGCTCCCCCCTCTGCCCGCTTCCCCATTCAAAAGTTAGGAAGTGAAACTGTACCTGTGCGGCCGGTAGTGGGTGACTGGCAGTGGGCGGCACTATGGAGAGACTGAGGAGGAGGAGGAGTCCGGAGAGTGACGCGTTGAGGGAGGCCGGGCAGTGGGCGGATCAGCAGTAGTACGGTACTACTGCTGATCCGCCCACTGCCCGGCCTCCCTCAATGCGTCACTCTCCGGACTCCTCCTCCTCCTCAGTCTCTCCATAGTGCCGCCCACTGCCAGTCACCCACTACCGGCCGCACAGGTACAGTTTCACTTCCTAACTTTTGAATGGGGAAGCGGGCAGAGGGGGGAGCGCTAGCGGAGGGGGTGGGGGGAATTTCCGACCCCCCCCGCGATCGGGGCATGCTCCCCCCTTATGCCTGCGACCCCATAGGGCCCCCAAAAGCGGGATGTTCGGGGAGTTCGGGGTTCGGCCCGAACATGCCGAACATTGCGGCCATGTTCGGCGAACTTTCCCGAACCCGAACATCCAGGTGTTCGCCCAACACTACTCTTGACCAGGTTAATTTGTTTTACGTAATTTTAACACGCAACCTCACCTGGATAATGATGCCTAAAGTTGTCATCCCCATCCAGACGACCAGTGAGTGTTGGAAGAACTTTTGAACTGCAGAGGCCCAGTCCGAGTGTCCCTGGAACATTACCGGAAATCTTTTCCACCAGGTCAGACTGGAACTCACCTGCTTATTTTTGTATTCTACCTTGTTAAGATCACCTGGATCATGGTGAAATCTTACCTCTAACTTAGTGTACTGTTTGTTTAACCGTTGTAACAAAGTGTGGTCGTCTTGGATCAAACCCTGTTCCCCTTTGTCCCATGTCGTGTTCTCTTTCAGGAGGGGAACTTCCCGTGAAACTTTGAACTTTAGAGTTCTCTTAACAATTGGAGAAATAACGTCATCAAACCTGGATGACTGGATCCATATGGGATCTCCGCTTACCCAATATGTTCCCCTTGACCGATCCCCCTTATCGGAACAATTATGAAAATGTACCTTGAATGTGTCCTTAGACATGATGCTAAAAAAATAAACCTTTACTTCAGCCACTGAAACTATCGGTTTGGCTTCAGGGTGGATCTTTTGAATGGTAGCCTCGCATTCTGTGTTATTGAGCCCGCAGGCTTCTTCACTAAATTTGACTTGCCCCGGCAAACACAGGTACCTCTGGGAGAATTGCCCGCATGAGGACAACTCTACTTGTTTCACCTCCCCGTCTAGCACCAAAAAAGGTTGACCTCTCAGGTCATGGTGTAAGACATGTGTTGAGGTGGGAACTAAGGAAGTGGCGGTGCGGTGCCTAAAGGAATGTTGCACCGTTTCCATTTGTTCACCCAAACATCTCGAAGCTTCCATGCAAAAGATCCTTCTCCAGAAAAATTACTATACCTCCCCTTGTCCAATCTCAGTTGGACAGGATCTTTAAGCATCTCCCTGACAAAATATGTCCCCAACTGTCCTGATTGGACCTCTTCCCCCCTTATGTCCTGAGGCACAATATGTACCAGAGGTTGGGAAGACTGTACTCTCTGCAATCTTTCAATTAAGAGTACCTCTTCACTTACCCAACTAGCATGAGGATAAGCAGCTGCATATGGACTGTGTAATATCGTCCCCTGTTGTGACCCATGTAGTGTGAATGGGGTTCCCTGTGTTGGCTTTCCCTCCCCCGGGACCGCTCTCCCCACCCTCTTTGTCACCTGGAAATGTGGCTTGATCTCGATTTTTACTTCTATTTTCGAGAACCACCAACCCTCAGCTTTCCAGCCTTTACGTGTGTATAGTTGTTTCAGAGACACTCTCTGTTGGTAGTTCCAGAGTGTGATGTTGTCCCCTGTGTCTCTCTGGTAGGAGAATTGACGCCTCCTGCTCATTCCTCTCCAATCTGGAACCATCTCACTCTGCATAACCAAGACAAGGTACCCCTGAATCACACACTCCACCTTCTGCATGTACCCATTGTACTGCAATGTACCTTTTAACAAAACTTTGGATCGGTGCATCGATTCTGGGAGTGTGGCATTCAATAGCAGATTTACACTGCCATTCAATTCCCACTGCCCGCACACCTGACCCTTCAGACCTTTCACCCACATTGTGCCATGAAATTTGTTTTCTTCTGGCACAAGTGCTCTTTCCCTCCATCCCTGCTTGGTCCATCTGTGCCAAGCGGAGGGAGGTGTGAAAGGATCAGTACCTTTGTCACCCAACATCAACACGTTTGGGCCTTGTATTCTTATTAACCCCTTATTATTCATGAGAATGTCCTCTCTTCGTTCTCCTAGGACGAAATGGCAACCTAGGATCACCATCAGCACGGTACTCTTCATTAGGAAAGCACCTCCTTGGGAAAGAAAAACATTAGCACTTTGCATTATGCTTTGCTCAGACAGTTTTGTTAGTCCCTTTCCGATCTCCGAAATCTCATTTTTTAGTCTCTTTCCAATTTCAGGAATCTCGCTTTTTAGTCTCTTTCCCATCTCAGGAATCTCGCTGTTCTCCAAACTCAGATTGGCATCTGGAACCTTTCGCTTATCCGACCGACATCTCCATCTTTGCTGCCAGCACTGCAGCTGTCTCGATTCCATATTGCCAAACTCCTGAAATCGAAATAAAAACAAATCAATTCTTATTAATGATTTGGGATTCGCCCTGCAGCTTGTACTCTGTACACTTTAAATTGATCAATATATACCGTAATTGATCTTTTTGCTTTATGGTTCTCATCTCATGAACTCTGTTTACTCTTTTTGGTAGATTGGAGTTAAACCTTTCTCCCCTACCTAAGTACTATCCGAAGTACTTACCTGTGTAAAATATGCTCCCGCGGACTTCATCTTTGGAAGCTCTCACCTCATTGCAAGCTCCCTCCACATCCCCCCCCATCTGTCCATGTGCGGCCGTTGCATGCACAGATTACGGATGCCACACCTGTTGTTGCTTTGCAGGTGAGCCTGCAATGCTCTTACTCATGATCGCATTTACTTACCTAGAACTTCATCGCGATACCAGCTCTGCTAGAAGTTCTGTGTGTTGTACCCTCTGACCAATGTTTGCCGTGCTACTACCCCCATACTACAAAAAAAAACGGCTGCCTCCCTGTAGAAAGGAGCACTTTGCACTTAAACTACACAGGGAGCAGGGCTAAGCATACCAGCGTCACATGCCTGTATGCAGATCCCTGAATGCCCACGTGGTAGGTAGTCGTATGGCAAACACCGTACTGATACACTGTCACTCTGTAAATGGCAATTCTATCATCTGTATAATTGCCCCATGAACTGCGGTCAGTTCTTGTTCTTTGTGCTACAATTGATAGGAGCTGGAAAAAAACATATTTGACCAATCAGTGGATGGAAAAAACGCACAAAAAACAGCCCCAGCCCAGCATAGACCTCTTAGTCAAACTCTGGACCTGTCCACGACAAAAACCGGAAAAAAAACGTTACCACTCTGCAGCAGCGGCGACGGATACCTGGATTGGTCAACTCCCTTTTTTTTCCCAACTCCGGCACCCCCCTGATGCACTGTCCCCCCTTTTCTCTATTGGGAACTCATGCTGCACCACCCGGTAAGGTGCCTCACTTAAAGGAATAATCCCATAAGCAACTCAGTACAGACCCTTTCCTGATCTGCGCTGCTCCGTGTCTCCCTGCACCTAGCTGGGAAACAATTCCTATCCGTGACCATGCTAGTCTTACAGTAATAGCTTGGTGCACGTATTCTGGCATTCCTATCCCTGGACCCAGGCTATGGGGAAATACTTCGGGATCCGAGATACTCAGTAGAATGTCTCTGTATTTCTACCCCCTTCCTTTCAGCTGCTCTGCCCGGAGCCGCGAGCACAGCCTGACGTGACGTGGATCCCCCCCAGCCCCTCCTCCCCCCCTGCCATGACGTGTGGGTGCCATGACTCTTGGGGGCGGGCCCTCTCCACTGCCGCCATTTTGAGTCCTGGACTGCCAGCTAAGATGGCTGCTCCCATAGCAACCTCTCAATCCTATAAACATTAGGAGAAAAAACAAACTCAAACAGAACAAACATTTTATGCATAGTTACACACAGCATCGATACATATTGCAGAGAGTCAGCATTCCGCTACCTACACTCTCTGAGATGCCCGCCAAAACTTGAGACAAACCCTGTCACAGCTGTAATTCTAAATGCTATATACCTTAGTATCACCCAGTGACGTGGAATCTCTCTCTCTACACAAACATCTGCTTATCACAGACATAGCTCAGAATTACTAGAGCGTGAAACTATTAAACTTAAGCAGACATTACACCATTTTAGCAGCACTGACTGGAATGAGAGAAACTTGCTTTTCTTTCTACGCCTTCCGCTACGGACAGAGAAAAAAACCACACTGATCGGAAAAAAAACGCCAGAGTCCAGTGGCACCTCACCCATTATCTCAGCTGTAGCTACAAACTTACTTTCACAGCGACCCAGAGACATGGGCTGTGCCTCCCTGTCTCCCCAGCTCCCCGAAAAAAAGAGAAAAAAAAAAAAACAGCTTACCACTGTCTCTCACTCGCTTTCCTCTCTTCTCACCCTTCCCTCTCCCCCTCATCCTCTACTAACAGACTGAAACACTGCTGGCTTCACTCTGCCGCGGGGGACCCCCCCCCCCCCCCCCCCCCCCATATCTGGCATCCTTCCCAGTCTCTGGACAGGGAGAGAGAAAAACTAAAAAAAAGAACAGAGGAGGAGGGGAGAAAGAAAGAAAAAAAAATGAAGCACGCAGCCTCCAAGCTGCAATTAACACAGAATGTACACATTAACAACTCCTTGCACAACACCAAATACAACACAGACAAGATGAGCGTAATGACGTAATTACGATTTCGCGAAATTTCGCGTAATTAGTGTAATTACGATTATGGCCGTAAGTACATAATCGTAATGAAGAAGGATTTTGCGAAATTTCGCGTAAGCGTAATTTCCGCGTAATTTTCGCATTACAGTGTGTATTACGAAATTAATGCGTATGGCCATGTTCCCAAGCGGAAAAGTTGACGCATGGATCAATGTTAGGTAGCTGCCGACTTTAAGGGTTAATAGCAAAGCCCCCTTAAATGCTAAGAGCCTCAAATTTGGAGAATATATTAAGGAGATCAGGAGGAATAAGAGGAAAACATTTTTTTTCAAAAAGACCTTATAGTTTTTGAGAAAATTGATGTTAAAGTTTCAAAGTAAAAATGTATACATTTAAAAACCCGCCGACTTTAACGGTTAATAGCAAAGCCTGCTTAAAGTTTAGGAACACCAAATTCCTAGGGTATATTAAGGGGATCAGTGGGAAGAGGAAAAAAACATTTTTCAAAAAGACCTTATAGTTTTTGAGAAAATCGATTTTTAAGTTTCAAGGGCAAAAATGTCTTTTAAATGCGGAAATGTCAGTTTTTTTTGCACAGGTAACAATAGTGTATTATTTTCAAAGATTCCCCCAAGTGGGAAGAGTTTTACTTACTTCGTTCTGAGTGTGGGAAATATAAAAAAAAAACGACGTGGGGTCCCCCCTCCCAGACCTCTTTAACCCCTTGTCCCCCATGCAGGCTGGGATAGCCAGAATGCGGAGCACCGGCCGCGTGGGGCTCCGGTCCGCACCCTGACTATACCAGCCCGCATGGTCCATGGATTGGGGGTCTCGGAAGGGGAGGGGCAGCCAAGCTTTCCCCTCCCCCTCCGAGCCCTTGTCCAATCCAAGGACAAGGGGCTCTTCTCCACCTCCGATGGGCGGTGGAGGTGGAGGCCGCGATTTCCTGGGGGGGGGTTCATGGTGGAATCTGGGAGTCCCCTTTAAAAAGGGGTCCCCCAGATGCCCACCCCCCCTCCCAGGAGAAATGAGTATAGAGGTACTTGTACCCCTTACCCATTTCCTTTAAGAGTTAAAAGTAAATAAACACACAAACACTTAGAAAAAGTATTTTAATTGAACAAAAAACATAACCACGAAAAAAGTCCTTTAATATTCTTAATTAACCATTAATACTTACCTGTCCCTTTAAATAAATGATCCCTCGCAATAGCCTCGGAAATGTTCTATCAGTTACAATGTAACAAAGTTATTACAATGTAACAACTTTGTTACATTGTAACTACGCCGCACCCGACGTAGTTAAGGGGGGAGGGGAAAGCTTGGCTGCCCCTCCCCTTCCGAGACCCCCAAATCCATGGACCATGTGGGCTGGTATAGTCAGGGTGCGGAGCCCCACGCGGCCGGTGCTCCGCATTCTGGCTATCCCAGCCTGCATGGGGGACAAGGGGTTAAAGAGGTCTGGGAGGGGGGACCCCACGTCGTTTTTTTTTTATATTTCCCACACTCAGAACGAAGTAAGTAAAACTCTTCCCACTTGGGGGAATCTATGAAAATAATACACTATTGTTACCTGTGCAAAAAAATCTGACATTTTCCGCATTTAAAAGACATTTTTGCCCTTGAAACTCAAAAATCGATTTTCTCAAAAACTATAAGGTCTTTTTGAAAAAAAAATTTCCTCTTATTCCCACTGATCCCCTTAATATACCCTAGGAATTTGGTGTTCCTAAACTTTAAGCAGGCTTTGCTATTAACCGTTAAAGTCGGCGGGTTTTTAAATGTATACATTTTTACTTTGAAACTTTAACATCGATTTTCTCAAAAACTATAAGGTCTTTTTGAAAAAAAAAAAATTCCTCTTATTTCTCCTGATCTCCTTAATATATTCTCCAAATTTGAGGCTCTTAGCATTTAAGGGGGCTTTGCTATTAACCCTTAAAGTCGGCGGCTTTTTTAAATTATACGGAGCGTTACGGTTTAACGCGAAATTACGGTAGCGTTTAATGTGAAATTACGGCATGAACGAAACGCGAAATTACGCATTGAAAATTACGCTTACGGTATTTTCAAGTACGATTTTAATGGCAATTACGCTACCGTAATTTCGCATCGTAATCGCAAATTTCGCATGCGTAATTATAGTAATGCGAAATTACGAAAATTTCGGCTCAACTCTACAGACAATGCAATACAACAACGTAAATCATACATGCCTGATTAGCGGACTCGTGGCAATTCATCAGCTTTCCGCAACTTCTCCTCCGCGAAACTCAGATTGGACTCCGGAACTTCTGGGGGGGGGGAGGCTCCCACCTTCCCCCACAGCAGATCGATCTCCAGCAGCAGTTGCGAGCAGCCGTAGCCTCGGAGGGTTCCTTCCAACCCAGGTTTAGGCTTGTAACTGTTGTGCACATGCAGTTACAGTGTAACGTCCAAGAGTTTCGCCGCTGATATCCTCGAATTGCAGCCCGTGTGCTTGGCTCACGCACACTCCCCACACCAGCTTATCAGCTTGATAAGCTTTACAGTCCGCGTCTATTCTGCTTGTTTTGCTGTGGAATATCTTGAAAACTACTTGAAAACTTCTTCGGCCCCCGGCCCCCTGTCTGCTTGTATCGCTAGGCAGCGAAGGGTTTAATCGGCACCATTGTTATAAACTGTTCTAAAATATAGAGAAACCGAGAGCCCAATATAGTGTAGTATGTTAAAACATAAACGAAGTAAGGCAAATCAGTGAGAAGAATATACTCGCAAACGTGGGTTACCACACAGGCAACCACTGTATAAGCAGGTGAGGAGATTAGACCTGTCCTCACTCAGGATTAATAAGTCGCTCTCTGTAGATGAGAAAAAGGGGTAGATCACCCCTCCACCAGGGGTGGACATGATTTTGCAGTAGGAGAACAGAGGCGCCAGCAGAATAAAAGTGGATAAAACCTTTAAAATTTGCTTGGAGGAAGTGGTGGACTTACCTCCATAAAGCAGACACGAAAGACTGTCTGAAAAGTAGCAATCACATTTATTATATGGTACCCCAAAAGTGCAATGCGTTTCGCAGGCCGAGCCCGCTTCATCAGGCAATAAAGTGGGGACAAAACAGAATTCCAGCAGTAGCAGGTGTAGCGCCTCAGTACTGTACTCAGTACTCAGTACTTTATTGCCTGATGAAGCGGGCTCGGCCTGCGAAACGCGTTGCACTTTTGGGGTACCATATAATAAATGTGATTGCTACTTTTCAGACAGTCTTTCGTGTCTGCTTTATGGAGGTAAGTCCACCACTTCCTCCAAGCAAATTTTAAAGGTTTTATCCACTTTTATTCTGCTGGCGCCTCTGTTCTCCTATTATAAACTGTTCTAATCACCTTTTTCCGGCACCAGCAACTTCTTATAGTTGCGTCTCACGGACTGTGAGATAACTTGACTCTCAACACAGCAAGCAGGAGATAGACTTTCTCAGGCTTCTTCAATATTCACATTATTTATTCAGGAAACAGAAATACAGATAGATACAGTTCATCATATCCTAGCCACGCCAATCTTCATGTTGCGTTACAAGCTTCTTGATTAAACTTCCTGCTGAAGTCAATCAGGTACCTTCTTTCTAACCTACGTTACACTAGACTACCTATGTACAGCATACATTATATCAAATTACATATAGAATGAAAAATACTTAGAGGTTCCAGTCAGCATTGAGAGCTAGTGTGAAAGTAAGAAGCAGAGGGAGCTCCCATCGCTCACTCGGGGTTTAATACCGACTAGGAAAGAGTTAAATATGACATCATCTTCGCCATCCCCTAGATCAGACTATTGGTGGACCCCCTTGTGGTGTCATCATACACACCTACTCGATTAATATTCAATGAGGCCTTTGACATACATACAAGAATTTGGTGTTTAGTAAATATGGCTGATGTTTATTGTTCTAGTGGTGTACATGCACAGGTCAGGGAGACCTGTGTCCTTGTCCATAGAACAGCTTCTTGGTATGTTCTAGTTCTGACAGAACTGAAGATTTTCTCTCTAAGAGAAAATCCCCTTAAAGGGCAGGTCTGCTCCCCAAGCCTTTTTCACTAACTCAGTCCAAATAACTGAGGCCTACTTAAATTATAACAAGGAATGCCATGAAAAATGAAGGCAGTTCTAAAGGCAAAAAAAGTTCTTACTCAGTATTAGCAAGATGTACTTAATAAAGTGGCCAGCAAACTGTATGGCCTCCCTCACAGATCCCACCCACCTAGTATAGATGCTGCATGGCCCACCTTCTGCAAAGTTCTCATTAGCATGAACTCATATGTCCATGATACAGCGCTGAGTCTCATTGCTCTCCTCTGCCACCTCTGTCACCCCATGGCTCCAGCCCAGCACCTCTCATGATGACATCATCATGAGAGGCGCCGACCAGGACCATGATGACTGGACACTAAGGGCTTGATTCACAAAGCGGTGCTAACCTACTTAGCACGTCTAAAGTCTTTAGACGTGCTACCCAGGGTGCTAAGTAGGTTAGCACCGAATTATCTGATTCAGAAATTCGGTGCTAAACTACTTAGCACCCTGGTTAGCAAGTGGCAGAGGAGAACAGTGAGATTTGGCGCTGGATCATAGACATGTCAATCCACACTACTCACAACACTGCATGCAGAGCAGAAGGGGGGCCGTGCAGCATCCCTGCAGGCACAGCACAGGGCAGCCAGACATGGGAGGCCCCTGCAGAGGGTGAGGCCCAAAGCCGCCATGTGGGTCGATTGTACCTAGTGGGAGCCCTGTTGTACTGGATCATGGATCATATAATGTTCTGTGGAGACTCTAGAAGCAGATTTTTTTAAAGGCCACAGAGATCCAGGCCTTGGACAGGTGCCCTCCTAGGGGTCGTCTGAATATGGAAGAGGGGGTACTGCATATGAAAGAGGAAGCTGCAAATAAAGAGCAACACATGAAAAGGGGGAAGGGGGGCTACTGCCCAAAAGAGCTGTCCATGAAAGAAAAAAGGGGGCCACAAGAAAGGTGGGCCTTGACCATGTGGAGGAGTTTGCTCTGGGGTGAGATTAGATTTTATCACTGGACACTCTGAAGACAAACTTCAAGCAGCACCTAGTCCCTTTACTTCAGTTAGCAAGGACCCTGGATGTCTCTTTTCTTTTTCTGATAAAAGACATGTTCTCAATTGAAGCAGGATTAACTGTGCACCTCTACTTTGTCTCTTTAAAGTTCCATTCCTCAGATATTTCCCGTAGATCACAAAATCATGTACATTGTGTGCATAATCCTAATACTGAGAGAGAGACAGCACTATATTTATGTCATAGTCAGAGCTTACCTATATGGTTGCACATTGCATTCTATGGGTGCTGCAGTGCCATGAGCGCCATGCCTGCCCCTTCCTCCCTCCTCTCCCTTGCCTGCCTGCCTGCCACTGCCTTGCCATCACTCAGACCTCAAATTGGCGGGGACCCAAAGAGAGCAGAGGGAGCACAGTAACCATGAAGAACTTCAGATACAGAAGTGACGTCATTGGTCGCTTCCTGCATTTGAAGTGTGCCGCCCAGTTACTGTTTGTCCTCTACTCTTTTTGGGTCACCACTGATCTGAGGTCTGTAAGTGACAGTGAGGTGGCAGCAGAATATATCCCCACTGGCACCAATGGCTTATACGGGGAATGGGGGCAACTTTGGCTACTTATAGTGGGGGAAGCTAACTACACAGGAGGGGCAGACCTGTGAGGGTAAGAAAAGATGCTTTTATGCTGATGGGGAAAGGGAATTTTACCCCGTATCAGTTGAAAAGGACACCAGAGCTGTCTGTGTAAAAAGGGTGCTGCCATAGACTTCAATGTGATTTGTCGTGATTTGCAGCTATAAGCAGTAGAATAGCGTGCCTATAATTTTTTACAGCTATAGAAATGAGGCTACAACGAGGACGTCTAAAGATCAACTATATCAGCAGGTCACAAATTTGGTTATCTTTTCAGAATAACATATGTTTGACTTGAAATGTGGCTATAACAGATTTGGTTATATCTGTTCAAAATAACGTATATATGTTTGACTTGAAACGCGGCTAAGGTTAGGCACCAACATGGGGGGTTAAGTTTAGGCACCACTGGGGGTTAAGTTTAGGCACCACCAGGGGATTAAGGTTAGCCACCACCATAGGGGGTTAAAGGGAACCAGAGAGGAATGGTTTGTTAAAATAGAAAAAGGCTTTTATACATACCTGGGGCTTCTTCCAGCCCCATAAGCCTGGATTGCTCCCACGCCGCCATCCTCCGCTTCCTGGAACCGCCGGTACCGGGCCTGTCACTTCCGGCGGATGCGGCCAATTGTCCGCATCACAGGGGCTCCCTCCATACCCGTACGCATGCGGCTGCGCAGTAGGCAGCCTCATGCGTACGTTCATGGAGGGAGCTCCGTGTGATGCGCAGAATCGTCCGCTGGCTGACTGGCCGACTCTCGGCAATGACGGGACCCGGTACCGGCGGATCCAGGCAGCAGAGGACGGCGGCGTGGGAGCGATCCGTGCGTATAGGGCTGATGGAAGCCCTAGGTATGTATAAAACCTTTTCTTGATCCTCTCTGGTTCCCTTTAAGGTTAGGCATCACTAGGGACCTTATGATTAGACATCATCACCAGGGAGGGGGTTAAAGATAAGCGCCACAAGGGGGCATTTAAGGTTAGGCAACATCATGATGGGCTTAAGGTTAGGCACCACCGGGGGGGGGGGGTAAAGGTTAGGAACTATAAGGAGGGTTTAAAGTTAGGATTAGAGTTATATTCTAAAAGCAGCTACATTTGTAAATGGAATCACACTCATTGGCTACAAATGGGCACCCTTTTATAAATGAAATCATGTTTATCAGCTATATCTGGCTCCCTTTCATAACCAAAATCACTTTTCTCAGGCTATATCCGGCACCCTTTTATAACAAAAATCTTTTTTTTTTCAGCTATATCCGGCACCTTTCAGTTTTCTCAGCTATATCCAGCACCCTTTTATAACTGAAATAATTTCTCAGCTATATCCGGCTGTCTTTTTCCCTATAAAATGAATGCATCTTACCCAAATACACCACTGATCATAGTTTCAGTAGATTTTCATTTCAATCCAATGTGTATGTCGAATCTAATGTCTAAGTTATTGAAAAAACATCTAATACTGTATGGCCACCTTAGCTGTGATAGTAATGGCCTCAGTAGATGTACCATGCGTGACTCCAATGTCTAACAGGCACAAACATATATCTCCAAATCAGTACAGACTGGAAAGTTCAATCCTTTTAACACTGATATAATCTATTGAAATTCAGGAAATGTTCACATGCTATTTATAAGGAAATAGATGGCGATTGAATTCCTATCTTTTATCTGCTTCCACATGAAATGTCACTTAGAATTCCCATATAGCCATGGCATGTACCTACCACTATATATAGCTGCACACTGCAGACAGAGTTACATTGAGGTTCTGTACATTGTAGCTGAGCTGGTAAGTAGACTCAGGTTTTTGAAAATGATTTTAATGAGAGCATTAATGTATTTCTCAATGAGTCTTTATCTATACAGCTGTTATGCAGATTAGGATTTACCAGCGCATTTTGGAAGGTTATAACCATTTAAATAATATTTTTAAAGTAACACTAAACTGAAAAAAAACGTATAATGAATTGTATGTGTAGTACAGATAAGTAATAGAACAATAGTAGCAAAGAAAAGAGTCTCCTATTTTTTTGAATAGCATTACATCATTCTCTAATATGTGCAGTTTACAAATTACACTCTGTATTGTAAGCTATGAAACAAAGCAGAGCTAATGGCCCTTTGACCTTCCCTGCAGTAAAACCTTATCTGAAGTTGTCTTTCTCTGTTTCTCTCCAGTATAAGTGCTTCAGAAAACAGCTCTTTTGCATAGATAACAACTGAAGTCTCTTAACTCTTGCTGAACTGGAAACAGTATGAGACTCATCTTTGCTACTAATGTTCTATTTTATTAGTTGTACTAAACATACAATTCATTATTTATTTCCACTTTAGATCCCCTTTAAAAGATAATTGTTAAAGGGAATCTAGAGTGAAAATAAACTTATGAGAAAATAAATTGTATGTGTAGTGCAGCAAAGAAATAGAACATTCGTAGAAAAATATGAGTCTCACATTGTTTCCAGCACAGAAAGAGTTAAGAAACTTCAGTTGTTATCTATGCAAAAGAGCTTCTCTGAGCTCTCCAACCTGCTTTATTTTCTGAAGCACTTATATAGCAAAGACACAGTGAAAGACAACTCCAGGTAAGGTTTTACTGCAGGGAAGTTCAAAGGCTCATTAACTAAGCTCTATTTTATAGTTTAAAATACAGAGTGTAGTTTGTAAACTGTGAATGTAAGAGGCAATGTTAAAAAAGCTATAGAACTGAAAAAATGACACTCCTTTTTTTGTCTATTAATGCTCTGTTAATTATCCATACTTCACATACAATTTATTTACGTTTTTTTTTCCGCTTCAGTGTCACTTTAAGCATTTATATTGGTGACGACCTGACTGTCCACTTTCAGATTGATGTAATGGGATCGTTTTGCAGTCTGGGGTGGTGTTTAAAGAGACACTGAAGCGAAAAAAAAATATGATATAGTGAATTGGTTGTGTTCTATGAATAATTACTAGAAGATTAGCAGCAAAGAAAATATTCTCATACTTTTATTTTCAGGTATATAGTGTTTTTTCTAACATTGCATCACTCTATAATATGTGCAGATTACACTACACTCAGCATTCAAAATGAGTCTTTCAGAGCAGTCTGTGAAGTAATGACCTCTCCTCTAGCAGAGGAAAAGTAAATAGTCCAGGAACAGTTGAGATAATAAAAGTCAGATAACAGCCCTCTCCACGAAGTCGGAGAGCTTAATGGCTTGTTTGCATAGAGATAACAACTGGAGTTTCTCAACTCTTCCTGTACTGGAAACAATTACACTGATGTATTTGATCTTAATGTTTTATTTCTTAGCTGTGCTACACATACAAATCATAATATCATCATTTTTTTCGCTTCAGTGTCTCTATAAGCACACAATTGCTTTGGTGCTGAGCTAAATACAAGAAAAAACACTTTGCTGCTGGACTGCCTGGCACCAGATCATGTGAACATTGGGTACACTTCTGACAATTCACTATAACAATACCTGTTTTGGGGAGTTCTCTGACAACCTGAACTCTCCCAAACTCCAAACAAAAGTAATGTGTGTAATTGACTTTTGTAGAATGTACATATCTTTCAGAATACAAAATCTAGACACAATAAAGGCCAGTATGAATAATTGATACTGTTTTGGACATGATTAAAGGATAACTGTAGCGAGAGGGATTTGGAGGCTGCTATATATATTTCCTTTTAAGCAATACCAATTGGTCTAGCTGTCCTGCTGATCCTCTGCCTCTAATACATTTAGCCATAGATGCTGAACAGGCATACAGCAGATCAAGTGTTTCTGACATTAATTTTAGATCTGACAAGATTAGCTGCATGCTTGTTTCTGGTGTTATTCAGACACTACTGCAGCCAAATAGATCAGCAGGGCTGCCAGACAACGGGTATGGCTTAAAGGGAAATAAATATGGCAGCCTCCATAGTCCTCTTGCTACAGTTGTCCTTTAACCCTCCTGGCGGTTTGCAAAAAAATCGCCAGGGGGCAGCAAATCTTTTTTTTTAAATTTTTTTTTTTTTTTTCATGTAGCGAGACAAAGTCTCGCTACATGATAGCCGCTGCTCAGCGGCATCCCCCCAGCCCCTCCGATCGCCGCCGGCGATCGGAGATCCGGAGATCCCGTTCAAAGAACGGGATCTCCTGGAGGGCTTCCCCCGTCGCCATGGCGACGGGCGGGATGACGTCACCGACGTCATCGACGTCGTGACGTCAGAGGGGACTCCGATCTGCCCCATAGCGCTGCCTGGCACTGATTGGCCAGGCAGCGCACGGGGTCTGGGGGGGGGGGCAGCCGCGGCGAGAGGAATTGCGGCGGATCGGCGGGTAGCGGCGGCGATCGGGCACTGCACGCAGCTAGCAAAGTGCTAGCTGCGTGCAGCAAAAAAAAAATTATGCAAATCGGCCCAGCGGGGCCTGAGCGGTGCCTTCCGGCGGCATAGCCCGAACTCAGTTCGGGCTTACCGCCAGGAAGGTTAAGTGTAAAAGGTATACCTATAGACCATAAAGCAACTGCATATGCATAAAGGATATCTGTAACCAACCCCCGGGAAAAAAGTTGGAAGAAGTAAGAACTCTTAGAGCTTCTCCAGTTGTCTCTGCAGCCCTCGTTCCACCGTCTGGCCCCCCATCGTAGTGTTTTGTTTTACTGTTTAGTCTCCTCAGAAAGCTACAGAAGTACTCCGACCTCTAAGTTCTTCCAAAGACAAGTGGCCCTGTACTGCACACATAAGAGTGTAGACTCACACATGGTGCAGAGCTGTTCATCTTCAAAAGTACTTGGAGACTTGAAGATGCAGGCATGGGGAATATGAATGGGGCCTGGCGGTGGAATGATGGGTGCAGAGAGGACCAGGGAGGCTCTAAGGGATCCAGAGCCCTCCCTCCTCTCAGGAGAGTATCCATCTTTATTTCCCTGGAGGGGGGGGGGGGTTACAGTTGTCCTTTAACTGTAAAAAGGCTATCAGACCTGCAAAACTGTAAGCTAGTAAACATATTGCTTGTGATATAAAGTCATGTCCAAAAAAGTGTTGCAAATATGTAAATTTAAAAAGAATGAAGGCTGAGATTAAAGGACAGCTAAAAGATCAGGTGGAGGAGGGGACACAGTTTTGGATAATAGACCCAGAGTTGAGATTTTAAATGCATGCTTTGCTTCTGCCTCTACTGAGGTGATTCATTTGTCACTTATTCCTCTACACAGAAAACTGCACAATCAGCTTACCTGTAACAGTGATGGTATTTAGTGGTCATTACAGATAATATTATTATTTTCTCTGCAGGTTGGCTTTATTGGCAATATGCAGCTTGTGCTGGTTTTCGCTGTACTTTTGATGGACGTGGCTTTGGCGTCACCTGCTGCTTATGGGTGCCAGGAAAAGGATGTCTCTAATGGTATGAAGGGCTCCTGGGAGGGATGGTCTACTAGGCATATGTGAAACACATGTAGCCCATTTAGAAAGAGAAAATATTTAATAAAAAAAAACTTGAATGAATAATAATTATGCTGACAGGATCCTTAAAAATAGATACAAAATGTAGATCACATGATCCTTGGCTAATGTTGATTAGAATGAGTCAGCACTGTGGTTGGGAACTCTCATGCAGTAGAGCTAATTCAGTCCATTGATTGGGCAGAGTAGAAACCCAGCTAAGCTTATGAAAGAAGAGTAAGTAGCCACTCGCGTTCTGTATTGAATCACATAAGCAAAAATGACTTAACTCAGCTCTAGAAAAACGATTTATGAGGGATTAAAATCTAATTTACTGAATGAAGTATATACTTCAAGGAGTACTGTAAGGGATTAAAAAAAAATAAACTTACCTGGGGCTTCTACCAGCCTCGTCCGGCCCCCCTTCCCCCGACAGATGTCCTGTGCCCACAGTGGGACAAAATGATCCCCCAGTCCCCCACTGTGGCATGCTTCTGGTATTTATAACTTCTTTGCTCCCACTGACGTCACCAGGAGCTTTCTGCACAGGCTTAGTGGCTTGCAACATTATAGTTGCAAATACCGAAAGCGAGCTGCAGCAGGAGACCAGAGGGGTTCATTTTGTCCCGGGGCGGGCACAGAACGTCTGCGGAGCGGCGGGGGGGGGGGGGGGGGGAGAGAGTAGAAGCCCCAGGTAAGTTTGACTCTTCTATTTAACCCTTACAGTACTCCTTTAATCCCAGGCCATAAGACGAAGGGCTGGTGCACACCAAAACCCGCTAGCAGATCCGCAAAACGCTAGCAGATTTTTAAACGCTTTTTTTTATTTTTATGAGGCGTTTTGCTAGCGTTTTGCTGATTGCTGCTGCGGTTTTCAGTATAGTAGATTTCATATATTGTTACAGTAAAGCTGTTACTGAACAGCTTCTGTAACAAAAACGCCTGCAAAACCGCTCTGAAGTGCCGTTTTTCAGAGCGGTTTGCGTTTTTCCTATACTTAACATTGAGGCAGAAACGCATCCGAAATCCAAAAAATGCCTCACCCAGGCATTTTTCGTTTCCGCAAAACGCCTCCCGCTCTGGTGTGCACCACCCCATTGAGATACATTGACCAAGCAGATCCGCAGCCGCAAGCGGATCTGAAAACGCCCAAAAAGCCGCTCGGTGTGCACCAGCCCTTAATCAGTATTTTTGTTTGTTAAAAGCATAAGTGAATGTTTGTAAAGCAGGGGAGGCATGATGAAGGGGAACACAATAGGGGGATAGGTAAGAGCACAATAGGCTTGCAGAGCACTGTGCGCCGGTCAGGAGACGCTTTCATTGGCTCCTGACCCTGTCTCTCAATGTAAGCCAATGGGATTGGCTTACAGTAATGACAGGCAGGAGCCAATAAAAACGGCTCCTGCCCGGCTCACAGTGCTCTGCCGTCATAGAGGCGGCAGGGCAGCACATTGTGGCGGGGACAGAGCGTCGGGAACGGGCGGGGATGCGCAGTGAATGGGACATAGAGCTTAAGTCCGGTCAGAACCGCAGCGCCACCCGCCCGCCGTAGATTTAAACTGCGTCGGTCCGCAATAGGTTAAACAAATGTCTACTCCTCATGTTTTCTCCTTGATTATTTACTGTACCACAATACTCTTCTACTCTTCTTTAAATGGGTGAAAAGCTCCACCTCCAAACCCCCTGCAAAGTACTGCCCACCACATGCACATTCCTGTGTTTGACACTGAGAGTGGGAGGAATAGTAGGCTGTGGCAGTGGGGAGGGAGAATAAACTTTGAGCTGAAAGAAAAGGGCAAACGTTTTGGCATCACAGAGAAACAACAAAGATGGAAAATACCAGAAATATTTTTTTTTTCATATCTTATTTCTCTTAAATCTGACAGTGAACACTAAAACAGGATAGGTAAGCTTATAGGACAACTGAAGTGACAGGGATATGGAAGCTGCCATAGTTATTTCCTTTTAAGCAATACCAGTTGCCTGGCTATCCTGCTGATCCGCTGCCTCTAATACTTTTAGCCATAGCCCCTAAACAAGCAAATGCAGATTAATTCTGACATTATTGTCAGACCTAACAAGATCAGCTGCATGCTTGTTTATGCAAATAGATCAACATAGCTGCCAGACAACTGGTATTCTCGCTTTAGTTGCCCTTTAACAACTAATTTATTATTGAATTTTTTTTGGGTTAATCAAGTTTCCCATTTGTTTATACTGCAACCAATAGAATCTTTCAAGGCGGCGGGGGTAAATCTATGCCTCTCAGAGCCGGAGCCCACTGACGCAGTTATGTCCGCTTCTGCCCATGTTTCAGCATCTGTAAGATTGATGTGTAACTGAAAAGCAGACACAGCTGCGTCAGTGGGCTCAGGCCCTCAGTGGGGGAAGAGCAGGGAGTGCAGTGGGAAGGGTGAGGGCTTGCTATACTTAAGTATAGCAAGCCTCAGCAATGCATCTTTAAAAATACCGCTGGGGCTTCCCATTGGTCCCTTGACAGACCAATGGGAATAGGATGCAGGAACTTTGGGCGCTGGCTGCTAGTGAACAATTTGCACGCCACATAAGAGTAGGTGTGAGAGTAGGGTTAGGTTAAGCTGGCGTGCATGAAAAAAGGTGTGAGGATAAAAAGGACGCAGCTAGATAACAAATTGGCGTGGCTTGATAACAGAATCTTATTAATTAAAAAGTTTGTTTGCAAGTGGGCTCGTAGTGAAACCAAAAAATTGTTAACGAAAAGTACCATTTTAAAACAGATGGGAAGTCAAAATGAAAAGATATTTACTTTAGTTAGTTACTATAGTTACTAAATTCAAGAATACAGCTTAATCTAACCCTACTCTCACACAGAACCCTCCCCTAGTGGTGCCTAACCCTAACCACCACCCCTGGTAGTGCCTAACCCTAACCACTCCCCTTGGTCATCCTTAAACTTAACACCCCCCCCCCCCGGTAGCGCCTAACGCTAACTACCTCCCCTGGTGGTGCCTAACCACCCCCCTGGTGGTGCCTAACCCTAACCACCGCCCCTGGTGGTGCCTAACCCTAACCACTCCCCCTGGTCATCCTTAAACTTAACAACCCCCCCCCCCCGGTAGAGCCTAACCCTAACCACCTCCCCTGGTGGTGCCTAACCCTAACCACCCCCCTGGTGGTGCCTAACCCTGGTGGTGCCTAATCCTAACCACCCCTCCCCCTGCACAAACAACCTCACGCACATAGAAATGATAACATACAATATTCGTAACATAAAATCTGTACAAAAAGTATAACATTGCAAGTTTCTAAAACAATAACATATTTCAAAAACTTTAATGTTCTAAAAAAAATAATATTGTAATGTTCTACTGAAAAATGATATTTATCCTGCATCCTATTCTCTGCTTTTGGCGCTGTATCAGAGATAAATGCATTAGAGTCTATGGCGGTGCCCAAATTGCCCATTAGCCACAGGCGTTCTTTTTTCCTGCTACCGATTAGCGGTTAAGCTGTGTTTTTGAATTGAAATGACATGGTTTTTAAAGTAAATATCTTTTTGTTTTCATTTCCCGGCTGTTTTTAAACTGTACTTAACATTTACATGTTTTCGGTTTCAACCTGCACCCAGTTAGTCATGATATTTATTGTATATTATGATTTCTGACCCACGCCCATTTTTCCTTGCCTGCTGGGAATCCTCCTCAGGGAAGATTATGTAGTGTCTGTTTTTTGTTTGTTTTCTTACTGGTTAAACTTGATGGCTAAATGCCTTTTTTCAATCAATCTATGCAACTATGATGTCAAAGCGATTGACACTGATGTCATTATCCCCAGCCCCTACTAAATTGATCTAGAGTCATTTAAAAGTAGCCAAAATGGCGTCCAATTTCTTTGCAATCGACTGGACATTTTTGCTGCTGAATCAATAGAGGTTTGATTTTTAGACAGACACTGATCAAACATTCAATTCTGTATTTAATTCACCCTCAATTCAACTCCAGAATCTAATTGAAAGGCTGATCAAACACAAAAACTGATTAGTATATAGCTTGCTTTAAGGTGCCCATACATTACTTGATTTTCCATTGAGCTATCAGCAACAGTGCGGACGATTGAAAGTCGATCAACTAGTGGTCGACAAACTGTAAGCAAGATCCTATGTGATTTTCCCTCACTAATCCATCTGAACGATGTTGTGCCTTCATGCTCTGAAGCCAAAAATCAATTGTTTGTTTGTTAAGTTAGCCAATAAATGGTATAATCATGACTTAAAACTTCCTGATTAAAATTACATGAACACTAGCCAATTTGTTTACAATCAACCAATATTTTCCATTCTGCCTAATTGAGTAAATTGGTCATCTCCATTGATCAAGCAGAATGGAACATAATCGATTCTCCCCCGATTCAATCAATTGACTAAATCAAATGGTTAACGAACAGAAAAATCAAATAATGTACGGACACCTTTTACTCCTTTACCCTCCCTGGCGTTCAATTTCCCCAGGATTTCTGTACAAAAAGTGATAAAATGTATTTTTAAAACTTTTTTTTCCCTGTAACTTGCCAAAATATGTCAAGCAAGGGTCTAGTATACAGTGCAGGAGAGTATTGATGTGTATGCATGCACTTTTATACTGTGCACAGCATGTGTTTATGGACGGATATATCTGTCCATACCGCTAGGGAGGTCTCATCTTAACACACAACTACTCCCCATAGTCTGGATAATCACTATAGACAAAACATTTGCTTTAAAGGGAGCTGAGCACCTCTTATGTCATTGACAGCAGGAAGATGGATGCCCTCATATAGACAGGGGCTGCTCCCCACAAAGCACACATCATTACGAACCTCCCTTAGGTGAGGATCGTTTTAAATTATTTGACATAAAAAGGTTCTCAGTTCCCTTTAAAATGGACCTGAACTCTTGCACAGGACAGAAGGAAAACATAGAGAATGTACCCTGTATGTATTTAGAGAGTTTAGCCTTTCTAATTCACCCTCATATGTGTCTAATCGCAAGTTGTGATTTGATCTCTCCCCTGTGTCACCTGACTGCTATGGCAGATAAGCTCATTTGAAAGCACATAATTTTAACAATATGTCTGCTTCCATGAGAGCAGTAAGTAGAAACAATGCAGATTTATTGCAGTATTTGTATCAGCTGTAACAAAGAAATGGTTTTATTTAAAGATTATTATGCTGTCGCTTATCTTTTAGAGCAGAGAGGACATTCTGAGTTCAGGTCCGCTTCAAGGCTAACCTGTAGTGAAAGTCATTCTTATTTAAAGAGAACCTTAACTGACGTTAAAAGCAAGATTTTCACTTACCTGGGGGTCCGAGCAGTCCCCAAAGGATGTTATAGTGAACGGGAATGCGAGCGAAGCTACGCATGGCGAGGGCCGCACAGGTGCAGTTGGTGTAAAACGAAACTTAGCCACGGCAGGAGAACATAGGATTGTAGAGAACCGGCGTGGGCACATGAAGGCTGCGGGGGGCTGGTCGATGCCCCATATAAGTGAAACTCTTGCTTTTAACTTCAGTTAAGATTCTCTTTAACACAGATGAAAGCAGTGGATCTACGGACATGTTTCCAGATCTTATGTTAAAGGGACTCCAAGCACCTCTCATGGGCATGCCTTTAAGACAGACGACTTCCAACAAAGTCATGCTTTGACCCCTCTGGAGGTGCCTCTTGCAATGGCCATGCGTGTCACTTCCTCTTCCTGTTTCATTCAGTGATGCACTTCTCAAACAGAGAAGACAGAGGTGACCCGGAAGTTATAACATAGCCAAGATGGCAGCCACAATTTTTAAATTGAAATTAATCAAATGAAAGAGGAGAGCACAAGCTACAGAAAGGTATCCATCTTTAAGTACTTTGAAGTACTGGTCGGAGTCTTAAAGGGAACCTAAACTGAGAGAGATATGGATGTTTCCTTTTAAACAATACCAGTTGCCTGGCAGTCCTGCTGATCTCTTTGGCTGCAGTAGTGGCTGAATCACACACCTGAAACAAGCATGCTGCTAATCCAGTCTGACTTCAGTCAGAGCACCTGATCTGCATGCTTGTTGAGGGGCTGTGGCTAATAGTAATAGAGACACAGGATCAGCAGGAGAGTCAGACAACCAGTATTTTTTTTAAAGGAAAAATCCATATCCTTCTCAGTTTAGGTTCCCTTTAAAGGCATGCCCATGAGAGGTGCTCTGAGTCCCTTTAAAGGACTTCTGAGGTGACAAACATAATGTATTTTTACTCACCAGGGGCTTCCTCCAGCCCCCGCTGGCTGCCCGTAATGATCACTGAGATGGCTGCTGGGGGCTGTAAGAAGCCCCTGTCGAGTAAACAGATTTTCATCCTCCCTCACATTGGAAGTCCTTTAAGTATTCAGTTGTACATGCTCTTCATGAACTGATTTGCTGTCTCTGATGCAGTAAGCAGAACACTTCATTGTGTGGTACACAATAATTCTGGGCACTGGACACACCATGCATAACACGCTATGTGTGACATATTCAATGCAACAGACACAACGGAAACTTTGAGAACAAATGTTCCATGCTGTGGGCGGTGATTCAGATTCTGCAGAATTGAAATTTCAGAATTTTGGATGGGAAATAGTCTTACCACATCTGAAATGGGATTGTGGTGAAAATGCCGCATTACCACAACTCGGTAATTTAAGCCCAATTACAGAACTCTGAAGCATTGGACCAATCAGTGTACCAATGAATACAGAATTTTTTAGCAAAAATCGGATTGCTACAGTAATTATAGACCAATGGCAAGACTCAGCTACTACTGAGTATTTTTGAGTCTCCTGATTAACCTAAAATTTCTGTGATTTTCTTGGTAAATCACCACATTCTCAGATTAGTCCAATACTACCGAGTATTAACAAATTCCGAGCCTTGTGATTGTGAGTTTGTAAGTTTTAGGCCAATCACAAGTTAATCATAATTAGGAAAATGGAATTCGGATTACCATTGCGGTGTCAGTAATCAGCATTTACGTAAATCAGATTTTTGACCATCCCTAACAGTGACAGCGCTTCTGCTATCACTATGCGCAGCAGGAATCACATGCTATGCAAACCAAGCCTACAGGAGGAGACAAGTATTTCTTTATAAACACCTATTCCAGCCCTGTTTTATATAATAGCAAAGGACAGTTAGCCCTTTGCACACTCACATGCAAATCTTCAAACAAATGCATTCACAGTAATCAATCATCCAGGCACCACTGCTATCCCTACAGCTAAGATGAAAGCCGGGGTCCTAGTTACAAAATAATTAATTCCCTTGCTTAGTCACCTACACTGCATAGAAGTACCCAGGTATTCGTAGGTGTCATAATTCTGGCCCTGTAACATGCATATCACAGACATACAGACATTCATTGCATCACACCTATCTAAAAGATCAGGAGCACATATCCTGACATCCAATCCTAGGGCAGATAGTGCATCAGACTAAACTCAAAAGGGAGCTAATGAAATATATTCATGTCCACCATGCACACACCAACATAAGCTGTGTGTCCCGATAATGGTCACACACAGGGGAAGGAGGGAGTGCACTGGATTTAACCTTGGCCTAAAGGGTCAGTGACAAGAAAAAAAACAACACATATCCAGAAAATTAACCTCAAGTTAGGACATGTAAATTAGATATTAGGGAGGTGCTAAAGGGGGTGTAGCCAGAAAAAGTAGCAAAAGACGGTTAATCCTTTGCACACTCACATGAAAATGCTCAAACAAATGCATTCACAGAAATCAATCATCCAGGCACCACTGGTATCCCTACAGCTAAGTTAACAGCCAGAGTTTTAGTTGCAAAACAATGAATTCCCTTGCGTAGTCACCTACACTGCACAGAAGTACCCAGGTATTTGTAGGTGTCCTAGCTCTGGCCCTGTAACATTAAAAGTGCAGACATGCAAACATTCAGTTTTATATCATTTCTAAATATGCACTCAACTTACAAATTGTTTTCTTTACTTTTTTTTTTATACTTTTCACATATATTACTCATAGTGTCCATAATAATCTCTACATATTTTTTTACTCTAGACTAACTCAACACTTATCCCTAATGCTTTCTTTTCTATCACCACCTCTACTTCCATATATACAGTACAATTATTGCCATATTTTTTGGACCATAAGATGCTCCTGACCATAAGACACACCTAGGTTTAGAGGACAAAAACAAGGGAAAAATATTATATAATAAACCTGGTGAAACCATGGTACAGGTGTGTCTTGTAGATCTTCTCCCCTCAAACCCCCCAATTATTTTGTCCCCCTCTGTACCGCTTGCATCCTCCCTGTACCTCTTGTGTTCTCCTTGTTCCTCTTGTGTCCTCCTTGTACCTCTTGTGTCCCCGTTGTACCTCTTGTGTCCCCCTTGTACCTCTTGTGTCCCCCTTGTACCTCTTGTGTCCTCCTAGTTCCTCTTGTGTCCCCATTGTACCTCTTGTGTCCCCATTGTATGTCTTGTGCCCTCCTTGTACCTCTTGTGTTCCCCTTGTACCTCTTGTGCCCCCTTGTATCTCTTGCATCCCCCTTGTGCCTTATGTCCCTGTTGAGTCCCCCTTGTACCTCCCGTGTCCCCCTTTTTTCCTCTTGTGTCTTACTTTTATCTCTTGCATCCCCCATGTGCGTTATGTCCCTTTTGAGTCCCCCTTGTATCTCTAGTGCCCCCTTTGTCCCCTTATAACTATTGTGTCCCCCTTGTCCTGCTGCCTGCTTGTGTCCCCCTTCCTTGTACCTTTTTTGTCCCCTCCCCTACTGTGCTCCCCCAGCCCCAGGCACAGTGCAGAGTACAATGCACAGGGAAGCAGCATGTGTCTCACCTGCTCTGGCGCCTCCATGTAATGAGCAACATCTTCTCTCCCTCTCGGCTTCCACTAGTGTCTGCTTCTCCTGATTGTGCCAGTACATGCAACAGACAGTAGGGGAGGAACTCAAAGTAGCTAAGCAGTGCTGGCACCACAATGATCAGCAAACCGCTGCGCCTAAATCGGCTACCTCGCTAGGGAAAGCTGTGAGGGAGAAAATACTTTGTACATTGCTGGGAGCCGGAGGTGCTCCGAGTAGTTGAGATATGCTCCACTGCTTCCCTGCGCATTACTCTGCACTCTACACGCAGAGAGTCCCTGCCAAGTAATAGCGCCAGGTCAGTGGCTGTTCATGTTGCCAGGCGTTCATAAGTCGGGGACTCTCTGTATTTGGTTCATAAGGCGCACTAACTTTTTCTCCACCGTTTTGCAGAAGAAAAAAATACATCTTATGGTCTGAAAAATATGGTAATATTTACTTAAATCACATTTGTACAAAAAACAATGAGAACTCCAATAAGTTTTGGTTCACCGTGAGCTTGCTGGTTAGTCTGTACCTCTGGGTGTTTCAAGTCCTACTCCATAGAGCCAAATTAATCAATGCCATGCACCGATGAGAATCAATTAGTCCGAAACAGTCTGTATGCATGTTGGATTATTTTGGTTGTGTACAATTAACAAGCTGAGACATCTTTGCATTCCAGCGGATCTGGAGGTGTGTTTAGCTTCGAAGGGCAACAATGGTTGATTTGCGTATTTCAGCGGTGATGCTCTGGGAGACATCTCGACCTCACTCCAACCTGAATTATCGCAAATACTTTCTGTTTTAGGAAAGCAAACTGTTATTTTCTATAGCATTTTAGTAAGGGGGCTTTTTGGACCATTGTAGCCCCTTACACACTCCAGTGAGTTCTGGTTCACCATGAGCTTGCTGGTTAGTTTTTACAAAAATGCACTGTATTTTCACATAATGATTAGTTTCCTTCAAAAGAGACACTTTCATTAAAAGATGCTTTCTTGTGTGCTATTGAAAAAAAAAAGTATTTTTTTTTTTTTGCAGAAATGCACTGTGTTTTGTGGAAATTATCATTTTTGCAAATGAAAAGAATTTAGGGAGATTTTAGTGACGCTAATATGGTTATATTTGCATATTACTGTAAAGTAATCTAACACACAGCTACTACTTAAAGAAGCAGTATGAATTAGGGTTGCAATTTTGTGACTTTATAGATACTCTATCAATTAATGTATTCCAGGGCCACCAGGACCACCAGGGATGACTGGACTTCCTGGGCCAAAAGGAGAACAAGGACCACCAGGACCACCAGGACCAAAAGGAGACAATGGATCTTTAGGTAAAAAAAAGAGAGAGGCCCTTTTTTTAGTTTATTTCCAAAATGATTTTTTCTTGTCATACAAATAATCTGTAACATTTTGTGTCAATAATGTTTATTAACCATTTCAGCCCGCTGGCTATTTTCACCTTATGGACGAGAGGAATTTTCACATTTCAGCCCATAAAAACTTTATCACTACTTATCACAACAAAATGATCTATACCTTGTTTTTTTCGCCCCCAGTTAGGCTTTCTTTGGGTGGTACTTTTTGCTAATAATTAGTTTATTCTAAATGCATTCTAATGGTAATAATAAGAAACAAATGTAAAAAATAATTATTTCTCAGTTTTTAACCACTAAAGTTTTAAAATAAAATGTGCTACTGTGTGGATAAAAATGTTATTTGCCCATTTGTCCCGGTTATTGCAATGTTTAAATTTTATCCCTAGTTCAATGTATGGCAAAAATATTTTATTTGGAAATAAAGGTGCATTTTTTTTGTTTGACATCCCTCACTAACTACAAGTCCATAATTTAATTGTTTTGGGTCTTTTTATTAAAATTAATGTATGCAGGTGTATTTACTATTTGGCCACAAGATGTTTTGGAGCATTATTTTCTATTACTGTACTATGCTACACGAGAAGTAATGCGTGGACGTGTTACTCCAAAAGAAACAATGACACAGGCATCTGATTGATGCCGGTAATAATTGACAAGGGGACTTAGATTTATGAATGGGAACTGCATTCCCATTCATTCATCTCCCCTCTAACGATCAGTGGCGGGAGCGAGCTGGAGTGCGTGGTGGCAAGATCAAAGCACATTGCCGCTCTTACACCTACTGAGAATGATTACTGTTTTTGAACAAAAAGATGCCTGCGTCAACCAGTTTTCTTCTATGGCAACATAGCGTGCACTGGGGAGCAATACCACTTGCTGCTGTCTTTAAGCTGCACTGCTGTAGCAGCGCAGCTTAGAGAATCAACCCCCAAGTATTTTACTGTGTGTGTTATCAGATAAGAATGTACCTGTAAAGGTAGCCATACATCTTTCGACTTGGCAGTTGATCGACCATCCGATTCAATAATTATTATTGGATGAAAATCGGTGCCGCCAAGAGCATGTCCAATCAACGATGCAACTAATTTCAAGCCAAAATTGGTCACATGTATCGATCGGACATGCTGCAAGATGTCGGGCCATCATGGTTGATCAGGTGCAATGTGGTAATGGCAAGCGATATCGGGAGGAGCAGTGAACATGAAGAAACCCCTTATGCTTCCCCACCAAGTGTATAAATGTACCCCTTGTGTGTGTGCGGTTATACATTGCCCGTCCTTTGTCCCATCGATCTTTGGAATCCCCCACTCTTCCATTAGCGGTATACACACCGGCACTGGTGTGGCACGTGTGGTAAATCAGAAGTCAATCGAGAATCAGCCTGCAGTGTATGGGCAGCTGACAGAGCTCTCTCTTATCAGATTCAATCAGACAGAGAATTTGTCTCTTGGTTGAATGTGCCCATCATCACTAGGTGTATGGGTACCTTAATACAGCTAATTGTGGTGGTATCTAGCCCGTAAGAGAAGTCAGATAAAAACGTTACGCCAGAAAGTTGGAATCATAGAACAAAACCAAAGGATGTGGCAGAGAGGGCCTTTCTTGCCACACTCTCTCCAGCATAAGTTAGAGACATTACCCTTGTACCTTGCGATCTTAGCTGGAGTAACTTACCATTGCCAAGGTATTTTTAAGTGGTTTTCTGTATGGTAAACACATTGGGGTAGCCTAAATATTTCATACATAGCCTGTTTCCCATCCTCAGATGATATACTAACATTAAAAGCATCGCACCATGACCTTCTGTGCCAACAAGTAGCAGCAGGCGGCATATTGACAAATGAATACAATGATGACATACTCAATTTGGTCACTGTAGAAATAGACAATAATGCCCTAACTGGCAATGGTAGGACAGGGGGTTTAAAAGGAGGAAAGGCAAAGAAATGACCAATCTGCAGATACTTATGAAAATATTTAGTCGTTATACCATAAATACTCTGCGAATGCGTGAAAGATTCAAGTGTCTAGTTGCAGAAAAGGTCCTGTACAGAGATAACCATAGTTTCCACTGTATAAAACGCACCAGAATATAAGACACACCTAGGTTTAGAGGGAAAAAAACAGGGAAAAAATTATGTGTCTCCTGTGGCGTAGCTAAGGAGCTTTGGGCCCGGTGCAAGTTTTACATGAGGCCCCCCCAAGCACTCTATACATAACAAATGATACGGCGCACCAAAACCTGCCAAAGCTTTCCACTGTGTCAGAGGTGCAAGAAGGGGATGAGAAACAGTTTGTAAATGATTACTACTGTTTAAAGCATCTATAGAAGTGATTATTACCAGCACAGGGCCAATAGAGAGCTAATATTGTACTTGAGGGAGGGCTCCTCGGGGCCCCTCTGACCCAAGGGCCCCCGATGCGGTCGCTACCTCTGCAACCCCTATTGCTACACCACTATGTGTCCCCCGTTTCTTTCCCATATGTCCTCATGTCTCCTCCTGTATCCCCTTGTTTCCTCCTGTATCTCCATGTGTCCTTCTGTATGCCCCATGTGTCCTCCTATCTATCTCCCTATGTCTCCTCCTGTCTCCCCATTTGCCCTCTGGTCTCTCCATGTGTCCTCTGCTCTTCCTCTTGTGTCCACTGGTCTCCTCCATGTCCTCCTTTCTCCCCCCGTGTCCTCTGGTCTCCCCCCGTGTCCTCCTGTCTCCCCCCTGTATCCTCATGTCTCCCACTGTGTCCTCATGTCTCCCTCCATGTCTCCCCATGTCCTCATGTCTCCCCCCATGTCCCTACTGTGCCTGGATCCCTCCCCCTCCGGGCCCCCTACCCCCCCATGAGAGTAGCGGCAGCGACTTACCTCATCCATCATGCCCGCGGCAATTGCAGACACCAGTCTTCTCCATGCGGCTACCTCGTCATTGATGACACGTTATTAGAAGCCCAGCACTAGAAAAAGCCACACAGGGAAGACTGGTGCCTGCAATCACCATGGGCATGATGGTTAAGGTAAGCTGCTGACGATGCTCGCACGGGGGGGGGGGGGGGGGGTGGATACACAAGGGGGAGAGAGGAGAGGCATGCAGGGGGGAGCCAGGCACAGTGGGAACACAGGCAGGGAATCCCCGATGTTGGTGGTTAGGCGGTTCATATCGGCGGGCGTTCGTAAGTCGGATGTTCCCTTCTTTTGCTATATAAGATGCAGGGACTTTTTCTCCCCATTTTGGGGGAAGAAAAAGTGTGTCTTATATGGCAGAAAGTACGGTACTCCTAAATCCTTCCAGGAGGCTATTTAAAAATTGTCTATTAAGTCAGAGAGGGTCATGATAGGCACTTGTAAATCACTTGTATCTGGTTCTAGAGCTAACTTTGAGCAGAGATTCCTCCAGTTCCGTAATGTGATGAAGAAACAGTACGTTCTATGCAAAGGGCAAGTCAGCAGACATGCAAGGGGCTGCTATGAATACCTTATAATCTATACCAGGTGAAATATCGCTTTCAAGAATCATCCATGGTTTATCTACTGGATTGTACCAGACTTGGAAAGCCTGAAATGATGCTCTATCTATGCAGCAATATTGGGGAGACCAAAACCTCTGTCTCTGGCTTTCAGACAGAGTATATGCTTTGCTATTCTGGATTTTTTTTTCCCATCCACACAAAATTATTTACATTCCCCTGAATTTTATCTAAAAAGGACCCAGTTAGAGGTATAGGTAGATTCCTAAATTAGTAAAGCAGCTAAGGGAGAACAAACATTTTAAAAGCAGAGACTCTACCTAAGACAAAAGACAAGACAAATAACATATATATCGCGCTTTTCTCCTGGCGGACTCAAAGCGCCAGAGCTGCAGCCACTAGGGCGCGCTTTATAGGCAGTAGCAGTGTTAGGGAGACTTGCCTAAGGTCTCCTACTGAATAGGTGCTGGCTTACTGAACAGGCAGAGCCGAGATTTGAACCCTGGTCTCCTGTGTCAGAGGCAGAGCCCTTAACCATTACACCATCCAGCCACGAGCAGCCTAACCATGAGAACTCTTGTAGTGAAAGGGGTAGGAGCAGATGAGGGAATCTAGGCAACCATTTCTCATAGTTCGTACTAAAAATGTCTTTATGCTGGGTACACATGATGCTTTTTTTGTTCAATTTCCCATCTGATCTATTTTTGATTCGTTTTTCCGCTCGATTCTCAAGCGGTAAAACGATTGAAAGTAATAGCTGACATGACAAAAATGATCAATCGAAAGCATCTATCGACCACAAAAATGCAAAGTGTGTACCTAGCATTAGGGTTCTGGTGATGTTGATCCCTAAGTACTTAATAAATTAATTCATCCAAAGATAGCGGACCTACTTTTTAAGGATGAGATTTGAGCAGCATAACTGTCAACTTGCTTTCATTTATCTTATAATAAGAAACTACAGAGAAAGAGCCAATCTCCTCCCTAATAGCTGGAAAGGAACAGTTGGATTGGATAAACTTAGAACAATGTCATCAGCAAAAAGCCCGATCTTGATGGCCCTCATACATTTGTGATCTTATTTTTCTATGATGGTGCAGCGGATAGCACACTTGCCTTGTAGGGTTGAGTCTGCAGTTCTAATCTGAGCCAGCAGACTGTTGCATGGAGCTTGTATATTCTCCCCATGTTTGTGTCTGATTCCTCCATGCACTCTGGTTCCTCCCACATCTCAAAAATCCAGATAAGTATTGAGTATTGATGATGAGCACAGATTTTACATAGACATAATTTCACATTGAAATTCACAATTACGATGCAAAAACATAATGTGAAATTTCAGGGAAAAATCATATGTAATTGTGCCTGTAATTGTAATAATTTGTAATTTTGTGTAAATGTTTGTGTCATTTTTGAGTAATTTTGTGCCGGCTTTAGCGGTGAATAGCAAAGCTTCCATACATGGTATGGCCATCAAAAGTGCTAGATATGTTAAGGAGAATAGTAGGGACAAAAATAATTTTTTAAAAACACCTTATAGTTTTTAAGAAAATAAATTTTAAAATTGCAAAGGAAAAATAGTTTTTAAAACTATTTTTTCTGAATTTAAAAACCATTTTTCTTTGCAGTTTTTAATGGTGCATGTAACCAGGCCAGTCACCATTTGAATTCGGAATTTACGATGTCTCCCCATCACCAGAGTCTGCTTTATGTCATGTTGAGGATTCTATCGATCTTATCAGTTTAGATAGGATGCCTGGGAAAGCCTCCTCAGTAACAGTTAAGGCATCTAATTACATTTATGTTTGCTAAAGAATGTTTCTCCTCTGTATGTCAGTGTATATAAGCTGTGTTTTTCAGTTTTGGTCAGGAACCAGTCCGACGAAGGCTTTTTATAAGTCGAAAGCTCACTGTTTATCCATCTCTAAGTTAGCCAATAAATGGTATCATCCTGATTCAAAACTTCTTGTCTTTGCAGTTTTAAAATCAATTTTCTCGAAAACTACAAGGTCTTTTTGAAAAAAAAATGTTTTTACTTGTATTCACTATTCTCCACAACATATGTAGCAAGTTTGGTAGCAATAGCACGTATGGGGCTTTGCTATTCACCACTAAAGCCGGTACAAAAATAAGTAAAAATTACGATAAAACGCATACTAAATTATGAATGGTAATACAAAATCAGTTTAATTTACAAATCATAATTACGCATAGGCATAATCGTGAAAATGTACGCAAAATTTTGAGTAATCGTATTTAGCTGATTACAACCATCACTACAGATAAGATAACTGACTGCCCAAAATTGCCCTTAGAGCATTGCTATTCACCACTAAAGCCGGTACAAAAATAAGTAAAAATTACGATAAAACGCATACTAAATTATGAATGGTAATACAAAATCAGTTTAATTTACAAATCATAATTACGCATAGGCATAATCGTGAAAATGTATGCAAAATTTTGAGTAATCGTATTTAGCTGATTACAACCATCACTACAGATAAGATAACTGACTGCCCAAAATTGCCCTTAGAGCATGGTTAACATGTACACAATGAGAATTAGATTGTGAGCTCCTCTGAGGTACAGTTAATACAGAACAGGATTAGAGCAGGCACGCCATCACTATCTTGTGGTTGCTGGAAGGTATCACATAGGCAATGTGGTTAACCACACACCTCAAGAATGTGAGGTTCCCAAAACAATTGTTGGACTAAACGTGGTTAATGGCACAATAAAGAGTGTGCTGTTCCTGTCCAAAATTTGTGTGCTGATGGACTTTGTTTCTATCTGAGAGACATTAAGGCTCATACACACATCCAACTTAATGCACCACCAACCACACAACATGACCAACCATACAAGTTGTTTGCATGACAAGTATGTACACACACGACAACCAACTAAACAACCAACTCACTTAAATACTATGCTTGCAAGCTAAATGACAAACTGCACAACATGTCTCCATTCAAAAACAACAAAGTTGTTCAAAAGACTTGTACACACATTCCAACCTGCTTGATAGTTGTTCAGATTGATCCTCTTGGTTGGATCTGGCAAACAACCTGTTATCAGTTGGTCATCTGGTTGTTTGCCAGCCGTGCACCCACCCACCCAACTTATCTTCCAACAGACCAAGTTTGAAAGATAGTTGGACAGATTGTTGGTAGGTGTGTATGAGCCTTTAGGGACATGACTATATACTGTGAAATGTGTTGCAGAAGATGTCAGAATTACATTAATAAATTAAATTAATTAAACATTGTTTTTGCTTTGAAGCTTTTAATACCAATGTCTCTCTCTCTCCAGCCCTCGAATCAATAAAGCAGCAAATCAGTATTTTGGATTCACGACTGACTAGCCTAGATATCAAAGTGGAAGGTCTGAAAAAAGGTCAGTAGAATGCTTTTTTATTTTTTTTTTATTTTATGTAGAATGTAGGGATGCTCACCGCGTTCCGCGGAGTTCATTTTTCCGCGATTCCGGCCAGAATTTGGTGATTCCATTCCGTCGCATCGGAACGGAATTGCCTTACCGCTATAGCTTAGCGCTATAGCTGAAATTCCGCGGAACGATGCGTAATTCCGGCGGAATGCAGAATTTTGTAAGCCAATAACAAGGAAGCCCCTAAAAGAAGTTTAAAGTGAAAACAACAGGATTTCTTCATGAAAATAGGAATTTCTGCACCAATATGAGGCTTACAAAAACCACCCAAACAGATTTCTGCATGAAAATCGGAATTATTTCAGCACCAATTACAGTGTTAACAAAAACCAATCAATCCTATGTTAGCAACCAGCTCCCGAGCTATCTCACCTATCCCAACCATTTTGAATAGGTCCCAAAGCTTACGCAACACCTCCTGCGGCGCCAAAACCACCGCCATGGGACCACCGCCAGGTCCCAAAGCTTACGCGACACCTCCTGCGGCGCCAAAACGACCACCATGGGACCACCGCCAGGTCCCATAGCTTATGTGACACCTCCTGCAGTGCCAAAATGACTGCCATGGAACCACCGCCAGGTCCCATAGCTTGCGCGACACCTCCTGTGGTGCTAAAACGACCGCCATGGGACCACCGCTAGGTCCCATAGCTTACGCGACACCTCCTACGGGTCCAAAATGACCGCCATGGGACCAACGCTAGGTCCCATGACTTAAGCGACACCTCCTGCGGGGCCAAAACGACTGCCATGGGACCACCGCTAGGTCCCATGACTTAAGCGACACCTCCTGCTGCAAAAAAATAAAAAAAATAAATGACCGGGGGAACAGCCACTAGGTCCCATGGGCTACCATTTAGCATAGGTTTCATTTGCGATTACTTTGCAAAATTCCGCGGGAATGTAATGGCGACGGAATTTAGCACTGGCGGAATTCCGCAATTCCGGTGGAACGGAATTTGCTCATTCCGATCATCCCTAGTAGTAACCGTTACATTCCGTCAGAATTCCACGTAATTCCACGTTCCGACGGAAAAATTTCAGTAATCTCAATTGAAACCTCATTTTTGATAAATCGTAGGCCATGGGACCTAGTGGCTGTTCCACCGTCTTTTTTTTTTCTTTTTTTTTTTGCAGCAGCAGGAGTTGTCGCGTAAGCCATGGGACCTAGAGGTGGTTCCACGGTGGTCATTATAAGTTTGGTTTGGAGCAGCAGGAGTTGTCGCGCAAGCCATGGGACCTAGAGGTGGTTCCGTGGCGGTCATTATAAGTTTGGTTTGGAGCAGCAAGAGCTGTCGCGTAGGCTATGGGACCTAAAGGTGGTTCCGTGGCGTTCATTATAAGTTTGGTTTGAAGCAGCAGGAGTTGTCGCGTAAGCCATGGTACCTAGAGGTGGTTCCACGGTGGTCATTATAAGTTTGGTTTGGAGCAGCAGGAGTTGTCGCATAGGCCATGGGACCTAGAGGTGGTTCCACGGCGGTCATTACAATTTTGGTTTGGAGCAGCAGGAGTTGTTGCGTAGGCTATGGGACCTAGAGGTGGTTCCACGGCGGTCATTACAATTTTGGTTTGGAGCAGCAGGAATTGTCGCGTAGGCTATGGGACCTAGAGGTGATTTCACGGCAGTCATTACAGTTACAATTGGTGCTGAAATAATTCCGATTTTCATGCAGAAATCCTGTTGGTTGTTTTTTGTTAAGCCTCTAATTGGTGCTGAAAATCCAATTTCATGAAGAAATCTTGTTGTTTTTACTTTAAGCTTCTTCTAGGGTCTTCCTTGTGATTGGCTTAAAAAAAATCCGCATTCCGACGGAATTACGCATAGCAATTCCGGAATTCCGTAGGAAGGGTATAGCAATTCTGTTCCGATGCGACAGAACGGAATCGCCAATTTCTGACCAGAATCGCGGAAAACAGAATTCTATGGAATGTGGTGAGCATCCCTAGTAGAATGCCTTTGGAATTTCACACATTAACACTAGAATTACCGAGTTTTCTACTTTCTGTTGCAAGGCTAGAGGTGTTATTCACTCCTGCTGAGATGTTCACAGGTCTTTAGGGTTGATTATCTTCAATCTATTGTTGTGCAAACCACCCATTACCTAAGGCCTTGCACATTTGTTTACACAAAGTAGCTGTGTGAGACTTGGATGGAAACCTTCAGACATGCCTGCCGTATCATATTACGTAGCACTGTACAGAGTATATTGTCTCATCACTAACTGTCCCTCAGAGTGGCTCAAAATCTAGTCCCTGTCATAATCATACAGTATGTCTATGTATGTATCATGTAGTGTATGTATCGTCATCTAGGGCCAATTTTATGGGGAAGCCAATTAACTTATCTGTATGTTTTTGGGATGTGGGAGGAAACCGGAGTGCCCGGAGGAAACCCACGCAGACACAGAACTCTGTTGCCGATTCATGCAGCAAAATGCAATCAGAGGGCAATTGGCACTTTTGGCAGTGTTCCATTGACATGACAAATGATGACAGACTGAGGCATTCCATTGCCATGGCATTGATGGCAGTATGGCAGATACTGTAATGCAATTAGGCTGGCTTTTCACAACATATGAATGCTGTAGAGGTGGCCAAAAGGTGTGATGCTGTCCTGTCGGAGGGAGAGAGGCTGGCAGAGAACGTGGTCATGAATCTGATGGAGCCATTTTTGGATGATGGGAGAAATGTCACGACGGACAATTTCTCTACTTCACTGTCACTGTTGCACAGACTGCTGCGGCGCAAAACAATGCTATTGGGCACGGTGAATAAAGTCTGGCGTGAACTTCCTCAGCTTGCAAAAGACACTGCACAGCGAGAGGTATTCTCCACTTCAGTGCTTAGACGTGGCAGTGTCTCCTTGACAATTTATGCACCTAAAAAAAACAAGACTGTGTGTGTTCTAAGTTCCATGCACCAAGACGTGACGATCGGTGACGGCAGAAAGAGGAAACCCAACACGATAACAGACTATAACCACATGAAGGTATGTGAATGTGTGTATAATTTTACCATGGCCGTTTCTAGGGCCGTGCAGGCGCCCTGAGCGCTGTTGGGAGGGGGGGGGGGGGGCGCTGTGATGGAGGGGGGAGCTGCAGCCGCGGGGAGGGCAGCCCGACCTCTCCCTCCCTTCCTCTCCCAGGACGCCCTCCGTGCTCCCCCCTCGGACTGCAAAGCAATGGGCAGGGAAGCGCTATACAAAACTACTCACCTCCCTGGTTCCAATCGCTGCTCTCTCGCCGCCAGTCTCCTCTCTGCACAGAGTAGACGCTGATACACACACAGGAAGCAGCGTGTGTATCAGCGTCTACTCTGTGCAGAGAGGAGACTGGCGGCGAGAGAGCAGCGATTGGAACCAGGAAGGTGAGTAGTTTTGTATAGCGCTTCCCTGCCCATTGCTTTGCAGTCTGAGCGGGGAGCACGGAGGGCGGCTGGGGAGAGGAAGGGAGGGAGAGGTTGGGCTGCCCTCCCCGCGGCTGCGGCTCCCCCCTCCATCATGGGGGGCACCTACCTAACCTATACTGGGGGGCGCCTACATATCTAACCTATCCTTGGGGGCACCTACCTATCTAACCTGGGGGGCAGCTACCTAATCTAACCTATACTGAGGGGGCAGCTACCTAATCTAACCTATACTGGGGGGCACCTACCTATCTAACCTATACTGGGGGGCACCTACCTATCTAACCTATACTGGAGGGCACCTACCTATCTAACCTATACTGGGGGGCAGCTACCTATCTAACCTATAGTGGGAACATTAACTTATCTAACCAGTGTTGGGGGCACCTACCTACCTACCTAGCTAGCCTATACAGGTGACAACTATACTGGCTACCTATATTGGAGGCACCTACCTAACTAACCTATACTGGGGGCATCTACCTATCTAACCTATGCTGGGGGCAACTATTCTGGCTACCTATATTAGAGGCACCCACCTAGCTAACCTGTACTGGGGGCAACTATACTGGCTCACCTATGCCTGGCTACCTATACTGGGGGGACCTATAGCTGGCTACCTATACTGGGGTACCTATTTTGGGCTACCTATACTGGGGGAATCTATACTGAGTGCAACTAGACCTGGCTAACCTATACTGCGGGCACCCATACCTTGCTTTGGGGGGGGCGCAATTTTTACACCCTCGCCCTGGGTGCATTTTAGCCTAGAAACTGCACTGAATTTTACACCAGTGCTCAGTGGCGTCGCTAGCGCTATTTTGGGGGGCCCTAGCGGACACCGCTGATATGCGGAAGTGACATCACTTCTGCATATTTGCGCCCGGCGCCCACTCTAACTGGTCAGGTCGCTGCTGGCTGCGAGGTGAGGGGCGCCTGTCACTCACTACCTAACGGGGGTCCCTGTCACTCACTATCTAACCTGGGGTCCCTGTCACTCACTATCTAATGGGGGTCCCTGCTGTCACTCACTACCTAACAGGGGTCCCTGCTGTCACTCACTACCTAACTGGGGTGCCAGTAATCAAAGAGACAATGCCCCGAAATAGATTAATTTCAATTATGCAACACCTTTGATTTGATGACAAGGACACGCGGGAAGAACGGCCCCGCTGTCACACACACCACCTCCCCCCCCCCCCCCCCCCCCGGCCGCCGCAGCTGTTCCCGCTGCCAGACAGCCAGCAGCGTCAGACCTCGATCAGCCGGCGACCAGTTAGAGTGGGCACAAGGACCTACCTAGCGGACACCGCTGATATGCGGAAGTGACATCACTTCCGCATATTTGCGCCTGGCGCCCGCTCTAACTGGTCGGGTCGCCCGCTGATCGAGGTCTGACGCTGCTGGCTGCGAGGTGAGGGGGCGCCTGTCACTCACTACCTAACGGGGGTCCTTGTCACTCACTATCTAACCTGGGTTCCCTGCTGTCACTCACTATCTAACGGGGGTCCCTGCTGTCACTCACTACCTAACTGGGGGTCCCTGCTGTCACTCGCCAGCAGCATCAGACCTCGATCAGCGGGCGACCCGACCAGTTAGAGCGGGTGCCAGGCGCAAATATGCGGAAGTGATGTCACTTCCGCATATCAGCGGTGTCCGCTAGGTAGGTCCTAGCGCCCACTCTAACTGGTCGCCGGCTGATCGAGGTCTGACACTGCTGGCTGGGCGGGGCGCACAGGTGCCCCGATCTCCAAGGACCCAAGGAACGCCCCTGCCAGTGCTACAATGTTTTCTGATGTGTACTATACAGGCCTATAGAAAAAAAAGCACATATACTCATGTCTCTCTCTCTCTCTGCTTTTACAGTGTGGTGTAGACGTGTTGGACCAAATGGCACGGATGTATTCCGTAAGAGCAGCAACACGCAGGTGACCAGTAGCAGTTTTTTACAATATGCTGGACCTGGCGGCGGTGAATGCCTACATTTTGTACAAGGCATGTACAGGGTGGACAGGCAAAAGAAGATTGTTTCTGAGTCTTCTAGCTAAGGAACTCCGTTGCCGATTCATGCAGCACAAGGAAATATTGGCACAAAGGCGGGCTGCTGAAGCTGTTGCAGCTGCTGTGCCAGGGACTGTACAGACAACACAGTGCCAGGTGCAAGAGAGCTGCAGCAGGAATCGCAGCAGGTTTACCTGTGCAACATGTCAAAAATTCACCTGTGCCAAATGCAGGGACGATGGACACTGGGTCTGCAAACGCTGTAAACTCTGTAAAGTTTGAAACACTGAAAAAGAAAACAGAATTTTTGGTTTTGCGCGATCGTGAATTTTCACGTGAAACGATAACGTTTTCGCGCGCAAACGAGATTTTTTGCGCGAAACTAATATCTATAAACGTTATCGATACACACCAAGCCGCTCACTCCGCTCCTCCAATGAACTTCGCCTGACCATCCCCCGCATAACCCAGTCCCATGCACGCCTCCAGGACTTCTCAAGAGCCGCTCCAACACTATGGAACTCCCTACCTCCACCCATTAGGGCAGCCCCATCCTTCAACACCTTCAAGAAGGCCCTCAAAACTCACCTTTTCACTCTGGCCTACCACCCCTCACAATTGCTCTAAACCCACAGCTGAACTCTGGTCCCCTACCTCTCGTGTCCCTACCTCTCCCTCTAGATTGTAAGCCTTTGGGCAGGGTCCTCCTCCTTTTGTGTCCTACCTGATCATGCACCTCCATTACTGTGAACCTATGCTATGCATTTGAGTGAACCTAACTTGCCTAATCTCCATGCTCCCATCCAGTGACTGACTAAGCATTACCTTGTACTCATACTGTGCTGTGTGATCTCCATGCTCCCCTCCAGTGACTAAGCATTACCTTGTACTCATACTGTGCTGTGTGATCTGGTTTTCTTGTATTCCTGTATTGTCATATTGCTGTATGTCACCCCTAAATATTGTCTGTAACCTAAATTATTATTCAGTGCTGCATAATATGTTGGCGCTTTATAAATACAATAAATAATAATAATACCTCTCGCTGTGCAGTGTCTTTTGCAAGCTGAGGAAGTTCACACCGGACTTTATTCACCGTGCCCAATAGCATTGTTTTGCACTGCAGCAGTCTGTGCGACAGTGACAGTGAAGTAAAGAAATTGTCCGTCGTGGGTTTATATAAATATCATATGTATTATGGCAATGACAAACCTTAGCAGACTTTGTGGGTCCAGCTTGCGCAGTGAAGCACGAGTGACTTGCTACTGCACTGGGCACTCCCATGACCTCTACCCACACAGTGCACATTGAAACACCAATAAAAGCCCCTTGATTACAGTATCAGTCTGGCACACAAAGAACAGAACTCTCTGGTTGTGGGGGATGTGAGGTAGAGTAAACAAATGCTCAGGCCTCACAGGTAATGGTTGTGTTTTCAGAACAAAAGAAAGAGAACAATGGAGCTGATGGCATGTTAAAAAACTCAGCAGGGATGCTACTAGGTGTGAGCTGTGGGGAATTAACGCAAATTTGCGCAGCCCTGGTAAATCTAGTGTTAAAGGATACCTGAAGTGACATGTGACAAGTGACATGATGAGATAGACATGTGTACTGTATGTACAGTGCCTAGCACACAAATAACTACCGTATGCTCTATTCCTTTTTTTCTTTCTCTGCCTGATATCAGGTATGTAAGTGGCTGACTCAGTCCTGACTCATTTCTGACTCAGACAGGAAGTGACTACAGTGTGACCCTCACTGATAAGAAATTCCAACTATTAAACACTTTCCTAGCAGAAAATGGCTTCTGAGAGCAAGAAAGAGGTAAAAAAGGGGAATTTCTTATCAGTGAGGGTCGCGCTGTAGTCACTTCCTGTCTGAGTCAGGACTGAGTCAGCCACTTACATACCTCATATTTAACTCTTTCAGGTAGAGAAAGAAAAAAAGGAACACAGCATAGTTATTTGTGTGCTAGGCACTGTACATACCCATGTCTATCTCATCATGTCACATGTCACTTCGGGTATCTTTTAAAGATTCATAAACAAAATGATCTATTCCTAAAAAAAGGTTTTTCAGTTGTGATATTTTGGTATTCTAGTCTAGAGGATCTTTCTGATTACACCTATAGAGGTCCACAATAATACAACTTTACCTGGGCTGCCTGGAAGCTGCACATCTCCTTTCTGCTTCTGGCTGTTATTGCTATTATATAATGATATATACAATACAAACATATAGCAAATAATTACCGAAGAAAAAAAGTGTGGCCTTAGCTCTATCCTGGGGATGCTCATTCCCATTCTGCAGAAATCACATTTCCACATTTCCAATTGCAAATCAGAAAACAGAAATCGAAAATCGGATTTCTGTGGAAATACCCCATTAACACAACTTTGTAATTTTAGCCAAATCACAGAACTCAGAAAGCATTGGACCAATCAGAGAATGCCGAGTTAACTCGGAAGTATTTGGCCAATCAAAGAATGCAAAAAATAACTAAAAAAAACTCATCGGAATAAGAAATGAAAATCGTAAACCCACGGAATTGGTAATTGCCATTTCCGGAAATTGGAATTTGCGTGCAATTGGAAATCAGCATTTCCGGCCATCCCTAATTTATAGTGACTCTAAAGTGAGTGGAATGCGGAGGCTGCCCTCTCCATTCTCTGATAAACAACACCAGTGTATACCAGTGCGTACATTTATAAGCACTGCAAGGAAAATTAGGTGCAAGTAGAACATCGGTAATTTTACCAAATACAGTGGCGGGGACATCTCATACTTTATTGGGTGCCTCCGGCACCTAAACTACCTGCAGTAGCTACTAATTGCTGCTAATCCCCGTTGTATATCTTGCATCCCCCTTGTGCCTTGTTATATCCCTGTTGAGTCCCCCTTGTGCCTCTTGTGTCCTCCTTTTTCCTCTTGTGTCTTCTTTGCATCTCTTGCATCCCCATGTGTGTTATGTCCCTTTTGAGTCCCCCTTGTATCTCTTGTGTCCCCATTGTTTACCTCTTGTACCTCTTGTGCCCCCCTTTTGTCCCCTTATAACTCTTGTACCCCCTTGTTTTGCTTCCTGCTTGTGTCCCCCTGAGACCCCCTTCCGTGTACTTTTTTTGTCCCCTCCCCTACTATGCTCCCTTAGTCCCATGCACAGTGCAGAGTATAATGCACACTGAAGCAGCATGTGTCTAACCTGTTCGGGCGCCTCCATGTAATGAGCAATGTCTTCTCTCCCTCTCGGCTTCCACTAGTGTCTGCTTCCCCTGGTTGCGCCATTACATGCAACAGGCAGTAGGGGAGGCACCCAAAGTAGCTAAGCAGTGCTGGCATCACAATAATCGGCAAACCGATCATTGCGCTAAACCAGCTACTTCGCTATGGAAAACTGTGAGGGAGAAAATACATTGTCCATAACTTGGAGGTTCCCGGGGTAGATGTGATACGCTCCACTGCTTCCCTGTGCATTACTCTCACTCTAAACACAGAGAGTCCCTGCCAGGTAATTGCTTCAGGTCAGCGGCTGTTCATATCTCCAGGCGTTCATAAGTCGGGGACTCTATGTATTTGGTTCATAAGGCGCACTAACTTTTTCTCCACCATTTTGCAGAAGACAGAATGCATCTTATGGTCTGAAAAATATGGTAATATTTACTTAAATCAGATTTAAAAAAAAACAAACGGGGCGGAGCGCAACATGGCCGCGTGAGGTTGTGTATTTCCTGAGCTCCCGGCCACTTGATGGAAAAGCACGATATTGATGCCTCTATTTCACCCCTTTTAATATTTTAATGTGGTATGGCAAGCAAGAGTAGACGCAGAGCATCTAAAAAGAACCTACCCAAGACAGATAAAGCGTCCAGAGATCTTCTACAACAGTTCTTCACTCCGAGGGCAACAAGGAGTACCTCATCTAAGATGGCCGACACGCCCGCTCTGGGCCCTTCTCCCACTAGCTCTCCGGGCTCTTCAGTGGGTAACCGAGCCCTGGAGGAACTCTGGACTTATTTAAAAGGCATGCCGACGAAAGAGGACATGCAGCAGCAGACGGAGAGCATTGTTTGCTCCACTAAAGCAGAAATTGCATCGCTGCGCTCAGATATTTCTTCCGCGGTACAACGGATATCGGGCCTAGAGACCGAGGTGACTAAGCTAAAAACGGAAGTAACCCAACTCCGCGAAGCTAACGACCGTCAAGCGCTGCTCCAGAGTGACATGAGGGCCCAAATAGAAGACCTTCAGAACCGGAGCCGCCGTAATAACATACGGATACGGGGCCTTCCGGAAGCCACAAGATTGGAAGACTTACAGCCTTCCCTGCAGGCCATCTTTAACGAACTCCTCAATAGACCCGTCGACACCTCTATTAAGATGGACCGGGCTCATCGTGCGCTGCGTCCGCAGCCAAAGAACACAGAACCCCCGAGGGACGTGATCTGCAAAATCCACGACTACGCAATTAAAGATCGCATCATGGCAGCAGCACGCTCCACGGGCGCGGTGGACTTTGACGGTGCCTCCATTACACTGTTCCAGGACCTCGCTCCCTTCACTCTGGCTCAAAGGCGTGCCCTGAAGCCGGTCTTATCCGCTCTGCAACGGGCCGGGGCGACCTACAATTGGGGTTTCCCCTTCCAGCTCCACGCGCGTTTGGGATCTAAATCCTTTGCTCTCCGGCACCCCAGGGACCTCCCGGATTTCTTTAATACCCTAGGAATTGATTCGGTTCCGGTACCGGAGTGGAACCCCGATAGCAGAGATTTTGCCCTTCCTCAGCGAGTACGCAGGCCAAGGAACTTACAATCGACCCAGGACGCTCCTGAGTAAGTACTGCTATGTTATACTCTCCCCTTGGAGCTAAAGATGACCCAGACACCCTTTACTCTCCACAGTCGTTTTGGCGACTCTGACTGACAATGGAGCGGAGGTTTCTCCCCCCTGTCCCCCTAAGACAATGTCGCCATACCGCTACCTGCCCTCTCCCCCTGCCCTCCTATAGACTTTTATTTTGACCCCTCAGCTGAAGGCCATCTTTGTTGGAAACACGTCAAGATTGACCCTTCTCGATATGTGAAAACGCCTTCAAACAATTGGACTTCCAGCACCCTTCATCACTGATATAAGGCATTTTGCACGAAACGTCCTTCTCTCCGAACACAAGATTTATCCTTTTTTACTTCCATAGAGCTCTATGTTTCTAACTTAAGAAAGCTTCTGCTACGGTCTGCTTTATTTCTATCATATTAAGCAAAAGGTGGACGTACTATCTTTACTGTGTATATGTATTCTCCCCATGTTGGGGAAGGGTCAAAAGTCTTAGATTTCATGAGAGGTCTTATAGCATGTGATAATGTGTAGGAGGGTTTCCAAGAGGGAATGGTTAGCTTTATTTCAATAGTTGGGGGCGAAAGGGGGTATGGTACCTGGACTCACGTGGCGGGATGGAGGGAGGGGACGAGAATTCCTATGTACGCAATATCGCCTTGAGTATTACAATGCTTAGGCTGGTGCTGGGAGGTATGGGTCATCCTGTTACTCTTATATGCAATTGTTATATTTGTTTTAAAAGTTCATACCATACTCTATTTCTAGTCGTGAATTGCCCTATCTAGTGGGGTCCTTTGATTTTGATTTGACTTACTTATGTGCCCTACTTGATTGATACTCGCTGGGGTCCCGGTGTGGGGACCCCCCTGGCGCGTGACCGCTGGGACAGCCTGGGGAGGCTCTGCCTGCTGTCACCATGCTAGTGTGTTACGTGGACACACTGGCGGCTCGATCCCCCCCCTGGCTTTAGCCTTATTATCATTGCGGGGTCCGCGCCTGGGGGCTACCTCACGGGGGCACCTGTGGTTCATAGCCTTAATTCCTCATTTGAGTAGATGGGGGTTATGGGATTAGGCTTAATTCTCTACTGTTTAATACAATGTTTTGTTTAGAACCTGTGGCCGGGAGGGATGGAACTCGTTCTCCGTGAGAAGGTTCGTTCCCTTCCCCCTCCCCCTTCGGACCAGGGGAAAAATTATCTTCCTCTTTCTTTTTAAGACAGAGGAGACTGGTCTAATGTGGGTGATGCTACCTGTGGGGGCCCCCCTCTACAGGTGGCATACAATGGAGCTATTGCTCCAAACTTTACTTCTCTTATTCTTCTTTCCCATCTCTACTTTCTCTTTATACCTTCTATGCACACTTGCTCTACTTTTTCTCATATGGCCTGTTCGTGTGTTGAGTTCCGCAGAGATTTCTTGGCGTGGTCCCCCTGCAGGACGCCATGACTTCGCTTAAAGTACAGACGCTTAACGTCAGGGGCCTTAATATCCCCGAGAAGCGATCCGCCTTATTAGCAGAATTACATCGTAATAGAATCCAAGTTGCATTCATTCAAGAGACCCATTTCCGAGGTGCAGATCATCCTCGTTTGGGCAACCGACGCTTTCCTCAGGTATTTCACAGCACCTCGAAAAACTCAAAAACTAAAGGAGTGTCAATATTACTTTCTAGTACAATATGTTTGTCCCAAGTACAGCAAACTTCAGATGCAGAGGGCAGATTTCTCATGGTGAAGGGCCTGCTGAACAATCGCATGATCACTCTGGGCTCGTTCTACGCCCCTAACACTGGCCAACAGACATTTCTAGAACAATTCCTCCTGGAGCTGGACTCCTTTGCGGAGGGGGACCTGATTTTGGGAGGAGATCTCAATGTAGCACTGAATCCTTCACTGGACACATCCTCCGGTAGAGCAGCGTTGCCCTATAGAATCACTAACAAATGCAAACTCGCCCTTAAAGATAGGCAGTTGGTTGATCTCTGGAGGATCTGTAATCCATTGGAACGGGATTATACCTACTTCTCTAGCCCCCATGGAGTTTATTCCCGCATTGACTACATACTAGTATCTCATAACTTATTATCAGTGGTCTCTAAAGCCCACATAACCTCTTGTGCTATCTCGGACCACTCCCCGGTTGAGGCCACATTCAATATTCTAGAGGGTAGACAATATCCAACTTCATGGCGACTGAACACCTCTCTCTTGAAGGACCAAGTTGTGGCCTCTAAGGTGGAAAGAGCCTTGAGGTCCTACTTTACAACCAATACTACTGAAGGGGTCTCTCCAATGTCTATTTGGGCGGCGCATAAATGCGTAATTAGAGGTGTACTTATGAAGGAGGGGGGTAGGATCAAACGGGAGAGGAATGAGGCAATTGATAAATCACTACACGAAATACACAGGTTGGAGCTCATACATAGAGGATCTCTTTCCAGACCTGATCTTGAGGCTCTTACAGCCGAACGTGAGAAATTAAAATCCCTGCTATTTTATAAAGCCCGCTTTGCCGCTACGCGATGCAAGCGCCACTACTACGAATATGGCAATAAATGTAGTCGCCTGCTAGCCCGAGCCCTCAAAACCCAACAGACTTCAAATTACATACCCCATATACAGGACACCACCAAGGAGCTTCACCACAGATCCCTATCCATAGCACGAATCTTTCGAGATTATTATAAATCGCTTTATAACCTGCCAGGGGAGGGGTCCGAGAGGGCCCGGTCCGCTCTTTCCCGCAAAATTACAGAATACATAAGGGCTTCGGGTATGCCCACTTTATCAGAATCTGAAATAAAAGAACTTGAAGAACCACTAACCTTAGATGAGCTCAGAGTGGCTATCGCTCAATCTCCATCTGGTAAGGCCCCAGGTCCTGATGGCTTTTGCCTGGAATACTATAAAAAATTTCTAGAAGTCCTCCACCCTTCCTTACTAAAGGCCCTTAATTCTCTCACGGATCCAGATTCTCCTACCTCCTTCCCAAAAGATATGCTTATGTCTCATATTACAGTGATACATAAACAGGGGAAAGATCCTAACCTATGCCCTAATTACCGCCCTATATCCCTACTCAATATAGATTTGAAACTATTTGCAAAAATTCTGGCCAATAGGTTATCTCCCTTGATGTCCCAGCTGGTCCATTTCGACCAGGTGGGCTTTATTCCTACAAGAGAAGCCCGGGACAACACGATTAGAACTCTGGCGGTGGTTCATTGGGCACGATCGAAGGCCTTACCAATGATGCTACTGTCTACTGATGCGGAGAAGGCCTTCGATCGTGTTCATTGGGAATTTATCAAAAACACGCTAAGTCACATTGGCTTGTCACATAACATGCTTACTCACATCATGGCACTCTATTCCACCCCTACAGCAAGGGTTAAGGTCAATGGTGAACTCTCGGAATCCTTTGATATCTCAAATGGAACGCGTCAGGGGTGTCCCTTGTCACCCTTCATCTTTGCACTATCCCTAGAGCCATTACTCCGTAGAATCAGGACAAACCCGGATATCAGGGGGATTACGTTTCCTTCATCAGAGCATAAAATAGCCGCCTATGCGGATGATCTCCTCTTCTATATCACCGCTCCCCATACCACAGTTCCAAATCTCCTTAAGGAGTTCTCTACTTATGGCCACTTAGCCAATTTGAAAATTAATTATGACAAATGTGAAGCTCTTAATGTGGGCCTTGACCCAGCAACACAATTAAACCTTCAGGCCAATTTTGCATTTAAGTGGGCACCCAAAGCTATTTCCTATTTGGGCACTAAGATTCCGAGCACCCTGACCGAGATATTTAGACTTAATTATGTACCGCTCCTTGCCACAATCCGCTCTGATTTACAAAAATGGGACATGGCTAGGTTTTCTTGGTTTGGCCGAGTTAACATACTCAAAATGAATGTACTCCCACGTTTCCTGTACATCTTTCAAGCCCTACCAGTCAGGGTCCCAGTGTCTTTCTTTCGCGAAATACGTAAATGCCTCCAGAGATTTATTTGGAGGGACAAACCCCCTAGAATAAAATATGCCTTAACCACACTACCTAAAGATCAGGGAGGAATGGCGGTGCCAAATCTGCAACTATATTTCACAGCTGCCACATTGGTCCGCATAGTAGATTGGCATCGCCATGGTCAAATGAAACAGTGGGTTGGGATGGAGCGGGACCTAGCTCACCCCTTTCTTAGTAGCTTACCCTGGACAAACAAAACTCCCCCTGCATCTGATTTGACATACCCCTTGATATCGGACACGATAAAATTATTTCGTAAAATTAATAAGTCCAATCAGCTCTCCCTTTATCCATCCCCAATGATCCCTCCCTTAAATAACCTGGGTTTCCCACCCGGCATAATTCGCTCAGCGTACCAACACTGGAGAGGCACTCACATATTACGGGCTCATCACCTAATTAGGGGGGGATCTTGGCTGCCCCTTACTGACATAGAGGCTAAACTACAACTTTCCTCCCTGGACCCATGGTCCTTACTGCAATTTCAACATTACTTACTCAGCCTGGGGGACAAACGTAGCTTGAGTCGGGATCTCTCGCCATTTGAGCTGCTATGCGATGGGGAGGGATATGTCACCAAGGGAATTTCACAAATATATACTATGCTTATTACAAATACGGTGATTACTAACTCTCTGAAATCAAAGTGGGAAACATCCTTGAACCAGAGCTTCACGGATGCTCAGTGGCGAAGGATCCTCATTATGGCTCATAAATGCTCCACTTCCGCCCGTATACAGGAGTCAGGCTACAAGATCCTAACGCAATGGTACTACACCCCAGACAGACTCCATCGAATCTTCCCGAGCTCTAGTCCCCTCTGTTGGAGATGCTCGTCTCATACCGGTACCTTGGTACATATATTTTGGAGCTGTCCGGCCATTGGACCATTCTGGGATTCTGTAAAGGCCATCACTACACAGGTAACGGGAGTAGAGACCTCTGAGGACCCTTCCTACTATTTATTACATAATTCACCAAGGCGACTTGGGAAATACAAAAAGTCACTCTCTAAACATTTGTTGAACGCAGCACGCATACTTATAGCTAGACACTGGAAGTCCCCGCAGACCCCGTCAATCGCAGAATGGTTACAGGAGATTAAATTTATTCAACAAATGGAGGACTTAACGCAATCTATTCAGTTGAGAAATGAACAGTTCCCTTCGGACATGGAGGCCCTGGTTTGAGTTTACTGAATCAGATGATTACAAACGATTCTTAGGGTAAACAACATACTGAAGCAAATTATCCCGTACCCTGGCGTTATATGGGCGTCTTATCTCTCTTTGTCATGTTGGGGGACTGAGATCTTAAGAACAAATGGACATGCCTGCGGAACTCTTTACACTCTGAGCCGGCCATACTCCTCTCTTCTTCTTTCTCTCTATTCTTCTCTTACTACTTTTCCTTTTCTTCTTCTTTCTTTCTTTGTTGTAGTATTCATTGCCTCTCCTCTATTTCCCTCTTTCTAATATTTCACTTGCTCTACCAGGGATGTAAATAGCTATCCGGACCCAGGGTCCGAGGGATGTAGCCATTTAAGGGAGTGCCTGGGTGTATGTTCCCTCTGGGCCCCAGGTACTCCTAAGGCATTAATAAAGAACGACTTTCACTCGGATCTCCTGACTATACACATGTGTGGCAGACTTGTGTTCTATAATCACCTATTTTATGCTTAACGCTTATATGAGTATAATAATCCCTGTCATGTCCAGCTCACCTTACTCTCAATGTGTTATATATGTAGCCGCTTGGTGGCACTGGTTTGTCACCCTACCTATGTACCCTTAAATATATGTACCTGATGCATTGAGATGTTTGCTTTGATATTTCTTGATGTTGTAAAATTATTTTCAAAATAAAAATCTTTAAAAAAATAAAAAAAAACAAACAATGAGAACTCCAATGAGTTTTGGTTCACCGTGAGCTTGCAGGTTAGTCTGTGCCTCTGGGAGTTTCAAGTCCTACTCCATAGAGCCAAATTAATACATGCCATGCACTGATGAGAATCAATCAGTCCGAAACAGTCTGTATGCATGTTGGATTATTTTGGCTCGGTACACTTAACAAGCTGATACATCATTGCATTCCAGCAGGTCTGGACTCTGGAGGTGTGATTAGCTTTGAAGGGCAACAATGGTTGATTTGCGTATATTCAGCAGTGATGCTCTGGGAGACATCTCTCAAGCTCACTCCAACCTGAATTATCGCAAATACTTTCTGTTTTAGGAAAGCAAACAGTTTTTTTCTATAGCATTTTAGTAAGGGGGCTTTTTGGACCATTGTAGCCCCTTACACACTCCAATTAGTTCTTGTTCACCATGAGCTTGCTGGTTAGTTTTTACAAAAATGCACTGTATTTTCACATAATGATTAGTTTTCTTCAAAAGAGACACTTTCATGAAAAGATGCTTTCTTGTGTGCAAATATGAAAAGAAAATTAAGGGAGAGTGTTTTGTGACGCTAATATGGTTATATTTACATAAAGCAATCTAACACAGAGATACTACTTAAAGAAGCAGTATGCAATTAGGGATGCAATTGTGTGACTTTATAGATACTCTATCAATTAATGTATTCCAGGGCCACTAGGATCACAAGTGACTGGACTTCCTGGGCCAAAAGGAGAACAAGGACCACCAGGACCAAAAGGAGAGAAAGGAGACAGTGGAGTTTTAGGTAAAAAAAAGAGAGCGAGAGAGGACTTTGTTTTATTTATTTCCAAAGTGATTTTTTCTTGTCATACAAATAATCTGTGACATTTTATGTCAATAATGTTTATTAACCATTTCAGCTCGCCAGTTGTTTTCACTTTATGGATGAGAGGAATTTTCACATTTCAGCGCTCCTCCCTTTTATGCTCCAAAAACTTTATCACTGCTTACCACAACAAAATGATCTATACCTTGTTTTTTTTGCCACCAGTTAGGCTTTCTTTGGGTGGTACTTTTTGCTAATAATTATTTTATTCTAAATGCATTTTAATGGTAATAATAAGAATCAAATGTAAAAAAATAATTAGTTCTCAGTTTTTAACCACTATAGTTTTAAAATAAAATGTGCTATGGTGTGGATAAAAATATTATTTTCACATTTGTCCTGATTTTTGCAATGTTTAAATTATATCCCGCCCTAGTTCAATGTATGTGTAATGATCCGCGCTGCTGTCTGCATAGGCAGACAGCTGTTTGACCATTGTTTAGGTCTGAGTGCTGCAGGTCTCTGGAAAAGAGACCTGTCTTCACTCTGTAAGTTTCAGAGTTGCTTTGCTGGTGAGGAATTTGCATACACTTGTCATGCAAATTGCTTAGCTGCTTCCTCTGATGGCTTGCAGTATAAATACCTTTTGCTCCCAGAATTCCCTGCTGGTCATGATGTTTTTTTCTTGCTAACTCACCTGGAGTCTCAGCCCTCTGCTCATTGTTGGTTATTATTGCTAGCTTAGAGTAGATACCCTTTGGGAGTTCTCCTTGCATTCCTGTTTAGTGCAGTCAGGATTGTGTATATTTGTACTGCCTATTCTGTCGTGTCTTGTTCTTGGATTGCGCTGTCGCCAGCGGTTGGCGGTAGCGAATCGTTCTGACTTTCCTTTGGGATTGTCTTGTCGCCAGCGGTCGACAGGAAATCGTTTTGTCGCAATCGCCCTAGCGCTAGTGGCTGTGGTTCCTTCTGTACTCTTTCTAGGAGTGTAGGCCAGAGCTGCGGTTGCTACTGGTTACTCCTTCTGTCTGTCTTGTCTGGAACGAAGGCTCGGTGAGGTAACCGTTTAGCAAGCGTTCGCCTTCTCTATTCATTTTTGTGTTTCATTGGTTAGTTAGGGTTGTCGCGTTTTTTCTCTGTTGCGCTTTTCGTGCTGAGACCGCGCCATTAGCGTGTTTTGTCGTTGTTGCACTTTTCGTGCGGCGACCGCGCTTAGCGAGTGCGTTTGTTATTTTCCTTGCCGTTCTGATCATTGTTATTTTCTGTGTCTTTCTCGCAACACTTGTGCTCTGTCTCTACTCGGTCTTGTGTCACTGTTGGCAATCGCCACTCTTGCGATTGCGTTCCCACTTGGTTTCCGCTGTTGTGTGTTCACCGTCGCCGGGTGGCGACTAGATTGGTGGACACACATACATTCTGTCTCTGTGCTCACTTTCTCTCTACAGGTGCATTGCACCAAAGCTGGGTTCTGTCGTTTTATACACTTGTGGAGGACTTCTGCAGTGTCAGCGCACATCTTATGCGCTGACCACGGAGATAATTCCACAATTGTTACAGTATGGCAAAAATGTTATATTTGGAAATAAAGGTGCATTTTTTTAGTTTGACATCCCTCACTAACTACAAGCTCATAATTTAATTGTTTGGGTCTTTTTATTAAAATTAATGTATGCAGATGTATTTTTTACTATTTGGCCACAAGATTTCTTGGCGCATTATTTCCTATCACCGCACTATGCTACGCTAAACAGGCAGTAATGCATGGACGTGTTACTCCAAAAGAAACAATGACGCAGGCATCTCATTGATACCGGCAATAATTGACAAGGAAACTCAGATTGATGAATGGGAACTGCGTTCCCATTCATTCATCTCCCCTCTAACGATCAGTGGTCGGAGCAAGCTGGAGTGTTTGGCGGCACGATCAAAACACATTGTCGCTCCTACATCTACTGAGAATGATCACTGTTTTTGAACAAAAGGAACAACCCCTAGTATTTTACTGTGTGTGTTACCAGATAAGAATGTACCTGTAAAGGTAGCCATACATCTCTCGACTTAGCAGTCGATCGACCATCCAATTCAATAAATCTTATTGGATGAAAATCGGTAATGAATAGCAAAGCTTCCATACGTGGTATGGCCATCAAAATTGCTAGATATGTTAAGTAGAATAGAAGGTACAAAAATAATTTTTCAAAAACACCTTGTGGTTTTTAAGAAATTAGATTTTAGAATCGCAACGGAAAAATCGTTTTTAAACTAATTTTTCGGAGTTTAAAAACCATTTTTCTTTGCATTTTTAAAATCATTTTTTTCAAAAACGACAAGGTCTTTTTGAAAAATTATTTTTTACTTGTATTCCCTATTCTCCACAACATGTCCAGCAAGTTTGGTAGCAATAGCAGGTATGGGGCTTTGCTATTCACCACTAAAGCCGGCACAAAATGAAGTTAAAATTATGATAAAACACATACGAAATTATGAATGGTAATACAAAATCAGTTTGATGTCCAAATCATAATTACACATAGGCGTAATCGCCAAAATTTACACAAAATTTTGAGCAATCGTATTTAGCTGATTACAACCATCGCTACAGATAAGATAACTGACTCCCCAAAATTGCCCTTAAAGCATGATTAACATGTACACAATGAGAATTAGATTGTGAGCTCCTCTGAGGGAGAGGTAATACAAAACAGGATTAGAGCAGGCACGCCATCACTATCTTCTGGGTGCTTGAAGGGGTGACATAGGCAATGTGGTTAGCCGCACACCTCAAGAAAGGGAGACCCTGTGAAGTTCCCAAAACAATTGTTGGACTAAACATGGTTAATGGCACAATAAAGAGTGTGCTGTTCCAGTACAAAACTGGCGTGCTAATGAAATGTGTTTCTGTCTGAGAGCCAGTTAAGGCTCATACACACGTCCAACTTAATGCACAACCAACCACACAACATGACCAACCATACAACAAGTTGTTTGCATGACAAGTATGTACACACACGCAAACCAACTAAACACCCAATTTACTTAAATACTATGCGTGCAAGCTAAATGACAAACTGCAGAACATGTCTGCATTCAAAAACAACAAAGTTGTTCAAAAGACTTGTACACACATTCCAACCTGCATAATAGTTGTTCAGATTGATCCTCTTGGTTGGATCTGGAAAACATCCTGTTATCAGTTGGTCATCTGGTTGTTTGCCAGCCGTGCACCCACTTACCCAACTTATCTTCCAACAGACCATGTTTAAAAGGTAGTTGGACAGATTTTTGGTAGGTGTATATGAGCCTTTAGGGACATGACTATATACTCTGTAATGTTTTGCAGAAGGTGTCAGAATTACATTAATAAAATAAACATTGTTTTTGCTTTGAAGCTTTTAATACCAATGTCTCTCTCTCTCCAGCACTCGAGTCAATGAAGCAGCAAATCAGTATTTTGGATTCACGATTGTCAACCCTGCAGACAAGCCTAGATACCAAGGTGGAAGGTCTGAAAAAAGGTCAGTAGAATACTTTTTGATTTTTTTTTTTTGATTTTGTATTTCATGTAGAATGCCTTTGGAATTTCATACATTAAGATTAATAAACAAAATTATCTACCGTATTCCTGAAAATGTTTTTCAGTTGTAATATAATTTGGTATTCTAGAGGATCTTTCTGATTACACCTACAGAGGTCCCCAATAATAACTTTACCTGGGCTGGAAGCTGCACATCTCCTTTCAGCTTCTGCTGTTATTGCTATTATATAATGATATATACAATACAAACATACAGCAAATAATTACTGAAGAAAGAAAGTGTGGCCTTAGCTCTATCCTAGGGATGCTCATTCCCATTCTGCAGAAATCACATTTCCACATTTACGATTGGAAATCTGCATTTCTGATTGAAAATCAGAAAACAGAAATCAAAAATCGGATTTCTGTGGAAATACCCCATTAACACAACTTTGTAATTTTAGCCAAATCACAGGACTCAGAAAGAATTGGACCAATCAGAGAACACAGAGTCAATGCGGAAGTATATGGCCAATCAGAGAATGCAAAAAATGACCCCCCCCCCCCAAAAAAAAAACGAATTAAAATCGGAAGTAAATATCAAAAATCTACGGAATTGGTAATCGCCATTGCCGGAAATTGGAATTTGCATGGAATTGGAAATTGCCATTTCCGGCCATCCCTAATTTATAGTGAATCTAAAGTGAGTGGAATGCGGAGGCTGCCCTCTCCATTCTCTAATAAACAACACCAGTGTATACCAGTGCGTACATGTATAAGCACCGCAAGGAAAATTAGGTTCAAGTAGAATATCGGTAATTTTACAAAATACAGTGCCAGGGCCATCTCATACTTTATTGGGTGCCTCCGGCACCTAAATTACCTGCAGTAGCTACTAATTGGTGCTAATAACAAAGGCACCTATGAGAGCATCCATAGTATGGGTGGGTAGGGTTAAGCATTGATGAGGGGGTTCTTTCTTAGGATAACCATAGCCAATATTTTATTATAGCCTAACCTAACCTTATCCTCACTCAGAGCCCTCCCTCTACCGATACCTAAAACCTAGCCACCCCCACTCTGATGCCTAAACCTAACCACCCCCTCTTATGCCTAAACCTAACCACCCCCCTCTGATGCCTAAATCTAACCACCCCCTCTTATGCCTATACCTAACCACCCCCCTCTAATGCCTAAACCTAACAACCCCCCTCTGATGCCTAAACCTAACCACCACCCTCTGATGCCTAAACCTAACCACCCCACTCTGATTCCTATACCTAACCACCCCCCTCTGATGCCCTGCTACAATACATTACCGTACACCTCTTGCTGTGTTAACAAGGATAAACAAGCTCTCCCAATAGAGTGTACTGGTGCACTGTAGCTGCCAGACACATTTACAAAGCACAGACTGGTTACACATGCCTGATGTAATGCTGATGATAGAAAAGTATATCCTAGCCATCTGCATCACTTCCTGACTAGCAGGTGAAGCTGGCTTTGCCAATGTTGTTCTAAAGAGAAACCGTAACCAAGGATTGAACTTCATCCCAATCAGTAGCTGATATCCCCTTTCCCATGAGAAATCTATTCCTTTTCTCAAACGGATCATCAGGAAACTCTGTATGGCTGATATTCTGGTGAAACCCCTCCCACTGTGTGATATCAGCACCAGGGTGCTGACATCACACTATGGAAGCCTTGTTGTATTGTGGGAAATAACAGCTGTTTCCAACTGCCAAAAATGCATCATCTCTTTCCACAGACATCACCTGCCAGCAGTAAAGATGTTGCCATGTGATATATGTCAGAATGTAAATCAGGGAGAGGAAAGATTTTACAATGGGCAAACATTGACTAAATCATTTCTAAATAATTATTGTAAAAATTGTTCATAACGTTATTTTCACTGCAGTTCCTCTTTAGTTTTTTTTTTCTTAAAGTGTACCCAAGACGACATGTGACATGATGAGATAAACATGTGTGTGTACTGTGCAAAACATATTAATAGTTATATTGGTAGGTGAACAGAGGCGCCAGAAGGATAAAAGTAGATACAATTTTTAAAAAATTGCTGGGAGGAAGTGGTGGACTCGCCTCCGTTAAAGCAGACACCAAGGACTGTAAATATATAGATATACACATTTATTGAAAATACCCCAAAGATGCAACGCGTTTCGCGGGCACAGCCCACTTCTCTGTCACCTTGCTTTATTTTGCTGCCTGAAAGAGTTAATTTTTAGACATGGAAGTGACAGCTGTTGGAAATATAGTAAAAATCACTAATAAGCAAATTGCAGCCATAAAGTTTTCCTGGCTGAATACAATTTCTGAGAGCAGAGGGAGATAAAATACATGAACTATTGACCTTTTTCTAACGCTGGGACACTTATTAGGCTGCCATTAAGCAGAGGCAACAAAACATTTAATCTAGTTTCTAAATGTATAAATAAAAAATAAAACTATGGGATATTGAAAAAAAACAAAACATTTTTAGTACTAGGAGCGTAAATGTTATGTTTATCTCATCAATTTATTTTCACCTCAGGTTCACGTTAAAATAATAAAGGGAGCTCCCAGATCCCACCACATAGCGCCACATGTGTGTGTGTAGTTAGGTCCTGCTAAAACAGAGGGAAAACTCTTAATAACAGTAGTACTTATCTTAGTGTTTAGCTCTGAAACAAAATATATTAAATCTTGTGATCAGATTTCACTGAACTTCAGCACTGACCATGTACTGTATCCTCACCTTCTCTGTTTATATTGCACAAGTTCTTTCAATCGCATAAAGATTATTTTAATTTATAATTTTCCCTTGTCTATTTCAGCTTCTCCTTTGTTGAAAGATGGTGTCAGAATTGTTAAAAAGTACTTTGTGTCAACTGGTGGTCAGGCAAATTACCATGATGCCATAAACATCTGTGCTAAATTGGGCGGTCAGCTCGCTACACCACGAAACGCTGAAGAAAATGCAGCTGTGTTGAAAGTCCGCGGGAAGTCACGAACCCATGCATGGCTGGGTATAAATAAAATTAGAACAAAACCCACATTTAAATATATAAGTTATGAGCCATTGACATATACCAACTGGGGTCCAGGAGAACCCAATAATTATTTGGGACGTGGTGAAGACTGTGTAGAAATGTGGGAAACAGGAAAATGGAACGATAACGTTTGCAATAATCGAGATCTTGTCATTTGTGAATTTTAAATCAATGTATCTGCATTGTAGCTTTAAGCAACTTTCAAAAAAAATCCTAATTGAATATACTGTACTAATATACAAGGGGAAAACTCTTAAATTGTATCCTAATTAAAAAGCATTCTTAAAATGTGGTGTATGCGTGTAATTATTTTTTAGTCTTCTAAAGTTTACAATGATCAGGCAAAAGAAACTGCATAATTCACACACTACACGAAACTAAGTATAACCTGTTATGATTCAACAAATATAGTGTGCTCAATGGGATCACAAATGGAATTTTAAACAAAAAATAAATAAAACCAAAATACATAAAAAAATTAATAAAATTGTTGAAATCTGGTAGCAGCTGCCAGATAAAGCAATGGTGCTTAGTCAGTCAGCTCAAACAATATGCAAAGAAAGTGGTGCTTCTCAGATCTTCTAACACTTCAGCAATATACTATTAATCATTGATGGCCAGCACCTCACCCCACACAGGTGCAGACTCACCAGACAGAATGACAGAGCTGTAGAGTGCTCTATCTGGTGAGTCTGCACTTGTGTGCTGTGTATTGATGGCCATCGAAGATTGATAGTATATTGTTGAAGTTTTAGAAGATTTGAAAAGTGCCAATTTGGTTGCATTTCATAACCTGTTTTGAGTATATACTGAGTCCCCCATTTATATATATCAGAACAAGTAACAATGGTAAACCAAATTATAAACCTTAGGGGGCCATTGTAACGATCGGTGTCAGCACACAGAGAGAATCTGATTATTGGTGATCTGCAGAATCACCAAGAATACAGATCTATACCCGATTATGGATGATCTGCAGAATCACCAATAATACAGATATAGTACTAACCTCTGGACACCTCTGAATATATATATATTGAGTGTTTGGTGTAACAGTATGACTTTGAGTAATCCACCTGATGAGCAGGTGGCCTATGGAAGTACAGGAGGCAGAGCTGGGACAAGGTCCTCCAGCACCCAAGGCTGAGACACCAAAGTGCGCCCCTCCATCCCTGCCACCCCAGCCATCACACACTGATTGCTATTAGACTAAGAAGCGCCACAGGGCCCACAACCTCCCCAACACCTTAATATCTAGTTATCTGGCTTGCAGTCACTGCCATGTATCCCCTTTTCTTATTTCTTTTTGCTTCAAACACAATTAGGAATGACAGCTGAATGAATTGTGTGCCCCCTCCTACACTGCGCCCTGAGGCTGGAGCCTCTCTAGCCTGACAACAGGCATCGTTACCTTTTTTGAGACCAGCAAAATTGGCAGTACCTCACAGGGAATCAGGTGGGCGGCCCACAAAGCAACTAAAAGAGGTGAACTAATTAAACTGTCTTCTACAAGACGTAAACAACCTATGGCTAGAATAAATGAACTAAAGATGGAAATGAGACGTTTAGAATTCAAGCATGCTAGAGGTGACCCCTCAGCTTCCACGACTCAACTCTCTACTTTACGTCAGGAAATTCAGGCCCTACTATTTTGGAAGGCCGACAGAGCCCTCTGTATGACTTTACAGAAGTTCTATGAGAAAGGAGACAAACCAGAGCACCCCTGCCCCCTGATCACCCACAGCACCCCTCAGACCCCCCCTGATCACCCCCTCAGACCCCTGTTTGCACCCAATCACCCCCCTAATCACCCATCAATCACTCCCTGTCACTATCTGTCAACGCCATTTTTTAGATTAGGTCCTAAACTGCCCCCTGGGGGCTCCTGATCACCCCCCACACCCTCAGATCCTCCTGAGACCCCCCAGACCCCCCCCCCCCTGTGTACTGTATACATCTATTCTCCCCTGTAATCACCTACTGATTACCTGTCAATCACCTGTCAATCACCCATCAATCACACCCTGTCACCACCTGTCACTGCCACCCATCAGATCACACCCTAACCTGATCACCCGCCCACACCCTCAGATAGCCCGCAGATCTGCCCTCAGATCGCCTCCGAAGTGCAATTTTTGTATCTGTTCTCCCCTCTAATCACCCACTGATCACCCACCAATCACCCATCAATCACCCCCTGTCACCACCTGTCACTGCTACCCATCAGATCAGACCCTCATCTGCCCCTTGCGGGCACCTAATCACCCGCCCACATCCTCAAATCGCCCTCAGACCCCCCCTGATTAGAGATGTCGCGAACCTCCGATTTCCGCAAAAGGTTCGGTTCGCGAAAAAGTTTGCGAACCGCAATACACTTCAATGGGGAGGCGAACTTTAAAAATTTAAAAAAATTCTACCGGCTGCAATAATGATAGAAAACATGTTTCAAGGACTCTAATACCTGGAGGCCCGCCCCTCCCTCCTCCAAGCAAGGTCCTTATTCCATTTCACTCACTAGTCTGCCTACACTAATTAGTTAAGGGACAGCTGCTTCCCTCCTCCCTCCTCCCAGAGGGAAGAGGGTCTCATCTGCCAAGGAATTATACTATTTCAAAAACCAGTTTACATACCATAGCTGGGAATCGAACCTGGGTCTTACTGTGTGGTGGGCAAGCACCCTAACTGCTGTACCACAACAGTAGTAACTGAAGTTGGCCTAGCATTTACTATTTATGCTCAATGCAAAAGAAACATTAGGTTGGGAACCTTAACTGAGAGTGATACGGATGTTTCCTGTAAACAATACCAGTTTCCTGGCAGTCCAGCTGATCTCTGTGACTGCAATAGTGGCTGAATCACACCCTGAAACAAGCATGCAGCTAATACAGTCTGACTTCAGTCAGAGCACCTGATCTGCATGCTTGTTCAGGGGCTGTAGCTAAAAGTATTAGAGACACAGGATCAGCAGGCGATTCAGGCAGCTGGTATTATTTTAAATGGAAAAATCCATATCCTTCACCGTTTAGGTTCCCTTTAAGGATTTGTAGCATAAAAGCCAACTCACATTGACTGGGATTTGGACCTGGGACTCACTGTGTGGTGGGCAAGTCACCCTAACCGCTGTACCACAACAGTAGTAACTGAAGTTGGTCTAGCATTTACTATTTATGCTCAATGCAATAGAAACATTAAGTTGCTTAAAGGGAACCTTAACTGAGAGTGATATGGATGTTTCCTGTTAAACCATACTAGTTGCCTGGCAGTCCAGCTGATCTCTGTGACTGCAATAGTGGCTGAATCACACCCTGAAACAAGCATGCAGCTAATCCAGTCTGACTTCAGTCAGAGCACCTGATCTGCATGCTTGTTCAGGGTCTGTGGCTAAAAGTATTAGAGACACAGGATCAGCAGGCGATTCAGGCAACTGGTATTATTTTAAAAGGAAAAATCCATATCCTTCACCGTTTAGGTTCCCTTTAAGGATGTGTAGCATAAAAGCCAACTCACATTGGCTGGGATTTGAACTCAGGTCTCACTGTGTGGTGGGCAAGCACCCGAACCACTGGACCACACCAGTATTAACTGAAGCTAGCCTAGCATTTACTATTTATGCTCAATAAAAGAGAAAAAGTAGACAAGACAAATAACATTTATATCACGCTTTTCTCCTGGCGGACTCAAAGCACCAGAGCTGCAGCCACTAGGGCATGCTCTATAGGCAGTAGTAGTGTTAGGAAGACTTGCCTAAGGTCTCCTACTGAATAGGTGCTGGCTTACTGAACAGACAGAGCCGAGATTCAAACCCTGCTCTCCTGTGTCAAAGGCAGAGCACTTAAGCATTACACCATCCAGACATTACTTACTAGTGGCTGCAGCCCCGGACGCTTTGAGTCCGCCAGGAGAAAAGCGTGATATAAATGTTTGTTGTCTTGTCTACTTTTTCTCTTGTATTGAGCATAAATGCTAAATGCTAGGCTAGCTTCAGTTACTACTGTTGTGGTACAGCGGTTAGGGTGCTTGCCCACCACACAGTGAGACCCGGGTTCAAATCCCAGCCAATGTGAGTTGGCTTTTATGCTACAAATCCTTAAAGGGAACCTAAACGGCGAAGGATATGGATTTTTCCTTTTAAAATAATACCAGTTGCCTGAATCGCCTGCTGATCCTGTGTCTCTAATACTTTTAGCCACAGCCCCTGAACAAGCATGCAGATCAGGTGCTCTGACTGAAGTCAGACTGGATTAGCTGCATGCTTGTTTCAGGGTGTGATTCAGCCACTAATGCAGTCACAGAGATCAGCTGGACTGCCAGGCAACTAGTATTGTTTAACAGGAAACATCCATATCACTCTCAGTTAAGGTTCCCTTTAAGCAACCTAATGTTTCTATTGCATTGAGCATAAATAGTAAATGCTAGGCCAACTTCAGTTACTACTGTTGTGGTACAGCAGTTAGGGGTGCTTGCCCACCACACAGTGAGACCCAGGTTCAATTCCCAGCTATGGTATGTAAACTGGTTTTTGAAATAGTATAATTCCCTGGCAGATGAGACCCTCCTCCCTCAGCTGTCCCTTAATTAATTAGTGTAGGCAGACAAGTGAGTGAAATGGAATAAGGAGCTTGCTTGGGGGGACAGGGCCTCGAGCAGTGTGTTTGACAATAATCTGACTGTGATGTAGAGGTTCAAAGTTTTGCTCAATAGAGCATTATGGGGCGAATCGAACTTCCGCAAAAGTTCGCCTGCTGCAGGCGAACGCGAACCCCCAAAGTTCGCCTGGAACCGTTCGCCGGCGAACAGTTCGCTACATCTCTACCCCTGATCACCTCCCCAGTGCATTATTTACATCTGTTCTCCCCTCTAATCACCCACTGATCACCCATCAATCACCGATCAATCACCCCCTATCACCACCTGTCACTGATACCCATCAGATCAGACCCTAATCTGCCCTTTGTTGGTACCCAATTACCCACCCACACCCTCAGATCACCCTCAGACACACATCCCCAATCGCCTCCCCAGTGCATTGCTTGCATCTATTCCCCCCTCTAAACACACCTTGAGACACCCATCAATCACTTACCACCTGTCACCCCCTAGCACACCTACCCATCACATCAGGCCCTAATTTGCCCCGTGTGGGCTCCTGATCACTCGGTTAAACCCTCAGATCCCCCTCAGACCCCTTTCCGATCACCTCCCCAGTACATTGATTGCATCTATTCTCCCCTCTAATCACCCCCTGAGACACCCATCAATCACCTCGAGACACCCATCAATCACCTCCTGTCACTACCTTTCACCCCCTAGCACTCCTATCCATCAGATCAGTCAATAATCTGCCCCCTGCGAGCTTCTGATCACCTGACCAAACCCTCACCCGCCCCACCGCAGTGACAGAATTTTTTTTTTCTGATTGCTGGTCTCTACGACTTAAAGGGACACTTAAGTCAAAGAAAAAAAATGAGTTTTACTCACCTGGGGCTTTCAATAGCCCCCTGCAGCTGTCCGGTGCCCTCGCCGTCTCCCTCCGATCCTCCTGGCCCCGCCGGCAGCCACTTCCTGTTTTGGTGACAGGAGCTGACAGGCTGGGGACGTGAGTGATTCTTCGCGTTCCTGGCCACAATAGCGCCATCTATGCTGCTATAGCATATATCATATACCATATAGCAGCATAGAGGATGCTAATGTGTCTGGGAACGCAGAGAATCACTCGCGTCCCCAGCCTGTCAGCTCCTGTCACCAAAACAGGAAGTGGCTGCCGGCGGGGCTAGGAGGATCGGAGCGAGACGGCGAGGGCACCGGACAGCTGCAGGGGGCTATTGAAGGCCCTAGGTGAGTAAAACTCATTTTTTTTGCTTGACTCAAGTGTCTCTTTAATTGTGGCTGAGACCAACCGTTATGCCGCACAATACGCAAATGCCAATCCAAGAGCTACCATGTCCAGCCTTTTCAGTGGAAACCACTCCGAGTTTCTGAACATAACATTTTTTGGGCCTTCTCCTTAACATGGGTCTAGTAAAAAATAATGTATTGCGGTCTTATTGGTCTACGCACCCAATACATCACATGCCCATGTTCTCTGCTGCCATGTCCAGATCACGATTTGAGAACATCCTGCGCTTCCTGCACTTCAGTGCCAATACAACTTGTCATCTAAGAGGCCACCCTGCTTATGACCGGTTCAAAAAAATTCGGCCCCTCATAGACCACTCGTCATCAAAATTTGCAGATGCTTATACCCCTGAACAGTCATTTTGAGGCATTTGGTTTCTTGACTACTCCTCACAGTTTTGGCCCCTAAAATGCCAGGGCAGTATAGGAACCGCACAAGTGACCCTATTTTAGAAAGAAGACACCCCAAGGTATTCCATTAGGTGTATGATGAGTTCATAGAAGATTTTATTTTTTGTCACAAGTTAGTGGAAAATGACACTTTGTGAAAAAAAACTATAAAAATCAATTTCCGCTAACTTGTGACAAAAAATAAAATCTTCTATGAACTCACTATACACCTAACAGAATACCTTGGGGTGTCTTCTTTTTAAAATGGGGTCACTTGTGGGGTTCCTATACTGCCCTGGCATTTTAGGGGCCCTAAACCGTGAGGAGTAGTCTAGAAACCAAATGCCTCAAAATGACCTGTTAAATCCTAAAGGTACTTATAGGCATTTGGTCCCCTTAGCGCACCTAGGCTGCAAAAAAGTGTCACACATGTGGTATCGCCGTACTCAGGAGAAGTAGTATAATGTGTTTTGGGGTGTATTTTTACACATACCCATGCTGGGTGGGAGAAATATCTCTGTAAATGGACAATTGTGTGTAAAAAATCAAAAAATTGTCATTTACAGAGATATTTCTCCCACCCAGCATGGGTATGTGTAAAAATACACCCCAAAACACATTATACTACTTCTCCTGAGTACGACAATACCACACGTGTGACACTTTTTTGCAGCCTAGGTGCGATAAGGGGCCCAAAGTCCTATGAGCACCTTCAGGCTTTACAGGGGTGCTTACCATTTAGCACCCTCCAAAATGCCAGGACACACCCCACAAATGACCCCATTTTGGAAAGTAGACACCCCAAAGTATTCATAGAGGGGCATGGTGAGTCTGTGGCAGATTTCATTTTTTTTTTGTCACAAGTTAGCAGAAATGGAAACTTTTTTTAAATTCTTTTTTTGTCACAAAGTGTCATTTTCCGCTAACTTGTGACAAAAAATAAAATCTATGAACTCACCATGCCTCTTAGTGAATATTTTGGGATGTCTTCTTTCCAAAATGGGGTCATTTGGGGGGTATTTATACTATCCTGGAATTTTAGCACCTCATGAAACATGACAGGTGGTCAGAAAAGTCAGAGATGCTTCAAAATGGGAAAATTCACTTTTTGCACCATAGTTTGTAAATGCTATAACTTTTACCCAAACCAATAAATATACACTTATTGGATCTTTTTTTAATCAAAGACATGTAGCACAATAAATTTGGACAAAAATGTATATAGAAATTTTACTTTATTTGAAAACTGTCAGCTCGGAAAGTTAAAAAAATCATTTTTTTTTTTACAAAATTCATGTCATCTGAGAGAAGCTGAAAGTAAAAGCATTCTAGGCAGAGATTTTAATTTAATGTTAGACCCATTGATGGACTCCTCCAAATTGTCCAGTGCCATTCCTATGCAAGATTTGTCTAGGCTGAATGCTTTAATAGACTCATTCGCCCTCACTGATATCTGGAGGAATAAGCATAAAAAAGAGAGGGATTATACCTATTTTTCTAAAGTCCACAAATCTTACACACGAATAGATTATATACTAATTCCAAAACAATCTATTCCAGATGTCAAGGAGGTAACGGAGGGAAATTTTACGTTTTCAGATCACGCACCAGTCACTTTAACAATAAAGTATAGCCATAACTCTAAAGAAAGAAAATGGAGACTTGACCCAAAGCTAATAGAGGATGAAAATGTAAGAAATGAGATAGCAAACAAAATAAAAGTTTTTCTGGAGCTCAATGAAACAGGAGATACTACTCTCCCAGTGATCTGGGATACACTAAAATGCGTTATCAGAGAGCTCTCGGTTAGAAAGAAGAAGGAGAAAGACATGGAGGTTGACAGACTGCTAGATAAATTACAAACTGCAGAATTAATACATAAAAGAACTATGTCAAATAAATCACTGGCAAGTCTCACCTTAATAAGAACAGAACTAAATTGTCTGTTGGATGAAGGGTACAGTGTAGAATTTAAAAAAGCTAAAATACAATTAAGAAAAGGCAGGAATAAGGCAGGTAAAATTCTAGCAAAGATATTAAAAAAGGACCATACAAGTAATCATATTGGTAAAATATTAGATGAGAAGGGGAATCAAATTTCAGATTCTAAAGGGATTGGCCGTGTATTTTCAAGATATTATGATCAGTTGTATAATCTAGAAGACTTATTAGATAACCCCTCAGTATTTTTAAGTGGTTGTAAGGGCAAAAAAAATAATCTAGAAGAAAAGGAGGAGCTAGAAAGTATGATTGAAGCAGAGGAATTTTTTTGAGCAGTCCAGGAATGTAAACCGGGAAAGTGTCCCGGACCAGATGGATATGGAATAGAATTTTACAAAACCCTCTCAAAAGAACTTGCTCCTATATTCTGTAGATTGGTGAATGGAGAAGGAGAGATCACTTTTTCTAACGAAAATAACAATGCGATAATCACTATGATTCCGAAGGCTGGTAAAGAAGCTACAGAGTGCTCACATTATAGGTCAATCTCACTTTACAATGATGTAAAAATCTACGGTAGGATATTAGCGAACAGAGTAGAAAAAGTATCGGATAAATTAATAAGTGAAGCACAGAGTGGCTTCAGGAAAAACAGACAAGTTAATGATAATATATACTCTGCTATAAATGTTATACACAAATGCAATAAAGATAAGAAAGAGGTAATACTAGTTACGATCAATGTAGAAAAAGCATTTGACAGAATAACTAGACCCTTCCTATTTGATACACTGAAACATTTTAACATGGGAGATCATTTATTAGAGAGAATCAAGAGATTATATAAAAATCAAACAGCTCAGGTGATGGTTAATGGTGCTAGGTCTGAAAAAATGTATGTATCCAACGGGGTTCGGCAGGGCTGCCCTCTATCACCAATTTTATTTAATTTATGTATGGAGACTCTGATCAATGCTATACAATGTGCGGATGGGGTCAGAGGCATCCAGTCTGGAGAAACTAATCTTAAAATTATAGCATATGCAGATGATGTGCTGCTAACCTTAACGGATCCTAAGGATTCCCTAAATAGTTGTAGAGCAATAATGAAGAAATTTAGCCAGAGCTCCAATTTTAAAGTCAATGAGGCCAAAACCAATATTTTGGATCTGGGCTGCTCGTTGAGTATAAAAAATGAAATTAAATCTTTATGTGGATATCATTGGAAGAGTTCAATTAAATATCTGGGGATTAATCTCTGTAGGGATCCAGGAAAGTTTTTTTTATGTTTAATTTCAAATCAGTGTTTATAGAATGTAAGAAAAGGTTGAATAACTGGGATCGTCCAATTGTTAATCAAATGGGCAGGATAGCCATAATTAAAATGGCTATTCTCCCCAAGATACTCTTCATGATGCAATGCCTACCAATTGACATACCAAATACATGGTTTACTAATTTTCATAAAATACTTCAAAACTTTATATGGTCAAGATCCAAAAGGAGAATTAAATATAAAATCCTCTGTAGAGGGAAAAGAAATGGTGGGCTAGCAGCTCCTAACTTATGTATATATTATAAAAGCATACACCTTACCAGGGTACTGGAATGGCGCATGCTAGAGGCCCAAAACTACTCAGGGCGAACATGGGCGATCTTAGAAAGCGAGGAAGTTAACTTGGACACAGTCTTTTCCTGGATCCCCAAGAATATTTGGAAACTATATAAGGATTCCTGCCACCCCCTGATTAAATATACACTGAAAGCACTGGCTCAAACTCTAGACTATTTAAATAAAAAAACAGGCATTTCACCTCTAACCACGCTTGGAAACAACAACGAATTCCCTCCTGCTGTTAACCGAAGTTGGTTTACCAGAAATAAATTAAGGTCTGATCTCAGAATAATTAATTTAATTGGTTGTAAAAATCCAACAATCCCAAATATGTTAGAAGATAAAAGCTATAGGGGCTGTTGGTGGACTATCCAAATCCAAAACTATCTGAATAGGAAAGGAAAAGAAAATAAAGGTATTAGGACTGAGCTCAATATTTTTGAAAATAATATTTTGTTATTTAATAAACCTAAGAGTCTTCTGTCACTCTACTACGATAGCTTTAATCAAATGATGTGTGCAGAAGAATTACCCTTTTGTATTAGATGGGAAAGAGAGCTAGGCCCAGGATTCAAAGAGAAATGGAAGGCGATTTGGGGGGAACTAAGTATGATACAAGATACAAGACTATACCTGACACAATATAAAGTAATAGCACTTTGGTATCTGACTCCTGCGAGATATAAAAACTTAGGTAAAGATAACAGTGACAGGTGCTGGTGCTGTGGGATGGCCTATGGGGACGACCTGCATGTCTGGTGGGATTGCTCCTATTTAAGAAATCTTTGGGAAGGAATAAACAATTTTGGGATTAGTGGGGGGAAACTTTGAACTAACCTCAGAGACAGCAATTTTTGGCATTTCTGATCCAAAAAATACAAATGAGAAGAGATTGATTAAAGGAATAGGGACAATTATTGCCAAGATAGTGATTCTAGAGAGCTGGAAGGGAGGGGAGATGCCGGGATATGCTGCCTGGATAGAGAAGATGAACTTTTTTTCTGGGAGGTGACAATGATGACGTTAATGAGGAAGAGGGAGAAAGAGAGAAAAAATGGAGTCATATTTGGAAAAACTTTTTGTCAGAGCTTAAAAACTCAGGGGAGGGTTAGGTGACTGATTGTTTTTTTTTTTTTTTTTTTTTTTGAGACCATACTGCTCTTGGTAAGGATTGGAAGTATGGATGATCTACAATGTCTGGTGGTGTGACTGGTGGTGAAATGGTGGTACACCTTTATAAAACCAAACTTATTAATTACATTTTTAAAAAAATTATTAAAGAAGTATACAATAACAAAGTATCAAACGATGATGCAAAACACAAGAGTGCTGCTATGAAGCCAGTCTGTCTAAGTTGGGTTAAAGTACCGGGTGTACGCTGAGTTTGAAAGAAAAAAAAATTGATGTCTTTTTTGATGAATATAATAAAAACTAAAAATCACAGCAGCAATCAAATAGCACCAAAAGAAAGCTGTATTAGTGACAAGAAAAGGATATACAATTCATTTAGTTGGTAGGTTGTATGACCGAGCAATAAGCCGTGAAAGCTGCAGTGGTCTGAATGGAAAAAAAGTGTCTGGTCCTTAACCACTTAAGGACCGCAGTCTTTTCACCCCTTAAGGACCAGAGCCTTTTTTCCATTCAGACCACTGCAGCTTAAATGGTTTATTGCTCAGTCATACAAGCTACCATCTAAATGAATTTTACCTCCTTTTCTTGTCACTAATACAGCTTTCTTTTGGTGCTATTTGATTGCTGCTGCGATTTTTACTTTTTATTCTATTCATCAAAAAAGACATGAATTTTGGCAAAAAAATGATTTTTCTAACTTTCTGTGCTGACATTTTGTCAAATAAAGTAAAATTTCTGTGTACATGCAGCGCGAAAAATGTGGACAAACATGTTTTTGATTACAAAAAACCCATTCAGTGTATATTTATTGGTTTGGGTAAAAGTTATAGCGTTTACAAACTATGGTGCAAAAATTGAATTTTCCCATTTTGAAGCATCTCTCTCATTTCTGAGCACCTGTCAGGTTTTATGAGGTGCTAGAATTCCAGGATAGTATAAATACCCCCCAAATGACCCCATTTTGGAAAGAAGACACCCCAAAGTATTCACTAAGAGGCATGGTGAGTTCATAGAAGATTTTATCTTTTGTCATAAGTTAGCGGAAAATGACACTTTGTGACAAAAAAAATAAATTAAAAAAAGTTTCCATTTCTGCTAACTGGTGACAAAAAAAAAATGAAATCTGCCACGGACTCACCATGCCCCTCTCTGAATACCTTGAAGTGTCTAGTTTCCAAAATGGGGTCATTTGTGGGGTGTGTTTACTGTCCTGGCATTTTGGGGGGTGCTAAATTGTAAGCACCCCTGTAAAGCCTAAAGGTGCTCATAGGACTTTGGGCCCCTTAGCGCACCTAGGCTGCAAAAGAAATGTCACACATGTGGTATCGCCTTACTCAGGAGAAATAGTATAATGTGTTTTGGGGTGTATTTTTACACATACCCATGATGGGTGGGAGAAATATCTCTGTAAATGAGATTTCTTTTGATTTTTTTACACACAATTGTCCATTTACAGAGATATTTCTCCCACCCAGCATGGGTATGTGTAAAAATACACCCCAAAACACATTATACTACTTCTCCTGAGTACGGCGATACCACATGTGTGACACTTTTTTGCACCCTAACTGCGCTAAGGGGCCCAAAGTCCTATGAGTACCTTTAGGATTTCACAGGTCATTTTGAGGCATTTATTTTCTAGACTACTCCTCACGGTTTAGGGCCCCTAAAATGCCAGGACAGTATAGGAACCCTACAAGTGACCCCATTTTAGAAAGAAGACACCCCAAGGTATTCCGTTAGTAGTATGGGGAGTTCATAGAAGATTTCATTTTTTTTTCACAAGTTAGCGGAAATTGATTTTTATTGTTTTTTTCACAAAGTGTCATTTTCCACTAACTTGTGACAAAAAATAAAATCTTCTATGAATTCCCCATACACCTAATTGAATACCTTGGGGTGTCTTCTTTCTAAAATGTGGTCACTTGTGGGGTTCCTATAATGCCCTGGCATTTTAGGGGCCCTAAACCGTGAGGAGTAGTCTAGAAACCAAATGCCTCAAAATGACCTGTGAAATTCTAAAGGTACTCATAGGACGTTGGGCCTCTTAGCGCACCTAGGTTGCAAAAAAGTGTCACACATGTGGTATCGCCGTACTCAGGAGAAGTAGTATAATGTGTTTTGGGGTGTATTTTTACACATACCCATGCTGGGTGGGAGAAATATCTCTGTAAATTAAAATGTTTTGATTTTTTTTACACACAATTGTCCCTTTACAGAGAGATTTCTGCCACCCAGCATGGGTATGTGTAAAAATACACCACAAAACACATTATACTACTTCTCCTGAGTACGGCGATATCACATGTGTGACACTTTTTTGCAGCCTAGGTGCGCTATGGGGCCCAACGTCCTATTCACAGGTCATTTTGAGGCATTTGGTTTCTAGACTACTCCTCACGGTTTAGGGCCCCTAAAATGCCAGGGCAGTATAGAAACCCCACAAGTGACCCCATTTTAGAAAGAAGACACCCCAAGGTATTCCGTTAGGTGTATGGTGAGTTCATAGAAGATTTTATTTTTTGTCACAAGTTAGTGGAAAATGACACTTTGTGAAAAAAAACAATACAAATCAATTTCCGCTAACTTTTGACAAAAAATAAAATCTTCTATGAACTCGTCATACACCTAACGGAATACCTTGGGGTGTCTTCTTTCTAAAATGGGGTCACTTGTGGGGTTCCTATACTGCCCTGGCATTTTAGGGGCCCAAAACCACGAGGAGTAGTCTGGAAACCAAATGCCTCAAAATGACTGTTCAGGGGTATAAGCATCTGCAAATTTTGATGACAGGTGGTCTATGAGGGGCCGAATTTTGTGGAACCGGTCATAAGCAGGGTGGCTTCTTAGATGACAGGTTGTATTGGCACTGAAGTGCAGGAATGTTCTCAAATCGTGACCTGGACATGGCAATTAAGTCGTACCAGCAGTGATCAGAAAAAAAATTTCTGTCACTGCGGTGGGGCGGGTGAGGGTTTGGCCGGGTGATCAGAAGCCCGCAGGGGGCATATTAGGGCCTGATCTGATGGGTAGCAGTGACAGGTGGTGACAGGGGGTGACGGGGTGGTTGATAGGTGATCAGTAGGTGATTACAGAGGAGAATATATGCAAGCAATGCACTGGCGAGTTGATCAGAGGGGGTCTGGGGGGCTAATTTAGGGTGTGGGCGGGTGATTGGGTGCCCGCAAGGGGCAGATTAGTGTCTGATCTGATGGGTAGCAGTGACAGGTGGTGACGGGGTGATTGATGGGTGATCAGTGGATGATTAGAGGGGAGAACAGATGTAAACAATGCACTTTCAGAGGTGATCTGAGGGTAGGTCTGCACGCAATCTGAGGGTGTGGGTGGGTGATCAGGTGCCCACAAAAGGCAGGTTAGGGTCTGATCTGATGGGTGGCAGTGACAGGTGGTGACAGGGGGTGATTGATGGGTGATTGACAGGTGATCAGTGGGTAATTATAGGGAAGAATAGATGTATACAGTACACAGGGGGGAGGGTCTAGGGAGGATCTGAGGGTGTGGGGGGGGGTGTTCAGGAGCCCCCAGGGGGCAGTTTAGGACCTAATCTAAAAAATAGCGTTGAGATAGTGACAGGGAGTGATTAATGGGTGATTAGGGGGGTGATTGGGTGCAAACAGGTGTCTGAGGGGTGGGCAGGGGGGGTCTGATGGGTGCAGTGGGCGATCAGGGGGCAGGATCAGTGTGCTTGGGTACTTACTAGGAGGGCTGCAACCTGCCCTGGTGGTCCCTCAATCACTGGGACCACCAGGGCAGGATGCAGCCTGTATAATACGCTTTGTATACATTACAAAGCGTATTATCCGCTTTACATGCGGCAGATCGGGGGTTAACAACCCGCCGCCGCTGCTAATTGGCTGGCGGGTTGACGTCGCGGGTGGGCACATCCAGCGTGCGATCCCCGGCCAGCTAGTCCGCAACGAGCCGCCGCCGATCGGCGTATTGCGGTCGTTGCGGGCTCCACTTTGCCGCCGCCCCTAGGTAGGGGCGGTCGGCAAGTGGTTAAAATCACAATCCAGTAAAAAGTATATATATATAGATATATAGATATATAGATCTATATATATATATAGATCTATATATATATATAGATCTATATATATATAGATCTATATATATATATATATATATAGATCTATATATATATATATATAGATCTATATATATATAGATCTATATATATATAGATCTATATATATATAGATCTATATATATATAGATCTATATATATATATAGATCTATATATATATATAGATCTATATATATATATAGATCTATATATATATATATAGATCTATATATATATATAGATCTATATATATATATAGATCTATATATATATATAGATCTATATATATATATAGATCTATATATATATATAGATCTATATATATATAGATCTATATATATATAGATCTATATATATATATAGATCTATATATATATAGATCTATATATATATATAGATCTATATATATATATAGATCTATATATATATATAGATCTATATATATATAGATCTATATATATATAGATCTATATATATATAGATCTATATATATATAGATCTATATATATATATAGATCTATATATATATATAGATCTATATATATATAGATCTATATATATAGATCTATATAGATCTATATATAGGTGGTTGGGAGGGGATCAAGGGATACATGGGGGGGGGGGGGAGAGCTGGAAAAAAGTTTATTTTTATACTAAAATCGCACAGCCTGTCACGGCTGCAGGCTGTGCGTCTCTCCCTGTCACACAAGATCCACAGTGACAGGGAGAGGGAGGCGGAGAGGGAGGCGGAGAGGGAGGCGGAAGGGCAACTATGTTGCCTTTCGGAGGGTGATCGCTGTGATTGGTTCACAGCGATCACACGGCAGGGAGCCAATCAGTGACGGCTCCTGCCGATACCCGGAAGCCTTAGCTGTCATAAGACAGCTAAGTGCAGCCGGTTCGGTGCGCGCGATCGCGGCGGGGAGCGGCGGCGCCGGTGATAGAGATCTACGCCCTGCCAGCCAGGAGCCCATCAAAACAGGGCGTAGATCTCTATCACTGCGGTCCGAAAATGGTTAAAGGGTTTTATGACTGCAGTCCTTAAAAGGACTGCTGGAGGAATGGCAACCCTACCGTATCTCCTTCAGTGCTGGGAGTAATGGAAAAAACTACGCTTACGGATCATTACGCGTAATTTTACGCTATTACTCATTACGGAATTACGCTTACGGCGTAGACATTCATTTACGGTACATGTCTGTAATTACGCATAGCCCTTACGCAATTACGCGTAAGAATACCGTAATTCAGGTTGTTACGTTATTGGCTTACGCGTAAATTCCTACTAGCAATTAATGCGGTCATGCTGCCAAGCGGAAAAGTTGACGCATGGATCAATGTTAGGTAGCCGCCGACTTTAATGGTTAATAGCAAAGCCCCCTTAATTGCTAAGAGCCTCACATTTGGAGAATATATTAAGGAGGTCAGAAGGAATAAGAGGAAAATTTTTTTTTTAAAAAGACCTTATAGTTTTTGAGAAAATCGATGTTAAAGTTTCAAAGGAAAAATATATACATTTAAAAACCCGCCGACTTTAACGGTTAATAGCAAAGCCTGCTTAAAATTTAGGAACACCAAATTCACAGGGTATATTAAGGGGATCAGTGGGAATAAGAGGAAAATTTTTTTTCAAAAAGACCTTATAGTTTTTGAGAAAATCGATTTTTAAGTTTCAAGGGCAAAAATGTCTTTTAAATGCGGAAAATGTCAGTTTTGTTTTGCACAGGTAACAATAGTGTTTTATTTTCATAGATTCCCCCAATTGGGAAGAGTTTTACTTACTTCGTTCTGAGTGTGGGAAATATTAAAAAAAAAAGACGTGGGGTCCCCCCTCCCAGACCTCTTTAACCCCTTGTCCCCCATGCAGACTGGGATAGCCAGAATGTGGAGCACCGGCCGCGTGGGGCTCCGCACCCTGACTATACCAGCCCGCATGGTCCATGGATTGGGGGGTCTCGGAAGGGGAGGCGCAGCCAAGCTTTCCCCTCCCCCTCCGAGCCCTTGTCCAATCCAAGGACAAGGGGCTCTTCTCCACCTCCGATGGGCTGTGGAGGTGGAGGCCGCGATTTCCTGGGGGGGGGTTCATGGTGGCATCTGGGAGTCCCCTTTAAAAAGGGGTCCCCCAGATGCCCACCCCCCCTCCCAGGAGAAATGAGTATAGAGGTACTTGTACCCCTTACCCATTTCCTTTAAGAGTTAAAAGTAAATAAACACACAAACACATAGAAAAAGTATTTTAATTGAACAAAAAACATAACCACGAAAAAAGTCCTTTAATATTCTTAATTAACCATTAATACTTACCTGTCCCTTTAAAAGCCAGTTCCCACGCAATATCCTCGGAAATATATTAATCAGTTACAATGTAACAAAGTTGTTACAATGTAACAACTTTGTTACTTTGTAACTCCACCGCACCCGACGTCACTCGACGCTCACCCGCCGGCCGCCGCATACACGCTAAGTCCCCGCCGCCTCCCGCCGTACATTCCGCCCACACCTGGAGTTGTACTTTGTACTGGTTGAACTCGATGGACGTATGTCTTTTTTCAACCAAAATAACTATGTAACTATGTAACTATATACATGCTGCCACCCATGGGTGCCAGCATGTATATAGGTGACATGTGGGAGAGACGGGGAGGGCAGCGGAGCCGGCGGGACTTAGCGTCCTTCACCCGACAGAGCTCTGAGCTATATAGCTCAGAGCTCTCTAAAGCATCTTTGTATTTGGGCTCCAAGGAGCCCCATTGGTCCTTAGCAGACCAATGGGGTTCCTTTAAATCAGAAGGAACCCCATTGGTCTGGGGACTTAGCGTGTATGCGGTGGCCGGCGGGTGAGCGGCGAGTGACGTCGGGTGCAGTGGAGTTACAAAGTAACAAGTTGTTACATTGTAACAACTTTGTTACATTGTAACTGATTAGTATATTTCCGAGGATATTGCGTGGGAACTGGCTTTTAAAGGGACAGGTAAGTATTAATGCTTAATTAATATTAAAGGACTTTTTTCGTGGTTATGTTTTTTGTTCAATTAAAATACTTTTTCTATGTGTTTGTGTGTTTATTTACTTTTAACTCTTAAAGGAAATGGGTAAGGGGTACAAGTACCTCTATACTCATTTCTCCTGGGAGGGGGTGTGGGCATCTGGGGGACCCCTTTTTAAAGGGGACTCCCAGATGCCAAGATGAACCCCCCCCCCAGGAAATCGTGGCCTCCACCTCCACCGCCCATCGGAGGTGGAGAAGAGCCTCTTGTCCTTGGATTGGACAAGGGCTCGGAGGGGGAGGGGAAAGCTTGGCTGCCCCTCCCCTTCCGAGACCCCCCAATCCATGGACCATGCGGGCTGGTATAGTCAGGGTGCGGAGCCCCACGCGGCCGGTGCTCTGCATTCTGGCTATCCCAGTCTGCATGGGGGACAAGGGGTTAAAGAGGTCTGGGAGGGGGGACCCCACGTCGTTTTTTTTTAATATTTCCCACACTCAGAACGAAGTAAGTAAAACTCTTCCCAGTTGGGGGAATCTATGAAAATAAAACACTATTGTTACCTGTGCAAAACAAAACTGACATTTTCCGCATTTAAAAGACATTTTTGCCCTTGAAACTTAAAAATCGATTTTCTCAAAAACTATAAGGTCTTTTTGAAAAAAAAATTTCCTCTTATTCCCACTGATCCCCTTAATATACCCTGTGAATTTGGTGTTCCTAAATTGTAAGCAGGCTTTGCTATTAACCGTTAAAGTCGGCGGGTTTTTAAATGTATATATTTTTCCTTTGAAACTTTAACATCGATTTTCTCAAAAACTATAAGGTCTTTTGGAAAAAAAAAATTTCCTCTTATTCCTTCTGATCTCCTTAATATATTCTCCAAATTTGAGGCTCTTAGCAATTAAGGGGGCTTTGCTATTAACCCTTAAAGTCGGCGGCTTTTTTATATTATACAAGAGCGTAATATTACGCAATTACGACAGACTGTGTAATTTCAATGGGAGTTTACTGTCTTACACGTAATTTGTTACGCGTAATAACGTAACCTACGGTCTATGCGTAATTAATTACGTGTAATACCGTAACCTTACACGTAACGCTTACGGTGCATTTGAAGTGAATTACGATGCGTAATTACGCTAATGCGTAATTTCGGCCCAGCACTGATCTCCTTACTGGGGCGCATTTATTCGGTAAAAATGACTTTATTGCTTAAGATTTTGTATTTGTTCAGAGCCTTACCTATTAGAATTGTCAGAAGGGATGTGGAAGTTCTACAATCTAGAATCACTAATATTATTTGAGGGGGTAGGAGACCCAGAATCAAATACCTACATTTAACACACCATACATTTCAGGGGGAACTAGGTGCTCCAAGTATTACTCACTACTATTACGCTGCTAGACTATTACAACTACTACAATGGTCCTCCCCTAGAGGTTCAGTTAGATGGGTTGATTTGGAACAAGAAATTATTTCTCCTTTCCCAATTCGATGCCTTCTCTGGACTTCTAGGCCCTGCTTAGGTTCCAATGCTTTCCCGCTTCCCATACATGAGTCCCTCATTTTAAAAAAGTCTCTTGTTAAAATGTTAGATCAGCTAGGCCCATACTCTAGTTTAGAGTCATTGTTTTACAACACCGATTTTCCTCCTGGAATCTGAGGCTTAGCTTGGGGCATTTGGAAATCAAGGGGTATAAACTCTATAGGAGACTTAATGAAGGATGGCCTCCCCTTGTCTTGGTCACAGCTTCTAGAGAAATTTAATATACCAGACTCAGAAGCGTTCAGGTTCCTACAGATTGGCCACATTTTTGCAATATTGGCATTTGCACGGTTTGCGCACAGTTAGCTCCAGCTTAGAAAAGATGGTTTTGTCTCACCCACTCACAAACAGGCTTATCTTTTCTTTGTATCATGAACTTTGGTACTCCAAACATGACACTTTTTCTAATGCCATGTTGAAATAGACTGAATGCTTCTTGGGACGCAGAGCAATGGGAGGCTATCTTTCTGGGTATGGCTACTTCAGCCAGGAATACACTAACTAAGGAACGCAATTACAAGATTTTTTTTTTGATTGGTATAGGACACCTGGACAATTGTTTAAATGGGGACTGCTCCCATCTGATTCATGTTTTCGTGGATGTGTATCCACTGCTGACCAAGCTCATTGTTGGTGGTGGTCATGCCCCCTGGTAGCTGATTTTTGGGAAGTGCGTTATTCGTTACTTTCTGAAGTGTTAGATAGACAAGTTTACCTGGACCCATGGTCAGCACTGTTCCACTAGCCTCACCCCCGACTCTCTAAAAAAAATTCTGGGACAAATTTGTAATGCTGCAAAAGCTCTACTTGCAAAATCCTGGAAGTTTTCTCTAAAAAAATTCTGGGACAAATTTGTAATGCTGCAAAAGCTTTACTTGCAAAATCCTGGAAGTCTTCCCCACCCTCTAGGAGTGAACTAATAAATAGAGTACAATATACATATATGTTAGAGAAAATCACTTCAATAATTCGGGAGACTACCTCTCAATTAGATATGGTCTGGGATCCTTGGGCCACATGGGCGGCCTCATATATCCCTTGTCGCTGGTAACATAGCCTCCAGCGGGACCCGCAGAAGAGCCAAGAGGATGCCGGGGGACCTTGCGGCCTATGGTGGGTTGGAGGAAGCCCAAGGTAAGTGAAATTTTTGATTTAAAGTATTGTTCAGGGTCTCTATAAGGTTAGGCATCGATGAAGGGATTTTTAAGGTTAGGCGTCGCTGGCAGTGTCATTGGGGGGCTTTGAAGGTTAGATGTAGAGATGGCCCGAAACTTCCGATTTTTGGTTCGCGTTGAACTTCCACAAAAGTTCGGTTCGCGCGAACTTTCGCGAACCGCAATAGACTTCAATGGGGAGGCGAACTTTGAAAACTAGAAACACTTATGCTGGCCATAAAAGTGATGGAGAAGATTTTTCAAGGGGTCTAACACCTGGAGGGGGGCATGGCGGAGTGGGATACACGCCAAAAGTCCTGGGAAAAAATCTGGATTGGACGCGAAGCAGTGTTTTAAGGGCAGAAATCACATTAAATGCTAAATTGCAGGTCTAAAGTGCTTTAAAACATCTTACATGTGTATACATCAATCAGGGAGTGTAATTAGAGTACTGCTTCACATTGATACACCAAACTCACTGCGTAACGCACCGCAAACAGCTGTTTGTGTTGTGACGGCTGTGCTGGCCAGAGTGCAGGCCGTGGTGGTTTTCAAGCCCATATGGTCGCCGGGCTGTGGTAGCTCAATGATAGAACAACAGTGACTGTCCAGCTGATCAAATTTGGACTGTCCACAATGAAGCAACGACCTTATTATCGTGGGTGTGCCCCCCACCAGAGACACTCATATAGCCGGCGGTCATTGCTTCATTGTGATATGCAAGTTCCTTCACCGCGGCAAGGTAATGATCACGAAAGGGAATTGGCACATGTACATGCCTTTTGTTTTGTTGTTGCAGCTGCAGTGCAGCCAGAAAAATTAGGCAGGCATGTACACGCACCAGAAAAATTATTATAGCGGCTGCTGCTCGCAGGAATTCAGGAATCCGCCTAGTGTTCTGGACCCTGTTGGTGGTGGCGGAGAAGGCAGTCAAGTGGCCTGCTGGCAGAGATGCTGTTTGGGGAGCGAGTTAGTCTTGGGGCAGGAAGTCACACGGCGTGCAGGCAGAGATGCTGTGTGTGGGGACTCCCTCCGGGATCCACGCCTCATTCATTTTGATAAAGGTCAGGTACTGAACACTTTTGTGGAGGAGGGTGGCTGTGAAGGTGCAAGGGAGAAAGAGGCTGAAGATGATGCACCTGAAGGAGGAAGAGGAGAAGGAGGGTGGCTTTTCTTTTGTGTGCTCTTCCCATTGCAGTTTGTGCCTTTTCTCCATGTGCCTTCGTAAGGCACTTCTCCTTACGTGGGTGTTGGCTCAATTTTTGGAGGCAGAGATTATAGATGGCATTGCTCTGATCTGAGGCAGACACATTAAAAAGGGTCCAAACCGCTGAGCCCCCCTGGGGTGATGGCACTATGGTGGCATCAGCAGCTGACGTTGAAGAGCATGTTGGCTGGCTGTACATAGGTGGCGATACATGGCGCCGGACACTGCTACCAGCTGTTTCTGACAACGAGCTCCCCCTGCTTCTTTCAGTAACTCGTCTCCTCCTACTCCTCTCTGACTCCCCCTCTGAACTGTCCCCTTAGTCAGCTTGTCTCTTAGGAACCCACGTAACATCCGTATCATCGTCATCATCATAATCACCCTCCACAGCTTCGCTTGCTTCAGACACCTCCAAAACTGCACCAACAGCAGGTACTTCATCATCCTCCTCCTCACACATTACGTCCATAGTGTCGCCTAACTCACACATATGAGGTGGTGTAACTTGCTTAGCGCATTCATCTTGTTGTAGCAGTAGTGGCTGTAAATCAGTGATTTCACCACCAAATAACTCCTGTGAAATGTCAAATGCAGCAGATGTGGTGCTTGTAGTAGCGCTGGTGGCTGCGGAAGATTAAGTGTTCTGTGTTAAATAGTCAACCACGTCTTGACAATCTTGGGAGTTGATGGCACGTGCCTTCTTCAGAGCACTGCACTTTGGGCCAGAGCCACACAAAATCACATCAACACGACCATGATCAGACCTGCCCGGGTGGCCTTCCTCTGGGTCTGCCTCTACCTCTTCCTCTACCTGGTTTGTCCGTTTTGTCCATATCGGGGGGGATGAAGTGAAAGGTATGCACTGACTTGACTAATACAATGTGCAGTCACACAGGTGCAGTTAACAGGTATGCATGGAGTGGTATATCACACTGTGTGCACTCACATAGGTAGGTGGGTGCTCTCGACACAACAGGTAGGTATATGCAGTGATGAGGTGGGTGCACTCAACACAACAGGTAGGTATATGCAGTGATGAGGTAGGTGCACTCAACACAACAGGTAGGTATATGCAGTGATGAGGTAGGTGCACTGAACACAACAGGTAGGTATATGCAGTGATGAGGTGGGTGCACTTAACACAACAGGTAGGTATATGCAGTGATGAGGTGGGAGCACTTAACACAACAGGTAGGTATATGCTGTGATGAGGTGGGTGCACTGAACACAACAGGTATGTATATGCAGTGATAAGGTAGGTGCACTGAACACAACAGGTAGGTATATGCAGTGATGAGTATTACAATGTGCACCTGTCACACACAGACAGATACCGGACAGGCAGAGTGACTCTGCGTGCAGACACGTAGGTAGGTGGGTGCACTGTGAACAACAGGTAGGTAGGTATATGCAGTGATGAGTATTACAATGTGCACCTGTCACACACACAGGTAGTCACTGAATGTGCTGGGCCTGGCAGTGGCACACCCACAGTATGAATTATCAAGGCTGTCTATGCAACACAAGTGTCAGTGGGACACACAGAAAAAAAAATAGATCACAAGAACAAGATTAGCTCTCAAAAGAGCTGTTGTGGGGTGCTTTTCTAGCAATAAGTATCAGCAAGGAGCAAGGTAAGAAGCCTACAAGAGCCTAACTAATCTTTCCCTGAGGGAGTCTGCAGCAGCTTTCCCTTCTCTCACTATTGCAGGCACACGAGTGAGTATAATGGCCGGCGCTGCCTGCCTTTTATAAGGGGGGGAGTGGCTCCAGGAGGGAGTGTAGCCTGATTGGCTACAATGTGCCGGCTGACTGGGATGTAGAGGGTCAAAGTTGACCCTAATAGTGCACTATGGGGGTGAACCGAACTTCCGGAAAAGTTTGCAGTTCTCCGCGATCGTGAACATGGAAGTTCGCCGGGAACCGTTCGCCGGCGAACCGTTCGGGTCATCTCTAGTTAGGTGCCAGTGTTTTTTTTTTTTTCAAGGATAGGCATTGGTGAGGGGGAAGTCAGTAAGGGTTAGGCATTGGAGGTGGGCGGCAGTTAGGGTTAGGGATCAGCTGGGGTGGTTAACGTTTGGTATTGGCAGAGGGAGGGTTCTGGGTAAGAACAGGGTTAGGTTTAATTTACCAATATTTTACTATCGATATCTGCACTGCAAACTAGTAGGATTTACTAATGTTCTACTAGCGGCTATTTTCCAGGCGCCCATTTGCAAGTATGCCCAATGGCCTGCCACAAACAATAATTTCCTTATTTCAATATTTTAAATTGTTATTGCTATTACTATGTGCTTTATACTATTAGATTACATTTTTTTGTTATGTATAATGTTGTGTTTATGTCTGATTATTATAGTGTGTGAATGTCCCCATGGCAGTGATAATTAGCACTCTCTGTACCCAGTGCAGGGATGAGCAGAAACTACGCCAGTGCGAATTTTATGCATCGTAGTTCGCATCTATGCATCGTAGTTCTTAGGTGCCATTTCAAAACTACGCATAGGGAAGTACCACTACGCGTAGCTTACGCCCACTATGCGCAGTTAACATGTGTATTGCGTAGTGAACCAAAAATGCGTTACTCGCGTCTAAATTTCCTCGTGCGATTGTATGCTTACAAATTTACGCATTTGAAAGGGGAATGTACGCATAGAAGAGTTCCCAGTATAAGCATTTAAAGAGGAATTAATGCATAAAATGTTCTGCCTACGGGCATAAGCATCTGCATAAACTACGCTTCGCACTACACGTAATTGCGTATTTTAACGCGTAGTCTACGAAATGCATACGAATCGAATATTTGATTTTGAAGCCGTAGTTTGGCAAAGCGTAATTGCGTAAAATTACACGTAGTTCCAGCGTACCGAAGTTGGCTGACTACGACCATCCCTGACCCAGTGCACCTGGTGGAGGAGATGTTGCACAAGCTTTCTGCAATACAAGCACAGGAAGAGTGACAGAAGCAGAAGATTTGGGCACCCACAGTGAATGAACAATTTGCTTTAATTTAAAATATCATCTAATATCTGCCAAAGCAGAAATTTCGGTGCCCATAAATAATGAATGAGAAAGACCTAATGCTAGGACTGATCAGTGGCAAAAGGCAAAAAGGCCGCCAAAGAACGGGTTGACTTGACACCATAAAAGCTGACACAGGATTGAGCTTAACCCTCCTGGCGGTTAATTTTTTCTGCAAAATATGCAGAAATCCTTTTTTTTTTCTTTCTTTTTTTTAAGTAAAGCTACCAGAGTGGTAGGTACATGAAACACCACTAGAGGGCGCATGTGTCCCTCTAGTGCGATCGTCGCCGGCATCAATAGCAAACAGGGGAACGCGTATATAACGCGTTCACCTGTTTGGCTTCTCCTGTTGCCATGGCGATGATCGGAATGATGTCATGGACATCAGCCAACGACCTGACATCAGACGGCTCAGATCCAGCCCATATCGCTGCCTGGAACTCATTTGTCCGGGCAGCGCAGGGCTCTAGTGGGGGGGGCCCTATTCCGCAGCTGCGTGCGGGCGATTGCCACAGAGCGGCGGCGATCAAGCTGTATGTGCGGCTAGCAAAGTGCTAGCTGCGCGTACAGCAGTTTAAATTGCGCAAATCGCCCCACCAGGGGCTGAGATATCTTCCTGCGCAGCATAGCCCGAGCTCAGCTCGGGCTTACCATCAGGAAGGTTAAAGAGGCTCTCCAGCCGAAACAAATGTACTGTCATTAAGTTACATTAGTTAGGTTAATTAAAATAGATAGGTAATATAATCTCTTACCCACCTTGTTTTAAATGAACAGACACATTTTTGATTTCATGATGGCAGCCATCTTTTTGGTTGAAAGGAGTGACAGGGAGCATGAGACACAGTTCCAACTGTCCTGTGTGCTGCTCACTCCTCCCAGTTGCTAGGCAACGTAAATAACAACATAGGAAATCCCATCATGCTTTGCACAGCATCAGGGAAAAACCACCAGGCCAGATTTCTTTAATGGGGGGGAGCTTAGCTAAAAATGCAGCTAAAAATTATGCTTTGGTAAGAAAAACCAAGTTCTGATGCTGTGAAACTGTTAAAGAAACACCAAGTCTTTTCAGTTCCGCTGAGTAGATTTTTAGTCCGTAGGTTCACTTTAAGGCAACTGGCAGAAATGGCACAAGATCGGACAGCATGGAGAGAGCTAACCCATAGAATTGCCAAGAGTCAGATACAATTGAATGGATAACATCATCAAAAAATGAAAGCGCCATTTATATTTCTTGTTTTTAAAATACTAGCATTAAATTTATCCTTTCCAACCAATGTATTATTAATACAAAAGAATATATGTTATTTAATTTTGATTTTGAATATTGGCTACACTCACATGACAGATTTTTACTCCTCCTATTTAAAACTATTAAGCAGAAAATGCTTCTCCATTATGAAATACTTTTATATCAACTTATTAAGCCAATAACATCTATTATTTTAAAACTCTGCTACCTATAAAGCAGATAATACAGTATTTTTCAGACTATAAGACGTTCCAGACCATTTCCCTGCACCTCTATTTCACGCACACATCTCTTGGCATGCTGAAATAAACCATCAGGAAACTACATAAGGGACATAAAATGTCACCATAGTTCTTCCTAGTAAACTGATTATAAACATCCTCATTGGTGGAGATAATATTTCTGCAGGATCAGAATAAGAGACATACAAGGAAAGTCAAACACCTGTCTTCCTCATTAAAAAAAAAAACAAAAACAAAAAAACCTTTACTGGAAAAACACACATAGTCACCATCCATTGCAGATTTCCTCCATTCCAATATTATCAAGATCATTGGCAGTTTTATTGCTGGATCAGCAGAATCTTACAGCTGGGAAAATAAGTATTTAACATATTTAAGGGTTATTATGGTGAATAACTGTCAAATTGATATGCATATATAAGATGTACATTTGCCCCTGAGTTAATAAAGTATATGTTTTACGTATTATTTAGCTTTCACTTACAGTAGGTGTTACAGTAAAACTTTGGATTGAGAGTAACTTGGTTTAAAAGCGCTTTGCAATTAGAGATGGCCCGAACGGTTCGCCCGCAAATGGTTCCAGGCAAACTTTAGGTAGTCCGCGTTCGCCGGCGAAGGCGAACTTTTGCAGAAGTTCGATTCGCCCCCATAATGCTCCATTAAGAACAACTTTGACCCTCTACATTACAGTCAGCAGGCACATTGTCGCCAATCAGACTACACTCACTCCTGGAGCCCCCCCCCCCTCCCTTATTAATGGCAAGGTTCTCTTGCCGTTTTACTCACTCGTCTGCCTACAGTAATTAGTTAAGGGAGAGCTGCTGACAGACTCTGCTAGGGAAAGCTTAGTTAGGCGCTTGTAGACTTGTTAGCTTGCTCCTGGCTGATTGTTATTCCTTACATTGCACAGCTCCCTCCTCCCTCTCTGGAGGAGAGTCTTGTCTTTGAGGGAATTGTGGGATTTCAAAAGCCAGCTTACATACATTGGCCGGGAATTGAACCAAGGTCTAGTGCTTGGTAGGCAGCTCTCCTCACCACTATACCACCACCACATGCTGAAGCCAGCCTAGCATGTAACATTATGATATATCCAAGAGAAAAATGAGCTTGCTTAGGGATTTGTAGGATTTCAAAAGCCAACTCACATACATTGGCCAGGAATCGAACCCAGGCCTACCGCGTGGTAGGCTGCTATCCTAACCATTATACCACCAACACAACACACTACAATGCTACATGCTGAAGCCAGCCTAGCATGTACCATTATGATATATCCAAGAAAAAAATGAGCTTGCTTAGGGATTTGAAGGACTTCAAAAGCCAACTCACATACATTGGCCAGGAATCGAACCCAGGCCTACCGCATGGTAGGCTGCTATCCTAACCATTATACCACCAACACAACACACAATTTTTTTTCTTGTAACAATAACAATAACAATAATATTTATATAGCGCTTTTCTCCCTGGGGACTCAAAGCGCTGTGACCCTGCATTATGCAGTCTCAAAGGCTAGGGAAAAGAGGTGAGTTTTTAGCCTTTTTTTAAAGCTGTCCAGAGAGGGAGCCTCTCGTACTGATTGTGGAAGTGAGTTCCATAGAGTAGGGGCTGCGTAGGAAAAGGCCCGAGCACCAAATGTTAGGTGTATCCTCGGAATAATCAGCTTTATCTTGTTGGCAGAGCGGAGGGTGCGTGGAGGGGCATAAAGTTCCAATAGATCCGCTATGTATTTGGGTCCCATGTGGTGTAGAGCCTTGAATGTCAGCATTTGATTCTCCATTTTACTGGTAACCAGTGAAGAGTTTGCAGTACTGGGGCGATGTGTGAGCTGCAGGGGGCATTGGCTAGGAGTCTGGCTGCAGCATTCTGTACTAGCTGTAAGGGGCGCAGAACCTTTTCTGTAGATCCAATGAACAGGGCGTTGCAGTAGTCTAGGCGGGAGGATACAAATGCATGAACCAGGGCAGGTAGGTCTTCAGCTGGGATAAGGTGTTTGATTTTCGCTATATTTCTTAGATGGAAGAAGGAAGACTTGACGACAGCTGATATCTGCTGTTTGAGTTTTAGATTTCCATCCAGGATCACCCCAAGGTTTCGCACAGAGTCTTTATACTGTACAGTATCTCCCCCAATTGCTAGTTTGAGGTGGTGAGCGTTTTGAACTTTATCCATCATGTGTGGACCACCTACCACCAACACCTCTGTTTAGTCAGAGTTCAGCCTCAGCCAGCTGGTGTTCATCCAATTTTGTAAATCCACTAGACACGCATTTATGGATGATGATGGGTCTTGGGTGCCAGGCTTGAAGGACAGATACAGTTGTGTGTCATCTGCATAACAATGGTATCTTAGGCCATAGTTCTGGATTATTTTGCCCAGTGGGAGCATGTAGACTGCAAAGAGTAATGGTGATAGTACAGAATGCTAGCTACATAATTCCCCCCTTCCTGCTCTCTCCCTCCCACCCTTCTGATCGCTGTCGGCGTCAATACCCATCAGGAAATCCCATTGTGAACGAGTTTTCCTGTAGGGCTTCCCCCGTCGCCATGGCGACAGTCGGACTGACGTCATCGACGTCATTGACATCATGACATCAGGGGGAGTCCCGATCCACCCCATAGCGCAGCCTGATGGTGATTGGCCAGGCTGCGCAAGGGGTCTGTGGGGGGGGGGCCTCTTTCACGGCAGGTAGCGGCGGATCGGCGGCGATCGGCGGCAATCGGGAAAACACGCATGCTAGCACAGTGCTAGCTGCGTGTTTTAAAAAAAATTATGCAAATCGGGCCTGAGCAATCCACCGCGGCATTACTGGACAAGGTGAGCTCATCCGTAACGCCCAGGTGGTTAAGTCACAAACTGTATCAAAAGCAATGACATTTTTGCATATTCTGTGCCAAGATAAAAGAGTTGTAAAATGAAAATAAAGTGACAGAATATAAAAGAAAATACATATATTGTTACCTTTGGAACTTGGCTTTTTAAATATGTATGCCATTAAGGTATATTACTATTATTTTTGAAAATAAGGTCTTGTAATCATCGATAGAGTCCAATGAGGGATAAAACAAACAAACTGAAAAAGACACCTATATTTCCAAATACAATATTTTCACCATACATTGTCCTAGGAACATAATCTAAATGTTGTAATAACCATGATGGATAAGCAGATAACATTTGTGGGTTTGACTTATAGTTAGCACTGTATATTATAAAGCTACAATGGATGTAAATGAAAAAAATAGTGGGTTTTTTTGCCATTCGGTCTCCTAATTCATGCTCTGGTTGGACCAATGGGAGTCCCCCTGAGGTAATGTGAAACACAAAAAAATATGTAACGATTGTGGAATTATCTCCGTGATCAGCGCACAAGGCGTGCGCTAACACGGCAGACATCCTCCACAAGCGTATGAAAGGAGAGAATCCAGCTTTGGTGCAAAGCACCAGTAGAGGGAAATTTACACCGGCAGGTAGAGCTGTGGAGTGCAGAGGAGCAAGCTTCTGTACTGCCACAGATGCCAGATGGGAATTGTCCGAATTGCAACTGAGCAGGGCAAGATAGCCCTTAAAGAGAGAGCACAGCGACAGGGTGAATGTGTGTTCACCAATCTAGTCGCCAACCCGCGATGATGAACACACAACCGTGAAGATCAGGTGGGAAAGCAATCGCAAGAGATAGAGATTGCTAATAGCGACACAAGACTGAATAAGCACAGAAAAGGGATGTCCACCAATCTTGTCGCCAACCTGCGACGGTGAACACACAACAGAGGAAATCAAGTGAGAACGCAATCGCAAGAGATGCGATTGCGAATGAGAATGAGCACAGGGACAGAATGTATGTGTGTGCACCAATCTAGTCACCAACCCGTGACGGTGCACACACAACAGCAGAAACAGAGTAGGAACGCAATCGCAAGAGAGGCGATTGCCAGAGGTGACACAAGACTAAGCAGAGGTAAACCCAGGAGCAGAGCAAAGGCACAGTAAATCATACAATGAGAATGATAAGGAAAATAACAAACACTAACTAAACGCGAACACCGCACTCATTCGCAAAAGCTCTTTCCGTCAGAGCGAGTGCGATCCAAGTAAAGAAACAGAGCTTAGCAGGATCCACTGCTCTTTCCGCCAGAGCGAGTGTGGTCCAAGTAAAGAAACAGAGCTTAGCAGGATCCACTGCTCTTTCCGCCAGAGCGAGTGTGGTCCAAGTATAGAAACAGAGTTAGCAGGATCCACTGCTCTTTCTGCCAGAGCGAGTGTGATCCAGGTATAGCAAGATGAGGTAGCCAGTAGCAACCGCTGCTCCAGCTTAACTTCCAAGAATACAGATCAGAAGTAGTGTTGGGCGAACATCTAGATGTTCGGGTTCGGGCCGAACAGGCCGAACATGGCCGCGATGTTCGGGTGTTCGACCCGAACTCCGAACATAATGGAAGTCAATGGGGACCCGAACTTTTGTGGTTTGTAAAGCCTCCTTACATGCTACATACCCCAAATTTGCAGGGTATGTGCACCTTGGGAGTGGGTACAAGAGGAAAAAAAAATTAGCAAAAAGAGCTTATAGTTTTTGAGAAAATCGATTTTAAAGTTTCAAAGGGAAAACTGTCTTTTAAATGCGGGAAATGTCTGTTTTCTTTGCACAGGTAACATGTTTTTTGTCGGCATGCAGTCATAAATGTAATACATATAAGAGGTTCCAGGAAAAGGGACCGGTAACGCTAACCCAGCAGCAGCACACGTGATGGAACAGGAGGAGGGTGGCGCAGGAGGAGAAGAAGGCCACGCTTTGTGAGACACAACAACCCCGGCCTTGCATGAGGGCAAGAAGCGTGCGGATAGCAGGCTTTGTACCGCCATGCAGTCATAAATGTAATAAAGATAAGTGGTTCAATAAACAGGGACCACGCGGCAACGCTAACCCAGCAGCAGCAGACGTGATGGAACAGGAGCAGGCGCAGGAGGAGAAGGCCACGCTTTGTGAGACACAACAACCCAGGCCTTGCATGAGGGCAAGAAGCGTGCGGATAGCAGGCTTTGTACCGCCATGCAGTCATAAATGTAATAAAGATAAGTGGTTCAATAAACAGGGACCACGCGGCAACGCTAACCCAGCAGCAGCAGACGTGATGGAACAGGAGCAGGCGCAGGAGGAGAAGGCCACGCTTTGTGAGACACAACAACCCAGGCCTTGCATGAGGGCAAGAAGCGTGCGGATAGCAGGCTTTGTACGGCCATGCAGTCATAAATGTAATAAAGATAAGTGGTTCAATAAACAGGGACCACGCGGCAACGCTAACCCAGCAGCAGCAGACGTGATGGAACAGGAGGAGGCGCAGGAGGAGAAGGCCACGCTTTGTGAGACACAACAACCCAGGCCTTGCATGAGGGCAAGAAGCGTGCGGATAGCATGCTTTGTACCGCCATGCAGTCATAAATGTAATAAAGATAAGTGGTTCAATAAACAGGGACCACGCGGCAACGCTAACCCAGCAGCAGCAGACGTGATGGAACAGGAGCAGGCGCAGGAGGAGAAGGCCACGCTTTGTGAGACACAACAACCCAGGCCTTGCATGTGGACAAAAAGCGTGCGGATATAGCAGCAATGCTTTTTGCCGCCATGCAGTCATAAATGTAATACAGATGAGAGGTTCAATAAACAGGGCCCGGAAACGCAACACCATCCCAGATGTTCATTGGTCATGTTACTTGGTTGGGGTCCTGGAGTGTTGCGTAGTCATTTCCAATCCAGGATTGATTCATTTTAATTTGAGTCAGACGGTCTGCATTGTCTGTAGAGAGGCGGATACGCCGATCTGTGACGATGCCTCCGGCAGCACTGAAACAGCGTTCCGACATAACGCTGGCTGCCGGGCAAGCCAGCACCTCTATTGCGTACATTGCCAGTTCGTGCCAGGTGTCTAGCTTCGATACCCAATAGTTGAAGGGTGCAGATGGATGGTTCGACACAGCTACGCCATCTGACATGTAGTCCTTGACCATCTTCTCCAGGCGATCGGTGTTGGAGGTGGATCTGCACGCTTGCTGTTCAGTGGGCTGCGGCTGCATGGGTGTCAGAAAATTTTCCCACTCCAAGGACACTGCCGATACCATTCCCTTTTGGGTACTAGCTGCGGCTTGCGTTGTTTGCTGCCCTCCTGGTCGTCCTGGGTTTGCGGAAGTCAGTCTGTCTGCGTACAACTGGCTAGAGGAGGGGGAGGATGTCAATCTCCTCTCTAAAGTCTCCACAAGGGCCTGCTGGTATTCTTCCATTTTGACCTGTCTGACTCTTTCTTCAAGCAGTTTTGGAACATTGTGTTTGTACCGTGGATCCAGAAGGGTATAAACCCAGTAATTGGTGTTGTCCAGAATGCGCACAATGCGTGGGTCACGTTCAATGCAGTCTAGCATGAATTGAGCCATGTGTGCCAGAGTCCTACCAGAATCCTCATCATCCTCTTGTGAGCGTTGTGATAGTTGTTGTGATGCATCATAGTCGTCACCTTCCTCCTGGTCTGCTTCTGCTGACCATTCGCGTTGAATTGTTGAAGTCCAACGTGCACCGCTCTGGCCCTCGTCAGTGGTGGCATGAAATTCCTGCTCCAACTCCAGCTGTTCCTCCTCCTCTTCTTCGTCATAGCTGCTGGGGCCAGCGTTCCCTGAGGCGGATGGCCTGATGTTGGTACCATCACGCTGATCGTTTTCTCCTTCAGATTCCCCCAGTTGCATCATGACAGCTGTTTCCTTGATTTTTAACATCGACCTCTTCAGTAAACACAGCAGTGGTATGGTAATGCTGACTGAAGAGTTGTCACTGCTCACAAGCAACGTGGATTGCTCAAAATTTTGGAGGACTTGGCAGAGGTCCAACATGTTGGCCCAATCGGATCCACAGAAGCTTGGCAGCTGGCCGGATGCGCCTCGGTACTGCGCCGTCATGTACTGGACCACTGCACTCTTCTGCTCGCAAAAGCGGGCTAGCATGTGCAGCGTAGAATTCCAGCGCGTAGGGACATCACACAGCAAGCGATGGTGGGGGAGATTGAAGCGCTCCTGCATCTTGGCGAGTGCCCCCGAAGCAGTACTGGAATTTCTACAATGTTTGGACACTCGACGCACCTTCAACAGCAGATCGGGCACGCCTGGGTATGTCCTCAGGAACCGCTGAACTACTAGGTTCATCACGTGCGCCAGGCAAGGGATGTGTGTCAGCTTAGCCAACCTTAAAGCGCGAATGAGATTACTCCCATTATCACACACAACCATGCCCGGTTTCAGGTCCAGCGGTGCCAGCCACAAATCCGTCTGTTCCTTTATTCCCCTCCAAATTTCCTCCCCTGTGTGCTGCTTATCCCCAAGGCAGATTAGCTTCAGCAACGCTTGCTGACGCATGCCAACAGCTGTGCTGCACTGCTTCCACGATCCTACTGCTGCTGGGTTAGCGTTTCCGGATGAGGTACAGCTTTGAGATGCGTTGGAGGAGAAGGAGTCAGAGAGGTAGGTGCTGCTGTTATCCAGTGGGAGGGACGGCGGTGCAGCTGTTTGTGGCGTGGGCAACACCCGTGCCGTAGCAGGTGAGGAATCGCTGCCAGGCTCCACAAGGTTCACCCAGTGCGCGGTAAGGGAGATGTATCGACCCTGGCCGAACGCACTCGTCCAGGTGTCAGTGGTGAGGTGAACCTTGCAGGCAACGGCATTCTTCAAGCTTCGGGTTATTTTGCTGACCACGTGCTCATGCAACTCAGGCACTGCAGAGCGTGCAAAGTGGTAGCGGCTGGGAACCACGTAACGTGGGATGGCCACTGACATCATGCCCTTGAAGCTGTTTGTCTCCACCAATCGATATGGCAGCATTTCGCAGGCCAGAAGCTTGGCTATGCTGGCTGTTACTGCCACGGCCCGGGGGTCATTTGCTGGCAATTTCCTCTTGCGCTCAAACATCTCCGACACAGACAACTGAACCGTAGCGCTGCACACGGAAGGGCTGTTGGTTGTTGTGTTTGATGAACACTGGGAGACCTCAAGAGCACTACTCCGGAAAGTGACAGTGTCAGCGTCGTCTGATGTTTGTGAATGTTGTGAACCACGCAATGGCTGGGCTACTGCTGCTGCTGAGGCGGGTCTGGTGAACCCAAGGGAGGCAGTGTTGTTTCTGGTACCCTGTCCTGACGCGTTTGCCCAAAGAGTGGGATGTTTGGATAGCATGTGACGGCTCATGCTGGTGGTGGAGAGGTTGTTAATATTTTTCCCCCTGCTCAGGCGGGTCTTGCACACCTTGCAAATCGCCATGGTAACATCCTCAGTGCAGTCTTCAAAGAAAGCCCAGACTTTGGAGCACCTGCCTCCTTGCTGGCGATTTCTGTTTGCTCCTCTTTTGCCTCTCACTTGAACTTCCACGCTTGTGGTGCCTGAAATTGCGCGCCGCCTACCTTGTGGCACAAGGCGAACTCGTGCAGCAGTGTGTTCTTCAACAGACTCATCTGTGCTGCTGCTACGACGGCGATGTTCTCGTTCACAAACAAAATCTGGGTCTCTGTCCACATTGTCCATACCCTCCTCTTCCATCTCCTCAAACTCGTCATATGTCATTGTGGGCCACCGCCGTGGAGTAGAGCTCCCCACAACAACCTCTGCGCAGCACACTCCAACGTCGTCTTCCAGATCTTGTCGGCCGACCTCCTGCAATTGCAACCCCTCCTGCCCAAATTGCTCTGGGATTTGGGTTTCCGAGTCCTCTTCGGACTCGCCTCGTATTTCAGTGCGCGGTACATTTCCCACAGTTAACGGTTGTGAATCCAGGCACAACATTTCTGGCTGTTCCTCCATTGACCTTTGAAAGGTGGAAGTTTGTTGGGCTGGGAATAGCTCCTGCGAATACCCCATTGTGTCCTGAGGTAATTCATCGGACTGGTTATCTGGCAGTTGTGTGCGTGGTGTCGCTGCCGGTTGTGTCAGCTTTGTGCCCACTGGCTCCTTGTAACTGGCTGAGGACTCGGACCTCGTGCGTGATGTGCTGGTGCTGCTTAACCCACTGCTGGACGCTTGAGAGGTCATCCAAGTAATTATCTGGTCCTGTTCTTTTGGATTTGTGAGGGTTGTTGTCCTGGACAACATGGGTGGTATTGAGTGGGTTTTCTTGGGTGCTCCCCTGTGGCCTGTACGTGAACCGTCAGGGGAAACACCTCTTCCCTTGCCCCTCCCTCTTTCACCGGATTTCTTCCTCATTTCACTTATCCTTACAGTACACGCTGACTGGCAGCAGTACAGTGGCAGTACAGAAATGCTATACAGTACCACTATTCCCAGCAGCGACACAGAGCACAATGCTATACAGTGACGGGTGAGCGGTGTACCACTATTCCCAGCAGACACAGAACAGTGAACAGAATGCTATATAGTGTGGCTGAGCGAGCGGTGTACCACTATTCCCAGCAGACACAGAACAGTGAACAGAATGCTATATAGTGTGGCTGAACGAGCGGTGTACTACTGTTCCCAGCAGACACAGAACAGTACACAGAATGCTATATAGTGTGGCTGAACGAGCGGTGTACTACTGTTCCCAGCAGACACAGAACAGTACACAGAATGCTATATAGTGTGGCTGAACGAGCGGTGTACTACTGTTCCCAGCAGACACAGAACAGTGAACAGAATGCTATATAGTGTGGCTGAGCGAGCGGTGTACCACTATTCCCAGCAGACACAGAACAGTGAACAGAATGCTATATAGTGTGGCTGAGCGAGCGGTGTACCACTATTCCCAGCAGACACAGAACAGTAAACAGAATGCTATATAGTGTGGCTGAGCGAGCGGTGTACCACTATTCCCAGCAGACACAGAACAGTGAACAGAATGCTATATAGTGTGGCTGAGCGAGCGGTGTACCACTATTCCCAGCAGACACAGAACAGTGAACAGAATGCTATATAGTGTGGCTGAGCGAGCGGTGTACCACTATTCCCAGCAGACACAGAACAGTGAACAGAATGCTATATAGTGTGGCTGAGCGAGCGGTGTACCACTATTCCCAGCAGACACAGAACAGTGAACAGAATGCTATATAGTGTGGCTGAGCGAGCGGTGTACTACTGTTCCCAGCAGACACAGAACAGTACACAGAATGCTATATAGTGTGGCTGAACGAGCGGTGTACTACTGTTCCCAGCAGACACAGAACAGTACACAGAATGCTATATAGTGTGGCTGAACGAGCGGTGTACCACTATTCCAAGCAGACACAGAACAGTGAACAGAATGCTATATAGTGTGGCTGAGCGAGCGGTGTACCACTATTCCCAGCAGACACAGAGTGGCAGTAAACAGAATGCTATATAGTGTGGCTGAGCGAGGTACACAGAGTGGCAGTAAACAGAATGCTATATAGTGTGGCTGTGCAAGCGGTGTACTACTATTCCCAGCAGACACAGAGTGGCAGTAAACAGAATGCTATATAGTGTGGCTGAGCGAGGTACACAGAGTGGCAGTAAACAGAATGCTGAGCGAGCGGTGTACTACTATTCCCAGCAGCGACACACAATGACTGGGGGGGACCCTGGCTAGCGTGGCTGGAGCGCGAACTACCCTGCCTGCCTACCCAAAGCTAAACCCACAGACAAATGGCGGAGATATGACGTGGTTCGGGTATTTATTTACCCGAACCACGTGACAGTTCGGCCAATCAGAGCGCGTTCGGGTCCGAACCACGTGACCCGTTCGGCCAATCACAGCGCTAGCCGAACGTTCGGGGAACGTTCGGCCATGCGCTCTTAGTTCGGCCATATGGCCGAACGGTTTGGCCGAGCACCGTCAGGTGTTCGGCCGAACTCGAACATCACCCGAACAGGGTGATGTTCTGCAGAACCCGAACAGTGGCGAACACTGTTCGCCCAACACTAATCAGAAGGATCCACAGCTGCTACCGCTAGAGGCTTGTGCGGTCCAAACAGAAGACCAGAAGGAGCTACCAGTAGCAACCGCTGCTCTGGTTAGCACCCCCAGACAGACAGAACAGGCATTACAAATAATACAACCTGACTGAACTAGAGGGGTGTCTAATACAGCCCCCAGAATACTCTAAGATAACTTTAACAATCCAACAGGGAAGGCTGACACTCCAGGAGTGTGTTAACAAACCATTATGACCAGCAAAGGATTGTGGGAGAAGAAGGCTTTTATACTGCCAGCCCTCAAAGGAGACAGCTGGGCAATTTGCATGTATGCAAATCCCTCAGCAAAGCAACTCTGAAAGTTGTAAGATGAAGCCAGGTCTCTTTTTCAGAGACCTGCATCCCTCAGACATAAGGAATGGTCAAACAGCTGTCTGCCTGTGCAGCCAGCTGAGTGGATCATTAAAAAATCCAATTCAAAAAACAAAACTCGGCACTGTTCTCCAATATCATCCATAGTCAGTTTTTTTTTTTTTTTCGTTTTTTAGTACAAGGGTCTCACTGTAGGCAGTGCAATAAAGTGACTTCTATTTACACCACCAAACTATTTATTAGAACCAGTTACAGTATGCTAACGTGCTCTCCATCTGCTCTTCCTGCTCATCTGGAGTAGAAAAACCCCCTCAACATTCAATTTCTTCCTCTTATTCCCTCTTTCACTGTTTTTCTGGGATGTGGATTTCTCACTGGGAGCCCTTCCGATGCCTCATCTACACATCTGCTTACAGTCATCTGCAGTCAAGCATGAAGACAAAAGGAAGGACATTATCTTACCACACTGGGTCCTAGCTGTGACCATTTTACAAAGGCACTATGGGCACTTGGGGCGTAAGTTAACTGGATTTCTCCTAAATTGGCCCTAGACTACAATACATACATAGACATATGTAAAATATCTGAGGAATCCCATGAAAAATGAAAGCAGTTCTAAAGGCAAAAAAGGTCCTACTCAGTATTAGCAAGATGTACTTAATAAAGTGGCCGGCAAACTGTATGGCCTCCCTCACAGATACCACCCACCTAGTATAGATGCTCCATGGCCCACCTTCTGCAAAATTGCCATTAGCACAAACTCATATGTCTATGATCCAGCGCCGGATCTCACTGCTCTCCTCTGCCACTTAGTGTCCAGTCACCCCATGGCTCCAGCCCAGTACCTCTCATGATGACGTCTTCATGAGAGGCGCCGACCAGGACCATGATGACTGGACACTAAGTTGCAGAGAAGAACCGTGAGATTTGGTGCTGGATCATAGACATGTGAGTCCACACTACTCACAACACTGCATGACAGAAGGGGGCTGTGCAGCATCCCTGCAGGCAGAGCACAGGGCAGCCCAACATGGGAGTCCCCTGCAGAGGGTGAGGCCCCAAGCCACCACATGGGTCAACTGTATCTAGTGTATGCCCTGTTGTACTGGATTACAGATCATATAAGTTGATCTACATGTTTTGTGGAGGCTCTAGAACAGCCTTTCTCAACCTTTCTACCCTGGAGGAACCCTGCAAATAGCTTTTGGATCTCAAGGAACCCCTGCAAACAATTTTTTGATCTCAAGGAACCCCTGCATTTATTTTGCAGGAGGCTAGGTCTTTAAAAGTAGGTGTGACTGTTTATTTCACTATCCCCATTATACTGCCACTCATTATACTGTCTCCTGAGCCCTCAGTTTAGTGCATCTTGTTACAGTACCACCTATTATAGAGTGCTCTATCATACTTCCCCCATGATGGGGGAAAATGCCAAGGAACCCCCGCAGAGTACTCAAGGAACCCTGGGGTTCCAGGGAACCCTGGTTGAGAAAGCCTGCTCTAGAACCAGATTTTTTTAAAGGCCACAGAGTTTCAGGCCTTGGACAGGTGCCCTCCTAGGGGTCGTCTGAACATGGAAGAGGGGGGTACTGCATATGGAAGAGGTAGAGCAACACATGGAAAAGGGGAGCTACTGCCTAAAAGAGCTGTACATGAAAAAGAAAAGGGAGCCACAAGAAAGCTGGGCAGTGACCTCTGGGGTGAGATTAGATTTTATCACTGGACACTCTGAAGACAGCACCTAGTCCCTTTACTTCGGTTAGCAAGAACTCCGGATGTCTATTTTGTTTTTCTGATAAAAGATGTGTTCTCATTTGAAGCAGGATTAACTGTATACCTCTACTTTGTCTCTTTGAAGTTCCATTCCTCAGATATTTCCTATAGATCACAAAATCATGTACATTGTGTGCATAATGCTAATACTGAGTGAGAGAAAGCACTATATTTACATCATAGTCAGAGCTTACCTAGAGGGTTGCACATTGCATGGTATGGGTGCTGCAGTGCCATGAGCGCCATGCCTGCCCCTTCCTCACTCCTCTCCCATGCTTGCCTGCCGCTGCCACTGCCTTGCCATCACTCAGACCTCTAATTGGCGGTGACCCACATAGAGGAGAGGGAGCAAAGTAACCGTGGAGAACTTCAGATACGGAAGTGACGTCATGCATTTGAAGTGTGCTGCCCAGTTACTGTTTGCCCTCTACTCTTTTTAGGTCACCTTTGATCTGAGGTCTGTAAGTGACAGTGAGGTGGCAGCAGAACAGATCCCCACTGGCACCAATTGCCTATATGGGGAAAGGGGGCAACTTTAGCTACTTATAGTGGGGGAAGCTAACTACACAGGAGGGGAAGACCTGTAAGGGTAAGAAGAAAAGATGCTTTTATGCCGGGGAAGGGAGCTCTGATGGGGAAAGGGCATTTTACCCTGTATCGGTTGAAAAGGACACCAGAGCTGTCTGTGTAAAGAGGGCGCTGCCATAGACTTCAATGTGATTTAGCAATATTTGAGGCTACAACGAGGACGTCTAAAGATCAACTATATCAGCAGGTCACAAATTCAGTTATATTTTCAGAATAACATATGTTTGACTTGAAATGTGGCTATAACAATAATACATTTGGTTATATGTGTTCAAAATAACGTATATATGTTTGACTTGAAACATGGTTAAGGTTAGGCACCACCATGGGGGGTTAAGGTTAGACACCATGGGTTAAGGTTAGGCACCACCATGTTATAATTAGACATCACCAGAGAGGGGGTTAAAGATAGGCGCCACCAGGGGGCATTAAAGGTCAGGAAACACCATGATGGGATTAGGTTTAGGTACCGCCAGGGAGGGTTAAGGTTAGGCACCATGGAGGGGGTAAAGGTTAGGCACCACCTGGGGGGGGGGGGGGGGTAAGGTTAGGACCTATCAGGAGGGGTTAAGGTTAGGATTAGGGTTATATTTGACAGCAGCTACATCTGTAAATGGAATCACACTCATTGGCTACAAATGGGCCCCCTTTTATAAATTAAATCATGTTTATCAGCTATATCCGGCTCCCTTTCATAACCAAATCACTTTTATAAGCTATATCCGGCACCCTTTTTTAACAGAAATAACTTCTCAGCTATATCTGGCTCCCTTTTTTTCCCTATCCAATGAATGCAAAGATACACCACTGATTATAGTTTCAGTAGATTTTCATTTCAATCCAATGTTTATGTCAAATCTAATGTCTAAGTTATTGAAAAAAAATCTAATAGTGCATGGCCACCTTAGCTGTGATAGTAATGGCCTCAGTAGATGTACCATGCGTGACTCCAATGTCTAACAGGCACAAAACATATATCTCCAAATCATTACAGACTGGAAAGTTCAATCCTTTTAACACTGATATAATCTATTGAGATTCAGGAAATTTTCACATGCTATTTATAAGGAAATAGATGGCGATTCTTATCTTTTATCTGCTTCCACATGAAATGTCACTTAGAATTCCCATATAGCCATGGCATGTACCTACCACTATATATAGGTGCACACTGCAGACAGAGTCACATTGCGGTTCTGTACATTGTAGCTGAGCTGGTAAGTAGTCTCAAACTTTTGAAAATGATTTTAATGAGAGCATTAATGTATTTCTCAATGAGTCTGTATCTATACAGCTGTTATGCAGATTAGGATTTACCAGCACATTTTGGAAGGTTGTAACCATTTAAATAATATTTTTAAATTAACACTGGAGTGCAAAAAAATGTATAATGAATTCTATGTGTAGTACAGATAATTAATAGAACATTAGTAGCAAAGAAAAGAGTCTCCTAGTTTTTTAATAGCATTACATCATTCTCTAATATTTGCAGTTTACAAATTACGCTCTGTATTTTAAACTATGAAACAAAGCAGAGCTAATGACCCTTTGACCTTCCCAGCAGTAAAACCTTATCTGACGTTGTCTTTCTCTGTTTATTTCCTGTATAAGTGTTTCAGAAAACAGCTCTTTTGCATAGATAACAACTAAAGTTTCTTAACTCTTGCTGAACTGGAAACAATATGAGAATCATATCTTTGCTACTAATATTCTATTTCTTAGTTGTACTACACATATAATTCATTATCTCATAACTTTATTTCCACTTTAGATCCCCTTTAAAAGATAAAGGGAATCTGGAGTGAAAATAAAATTATGAGATATTGATGTATGTGTAAAACAGCTAAGAAATAGAACATTAGTAGCAAAAATATGAGTCTCACATTGTTTCCAGCACAGAAAGAGTTAAAGGGACTCCGAGCAGTGCAAAAACTATTGAAAGATGCATATCATTTTAAAGCTCTCTTTCTCCTCTTTCCAATGATATATAAACCGCCACCCTACGCCTTTTAATTTTCGCGATTGAAATTGCCACGGCCGCAAATTCGATCGCGAAAATGTAGAAAACTAAAAGGCGTAGGGCGACGATTTAGGGGTCGTCAGAAAGAGGAGAAGGAGAGCTTTACAATGATATCCATCTTTCCATAGTTACTTGTATTACACAGGGCAACTTTTTCTAAAAGTCAGCAGCTCCATTCAGCAGAAAAAGTCGCCCTGTGTAATACAATGTAACTATGGAAAGATGGATATCATTTTAAAGCTCTCTTTCTCCTCTTTCTGACGACCCCTAAATCGTCGCCCTACGCCTTTTAGTTTTCTCCATTTTCGCGATCGAAATCGCAGCCGCGGCAATTTCAATCGCGAAAATAGCGAAAACTAAAAGGCGTAGGGCAGCAATTTACATATCATTGGAAAGAGGAGAAAGAGAGCTTTAACCACTTCGCCATATCTGGACGCATATATCCATCCAGATAGGCAGTGGTGCTGCAGCCGTGTGGTGCGCGCGATCGGGCACGCGCCCGCGCGCGCCCCCGCTGCCTCCCGCTGCCCCCCCGATCAGTGAATGGGAATATAATTCCCATTCACCGATCTAAGTCCCCGGCAGAAATACCGACGCTTTCTCATCAGAGAGCGTGGTATTTCTGCCCCCAGGAAACTTCTTCTCTTCTTTTTAGTTCCTAGATGCGACATCGTTCGCATCTAGGAATTTTTTGAATGTGGCCAAATAGTAAACTGCACCCACATACCTGTATTGAATAAAAAATTACATTACATTACATCTAAAATTGGCTATTTACCTCCCAAACTAAAATTACCCAAATACATTTTTGTATTAAAAAAAAAATAAAAAAAATTACAATTAAAAAAAAAAAACTACATAAATAGTTACCTAAGGGTCTGAACTTTTTAAATATACATGTCAAGAGAGTATCTTATTAATTTTTTTAAAATTATAAGCTTGTAAATAGTGATGGACGCAAATTGAAAAAATGCACCTTTATTTCTAAATAAAATATCGGCGCCATAAATTGTGATAGGGATGTAATTTAAATGGTGTAATAAGCTGGACAAATGGGCACATAAAATGCATGGGTTTTAATTACTGTAGCATGTATTAATTTTAAACTATAATGGCCAAAAACTGAGAAATAATGATTTTTTTCCATTTCTATCTTAATCTTCCTGTTAAAATGCATTTACAGTAAAGTGGCTCTTAGCAAAATGTACTACCCAAAGAAAGCCTAATTAGTGGCGGAAAAAACGAGATATAGATCAATTAATTTTGATAAGTAGCGATAAAGTTATTAGCGAATGAATGGGAGGTGAACATTGCTCGGATGCATAAGATTTTCGAAGCTGTAGGCTGAAGTGGTTAAAATGATATGCATCTTTCCATAGTTTCTGCACTGCTCGGAGTCCCTTTAAGCAACTTCAGTTGTTATCTATGCAAAAGACCTTCTCTCTCTTATACATCAAAGAACCAGTGAAAGACAACTCCAGGTAAGGTTTTACTGCAGGGAAGTTCAAAGGGTCATTAGCTAAGCTCTATTTTATAGTTTAAAATACAGAGTGTAGTTTTTAAACTGCAAATGTTAGAGGATGATGCAATGTTAAAAAAAGCTATAGAACTGAAAAAAACTCCTTTTTTCTATTAATGCTCTGCTAATTATCCATACTTCACATACAATTCATTGTGTCATAAGTTATTTTTTCTGCTTCAGTATAACTTTAAATTTATATTGGTGATGACCTGACTGTCCACTTTCAGATTGATGTAATGGGATCATTTTGCAGTTTGGGGGTGGTGTTTGAGCGCACAAAGGCTTTGGTGCTGAGCTAAATACAAGAAAAAACACTTTGGTGCTGGACTGCCTGGCACCATTTACTCTGCTGCTGGACTGCCTGGCACTATTTACTCTGCTGCTGGACTGCCTAGCACCATTTACTTTGCTGCTGGACTGCCTGGCACCATTTACTTTGCTGCTGGACTGCCTGGCACCATTTACTTTGCTGCTGGACTGCCTGGCACCATTTACTCTGCTGCTGGACTGCCTGGCACCATTTACTTTGCTGCTGGACTGCCTGGCACCATTTACATTGCTGCTGGACTGCCTGGCACCATTTACTTTGCTGCTGGACTGCCTGGCACCATTTACTTTGCTGCTGGACTGCCTGGCACCATTTACTTTGCTGCTGGACTGCCTGTCACCATTTACTTTGGTGCTGGACTGCCTGGCACCATTTACTTTGCTGCTGGACTGCCGGGCACCATTTACTTTGCTGCTGGACTGCCTGGCACCATTTACTTTGCTGCTGGACTGCCTGGCACCATTTACTTTGCTGCTGGACTGCCTGGCACCATTTACTTTGCTGCTGGACTGCCTGGCACCATTTACTTTGCTGCTGGACTGCCTGGCACCAGACATGAGAACACTGGGTACAGTTCTGTCAAAATCTAGACACAATAAAGGCCAGTAAGGATAATTAATACTGTTTTGGACATGATTAAATGACAACTGTAGCAAGAGGTATTTGGAGGCTGCTCTATATATTTCCTTTTTTGAGCAATACCAATTGGCCTGGCTGTCTTGCTGATCCTTTGCCATTAATACATTTAGCTATAGATCCTGAACAGGCATGCAGCAGATCAGGTTTTTCTGACATTATTTTTAGATCTGACAAGATCAGCTGCATGCTTGTTTCTGGTGTTATTCAGACACAACTGCAGCCAAATAGATCAGCAGGGGTGCCAGGCAACTGGTATGGCTTAAAGGGAAATACATATGGCAGCCTCCATAGTCCTCTTGCTACAGTTGTCCTTTAAGTGTAAAAGGTATGCCTATACACCATAAAGCAACTGCATATGCATAAAGGATACCTGTAACCAACCCCCAGGAAAAAAGTTAGAAGAAGTAGGAACTCTTAGAGCCTCCCCAGTCCTCTCTGCACCCCTCGTTCTACCTCCGGGCCCCCCATTGTAGTGTTTTATTTTATTGTTTAGTCTCCTCAGAAAGCTACAGAAGTACTCCGGCCTCTAAGTTTTTCCAAAGACAAGTGGCCCTGTACTGCGCACACAAGAGCGTAGACTCACACATGGTGCAGAGCTGCTCATCTTCAAAAGCACTAGGAGACTTAAAGATGCAGCTATCGGGAATACGAATGGGGCCTGGCGGTGGAATGAGAGGTGCAGAGAGGACAAGGGAGGCTCTAAGGGATCCAGAGCCCTCCCTCCTCTTAGGTGAATATCCATCTTTATTTCTCGGGAAAGGGGGGTTACAGTTGCCCTTTAAAGAAATATAAAGCATTTAACAAAAACTGTAAAAAGGCTATCAGACCTGCAAAACCGGAAGCTGATAAACATATTGCTTGTGGTATAAAGTCATGTCCAAAAAAGTGTTGCAAATATGTAAATTCAAAAAGAATGAAGGCTGAGATTAAAGGACTGCTAAAAGATCAGGTAGGGGACACAGTTTTGGATAATAACACCAAAGCTGAGATTTTAAATGCATGCTTTGCTTCTGCCTCTATTGAGGTGATTCACTTGTCACTTATTCCTCTACACAGAAAACTGCACAATCAGCTTGCCTGTAACAGTGATGGTATTTTAGTGGTCATTACAGATAATTTTATTATTTTTCTCTGCAGATCAGCTTTATTGGCAATATGCAACTTGTGCTGGTTTTCGCTGTACTTTTGATGGACGTGGCTTTGGAGTCACCTGCTGCTTATGGGAGCCAGGAAAAGAATGTCTCTACTGGTATGAAGGGCTCCTGGGAGGGATGGTCTACTAGGCATATGTGAAACACATGTAGCCCATAGAGAAAGAGAAAATATTTAATAAAATGAAACTTGATTATGCTGACAGGTTCCTTAAAAATACATAATAAATGTATCCTTGGCTACTGCTTCTTGATTAGAATGAGTCACTAGTCAGCACTGTGGTTGGGAACTCTCATGCAGTAGAGCTAATTCAGTCCATTGATTGGGCAGAGTAGAAACCCAGCTAAGCTTATGAAAGAAGAGTAAGTAGCCACTTGCATTCTGTTTTGAATCACATAAGCAAAAATGACTTAACTCAGCTCTAGAAAACGATTTTTGAGGGATTATAATCTAATCTACTTGATGAAGTATATACTTAAAGAGTACTGTAAGGGTTTAAAAAAAAATTAAACTTACCTGGGGCTTCTACCAGCCCCCCCCCAGACGTCCTTTGCCCACGCCGGGACAAAACTATCCTCCGGTCCCCCACCGTGGCTTGCTTCCGGTATTTATGACTTTAATGTTACAAACCCCTGTGCCTGCGTGTCCTTGCTCCCGCTGACATCACCAGAAGCTTCCTGCGCAGGCACAGTGGCTTGCAACATTAAGGTTGCAAATACTGAAAGCGAGCCGCGGCGGGAGACCAGGGGATCGTTTTGTTCCGGGCGGGTAGGGGGGTAGAAGGCCCCAGGTAAGTTTAACTCTTTTTTTTTAACCCTTAAAGTACTCCTTTAATTCCAGGCTATAAACCTTAATGACTATTTTTCTGTGTTAAAAGCATAAATGAATGTTTGAGAAGCAGGGGAGGGATGATGAAGACTTGCCCCCAGACTAAGCCCATCCCTATGGGTGTTCTATCACCTGCTTGTGCTGTCTCGCATATTAATACTTCAAACAAATGTCTACTCATGTTTTCTCCTTGACTATTTACTGTACCACAATACTCTTCTATAAATGGGTGCAAAGCTCCGCCTCCAAACCCCCTGCAAAGTACTGCCCACCACATGCACATGCCCATGTGTTGGACACCGAGAGTGGGAGGAATAGTAGGCCGTGGCAGTGGGGAGGGAGAATAAACTTTGAGCTGAAAGAAAAGGGCAAACATTTTGGCATCACAGAGAAACAGCAAAGATGGAAAATACCAGAAACATTATTTTCTTTTATCATATCTTATTTCTCCTAAATCTGACATTGAACACTTCAACAGGATAGCTAAGGACAACTGAAGTGACAGGGATATGGAGGCTGCCTGACTGCACTGCTGATCCTCTGCCTCTAATACTTTTAGCCATAGACCCTAAACAAGCATGCAGCAGATCAGGTGTTTCTGACATTATTGTCAGATCTGACAAGATTAGCCACATGCTTGTTTCTGGTGTCATTCAGACACTACTGCAGCCAAATAGATCAACGGGGCTGCCAGGCAACTGGTATTCTCGCTTCAGTTGCCCTTTAACGACTAATTTATTATTGATTTTTTTTCTTTTAGTTAATCTAGTTTCATCCTACTTTAATTTTGCCATTAAAGTTTCCCATTTGTTTATACAGTAACCAGTAGGATCTTTCAGGGTAGCGAGGGTAAGTCTATGCCTCTCAGGGCCGGAGCCCACTGACGCAGTGATGTCCGCTTCTGTCTGCGTTTCAGCATCTGTAAGATTGATGTGTAACTGAAAAGTGGACACAGCTGCGTCAGTGGGGTCAGGCCCTCAGTGGGGGAAGAGCAGGGAGTGCAGTGGTAAGGGTGGGGGCTTGCTATACTTAAGTATAGCAAGCCTCAGCAATGCATCTCTATAGATACCACTGGGGCTCCCCATTGGTCCCTTGACAGACCAATGGGAATAGAAAGCAGGAACTTTGGGCACCGGCTGCTAGTGGACGATATGCACGCCCCATAGGCAAATATTATTAATGAAGGGTCCAAAGCAAAAATTTGGGCCCCTGATATTGTTTTCAACTATAGAACATTAAAGTTTTTTGTTTTTTTATATTTTATCATTTTGAAACTCATAACACAACAGTTTTTGTCAAATTATTTTGTTTGTACAGTATGAACAAATATGACATTATCAAATGTGTTATTGTTTCTACGTTTGTAAGGGTTTTTGTGCAGGGGGGTGGATAGGGTAAGGCACCACCAGGGGGCAGGGCTTAAGTTTAGGCACCACCAAGGGGAGTGGTTAGGGTGTGGCACCATCATGGGGGTCTTAGGTTTAGGCACCACCATGGGGGTCTTAGGTTTAGTCACCATCAGGGGGTGTCTTAGGGTTAGGCACCACCAGGGGAAGGTTCTGTGTGAGAGTAGGGTTAGGTTAAGCTGGCGTGCATGAAAAAAGTGTGAGGAAAAAAAAGGTGCGGCTGGATAACAAATTGACGCGGCTTGATAACACAATCGTATTAATCAAAAAGTTTGTTTGCAAGTGGGCTCATAGTGAAACCAAAAATTGTTAACGATAAGTACCATTTTAAAACAGATGGGATATCAAAACAAAAAGATATTTATTCTAGTTAGTTACTATAATTACATAATTCAAGAATACAGCTTAACCTAACCCTACTCTCACACAGAACTCTCCCCTAGTGGTGCCTAACTCTAACCACCACCCCTGGTAGTGCCTAACCCTAACCACTCGCCCTGGTTGTCCCTAACCACCCCCGGTAGTGTCTGACCTTAACCCCCGCCTCTGGTGATGCCTAACTCTAACCACTCCCCATGGTGGTCCCTAACCCTAACTACTCCCTCTGGTGATGCCTAACCCTAACCACCCCCCTGGTTGAGCTTAACCCTAACCACCACCCCTGGTGGTGCCTACCATTTCCCTAGTGGTGCTTAACACTAAGACCCCCCCTGGTGGTGCCTAATCCTATCCAACCCCTGGTGGTACCTAACCCTAACCACCGCTCCTGATGGTGCCTAACCCTAACCACACCCCTAGTGGTGCCTAACCCTAACCACAGTTCCCGGTGGTATCTAACCCTAACCATCCCCCTGGTGGTGCCCAACCTTAACTACTGCTGCTGATGATGTCTAACCCTAATTAGCCCCTTGGTGGTGCGTAACCCTAATCACCCCACAGGTGGTTCCTAACCCTAACTACCACCCTGCACAAACACCCTTACACATATATAAATGATGAAATCATACAATATTTGATAACATAAAACCTGTACATGCAAACTAAATAATATGACAAAACCTATAACATTGCAAGTTTCTAAAACAATAACATATTTCAAAAACTTTAATGTTCTAATGTTGAAAATGATATTTATCCCAAATTGTCCATTAGACACCAGCGATCTTTTTTCCTACTACCAGTTAGCGGTTAAGCTGTATTTTTGAATTGAAATGAAATGTTGTTTAACCATAGGCGGACTGGCCTGGGGGGACGGGTGGCAATTTCCCCCTGGGCCACCTCTTCATTAATCAATTAGGGCCGAATGTCGGGTTACTGTAGTAAGGGAACTCAGCCTGGGAACTCAGCCACGCCCACAGCTCACTGTCTGTTACCAGCCCAGGCTGTCCTGTTGGTGCACGTCAGGCCAGAGACTGCAGGGCTTTGTATTGGCTCCCTTTTCTCTTGCCCTTCTCCTCCATTGGCTGCAGTGCTGATGATGGACTTGTTAAACTCCACCCTGCAACTTTCTAGAGCCGATCAGCCGAATTAGAGAGACTGCGGACCACGAGGAGCAGCTGCCTGAATGTGTGCGATGAGCCCAGGTCAGCCCTCTCAAAGCAATGGAAGAAGTGTGTGTGCGTATATCACAGGCTGCTGCAGGAAGCTGACATGGATGTGACAGGCAAGATGCAGAGCAATGTCCGTCTTGCACAGCAGAAGACACACAGACTGTTCAGCTGGCTTTCAGTCTGAGTGTCTCTGCATGAACTGCTGACCCTGCCTGCACCTTGCTTGCACTCGTGCTGGGCTCCCTCCCCCATAGATAAGGAATGGACAGACCTCTGGTCACTGGCACCTGGCAAGGCTGCATGTGAGGAGACAAGAGGTGATGTGCTGACCACAAGGGAAATGATCACCCCACCTCTCCATCTGAATCCCAGGAGGACACCAGTAATAGCCAGCAGAGAAAATCTATAGAAGCCAGGAGCAGCTAGCCCTGAAGTAATAATGAAAACTATGGGAGGTTTTTTTTTATTGTGAGTGGAGCTGCCAGGACCAAGTGACAGACAGACGCAAACTCTTATGGCTGAATCAGGCTAAAGTAAAAAATAAATAAAACATAAGCTTTACTAATCTGGGGCTTCCTCCAGCCTCTGGCAGCCGTCCTGTGTCCTAGCTGCAGCTACAGGTCTACTCACAGCTCCAGGTCTACTCACACGTGGTCTCTAGTGTTCTGCGCAGGTACAGAGCTGCTATGCCTGCGCAGAACACTAGAGACCACGTGTGAGTGATTGACAGCGGTGCTCACGCAGGCGCAGTGGATGCCGACCTAACAAGGTCAGCATCTGCACCGGAGGGGACCTGGAGCTGCAGCAAGGGCACAGTACGGCTGCCAGGGGCTGGAGGAAGACTCGGATTAGTAAAGTTTTTTTTTTTTGTAGCCTGATGATTCCTTTTACACATATAGATGAAGTACTGATGCAGCAGTCAGTTATTATTTATATAGTGCTAATATCTTCTGCAGCGCTGTACAGAGTATATTGTCTTTTCACTTAACTGTTCCTCAGAGGAGCTCACAATCTAATCCTACCATAGGCATGGTGTATGTCTGTGTATATCATGTAGTGTATGTATCGTAGTGTAGGGCCAATTTAGGAGGAAGCTAATTAACTTATCTGTATATTTTTGGGATGAGGGGGGAAACTGGAGTGCCCAGAGGAAACCCACACAGACACGAGGAGAATATACAAACTCCATGCAGATAGTGCCCTGGCTAGGATTCAAACCGGGGCACAGGCGAGAGAGCTGACCACTACATCACCATGCTGCCTGGTTGCAATGTAAAGTATAAAGTGAAGTGAAGAGGGGTGGGTCAGGAATTAATACCTACCACACACACAGCACATACATTTTCAATAAACTGCAGCATTATACTACTGTATTTGATATAGTGCAGTACTTTAGGCTGTAGACTTCCGCCGCTTCTGCCCTGCCCCCAATCAACCTAGATTTTTTGTCCTGTCTGATTGACACTTTCAATTTCATCCCCCCAGGCCAGTCCGCACCTGCGTGCGATAACCATGAATTATAGACAAGACGGAAACCCCGGCCGTTGTCCCTCAAAATGTATTGTGCCCCCCTGATGCCTGTACTTTACCTGTCACACTGTTCACAGAGTGTCCTTGCTGTATTTCCGCATTGCCACTCCACGTGATTACTGGCATATACACATGGGGTGAGTGTGTGACATAATTTGGGCTGAGGCTGCCATGATAACGGGCCTCTAGTCTGTGTTTCCACCCAGGCCAAAAGGTCCCAGTCCTCCCCTGTGTTTAACCCTTTCTGGACCAGCACCCTCTGCCCCCTTAAGGACCAGAGGGTGCTGGTCCAGCAAACCGCCGCTTCCCGACGCATCGTCGCAAGTTACCGTCGCTCCCGCCGGGCACGCCGCTCTGTCCCCGCCGCAGGCTGCTCTCTCTGCCGTAGCTATGATGGCAGATCGCTGTGCGCCAGTCAGGAGCCGCTTTCATTGGCTTCTGACCCTGTCATTCCATGTAAGCCAATGGGAACGGCTTACATGAATGACAGGGCCAGGAGCCAATGAAAACGGCTCCTGCCCGGCTCACAGTGCTCTGCCGTAATAGCGGCGGCAGGGCAGCTGATTGCGGCGGGGGCAGAGCGGACCGAGCGACGGGGACGGGCGGGGGCGCACGGTCAATGGGACGTAGAGCTTACGTCCGGTCAGGACCGCAGCGCCCCCTGCCCGCCGTAGATTTATACTCGCTCGGTCCGCAGGTATTTAAAGTAAATATCTTTTTGTTTTCATTTCCTGTCTGTTTTTAAACGGTACTTAACATTTACATGTTTTTGGTTTCATCCTATGCCCGGTTAGCCATGATATTTATGGTATATTACGATTTCGTCTTCCACCCATGCCCATTTTCCAACCCAGAGAAACAAGGGGGAGGGAGGAGAGCCAAGTACGGGGGAGCCAGGCACACGGGAACACAGGCAGGAAATCCCGAATGGTGACAGTTCATATCAGCAGTCATTTGTAAATCGGATAGTCCCTGTCTTTACCGTATACGACACAGGGGCCCATATGCAGTTAAGTTCTTCTCCTGACTTTTCTCCTAGGTGATATTTTCACACTTTTCAATAAAATGCTTTTTAAACCAACAGCAAGTGAGAAAATGCTAAATTTGGTAGTACTTTTTCACCTACTTTGTGGTACTTTTAAATTGCAAAGTGTTGAAAAGTTGTTTAAAAAAAAATCTCCTAGGATAAAACTCAGGTGAAAAAGTGAATTGCATATGGACCAGGGACTTTTTCTCCCCATTTGGGGGGGGGGGGGGGGGGGGGATGGAGTGTGTCTTATATGGCAGAAAAATACGGTACTCCTAAATCCTTCCAGGAGGCTATTTGAAAATTGTCTATTAAGTCAGAGAGGGCCATGATAGGCATTTGTAACTCACTTATATCGGGTTCTAGAGCTGACTTTGAGCAGAGATCCTCCAGTTCCGTAATGCGACGAAGAAGCAGTATGCTCTATGTAGAGGGCAAGTCAGCAGACATGCAGGAGGCTGCTATGAATATCTCATAATCTATACCAGGTGAAATATCGCTTTCAAGAATCATCCATGGTTTATCTATTGTATTGTACCAGACTTGTAAAAAACAAGAAATGCAGAAAGAATAAACAAGAAATGCAGAAAAAATTTCCCTTTAAAAAAAAAAAAGGCCATCCGAATTCGCAAACATGAATATTTCCCGAATTCAGTTACCGATTACGAATCACATTCGAACCACATTCGATGGTCGCGATCGATTTGCCCCGGACCCGAATTTGAATGTACTAGAATCGAATTTGGGTACATTCGAGCATGCCTGATAATCACAAACATTTACACAAAATTTTGAGTAATCGTATTTAGATGATTACAACCATCACTACAGATAAGATAACTGACTCCCCAAAATTGTCCACAGAGCGTGATTTACATGTACACAATGAGAATTAGATTGTGAGCTCCTCTGAGGGAGAGGTAATACAAAACAGGATTAGAGCAGGCACGCCATCACTATCTTCTGGGTGCTTGAAGGGGTGACATAGGCAACGTGGTTAGCCACACACCTCAAGAAAGCCTGTGAGGCTCCCAAAACAATTTTTGGACTGAACATGGTTAATGGCACAATAAAGAGTGTGCTGTTACTGTACAAAATTGGTGTGCTGATGGACTTTGTTTCTATCTGAGAGACAGTTAAGGCTCTTACACACATCCAACTTAATGCACCACCAACCACACAACATGACCAACCATACAACAAGTTGTTTACATGACAAGTATGCACACACGCGCCAACCAACTAAACAACCAACTCACTTAAATACTATGCGTGCAAGCTAAATGACAAACTGCAGAACATGTCTGCATTCAAAAACAACAAAGCTGTTCAAAAGACTTATACACACATTCCAACCGGCATGATAGTTGGTCAGATTGATCCTCCAGTTGGATCTGGCAAACAACCTGTGATCAGTTGGTCATCTGGTTGTTTGCCAGCCGTGCACTCACCCACCCAACTTATCTTCCAACAGACCAAGTTTGGAAGATGGTTGGACAGATTGTTGGTAGGTGTGTATGAGCCTCTAGGGACATGACTATATACTCTGTAATGTGTTGCAGAAGGTGTCAGAAATGCATTAATAAAATGAACAATGTTTTTGCTTTAAAGCTTTTAATACCAATGTCTCTCTCTCTCCAGCACTAGAGTCAATGAAGCAGCAAAACAGTACTTTGCATTCACGACTGACAAGCCTAGATACCAAAGTGGAAGGTCTAAAAAAAGGTCAGCAGAATACTTTCTGATTTTTTATTTTTCATGTAGAAAGCCTTTGGAATTTCATACATTAAAGATTCGTAAACAAAAACCTTTTATTCCACTGATCTATTCCTGACAACGTTTTTCAGTTGTGATATATTTTGGTATTTTAGAGGATCTTTCTGATTACACCTAGTGTTGGGCGAACATCTAGATGTTCGGGTTCGGGCCGAACAGGCCGAACATGGCCGCGATGTTCGGGTGTTCGACCCGAACTCCGAACATAATGGAAGTCAATGGGGACCCGAACTTTTGTGCTTTGTAAAGCCTCCTTATATGCTACATACCCCAAATTTACAGGGTATGTGCACCTTGGGAGTGGGTACAAGAGGAAAAAAAAATTTAGCAAAAAGAGCTTATAGTTTTTGAGAAAATCGATTTTAAAGTTTCAAAGGGAAAACTGTCTTTTAAATGCGGGAAATGTCTGTTTTCTTTGCACAGGTAACATGCTTTTTGTCGGCATGCAGTCATAAATGTAATACATATAAGAGGTTCCAGGAAAAGGGACCGGTAATGCTAACCCAGCAGCAGCACACGTGATGGAACAGGAGGAGGGTGGCGCAGGAGGAGAAGGCCACGCTTTGAGACACAACAACCCAGGCCTTGCATGAGGACAAGAAGCGTGCGGATAGCATGCTTTGTACCACCATGCAGTCATAAATGTAATAAAGATAAGTGGTTCAATAAACAGGGACCACGCGGCAACGCTAACCCAGCAGCAGCACACGTGATGGAACAGGAGGAGGCGCAGGAGGAGAAGGCCACGCTTTGTGAGACACAACAACCCAGGCCTTGCATGAGGACAAAAAGCGTGCGGATAGCATGCTTTGTACCGCCATGTAGTCATAAATGTAATAAAGATAAGAGGTTCAATAAACAGGGACCACGCGGCAACGCTAACCCAGCAGCAGCAGCAGCAGCAGCACACGTGATGGAACAGGAGGAGGCGCAGGAGGAGAAGGCCACGCTTTGTGAGACACAACAACCCAGGCCTTGCATGAGGACAAAAAGCGTGCGGATATAGCAGCAATGCTTTTTGCCGCCATGCAGTCATAAATGTAATACAGATGAGAGGTTCAATAAACAGGGACCGGAAACGCTAAACCATCCCAGATGTTCATCGGTCATGTTACTTGGTTGGGGTCCAGGAGTGTTGCGTAGTCGTTTCCAATCCAGGATTGATTCATTTTAATTTGAGTCAGACGGTCTGCATTTTCTGTGGAGAGGCGGATACGCCGATCTGTGATGATGCCTCCGGCAGCACTGAAACAGCGTTCCGACATAACGCTGGCTGCCGGGCAAGCCAGCACCTCTATTGCGTACATTGCCAGTTCGTGCCAGGTGTCTAGCTTCATGCCCGGTTTCAGGTCCAGCGGTGCCAGCCACAAATCCGTCTGTTCCTTTATTCCCCTCCAAATTTCCTCCCCTGTGTGCTGCTTATCCCCAAGGCAGATCAGCTTCAGCAACGCTTGCTGACGCATGCCAACAGCTGTGCTGCACTGCTTCCACGATCCTACTGCTGCTGGTGCTGGGTTAGCATTTCCGGATGAGGTACAGCTTTGAGATGCGTTGGAGGAGAAGGAGTCAGAGAGGTAGGTGCTGCTGTTGTTATCCAGCTGTTTGCGGCGTGGGCAACACCCGCGCCGTAGCAGGTGAGGAATCGCTGCCAGGCTCCACAAGGTTCACCCAGTGCGCGGTAAGGGAGATGTATCGACCCTGGCCGAACGCACTCGTCCAGGTGTCAGTGGTGAGGTGAACCTTGCAGGCAACGGCATTCTTCAAGCTTCGGGTTATTTAGCTGACCACGTGCTCATGCAACTCAGGCACTGCAGAGCGCGCAAAGTGGTAGCGGCTGGGAACCACGTAACGTGGGATGGCCACTGACATCATGCCCTTGAAGCTGTTTGTCTCCACCACTCGATATGGCAGCATTTCGCAGGCCAGAAGCTTGGCTATGCTGGCTGGCTGTTACTGCCACGGCCCGGGGGTCATTTGCTGGCAATTTCCTCTTGTGCTCAAACATCTCAGAAACAGACAACTCAACCGTAGCGCTGCACACCGAAGGGCTGTTGGTTGTTGTGTTTGATGAACACTGGGAGACCTCAAGAGCACTAGTCCGGAAAGTGACAGTGTCAGCATCGTCTGATGTTTGTGAATGTTGTGAACCACGCAATGGCTGGGCTACTGCTGCTGCTGAGGCGGGTCTGGTGGTGAGTCTGGTGAACCCAAGGGAGGCAGTGTTGCTGGTGGTACCCTGTCCTGCCGCGTTTGCCCACAGAGTGGGATGTTTGGATAGAATGTGGCGGCTCATGCTGGTGGTGGAGAGGTTGTTAATACTTTTCCCCCTGCTCAGGCGGGTCTTGCACACCTTGCAAATCGCCATGGTAACATCCTCAGTGCAGTCTTCAAAGAAAGCCCAGACTTTAACTGGCTGAGGACTCGGACCTCGTGCGTGATGTGCTGGTGCTGCTTAACCCACTGCTGGACGCTTGAGAGGTCATCCAAGTAATTATCTGGTCCTGTTCTTTTGGATCTGTGAGGGTTGTTGTCCTGGACAACATGGGCAGTATTGAGTGGGTTTTCTTGGGTGCTCCCCTGTGGCCTGTACGTGAACCGTCAGGGGAAACACCTCTTCCCTTGCCCCTCCCTCTTTCACCGGATTTCTTCCTCATTTCACTTATCCTTAAAGTACACGCTGACTGGCAGCAGTACAGTGGCAGTACAGAAATGCTATACAGTGGTGGGTGAGCGGTGTACCACTATTGTCAGCAGTGACACAGAGCACAATGCTATACAGTGGCGGGTGAGCGGTGTACTACTGTTCCCAGCAGACACAGAGTGGAAGTAAACACAATGCTATATAGTGTGGCTGAGCCGTGTACACAGAGTGGCATTAAACACAATGCTATATAGTCTGCTATATAGTCACCCCGAACAGGGTGATGTTCTGCAGAACCCGAACAGTGGCAAACACTGTTCGCCCAACACTACTGGGAGGGAACGCAGATTTTAGTACCTAAACACACGATACAACATGTTTTCCGGGGTCGGACTCTGAGGCACATACAGATGGTCCCGATCATCATCCTCATCATACAACTCTTCTCCTGAGTCTGACCCACCCACCACCTCTGCCACCCCAACATCCCCAGACACAGACCCCTCATCGTCCTCAACATTAACTTGGGATGCTGGCCTGAGCCAGACCTCCTCCTCCACATCAGGCCCCATCATCTCCTCAATGGCAGCCCTCATTAATCGCTCTGGCGACGGACTGATGGACACAACGTTCTCCTCCGGGGAGGGCTGCTGCTGACCACTGGCTGCTGGGGTGGATGTTATAGCTTGCGTGGGGCGTTGGCTGTTGCTGTTGTTGGGAGTGCTGCTCACAGCGGAGGTCTCTGGGGAACTCATGTTGAGCTCATATAGTGGTTGACGGTGAGTGGAGTATTACTGATCCCAGCAATATACACACTGACTGGCAGAGTACGCAATGCTATATAGTGTGGCTGAGCGAGGTACACAGAGTGGCAGTAAACAGAATGCTATATAGTGTGGCTGAGCGAGCGGTGTACCACTATTCCCAGCAGACACAGAACAGTGAACAGAATGCTATATAGTGTGGCTGAGCGAGCGGTGTACCACTATTCCCAGCAGACACAGAACAGTGAACAGAATGCTATATAGTGTGGATGAGCGAGCGGTGTACCACTATTCCCAGCAGACACAGAACAGTAAACAGAATGCTATATAGTGTGGCTGAGCGAGCGGTGTACCACTATTCCCAGCAGACACAGAACAGTGAACAGAATGCTATATAGTGTGGCTGAGCGAGCGGTGTACCACTATTCCCAGCAGACACAGAACAGTGAACAGAATGCTATATAGTGTGGCTGAGCGAGCGGTGTACTACTGTTCCCAGCAGACACAGAACAGTACACAGAATGCTATATAGTGTGGCTGAACGAGCGGTGTACTACTGTTCCCAGCAGACACAGAACAGTACACAGAATGCTATATAGTGTGGCTGAACGAGCGGTGTACCACTATTCCAAGCAGACACAGAACAGTGAACAGAATGCTATATAGTGTGGCTGAGCGAGCGGTGTACCACTATTCCCAGCAGACACAGAGTGGCAGTAAACAGAATGCTATATAGTGTGGCTGAGCGAGGTACACAGAGTGGCAGTAAACAGAATGCTATATAGTGTGGCTGTGCAAGCGGTGTACTACTATTCCCAGCAGACACAGAGTGGCAGTAAACAGAATGCTATATAGTGTGGCTGAGCGAGGTACACAGAGTGGCAGTAAACAGAATGCTGAGCGAGCGGTGTACTACTATTCCCAGCAGCGACACACAATGACTGGGGGGGACCCTGGCTAGCGTGGCTGGAGCGCGAACTACCCTGCCTGCCTACCCAAAGCTAAACCCACAGACAAATGGCGGAGATATGACGTGGTTCGGGTATTTATTTACCCGAACCACGTGACAGTTCGGCCAATCAGAGCGCGTTCGGGTCCGAACCACGTGACCCGTTCGGCCAATCACAGCGCTAGCCGAACGTTCGGGGAACGTTCGGCCATGCGCTCTTAGTTCGGCCATATGGCCGAACGGTTTGGCCGAGCACCGTCAGGTGTTCGGCCGAACTCGAACATCACCCGAACAGGGTGATGTTCTGCAGAACCCGAACAGTGGCGAACACTGTTCGCCCAACACTAATTACACCTACAGAGATCCCCAATAATACAACTTTACCTGGGCTGGAAGCTGCACATCTCCTTTCTGCTTCTGGCTGTTATTGCTAATATATAATGATATATACAATACAAACACACAGCAAATAATTACCGAAGAAAAAAAGTGTGGCCTTAGCTCTATCCTAGGGATGCTCATTCCCATTCTGCAGAAATCACATTTCCACATTTCTGATTGGAAATCTGCATTTCCAATTGAAAATCAAAAAACAGAAATCGAAAATCAGATTTCTGTGGAAATACCCCATTAACACAACTTTGTAATTTTAGCCAAATCACAGAACTCAGAAAGCATTGGACCAATCAGAGAATGCCGAGTCAATGCGGAAGTATTTGGCCAATTAAAGAATGCAAAAAAATGATTTTAAAAAAACCCTCATTGGAGTCGGAAGTGAAAAACGAAAATCCGCGGAATTGGTAATCGCCATTGCCGGAAATTGGAATTTGCGTGCAATTGGAAATCAGCATTTCCGGCCATCCCTAATTTATAGTGAATCTAAAGTGATTGGATTGCGGAGGCTGCCCTCTCCATTCTCTGATAAACAACACCAGTGTATACCAGTGCGTACATTTATAAGCACCGCAAGGAAAATTAGGTGCAAGTAGAATATCGGTAATTTTACCAAATACAGTGGTAGGACCATCCCCTACTTTATTGGGTGCCTCCGGCACCTAAATTACCCGCAGTAGCTACTAATTGCTGCTAATAACAAAGGCACCTATGAGAGCATCCATAGTATGGGTGGGTAGGGTTAAGCATTCATGAGGGGGTTGTTTCTTGGGATAACTATAGCCAATATTTTACTATAGCCTAACCTAACCTTCCCCTCACACAGAGCCCTACTGTCATAAGACGGCGACCTGACCGCATTCAGCAAGCGGAACGCGGAGGTTTGTCCGCGTCCGCATCAGCGGCACCATCCACCACATGGTCGCATGCGGAATGCGGAGAAACATCCTCATCGGCGTTGCGATCCACCGTTCGGTCACAGGCCTCTCGGCGTACTTTACGTCGAGGCTGTGGTCCGGTTCTTCCCTCACAGGCCTCAGGGCCTGCCACACACCAACGCTATCCTCAATCCAGTCTGGACCCCGTAGGGGTTGCGCGCGTGTGCAATAAAGCCTTTTATACTCTTAGAAGGAGAGTCAGCTGACCAGCTGGTCAGCTGACCTCAGTAAGGTCCTTGAGCTGTGCTGCAAGGTCCTTGAACTGTGTTGTGATTGGCTGATCGGCTGGGCGGGCTGGTTGAGCCCAGCACAGTATAAAAGCAGGCATTCTGTCAGTTGCTAGTTGTCTGCAGTAAGCGTTACTTTGTGATAGCCCTCAGACCTTAGCTAGATCCGAGAGAGACAGTCCTAGCTGGAGCAAGGCTCCTGTCTCTCATCAGTCAGTCTTTGTTGTTTTCCTGATTATTGTATATTTGTATGTAACCTGATCTCTGTTATAGTCAGCCAGTCAGTTGATCTAATAGTCAGCCAGATAGTGATCTGACAGTCAGTACCATCGTGGGCCAAGTGCGGCTTGCCGTAACTAGCCCACAACAGTCAGATTTGTTATTTTCCTGATCTGCGACATATATTGGTTTTGCCAATATATTCGCAAGCACTATTGTTATCTGTGCCATTTTCTGATCTCCCGTTGCCGAACCTCTGCTTGTCTATTTCACTACGAGTTCGGCTTTCTGACTTTGTACCTCCGCCTATCTGATTTCCGTTACTGACCTTGGCTAGATTTCTGACTCTGCTCTCTGTTTCACGATTCGGTACCTCGTAGCCAGTTTGTTACCGAACCGTTTCCGTCTGACTTTGCCCCCTTTAGTGGTTCTCCCACTAAAGGGTTTATTCTGCTGAATCCCTCCTTGCGGAGGTCTCAGTGGTTCCCCAGTATATCATTGCTGCTGGGGAACGCGATTCTAGCGTTACGTCATCTAGTCGCAGAATCGCAAACACTGCGTTTCTCTTTTAGAGGTAGCCAGTCCTCTTAAAGATATCAGTGTGGTGGGTTTTCCACTGTCGTTATACCCGGTATCCAGAGTTACAAATAAATATCCGCATTATTGGCGATTCCGCAGATCGCCACATAATCGGATATATCAGCATTATTGGTGATACTGCGGATCACCAACAATCTGAATACTCTGAGTGTGCACCAAACACCACACATTGTTACAGTACTGCAGACCACATTTATGAATATGGAAGGTCTGGTGGAACGATTGAATATGCTATCAGCCACTATTGGAGAACTGTCCAAAACTGTGACCTTACAGCAAGCTCAGATCTCCCAGCTTACAGAGAGAATTAATGCCCTGTCTCCACCAGTGGTTCAACCTTCCCCTCACACAGTCGAGCCCAAGATGCCCCTTCCGGAAAAATTTTCTGGCTCACGGGCCGACTTTAGTAACTTTAGAAATCGCTGTTTAGCATATTTCCAGATGAAACCTGTGTCGTCCGGTTCAGAGGCACAGAGGGTTACTCTGATTAGGACCCTCTTACAGGGAGATTCCCAGACCTGGGCATTTAGCCTTCCCGAAGGTCATACTGCCTTGTCATCGGTGTCTGAATTCTTTAAAGCGATGGCCATTATCTACGATGATCCCGACATCGCCGGCACAGCCGAGCGCAAGCTCAGGGAACTTAAACAAGGTAGTCGCATGGTTGAGGAGTATGCGGCAGAGTTCAGGAAGTGGGCAGTCTCAGTGAGGTGGGATCAATTCACACTATTAGACACGTATATGAATGGGTTATCTGATTCCATCTCTGATGTCATCATAAGCCACCCTGAACCGAAAAGTTTAGATGAGGCCATAACACTGTCCATTAAAATTGATAGACGTATTCGTTATCATAAGAAGGGCAGATCTTTAGCACTCGCCAGGGTGTCCCATGCGGTTAGTCCTCCTGAGGTCTCGGAGGAGGAACCGATGCAATTGGGGCATGGCCATCTGACAGGGTCTGAGAGAGCTAGGAGAATGAAGGAGGGACTATGCCTATACTGTGGGGAGAAGGGTCACCGAGTGCAGAAGTGCAGCAAGAGGGCGGGAAACTTGTCCGCTTAGGGCTGGTTGGAGGTACCGCCCTAAGCGAGCAAACCCTACCTCCATATCACAGTAAGATCTTGCTGCCTTGTTCCCTTCAATGGGAGAATCAAGTTTGTCACACGTCTGCATTCATCGACTCGGGCTCCGCCGCCAATTTCATAGATCGTGATCTAGCTTTGAGGTTCAATATCCCCATTCTCCCCATTCAGAAGCATATCTATGTCACCGCAATCGATGACTCCCCACTGCAAGACAAGTCACCTCTTTGTCAAACTCCATTTCTCACCCTCCAGATTGGGATTCTTCACACAGAAAACATTCAGTTCTTTGTTTTAAAGATGGCCACCTCGTCAGTCATCCTGGGTCTCCCTTGGCTTAGGAAGCATTCTCCCCAGATAAATTGGAGGGAGGGACAACTGTCTGCATGGTCACACTATTGTCAGGAGAATTGTTTAGGGTCTGTATCAGTCTGTTCCTCCGAGGTTCACGTTGAAGGGGTTCCACCTCAGTATTCTGAATTCAGTGACGTGTTTTGTGCCCGGTCTGCGGACAGGTTGCCTCCCCATAGACCCTATGACTGTCCTGTTGAGCTGAGACCAGGTACTATGCCCCCTCGGGGACGGTTGTACAATCTTTCTGGTCCCGAGAAGATCGCGATGAAGGATTATATCAGGGAGAACTTGGAGAAGGGCTTTATCCGTCCTTCCAAGTCCCCTGCGGGAGCGGGGTTCTTCTTTGTTAAGAAGAAAGACGGTGGTCTTCGCCCGTGTATAGATTATAGACAACTTAACAAGATCACCATCAAAAACCGTTACCCTCTCCCACTCATCGACGATCTATTCTCACAGATTACTGATGCCTGTGTTTTTTCCAAGTTGGATCTGAGGGGGGCATATAACCTTATTCGTATCCGAGAAGGCGACGAGTGGAAGACCGCGTTTAATACACCTGACGGTCACTATGAGTACCTCGTCATGCCCTTCGGGTTATGCAATGCCCCGGCGGTCTTTCAGTAGTTCGTCAATGATATCTTTAGAGATGTATCAGGCAGATTCTTAGTGGTTTATCTTGACGACATTTTAATTTTTTCGAAAAAGACTTGCAGCAGCATAGGCAGCATGTTAGGTTTGTCCTCCAAAAACTACGTGAGAACCAATTATACGCCAAGTTGGAGAAATGTATTTTCGAAGTCAGGGAGGTAGCCTTTCTGGGATACATTATCTCCACATCTGGTTTGGCAATGGATCCTAGTAAGGTCGCAGCAGTCCTGGAATGGCCACAGCCTTCAGGCCTCAAGGCACTGCAAAGGTTTTTGGGATTCGCCAACTATTACAGGAGGTTCATTAAGGGGTACTCTTCGGTGGTGGCCCCTATGACTCAGTTGACAAGAAAGGGGGCTGATGCTAGTAACTGGCCATCTGAAGCAGTTAAGGCCTTTGAGTTGTTGAAAGCAGCCTTCTGTTCCGCTCCCATCTTGCGTCATCCTGACGTCACCCGCCCCTTCATTGTGGAGGTGGATGCGTCCGATGTAGGAGTCGGCGCAGTTTTATCACAGGCTTTTGGCCCGGATGGTAAGGTCCATCCGTGTGCATACTTCTCAAGGAGGTTTGCGCCCGCGGAGAAAAATTATGATGTGGGGAATCGAGAGCTGTTGGCCATCAAACTGGCACTGGAGGAGTGGCGCCATTGGTTGGAAGGGGCAGAGTTCCCTTTTACAGTGTATACAGATCACAAAAACCTCGAATACATCGAGAAAGCTAAGAGGTTAACGCCCAGACAGGCCAGATGGGCGCTTTTCTTTTCTCGTTTTGATTTTGTGATCACGTATAGGCCAGGTGACAAGAACGTTAAGGCTGATGCCTTGTCTAGGTGCTTTGAGCCTGAGTCTGCCCCATCTGCTACTCCCACTAATATCCTCCCTGAAAAGTACTTTCTGGCAGCTACTGAGATCTCGGAGGATCTTTCCAAGGTGCTTTCGGCATGTCAGGCTAATGTTCCTAAGGGGAAACCCGAGGGTCTCCTGTATGTTCCCATCCGCTTCCGAGGGCAAGTGCTACGTATGTTTCATGAACACAAGAATGTGGGACACCCGGGCATTGCCCGTACTCAGGAACTGTTGAGTAGGGCTGTCTGGTGGCCTTCTTTCATGTCCGACTGTGAGGAGTTTGTCAAGTCCTGTTCTGTCTGTGCCAGGTGCAAATCCTCCAGGAAGGCTCCAGCCGGGTCTCTCCAACCCCTGCCTTCTCTACAGGTTCCATGGTCCCACATCTCCATGGACTTTGTGGGTGAACTGCCTGAATCTGACGGTAAGACAGTCATCTGGGTCGTAACTGACAGGTTCAGTAAGATGGCACATTTTGTTGCTCTGCCCGGGTTGCCGTCTGCTCAGGATTTGGCAGAACTATTTGTGCATAACATCTTTAAGCTTCATGGAATTCCTGTGGATGTGGTTTCAGACCGAGGGGTACAGTTTGTATCTAAATTCTGGAGGTCCTTTTGCAAAGATTTGGGCATCTCTCTGTCTTTTTCGTCTGGCTACCATCCCCAGACCAATGGGCAGACAGAGAGAATCAACCAATCCCTTGAACAATTCTTGAGATGTTACGTGGCGGAGGCGCAACATCTGTGGGTGAAATTCTTGCCATTTGCTGAATTCGCTCACAATAATCTCAGGAACACATCTTCCGGGTATTCTCCATTTCAGGTCGTTTACGGTAGATCACCCAAATTCTCGTCGCTTCCAGTCAGGGAGTCACCTCTTCCGGCTCTCCAGGAGTGGCAAGGAGCCTTCAAGAAAATTTGGGAGAATGTCAGGTACAATCTGAATAAGGCCTTTAAGATCCAGAAAAAGTATGCGGACAAGAGACGTTCCATTGAATGGAACTTTGTTCCGGGGGATTTTGTTTGGGTATCCACCAAACATATCTCTCTCAGACAGCCATCGGCAAAACTGGGTCCCCGGTTTATCGGGCCTTTCCCTGTGGAAAGAAAGATTAATGATGTGACATACAGGGTGAAACTACCTGCCAGTCTGAGATGTGGCAGGACATACCATGTCTCCCTATTGAAACCTGCTGTTAGGGTAGACTCGGCTCCCCCTTCTCCTGTGGTGGTCGATGGGGAACTGGAGTATGAGGTTCAGGATATCCTGGATTCTCGCATTGTACGCAATAAAGTTCAGTATCTGGTACACTGGAAGGGGTATGGACCAGAGGAAAGATTATGGGTTCCCCTTCGAGATCTGCATGCCAAAGAGATAAGAAAGAAGTTTCATGAGTCACATCCCGGGAAACCTGGAGAGGCGTGTCCGGAGGCCACGCCTGAAAGGGGGGGTACTGTCATAAGACGGCGGCCTGACCGCATTCAGCAAGCGGAACGCGGAGGTTTGTCCGCGTCCGCATCAGCGGCACCATCCACCACATGGTCGCATGCGGAACGCGGAGAAACATCCGCATCGGCGTTGCGATCCACCGTTCGGTCACAGGCCTCTCGGCGTACTTTACGTCGAGGCTGTGGTCCGGTTCTTCCCTCACAGGCCTCAGGGCCTTCCACACACCAACGCTATCCTCAATCCAGTCTGGACCCCGTAGGGGCTGCGCGCGTGTGCAATAAAGCCTTTTATACTCTTAGAAGGAGAGTCAGCTGACCAGCTGGTCAGCTGACCTCAGTAAGGTCCTTGAGCTGTGCTGCAAGGTCCTTGAACTGTGTTGTGATTGGCTGATCGGCTGGGCGGGCTGGTTGAGCCCAGCACAGTATAAAAGCAGGCATTCTGTCAGTTGCTAGTTGTCTGCAGTAAGCGTTACTTTGTAATAGCCCTCAGACCTTAGCTAGATCCGAGAGAGACAGTCCTAGCTGGAGCAAGGCTCCTGTCTCTCATCAGTCAGTCTTTGTTGTTTTCCTGATTATTGTATATTTGTATGTAACCTGATCTCTGTTATAGTCAGCCAGTCAGTTGATATAATAGTCAGCCAGATAGTGATCTGACAGTCAGTACCATCGTGGGCCAAGTGCGGCTTGCCGTAACTAGCCCACAACAGTCAGATTTGTTATTTTCCTGATCTGCGACATATATTGGTTTTGCCAATATATTCGCAAGCACTATTGTTATCTGTGCCATTTTCTGATCTCCCGTTGCCGAACCTCTGCTTGTCTATTTCACTACGAGTTCGGCTTTCTGACTTTGTACCTCCGCCTATCTGATTTCCGTTACTGACCTTGGCTAGATTTCTGACTCTGCTCTCTGTTTCACGATTCGGTACCTCGTAGCCAGTTTGTTACCGAACCGTTTCCGTCTGACTTTGCCCCCTTTAGTGGTTCTCCCACTAAAGGGTTTATTCTGCTGAATCCCTCCTTGCGGAGGTCTCAGTGGTTCCCCAGTATATCATTGCTGCTGGGGAACGCGATTCTAGCGTTACGTCATCTAGTCGCAGAATCGCACACACTGCGTTTCTCTTTTAGAGGTAGCCAGTCCTCTTAAAGATATCAGTGTGGTGGGTTTTCCACTGTCGTTATACCCGGTATCCAGAGTTACAAATAAATATCCGCATTATTGGCGATTCCGCAGATCGCCACATAATCGGATATATCAGCATTATTGGTGATACTGCGGATCACCAACAATCTGAATACTCTGAGTTTGCACCAAACACCACACATTGTTACACCTCCCTCTACCGATACCTAAACCTAACAATCCTCTCTGATGCCTGAACCTAACCACCCCACTCTGATGGCTAAACCTAACCACCCCCCTCTGATGTCTATACCTAACCACCATTTTTTGATGCCTAAACCTAACCACCCACCTCTCATGCCTAAACCTAACCACCCCTTTCTGATACCTATACCTAACCACCCCTCTCTGATGCCTATACCTAACCACCCCTCTCTGATGCCTGAACCTAACCACCCCACTCTGATGCCTAAATCTAACCACCCCCCTCTGATGCCTATACCTAACCACCCCTCTCTGATGCCTGAACCTAATCACCCCCTCCAATGACCTGCTGAAATACATAACCGTACACCTCTTGCTGTGTTAACAAGGATAAACACCCAAGAGAGTGTACTGGTGCACTGTAGCTGCCAGACACATTTACAAAGCACAGTCTGGTTACACATGCCTGATGTGATGCTAATGATAGAAAAGTGTATCCTAGCCATCTGCATCACTTCCTGACTAGCAGGTGCAGCTGGCTTTGCCAATGTTGTTTTAAAGAGAAACCGTAACAAAGGATTGAACTTCATTCCAATCAGTAGCTGATATCCCCTTTCCCATGAGAAATCTTTTCCTTTTCTCAAACAGATCATCAGTGGGCTCTCTGTATGGCTGATATTGTGGTGAAACCCCTCCCACTGTGTGATGTCAGCACCAGGGTGTTGACATCACACTATGGGAGCCTTGTTGTATTGTGGGAAATAACAGCTGTTTCCAACTGGCAAAAATGCATCATCTCTTTCCCCAGACATCACCTGCCAGCAGTAAAGATGTTGCCATGTGATAAATGTCAGAATGTAAATCAGGGAGAGCAAAAATTTTACAATGGGCAAACACTGACTAAATCATTTATAAATAATAATTGTAAAAATTAAGCATTTTTTCATAACAATATTTTCACTGCAGTTCCTCTTTAGTTTGGAAGATAGTTGAACAGATTGTTGGTAGGTGTGTATGAGCCTTTAGGGACACGACTATATACTCTGTAATGTGTTGCAGAAGGTGTCAGAATTACATTAATAAAATAAACATTGTTTTTGCTTTAAAGCTTTTAATACCAATGTCTCTCTCTCCAGCACTAGAGTCAATGAAGCATCAAAACAGTACTTTGCATTCACGACCGACAAGCCTAGATACCAAAGTGGAAGGTCTGAAAAAAGGTCAGCAGAATACTTTCTGATTTTTTATTTTTCATGTAGAATGCCTTTGGAATTTCATACATTAAAGATTCATATAATAGCGAATATATCGCCGCCAAGGAACAATGGAACCACTGCCGAGAAGAACAATGTCCAAAAGTTCAGAAGTCCGGCATACATCAAAGGTCTGCGCAGGTTTAGAAAGTCATTGTATGTAGGGAATGATAAATTCTTCACCACAATATATCAAATGCTCAGAGGTAGGTATCCGCCAAACATCAAAACAAGAAAAGGCTTACCAGCTCCCAACAACCCACATTATAAGGTTGTAAAATGGCTCAGGTCACAGATGATGTCCAGGGAACATCAGACGTTGTGAAGATCCAGTGCACATCCATATGGAGGTAAAGTTTCAGGAATTGACATAGGAAAACAAAAATGGCAATATCTAAGCGTAACCCATTTATTTAGATAGCATTTCTTTAAAAAGCAGTAGATATAAAAACAATAACTCACATATGGGGCCCATAAACTGGGAGCCCCGGAAGATTAGCGCGCATGTAGTGGTCAATCGTAGATCAATAGACAATTGTGCCGCCTGTTACCTTCCTGACCGGTTTCGCAGTTTTGCGTCAACATGGGAGAAAAATGTTGACGCAAGACTACGAAACCGGTTGGGAAGGTAACAGGCGGCACCATTGTCTATTGATCTATGATTGACCACTACATGCGCGCTAATCTTCCGGGGTTCCCAGTTTATGGGCCCCGTATGTGAGTTATTGTTTTTATATCTACTGCCTTTTAAATAAGTTTTATCTAAATAAACGGGTTACACTTAGATATTGCCGTTTTTGTTTTCCTATGTCAATTCCTGAAACTTTACCTCCATATGGATGTCCACTGGATCTTCACGATGTCTGATGTTCCCTGGACGTTATCTGTGACCTGAGCCATTTTACAACCTTATAATGTGGGTTGTTGGGAAGCGGTAAGCCTTTTCTTGTTTTGATGTTCGGCGGATACCTACCTCTGAGCATTTGATATATTGTAGTGAAGAATTTATCATTCCCTACATACAATGACTTTCTAAACCTGTGCTGACCTTTGATGTATTAAAGATTCATAAACAAAAACCTTTTATTCCACTGTTATTTATTTTGGTATTCTAGAGGATCTTTATGATTACACTTATACAGGTCCCCAATAATACAACTTTACCTGGGCTGGAAGCTGCACATCTCCTTTCAGTTTCTGGCTGTTATTGCTATTATATAATGATATATACAATACAAACACACAGCAAATAATTACCGAAGAAAGAAAGTGTGGCCTTAGCTCTATCCTAGGGATGCTCATTCCCATTCTCCAGAAATCACATTTCCACATTTCTGATTGGAAATCTGCATTTCCAATTGCAAATCAAAAAACAGAAATCGAAAATCAGATTTCTGTGGCAATACCCCATTAACACAACTTTGTAATTTTAGCCAAATCACAGAACTCAGAAAGCATTGGACCAATCAGAGAATGCAGAGTCAATGTGGAAGAATTTGGCCAATCAAAGAATGCAAAAAAAATGATTAAAAAAAAACCCTCATTGGAGTCGGAAGTGAAAAACGAAAATCCGCGGAATTGGTAATTGCCATTGCCAGAAATTGGAATTTGCGTGCAATTGGAAATCAGCATTTCCGGCCATCCCTAATTTATAGTGAATCTAAAGTGAGTGGAATGCGGAGGCTGCCCTCTCCATTCTCTAATAAACAACACCAGTGTATACCAGTGCGTACATTTATAAGCACCGCAAGGAGAATTAGGTGCAAGTAGAATATCAGTAATTTTACCAAATACAGTGGTAGGACCATCTCCTACTTTATTGGGTACCTCCGGCCCCTAAATTACCCGCAGTAGCTACTAATTGCTTCTAATAACAAAGGCACCTATGAGAGCATCCATAGTATGGGTGGGTAGGGTTAAGCATTGATGAGGGAGTTCTTTCTTGGGATAACCATAGCCAATATTTTACTATAGCCTAACCTAACCTTCCCCTCACACAGAGCCCTCCCTCTACCGATACCTAAACCTAACAATCCCGTCTGATGCCTAAATCTAACAACCCCCTCTAATGCCTATACCTAACCACCCCTCCGCTAATGCCTAAACCTAACCACCTCCTCTGCTTTCTATACCGAACCACTCCCCTCTGATGCCTGAACCTAACCCCCCCCCCCTGATGTCTATACCTAACCACCGTATTTGGATGCCTAAACCTAACCACCCTTTTTTGATGCCTAAACCTAACCACCCACCTCTTATGCCTCAACCTAACCACCCCCCTCTGATACCTAAACCTAACCACCCCCCTCTGATGCCTAAACCTAATCACCCCCTCCAATGACCTGCTGAAATACATAACCGTACACCTCTTGCTGTGTTAACAAGGATAAACAAGCTCTCCCAAGACAGTGTATTGGAGCACTGGAGCTGCCAGACACATTTACAAAGCACAGTCTGGTTACACATGCCTGATGTGATGCTGATGATAGAAAAGTATATCCTAGCCATCTGCATCATTTCCTGACTAGCAGGTGAAGTTGGCTTTGCCAATGCTGTTTTAAAGAGAAACCGTAACAAAGGATTGAACTTCATTCCAATCAGTAGCTGATATCCCCTTTCCCATGAGAAATATTTTCCTTTTCTCAAAAAGATCATCAGGAAACTCTGTATGGCTGGTATTGCGGTGAAACCCCTCCCACGGTGTGATGTCAGCACCAGGGTGTTGACATCACACTATGGGAGCCTTGTTGTATTGTGGGAAATAACAGCTGTTTCCAACTGGCAAAACTGCATCATCTCTTTCCACAGACATCACCTGCCAGCAGTAAAGATGTTGCCATGTGATAAATATCAGAATGTAAATCAGGGAGAGGAAAGATTTTACAATGGGCAAACACTGACTAAATCATTTATAAATAATAATTGTAAAAATTAAGCATTTTTTCATAACAATATTTTCACTGCAGTTCCTCTTTAGTTTGGAAGATAGTTGGACAGATTGTTGGTAGGTGTGTATGAGCCTCTAGGGACATGACTATATACTCTGTAATGTGTTGCAGAAGGTGTCAGAATTACATTAATAAAATAAACATTGTTTTTGCTTTAAAGCTTTTAATACCAATGTCTCTCTCTCCAGCACTAGAGTCAATGAAGCAGCAAAACAGTATTTTGCATTCACGACTGACAAGCCTAGATACCAAAGTGGAAGGTCTGAAAAAAGGTCAGCAGAGTACTTTCTGATTTTTTGTATTTCATGTAGAAAGCCTTTGGAATTTCATACATTAAAGATTCATAAACAAAATGATCTATTCCTGAAAACATTTTTAAGTTTTGATATTTTGGTATTTTAGAGGATCTTTCTGATTACACCTACAGAGGTCCCCAATAATACAACTTTACCTGGGCTGGAAGCTGCACATCTCCTTTCAGCTTCTGGCTGTTATTGCTATTATATAATGATATATTCAATACAAACACACAGCAAATAATTACTGAAGAAAAAAAGTGTGGCCTTAGCTCTATCCTAGGGATGCTCATTCCCATTCTGCAGAAATCACATTTCCACATTTCTGATTGGAAACCTGCATTTCTGATTGAAAATCAGAAAACAGAAATCGAAAATCAGATTTCTGTGGAAATACCCCATTAACACAACTTCGTAATTTTAGCCAAATCACAGAGCTCAGAAAGCATTGGACCAATCAGAGAATGTAGAGTCAATGCGGAAGTATTTGGCCAATCAAAGAATGCAAAAAATGATTTAAAAAAAAAAAACTCATTGGAGTCGGAAGTGAAAAACGAAAATCCGCGGAATTGGTAACTGCCATTGACGGAAATTGGAATTTGCGTGCAATTGGAAATCAGCATTTTCGGCCATCCCTAATTTATAGTGAATCTAAAGTGAGTGGAATGCGGAGGCTGCCCTCTCCATTCTCTAATAAACAACACCAGTGTATACCAGTGCGTACATTTATAAGCACCGCAAGGAGAATTAGGTGCAAGTAGAATATCAGTAATTTTACCAAATACAGTGGTGGGGACATCTCCTACTTTATTGGGTGCCTCCGGCACCTAAATTACCTGCAGTAGCTACTAATTGCTGCTTATAATAAAGGCACCTATGAGAGCATCCATAGTATGGGTGGGTAGGGTTAAGCATTGATGAGGGGGTTCTTTCTTGGGATAATCATAGCCAATATTTTACTATAGCCTAACCTAACCTTCCCCTCACACAGAGCCCTCCCTCTACCGATACCTAAACCTAACCACCCTCCTCTGATGCTTAAACCTAACAACCCCCTCTAATGCCTATACCTAACCACCCCTCCACTAATGCCTAAACCTAACCACCCCCCTCTGCTTCCTATACCTAACCATTCCCCTCTGATGCCTATACCTAACCACCCCTCTCTGATGCCTGAACCTAACCACCCCTCTCTGATGCCTGAACCTAACCACTCCCCTCTGATGCCTGAACCTAACCACCCCTCTCTGATGCCTGAACCTAACCACCCCTCTCTGATGCCTGAACCTAACCACCCCCCCTCTGTTGTCTATACCTAATTACCCTCTTTTGATGCCTAAACCTAGCCACCCACCTTGTATGCCTAAACCTATCCACCCCCCCCTCCTGATACCTAAACCAAAGTACCCCCCTCTGATGCCTATACCTAACCACCCCCTCTAATGCCTAAACCTAACCACCCCCTCCAATGACCTGCTGAAATACATAACCGTACACCTCTTGCTGTGTAACAAGGATAAACAAGCTCTTCAAAGAGAGTGCACTGGTGCACTGTAGCTGCCAGACACATTTACAAAGCACAGACTGGTTACACATGCCTGATGTGATGCTGATGATAGAAAAGTGTATCCTAGCCATCTGCATCACTTCCTGACTAGCAGGTGAAGCTGGCTTTGCCAATGTTGTTTTGAAGAGAAACCATAACCAAGGATTGAACTTCATCCCAATCAGTAGCTGATATCCCCTTTCCCATGAGAAATCTGTTCCTTTTCTCAAACGGATCATCAGGGGGCTCTGTATGGCTGATATTGTGGTGAAACCCCTCCCACTGTGTGATGTCAGCACCAGGGTACTGACATCACACTATGGGAGCCTTGCTATATTGTGGGAAATAACAGCTGTTTCCAATTGGCAAAAATGCATCATCTCTTTCCACAGTTAACCCTCCTGGCGGTTTGCAAAAAAATCGCCAGGGGGCAGCAAATCTTTTTTTTTAAATTTTTTTTTTTTTTTTTCATGTAGCGAGACAAAGTCTCGCTACATGATAGCCGCTGCTCAGCGGCATCCCCCCAGCCCCTCCGATCGCCGCCGGCGATCGGAGATCCGGAGATCCCGTTCAAAGAACGGGATCTCCTGGAGGGCTTCCCCCGTCGCCATGGCGACGGGCGGGATGACGTCACCGACGTCATCGACGTCGTGACGTCAGAGGGGACTCCGATCTGCCCCATAGCGCTGCCTGGCACTGATTGGCCAGGCAGCGCACGGGGTCGGGGGGGGGGGGGCGGCCGCGGCGAGAGGAATTGCGGCGGATCGGCGGGTAGCGGCGGCGATCGGGCACTGCACGCAGCTAGCAAAGTGCTAGCTGCGTGCAGCAAAAAAAAAATTATGCAAATCGGCCCAGCGGGGCCTGAGCGGTGCCTTCCGGCGGCATAGCCCGAACTCAGTTCGGGCTTACCGCCAGGAAGGTTAAGTAAAAGTTCTATGTATGGAGTAGCACTCACTGGTAAACCATCCAATCAGGAATGGTAGGTGTGCTGGAAAAAATCCCGGACACCACAGGATCCAATAGTATCAAGAAGCGTAATAATCCGCACCACCTTGTAGCATGTATCTTCATTTATTAGTAGAAAAAACAGACATCTTAAAAAGAACTGTAGGGCAATTTGCCCTACAGTTCTTTTTAAGATGTCTGTTTTTTCTACTAATAAATGAAGATACATGCTACAAGGTGGTGCGGATTATTACGCTTCTTCATCTCTTTCCACAGACATCACCTGCCAGCAATAAAGATGTTGCCATGTGATAAATGTCAGAATGTAAATCAGGGAAACACTGGCTAAATCATTTATAAATAATAATTGTAAAAATTAAGCATTTTTTTCATAACAATATTTTCACTGCAGTTCCTCTTTATTTTTATTTTTTCTTAAACTGTACCCAAGAGGACATGTGACATGATGAGATAAACATGTGTATGTACTGTGCAAAACATTTTAATAAGGTTGTTTTACTTGCTTAATTTTGCTGCCTGAAAGAGTTAATTTTTAGACATGGAAGTGACAGCTTCTGTCTTGTCGGTACCTTGTTGGGAATATAGTAAAAATCACTAATAAGCAAATTACAGCCATAAAGTTTTCCTGGCTGAATACAATTTCTGAGAGCAGAGGGAGATAAAATACATAAACTATTGACCTTTTTCTAATGCTGGGACACTTATTAGGCTGCCATTGAGCAGAGGCAACAAAACATTCAATCTAGTTTCCAAATGTTTAAATAAAAAATAAAACTTTGGGATAGCTAAAAAAATTATTTTTAGTACTAAATTTTATTTTTATCTCATTAGTTTATTTTCACCTCAGGTTCACTTTAAAATAATAAAGGGAGGTGCTGCTAAAACTGAGGGAAAACTCTTAGTAACAGTAGTTCTTATCTTAGTGTTTAGCTCTGAAACAAAATATATTAAATCTTGTGATCAGATTTCACTGAAGGTCAGCACTGACCATGTACTGTTTCCTCATCTGCTCTGTTTATATTGCACAAGTTCTTTCAACCGCATTCAGATCATTTTAATTTATAATTTTCCCTTGTCTATTTCAGCTTTTGCATTGTTGAAAGATGGTGTCAGAATTGGTAACAAGTTATTTGTGTCAACTGGTGATCGGGCAAACTACAAAGATGCCATAAACATCTGTGCTAAATTGGGGGCTCAGCTAGCTACACCACGAAACGCTAAAGAAAATGCAGCTGTGTTGAAAGTCCGCGGGAAGTCACTAACCCATGCATGGCTGGGTATAAATAGAATTAGAACAAAACCCACATTTAAATATATAAGTAATGAGCCATTGACATATACCAACTGGGGTCCAGGAGAACCCAATAATTATTTGGGACGTGAAGAAGACTGTGTAGAAATGTGGGAAACAGGAAAATGGAACGATAACGTTTGCAATGAACGGGATCTTGTCATCTGTGAATTTTAAATCAATTTATCTGCATTGTAGCTTTAAGCAACTTTCAAAAAAATCCTAATTGAATATACTGTACTAATATACAAGGGGAAAACCCTTAAATAGTATCCTGATTAAAAAGTATTCTTAAAATGTGGTGTATGCGTGTAACTATTTTTTTTTAGTCTTCTAAAGTTTTCAATGATCAGGAAAAAGAAACTGCATAATTCACACACTATATGAAACCAAGCATAACCTGTTATGATTCAACAAATATAGTGTGCTCAATGGGATCACAAATGAAATTTTAAACAATAATTAAAGAAAACCAAAATACATAAAAAATGAATACAATTGTTGCAATCTGTTCCCCTTAAAGTATTATACAGCACCTAGCAGATCTGCTCCCTCCTTGTTAACCCTGCCACAACTCCCCCCCCCCCCCACCCATTCAGATGCAGGGAACATGCTGGGAAGACTACTATAGCTGACCCTACTGGTTCTAGCCATTAGCCACAATTCACTAAGCATACTTCCTCTCTTTTCTTTTTATTATCAACTAGCTGAAGACCCAGCATTGCCCAGGTATGTATTTGGTTGTTGTTGGGTACAGTCACTTTTTCTAACCTTTGACACACAGTCAGTCAATTACCAAGTTTGTGAGCTTTGGGGTCTTTGGCATCAATAATGTGAGAATGGAAGCAGTTGAAACTTTACCATTAAAATCAATCAAACAAACCTGATTGATTGGCTGTTTGTGGTTCCACCAACTTTTCGGAATTGGAACCCCAGTCACCCAGTTATCGACTGTAGCTGGTTTGAAGCCTCTGCCATTAACAGCAAAAGAATGATGGCAAATTAAATATTCGCCATGAAATCCAATAGGTGAATTTTGATTGGCTGTTTTAGGCTCCACCCACTTTGCTTAATGTTAATGGCAGTTAGTTACACAGTGACCAACTTTGCCAAGTTTGAGAACCCTGCCATTAACAGTATAAGAAAGGTTGCAGTTTAAATTTTCACATTTAAAATGTTCGTTCTTTTTGGCTCTGCTCCTTTTTTTGTAACCATGACACATAGTCACTCAATTACCAAGTATGTGAGCTTTGGGGTCATTGCCATCAATAATGTGAGAATAGAAGCAGTTTAAATTTTCCAATTGAAATCCATCAAACAAATCTGATTGGTTGTTTGTGGCTCTGCCCCTTTTCTTAATTTAAACCTCAGTCACTCAATGACCAACTGTAGCAGGTTTATTATTATTATTATTATTTATTGTATTTATAATGCGCCGACATATTACGCAGCGCTGCACAATAGATAAAAGGGTTAACATACAAGGTAGGACATACAGGAAACTCACAACAAAACAAGATCATGCAAATGATTTGATAATACAGTGTCATAGGTCAAAATAGAGATTGTTATAGTCCATAAAAGGGGTAATTGTCAGTAAGATTGCATAATCAAGCTGGAAACACTAAGGGAGAGGGCCCCGCCAGAGGCTTACAATCTAAAGGGTGGGGTGGAGAAAATAGGTGTATCTGTTGAGAGAGTGTCTAACAGAACATATTATGGTGCTGGTGTAGGGGAGTATGCGAGCATGAAAGGGTGAGTCTTGAGAGCTTGTGTGAAGATATTAAAGGTGGGGGCGAGTCTGGTGGCTGGAGGAAGCGAGTTCCAGAGAGCAGCTTATTGCGGGTGGACCTGGCATTCCAGAGGCCACAGGAAACAGGGATTAAATGCCTAGGGGTAGGATGGATAGGAATAAGGTTATGCTGAGGGGGTGTGTGGGTAGAGTGTGGGGGGGAGGGAAGGGAGGTGCATGGGGGTTGAGGGCCAAAAGGGAGTCTAAAGACAGAAGGGGAGAGGGTGCGGGGAAACAGAAGGGGGACAAGGTGTAGAAGGAGGTGGAGTTAGAGCATGTGGTGATGGGGGATAGCAAGATGGGGAGGGAGATAGCTGGGAAATGGTGGAGGGGTCAGGGAGTTAATAGGAGGGAAGGGGTAGATTTTTCACTGAAGGGATAAGGTAGGATGGGTTTGAGTCCTCTGCCATTGCCGTTGTGTTTTTATTTCAATTAACCCTTTGTGGAAATGGGTAAGGGATGGGGGGCGTGGCCAACATGGCGAGCTGAGCAGACGTCTTTTTCAGAGCTCCGCTGCCCGGCATATCCCTACTGAAGCCTTAACGGACTGCAGACCCAAAAAACCTCTCATAATACTGCTGGGGAACACCCAAAAAGCTGAGGCGACACACTGGAGTCGTATTGCTTACCTCCGGAGGGAGAAAACCTCGCCGGATCATCATCCGTAGACACGTGCTGGGAGTCCAGTGCTGGGCCCGAGAGGATACCGAGATCCACGTGTCGTGCCTCCCCATACCCCGACATGCCTCCTAAAGCGAACAAGGGGAATAAGGACAGAGATGAAGCGGCTGAGACGATGGAGCAGCCACCCTCTACGCCACTACAGCACCGCTCCTCTAATCGGGGAAAACAGAACAAGGAGAGTGGAAGCCCACGTGAGCAAGCGGAGGACAGGGCGGACATGCCGACTCCCGCTGAACTACTAGATGCAATCCGCACCTGCCAAACCACACTAACGGTCAAAATTGACCATCTTGATTCCGGGCTGAGCCTACTCAGGGGAGACATGGGCAAGCTACGTGACAGGACCAAAGAACTTGAACGCCGCACCTCGGATCTTGAGGACACGGTGCAGACCCACAGCATAGCGATACCAGGAATGAAACTTCGCTTAACCCAACTGGAGGAAAAGTCAGTGGATGCAGAGAACCGCAACCGCAGGAACAACCTCAGAATCTTGGGCTTGCCTGAAGGGGCTGAGGGGAGCAACACTGCCACATTTACTGAAGAAATGTTCCGGAAAATACTGCCGCCAGAAACCTTCTCTGACCACTTTGTGGTCGAAAGGGCACATCGAGTCCCGGCTAAACTGGGCCCGCCAGGAGCTCTCCCTCGCCCGGTTATTCTGAAGCTCTTAAATTTCAGAGACCGAGATTCTATTCTAATGGCTGCTAGGAAAGCGGGTGAAATCCGTTTCAACAACGCTAAACTGATGATTTTTCCAGATTTCACAATGGAAACTCAAAAACAAAGAAAATCGTTTCAGCATGTAAAGAACAAGCTCAAAGAGAAAAACATCAACTATTCTATGCAATTTCCTGCAAAACTCCGAGTGCAAGATGGTGAAACTACTCGGTTTTTTGAAAAACCAGAGGACGCCATGAAATGGATAGACACCCTGCCGAAGGAGTGAGTGAGTACCCTGGGGCTAACCTATAACTTTCTTGTGTTATGCATATGGAGTGTGAGGGGAGGGAGGCTTTAACTGCTGGGACCTACGGTTTAATAACTTTCTGGGTTATGGATATGTCCAAACAGCAATGGCATCTGCATAAGAAAAATGGCGGGTTTTACTTATTCTCCATCAAGTGTTTACCCTTAAACTGCCTTTTTCCCGCACTTTTTGCCCGCCATGGAATGGCTGATAACTTCTAACTGCAGCCACTGGACTTACAAACAGGCTGCCATACAGAATACCTACACTCAGAGCTTAACTGGGAACTTTGCTACAACTCCTGTCCAGATTCTATGAGCACTGAGAACTGTGATTTTCTGACCTCCGTAACGGAAAACTGTCTGCAACACTGCTAAGGAAGCATCCTTATATATGTAAACCACGCTGATAATGGCATGCAACGCGGACTGAACTAATGGCCTGTTGTACATATACTATACCTAGACATGGACATGCCCGGATTTTGTTCCCCGCTTACTACAAGCCTCTCCATGAGCAGTTGATTTTTCATCCCCCCCTCCCCCCCTCCTATTTTTGTGTTTTATACATAAAGAACCTGAACTACCACCTAATGAAGAATCCTACTCCATATTGCGCCTCACTGTATATCCGTAATTGCTAACTAATGAATGCGCAACTTGAGTACCTTAACCTAAGTTTATATAGTACCTTGAGATTAAGCTGATATAATGTTAATGTTTGGTATGACTGAATCTGAGGGTTTAATGCTGTTACGTATTATATATGGGTAAAAGATAAGCTAAATATTACGTAAACCTTACTGAACAGATATATAGCCGTAAACAAGTTGTGTGACAACACCTACACCACTAGAGGGCAGCAGATACTTAATAATCAAGCAGAGCTTTATGTTTCCGTATGAGACCCGGAAACGAGTGGGGGTTTTGTGGGCTGGACGGGTCTGGGAGAGGAGGAAGTGTGCTAGTACTTCACGCCCTATATCTATACTTGGCTCCCAGGGAGAAAATACTAGGGAAAAGGACCCCACTCCCAAAGAGTAACAGGTCCTAACAGACACTGACTAAGATGATTCTTTTTAATGCTGAATACTAGCTTACTTGCACCCGAGGTTGGCTGTTATTACTGCAATAACACAATTGCTACACTCTGAGATCAGTATGATACAAGGAGGGTTTGGGTGCGGACAGGAGGATCCATTATGAATCATTAACTCACTGCTGACATAACCCCCTACTTTCTGGTCGGTATCCAACCCTAGTACATAAGAGCGAGCAAGTGCACTTATAAAAAACCAAGAATATATTTTACATTAAAATGAACTATTAACTGCATAACCCCTATGGTGGTAACAAGATCTCCTTAGAAGCCCTGTACATTGAGCACTGAAGCGTGCTGGCTGACGGTTCCTTCCCCGGCCCTTCGATGTCCGCGGAACCCCTATTCCGTGCTAAGCACCTAGCTCACTACTGCCCATCACTCTAGTGAAACTAATGAAGACTAGTTCTACTCACGAGTTTACCCTGAATGACTGCAAGACACCACTAAACTGCCTACATTTAATATCTACATAACAGTATATACACAGGGGTATACACTTGTATAGGACTGCACAGATTTAACTCCATAGTATAACAAATTGGCTAGGAAAATGGTCTCCCACATTTAATGGTACCTGGCCTGTAACATATCCTAATACTGCTACCAGTTAACTATATATACAAGTTCTTTTCCTTCCTCCCAGGTATATCTGGGTGTTGCTGGGTAGCGGATCCTGCCGGTCCGCCAATCCACCCCCCACTACACTAGCGTGTACAGTTACACGCTGGTGAATTGATTTTAGCCTCTCACTCGGTGGATAACTGAGTGAAGGTCGGGTCGTTTAGGGTTAAAGCTACCTTATCCGTTGGTTAGTGTAGCAGGGCGGGTGTTGTGGGGTTATATAGGGTTGAACGAGGTCATGCATATACAAGAATACAATAAGACAATTACCTTTATCTCTCTCCTACTCTACTTCTTCCCTCTCTCTTGCTTTTTCTACTCTAATCTCACCTGGATAATGAAATGTCTAAATGATGTTATATATCTTTTTGATGGATACAGTCATTTGCAATGGCGAATACTAAACAAATAAATGTGCCGTCCAGCTTGACCTGTGTTTCCTGGAACGTTCGAGGCCTTAATTCTAAAATTAAGAGAACCCTGGTCTTTGGGTTCCTTAAAAAATATCATCCCCATATATGTGTCCTACAGGAAACTCACCTAATTGGCAGCACTATCATGGCTTTAAAAAAGCCTTGGGTTGGGCATTACTTTCACTCCACATACTCCACTCACTCCAGAGGAGTTAGCATATTATTCCATAAATCACTAAACATGACGATACAACAGGTCAGGCTGGACACCTTTGGTAGATACGTGCTGGTACAAGCAGATATGTATGGGTCCTCTTTTATCATTGTAGGCATGTACCTCCCTCCAGCTGGGGATGCAACACTACTAAACGATATAATCAATATTATAGCTCAGCTCCCGCCGGCTAAGGTTCTCTGGGCTGGGGACTTCAATCTAGCACCAAACCCGGGGATGGACAGGCTGACTCACACTACGCCCGAGAGATTTGACCTATCATCCTGGGCAGATACATATGCACTGACTGATGTATGGAGATGGAAATATCCGAACCTGGAGAGATACACCTGTACATCACTGTCACATAGAACGCTGTCAAGGATAGATCTTATATACACGACATCAGACGTCCTCCCGATGGTACAAGCGATAGATATACTTCCTGGAGGTATATCTGATCACTCCCCAGTACTTATAGACCTAAAAATGGAGGGGGCCATGAGGTCCAGGTCCTGGAGATTATCCAGGTACTGGATATCAGACCCATTGATAGACATAGCCATCACTAAAAAAATGCAACATTACTGGTCAGAGAATGGCGGGTCGACTTCCTCGGATGTGGTCTGGGACGCCCATAAAGCGTGCCTTAGAGGTTATTACATAGCAGAAATTACTAATGCCAGGAAGCAGAATACTATTCTGCTCGACAACGCTGAGATTAAAGCTGAACAAGCAGAAAAGAAATATGTTGAAACGAAATCTGCTCAAACCTTTAAGGAATGGCAGGCATCCTTGAACAGGGTAGAACTTTTAAGAGTAAATTGCTGTAAAAAAGCTATGTTGGCTAAGTCACAACATGTCTTTGCTAAAGGCGACAAAAATGATAAACTCCTTGCATGGCTGCTCAGGGATACGTACTCAAACATGACTATACCCAGGATCACGTCCGAGGAGGGACAGGAACACATAGACCAATTGCATATTGAGCAAATATTTATGAAATACTATACCCAACTCTATACTTCTAAAGCTAATTACTCACTCCCTCAGCTGAGTGTTTTTTTGAACACGGTCCATTTTCCCACCTTATCTGAGGAACATAAAAAGATGCTGGACGCACCATTGACCCTGGACGAGATCACAGATGCTATTTCTGGATTGCAGAGTGGTAAATCGCCGGGCTCGGATGGCTATCCATCCGAGTACTACAAACACTATCATCAGATCCTTGCCCCAAAACTGCTTGCGACAATCAAAGAGGCCCTTGCTACAGATAGGCCCCCGGAGTCATGGGCAGAGGCTATAATTACACTGATCCCAAAACCGGGTAAGGACCCCACTCTGTGCACCTCGTACAGACCGATTTCACTGATCAATGTGGATGCTAAAATACTTGCAAAGGCATTAGCTACCAGACTTAATAAATGTATCCTGACCATCGTCCATCCAGATCAATCAGGCTTTATGCCAGGGAAGGGTACTGACATTAACCTCAGAAGACTCCATGCTAATCTTGCTGCCAATCATGATAATAGGGGGGATAGAGTGGTTGCCTCTCTAGACAATGAAAAGGCGTTTGATTCGGTGGAATGGGGGTACCTTTGGGAAGTACTGGCCAGATTTGGCATAGGCACCAATTTTATTAAGATGATCCAGCTACTTTATATCAACCCCACAGCTAAGTTACGCATAAATAATAAAATTACGCCGGCCTTCAACTTAACTAGAGGTACGAGACAGGGGTGCCCCCTTTCACCGGCCTTGTTTGCCTTGGCTATTGAGCCATTGGCAATTATAGTTAGGCAATCCAGTAATATACGTGGGCTTCGGCTGGGAAGGCTTGAAGAGAAGATATCTCTTTACGCAGATGATGTCCTTCTATACCTCGAAGACTCGGGCCCATCCCTGGCAGCCGCCCTAGAGGCAATTGACGGTTTTGGGAAATGGTCAGGCCTAAAAATAAACAAGGCAAAATCACTTCTTTTCCCACTAGACAAGGACCTCTCTTCATACATTAGCTCTAATACAATCCTGCAGTGGTCCACTAAGTTTACGTACCTTGGCATAATAATACAAAAAGACATGGATAAGTTCTTGGGCAACAATTTCCTCCCCATCATCAAAAAAGTTAAGGATAAATGCAACATCTGGCAAGAGTTACCCCTGACACTTATTGGCAGAGTCAATGCGATAAAAATGATGTTGCTCCCCAAATTCACTTATATCTTTAGAAATTCCCCAGTATGGATACCCAAAAAATATTTTACTGAATTAAATAAAATCCTTATACCATTTATATGGTCAAAGAAGATTCCACGTATATCATTAAAAATCTTAGAGCTACCTACAGGAGAGGGAGGGCTGGCTATGCCTAATTTCTTTTACTACTACTTGGCATCCACATTGGTCAGTGTACGCTGGTGGTTCTCTCGCAACGAGCTCAACCCTGCAGTGGTGGTAGAAGCAGCCATAATGGGCTCCTACGAAGCCCTTTTAAACCTGCCATTTAGAGGCCCAAATTCCAATCTAAATATCAATACTGTCATGAAAACTCCCATCAGGGCATGGCAGTACCTCCATCGCAAGCTAACACCTCCCCAGCAATGGTCCCCTTATACCCCTTTATGGGGCAACCCATACGCCCCTCAATTCTCTACTATACCTGACCCAGCTGTCTGGGCTAGATATGGGATTAGAATATTAAAGGATATTGCCCCAGATGGAACCCTATTATCATTCTCTGAACTTAAACTAGCGAATCATCTCCCCAACCATATGCGATTTAGATATCATCAGCTATCACATGCAACTAAAGCCCAATTTGGCAGGGGAAGGATTCTGATTAAATCCAACCCAATTGAATCCCTGTTGATAACCAAACACCTAGACAAGCCGCTTTCTGCTATATATGCAGAAATTATAAACCAGTTGGGCCATAACACAGATAGACTCCGCAGCCAATGGGAGCAGGACCTAGGGGGGGAAATAGAAAAAGAGCTCTGGGAGGAGGTAGTGGCTAGGGGTGCATCGGTTCGTCCAGGGACAGACTAATCCAGATGAAATATCTCCACAGGGTATACTATACGCCGGTTAGGCTACACAAAATTAATGCGGCACGCTCGAACTTATGTACTAGATGCCACTCGACAGAGGGAAGTTTCATGCATATGTTTTGGTCATGCCCAGCACTGGCCGGGTACTGGGACCAAATAGAAAAAACAATTCGCAATGTGATAGATTCCCCATTCAAATTCGACACCAAAATGGTGATGCTGGGTATATTTATTAAAGGCAGCTACAGCAAATATAAAATAACAATGATCTACACATTATGTCATATAGCTAGGAAAGTGATTTTAGCTCATTGGAACCAGTCTGTTATACCTACCAAGACTGAATGGATAAACATGGTCAACAAAATGCTACCATTATGTAAGATGACTTATAAAAGTAGGAACTGCCCCACTAAATTTGACAACATCTGGTCGGGATGGTGCGACAGATATTGCAGGGAGGTGCTGACTGATGTATAGAACACAGCTGCAGGCTAGGAATACTAATACATTTCCACAGATCCGAACGAGGTGTAGCAGAAATGCTACTACAAACATAAATACTTGCAAATGAAACTTGTATTGAGGCTCTGCGGAATATCCTTATATGATAATTACAGAAGAATCCATGGTGTGGCTAAGGCTGCAGGCGGAACCGGGTGGGAGGGAGGTGCATGCACTGCAATACACTAGGTGACGGGCCCTGATGGCCTCTCCTGAATACCACAATCAGGACTTTGTGTAATTAAGACTCAACTCTAGAACTTATAAAGACAAGCTCTCTTTATTCTGGTTTAATAATCATTCGCAAAATCTAACAATGGAATGAGACCTCAGACATTGGTGACAATTATATGCAAAGATATGGTGAGATGATCTTCTTCTTCTTCTTCTTCTTTTCTTCTTCCCCCTTTCTTCTTCACGACCTTTCTCGTTGAAGACTCTATCCTTTTCTTTCTCTTGACTTCCTACTAATGATTAGTGTTGGGCGAACATCTAGATGTTCGGGTTCGGGCCGAACAGGCCGAACATGGCCGCGATGTTCGGGTGTTCGACCCGAACTCCGAACATAATGGAAGTCAATGGGGACCCGAACTTTTGTGCTTTGTAAAGCCTCCTTATATGCTACATACCCCAAATTTACAGGGTATGTGCACCTTGGGAGTGGGTACAAGAGGAAAAAAAATTTTAGCAAAAAGAGCTTATAGTTTTTGAGAAAATCGATTTTAAAGTTTCAAAGGGAAAACTGTCTTTTAAATGCGGGAAATGTCTGTTTTCTTTGCACAGGTAACATGCTTTTTGTCGGCATGCAGTCATAAATGTAATACATATAAGAGGTTCCAGGAAAAGGGACCGGTAATGCTAACCCAGCAGCAGCACACGTGATGGAACAGGAGGAGGGTGGCGCAGGAGGAGAAGGCCACGCTTTGAGACACAACAACCCAGGCCTTGCATGAGGACAAGAAGCGTGCGGATAGCATGCTTTGTACCACCATGCAGTCATAAATGTAATAAAGATAAGTGGTTCAATAAACAGGGACCACGCGGCAACGCTAACCCAGCAGCAGCACACGTGATGGAACAGGAGGAGGCGCAGGAGGAGAAGGCCACGCTTTGTGAGACACAACAACCCAGGCCTTGCATGAGGACAAAAAGCGTGCGGATAGCATGCTTTGTACCGCCATGTAGTCATAAATGTAATAAAGATAAGAGGTTCAATAAACAGGGACCACGCGGCAACGCTAACCCAGCAGCAGCAGCAGCAGCAGCACACGTGATGGAACAGGAGGAGGCGCAGGAGGAGAAGGCCACGCTTTGTGAGACACAACAACCCAGGCCTTGCATGAGGACAAAAAGCGTGCGGATATAGCAGCAATGCTTTTTGCCGCCATGCAGTCATAAATGTAATACAGATGAGAGGTTCAATAAACAGGGACCGGAAACGCTAAACCATCCCAGATGTTCATCGGTCATGTTACTTGGTTGGGGTCCAGGAGTGTTGCGTAGTCGTTTCCAATCCAGGATTGATTCATTTTAATTTGAGTCAGACGGTCTGCATTTTCTGTGGAGAGGCGGATACGCCGATCTGTGATGATGCCTCCGGCAGCACTGAAACAGCGTTCCGACATAACGCTGGCTGCCGGGCAAGCCAGCACCTCTATTGCGTACATTGCCAGTTCGTGCCAGGTGTCTAGCTTCATGCCCGGTTTCAGGTCCAGCGGTGCCAGCCACAAATCCGTCTGTTCCTTTATTCCCCTCCAAATTTCCTCCCCTGTGTGCTGCTTATCCCCAAGGCAGATCAGCTTCAGCAACGCTTGCTGACGCATGCCAACAGCTGTGCTGCACTGCTTCCACGATCCTACTGCTGCTGGTGCTGGGTTAGCATTTCCGGATGAGGTACAGCTTTGAGATGCGTTGGAGGAGAAGGAGTCAGAGAGGTAGGTGCTGCTGTTGTTATCCAGCTGTTTGCGGCGTGGGCAACACCCGCGCCGTAGCAGGTGAGGAATCGCTGCCAGGCTCCACAAGGTTCACCCAGTGCGCGGTAAGGGAGATGTATCGACCCTGGCCGAACGCACTCGTCCAGGTGTCAGTGGTGAGGTGAACCTTGCAGGCAACGGCATTCTTCAAGCTTCGGGTTATTTAGCTGACCACGTGCTCATGCAACTCAGGCACTGCAGAGCGCGCAAAGTGGTAGCGGCTGGGAACCACGTAACGTGGGATGGCCACTGACATCATGCCCTTGAAGCTGTTTGTCTCCACCACTCGATATGGCAGCATTTCGCAGGCCAGAAGCTTGGCTATGCTGGCTGGCTGTTACTGCCACGGCCCGGGGGTCATTTGCTGGCAATTTCCTCTTGTGCTCAAACATCTCAGAGACAGACAACTCAACCGTAGCGCTGCACACCGAAGGGCTGTTGGTTGTTGTGTTTGATGAACACTGGGAGACCTCAAGAGCACTAGTCCGGAAAGTGACAGTGTCAGCATCGTCTGATGTTTGTGAATGTTGTGAACCACGCAATGGCTGGGCTACTGCTGCTGCTGAGGCGGGTCTGGTGGTGAGTCTGGTGAACCCAAGGGAGGCAGTGTTGCTGGTGGTACCCTGTCCTGCCGCGTTTGCCCACAGAGTGGGATGTTTGGATAGAATGTGGCGGCTCATGCTGGTGGTGGAGAGGTTGTTAATACTTTTCCCCCTGCTCAGGCGGGTCTTGCACACCTTGCAAATCGCCATGGTAACATCCTCAGTGCAGTCTTCAAAGAAAGCCCAGACTTTAACTGGCTGAGGACTCGGACCTCGTGCGTGATGTGCTGGTGCTGCTTAACCCACTGCTGGACGCTTGAGAGGTCATCCAAGTAATTATCTGGTCCTGTTCTTTTGGATCTGTGAGGGTTGTTGTCCTGGACAACATGGGCAGTATTGAGTGGGTTTTCTTGGGTGCTCCCCTGTGGCCTGTACGTGAACCGTCAGGGGAAACACCTCTTCCCTTGCCCCTCCCTCTTTCACCGGATTTCTTCCTCATTTCACTTATCCTTAAAGTACACGCTGACTGGCAGCAGTACAGTGGCAGTACAGAAATGCTATACAGTGGTGGGTGAGCGGTGTACCACTATTGTCAGCAGTGACACAGAGCACAATGCTATACAGTGGCGGGTGAGCGGTGTACTACTGTTCCCAGCAGACACAGAGTGGAAGTAAACACAATGCTATATAGTGTGGCTGAGCCGTGTACACAGAGTGGCATTAAACACAATGCTATATAGTCTGCTATATAGTCACCCCGAACAGGGTGATGTTCTGCAGAACCCGAACAGTGGCAAACACTGTTCGCCCAACACTACTGGGAGGGAACGCAGATTTTAGTACCTAAACACACGATACAACATGTTTTCCGGGGTCGGACTCTGAGGCACATACAGATGGTCCCGATCATCATCCTCATCATACAACTCTTCTCCTGAGTCTGACCCACCCACCACCTCTGCCACCCCAACATCCCCAGACACAGACCCCTCATCGTCCTCAACATTAACTTGGGATGCTGGCCTGAGCCAGACCTCCTCCTCCACATCAGGCCCCATCATCTCCTCAATGGCAGCCCTCATTAATCGCTCTGGCGACGGACTGATGGACACAACGTTCTCCTCCGGGGAGGGCTGCTGCTGACCACTGGCTGCTGGGGTGGATGTTATAGCTTGCGTGGGGCGTTGGCTGTTGCTGTTGTTGGGAGTGCTGCTCACAGCGGAGGTCTCTGGGGAACTCATGTTGAGCTCATATAGTGGTTGACGGTGAGTGGAGTATTACTGATCCCAGCAATATACACACTGACTGGCAGAGTACGCAATGCTATATAGTGTGGCTGAGCGAGGTACACAGAGTGGCAGTAAACAGAATGCTATATAGTGTGGCTGAGCGAGCGGTGTACCACTATTCCCAGCAGACACAGAACAGTGAACAGAATGCTATATAGTGTGGCTGAGCGAGCGGTGTACCACTATTCCCAGCAGACACAGAACAGTGAACAGAATGCTATATAGTGTGGATGAGCGAGCGGTGTACCACTATTCCCAGCAGACACAGAACAGTAAACAGAATGCTATATAGTGTGGCTGAGCGAGCGGTGTACCACTATTCCCAGCAGACACAGAACAGTGAACAGAATGCTATATAGTGTGGCTGAGCGAGCGGTGTACCACTATTCCCAGCAGACACAGAACAGTGAACAGAATGCTATATAGTGTGGCTGAGCGAGCGGTGTACTACTGTTCCCAGCAGACACAGAACAGTACACAGAATGCTATATAGTGTGGCTGAACGAGCGGTGTACTACTGTTCCCAGCAGACACAGAACAGTACACAGAATGCTATATAGTGTGGCTGAACGAGCGGTGTACCACTATTCCAAGCAGACACAGAACAGTGAACAGAATGCTATATAGTGTGGCTGAGCGAGCGGTGTACCACTATTCCCAGCAGACACAGAGTGGCAGTAAACAGAATGCTATATAGTGTGGCTGAGCGAGGTACACAGAGTGGCAGTAAACAGAATGCTATATAGTGTGGCTGTGCAAGCGGTGTACTACTATTCCCAGCAGACACAGAGTGGCAGTAAACAGAATGCTATATAGTGTGGCTGAGCGAGGTACACAGAGTGGCAGTAAACAGAATGCTGAGCGAGCGGTGTACTACTATTCCCAGCAGCGACACACAATGACTGGGGGGGACCCTGGCTAGCGTGGCTGGAGCGCGAACTACCCTGCCTGCCTACCCAAAGCTAAACCCACAGACAAATGGCGGAGATATGACGTGGTTCGGGTATTTATTTACCCGAACCACGTGACAGTTCGGCCAATCAGAGCGCGTTCGGGTCCGAACCACGTGACCCGTTCGGCCAATCACAGCGCTAGCCGAACGTTCGGGGAACGTTCGGCCATGCGCTCTTAGTTCGGCCATATGGCCGAACGGTTTGGCCGAGCACCGTCAGGTGTTCGGCCGAACTCGAACATCACCCGAACAGGGTGATGTTCTGCAGAACCCGAACAGTGGCGAACACTGTTCGCCCAACACTACTAATGATGTAATGACCCATTGTTCAGTTAAGGTAGATAAGTTGGACCCCTTGGGTCCTATAGTATGTTATGCTATGTTGTAACCAAAATGGAAAACTTCAATAAAATTTACCTGTTAAAAAAAGGAAATGGGTAAGGGATACTTTGTACCCCTATACTCATTTCTCCTGGGAGGGGGTGGGCAACTGGGGTCCCCTTCTTAAAAGGGACTCTCAGATGCAACCATGACCCCCCCCCAGGGAGTTGTCGCCCCACCTCCTCCTGGGGCTTGGCCGCCCCTCCCCCCCATGGTCCCCATACCATGGACCATGCAGGCTGGTATAGCTCAGGGTGAAAAGCCCCAGTCGGCCGGGACTCCACATTCTGACTATCCCAGCCTGCATGGGGCACAAGGGGTTACAGAGGCTTGGGAGGGGGGACCCCACGTCATTTTTTTTTTCATATTTCCCACACTCAGAACATCCCCAAAAATAAACATTTTTTTTTAAATATTGTTTCCCACTATCTTTTTAACATAACCTGCAAATTTGGTGTTGCTAGAATGTAAGGGGCCTTATTGCTATTAACTGCAGGGAAATATTTCCCACGATCTGTCATTGACTAGAGGTGTAGCGAACGGTTCCAGGCGAACTTAGGGGGTTCACGTTCGCCTGCACCAGGCGAACTTTTGCGGAAGTTCGATTCGCCCCATAATGCACTATGAGGGTCAACTTTGACCCTCTGCATCACAGTCAGCAGGCACATTGTAGCCATTCAGGCTACACTAAGCCCTGGAGCCCCACCCCCCCTTATATAAGGCAGCCTCCGGCGGCCATTACACTCACTCGTGTGCCTGCTAGTGAGAGGAAAGGGACAGCTGCTGCAGACTTTTTCTCCTAGGGACAGATTAGTTAGGTTCTAGGCTGCTTTGCTTGCTCCTGACTGATTATTATTGCTTTTAAAGCACCCAGCAACAGCTCTTTTCAGAGCTCAACCTGTACATTTTTTTTTTCTGTGTGTCAAACTGACACTTTTGTTGCATGCACAGCCTTGCTAATTGATAGTGTGTGTGCCACTGCCAGCAGCCCAGCACATACAGTGACTACCTGTGTGTGTGACAGGGAGCTGCACATTGTACTACCCAGTACTGCATATACCCCAGTACCTGTTGTGTTTACTTAACCCACCTCATCACTGCATATACCTAGCGTTGTGTTGAGTGAACCCAGCTCACTGCATCTAACTACCTGTTGTGTTGAGTGAGAATCCACCTGGCCACCTCACTGCATCTAACTACGTGTTGTGTTGAGCGAGAACCCACCTCACTGCATCTTAAGTACCTTTACTGTTGAGTGAACCCAGCTCACTGCATCTAACTACCCAGTACCTGTTGTGTTTACTTAACCCACCTTATCACTGCATATACCTAGCGTTGTGTTGAGTGAACCCAGCTCACTGCATTTAACTACCTGTTGTGTTGAGTGAGAACCCACCTGGCCACCTCACTGCAACTAACTACGTGTTGTGTTGAGCGAGAACCCACCTCACTGCATCTTAAGTACCTTTACTGTTGAGTGAACCCAGCTCACTGCATCTAACTACCCAGTACCTGTTGTGTTTACTTAACCCACCTCATCACTGCATATACCTAGCGTTGTGTTAAGTGAACCCATCTCACTGCATCTAACTACCTGTTGTGTTGAGTGAGAACCCACCTGGCCACCTCACTGCATCTAACTACCTGTTGTGTTGAGTGAGAACCCACCTCACTGCATCTTAAGTACCTTTACTGTTGAGTGAACCCAGCTCACTGCATCTAACTACCTGTTGTGTTGAGTGAGAACCCACCTCACTGCATATAGCTAGCATACCCCCGAGATGGACAAAATGGACAAACCAGGTAGAGGAAGAGGTAGAGGCAGACCCAGAGGAAGGCCACCAGGCACCGGCAGGTCTGTGGCTGTGCGAGGTGGTGTTGCTGTGATTTCGTGCGGACCTGCCCCAAAATACAGTGCTCAGAAGAAGGCACGTGCCATCACTTCCCAAAATCGTGAGGAGGTGATTGAGTATTTAACAACAAGTATACAACAAGCACCACATCCGCTGCATTTGACACTTCGCAGGAGTTATTTGGTGGTGGTGGTGAAATCACTGATTCCCAGCCACTACTGCAACAACAACAAGAAGGCGCAGGTACACCACCTCCTACGTCTGAGTTAGGTGGCGATAGTATGGACGTAACGTGTGTGGATGGGGATGATGGTGGACCACCTGAAGTTGGTGCACTTGAGGAGGTGTCTGAGGAAAGCGCAGCTGGCCAGGAGGATAATGATGATGATTATACGGATACCACATATGTTACCTGTCAGGAACCGACCCGCTGCGCGCCTGCGTATGCGGTTCCCGACTGCGGGTTTGACCAGATCAAGCGGGGAGCAGCCTTATTTAAGCTACAAACAAGGCTGTGACCCCCCAGAACACTTCTCACTGCCACCACTAGCGGTTCGCTAGACACGTCCCCTCAGCTGTCGAGGGCTAAACACGCAATCTGCGTTTTCGTATTTGGGTCAGCTTTGCGCTTAGGCCGAATACGAGAACGCCACGCACCCACACACAGTTGCAATCTTACACTGTAATGAAGCAAAACCACTAACAGTCGTTCCGAACGATACTGTTAGGCACTCTGCTGTCGCTACTCGCACTGGCGTTTTTCGTACGTTGGGTCAGCTGCGCGCTTTAGGCCAACGTATGACAAACGCCCCCACACACAATGCAATTACAATTTCATATGGTAGTGTTGCTCAAGCGTACAAATAGGCATAGACTATACACAGTTGCACTTCAATCTCTTCTAGGCTATGAGTGTTAGTTTAGCACAGCAGAAGTCAAGCTTATTAAATAATAATTTAATATTCCAGAAAAACATGGAACAATGCAGAACAGAATATATACAAAAGATTACAAAAAAACAAAGTAAAAAAGTTACAAAATTAAGAGTTACAAAGATACACACCAAGCAGTTTGCTTACTAAAATACAGGAATCCAGATGGAAGAATCTTGGACTTTTGTGGACGGACACAATTCTGGTTAGACCAGGAGTCCACTAGCTTGGGCCAGGAGACCATCCGCAGCTACCGTCAGAAGAGAACTGATTTGAGGTAGCTGTCCCCTGGTTTTTATAATGAAATATTCGCCTCGAGGCTGTAAGCCTGTGTGGACGGGGGGAAGCTAGATTTAATTACATCCTCAGTCATAATTGGATCTCCAGAGATCTAACATCCACCTGTGAAAAATGTACAATAGCCCACATACATGAAAAGACTTCCAATAGATGTAATTTACAGGGTATAGTTTGCACCTCCAGCAATAATTCAATTTCCTCACAATGAAATAGTGTTTAACACACATGTCAACTTTTGGTGCAGCTACTCTTCCTGATTTAGCCTACAGTTCTTCACTTCCTCAACAGAAGTGTAAATGTTTCAAGTGTCAAGGACTTCAACACTTCACTTCTGCCATTGTCTGATTACCCAAGCATTATTCACTGAAGTCCTCTTTAGATGCAAATGTAGGTCTTTGAAGTTCCCTGACTATGTCCTGATTTGTATAATGGGACAATAGTGCTTCTAATTAGCTCCCTGCTCTCTGAGGAACTGAGGGTAATTGTATTCCACACTGTCACACAGACAAGTACAGCTTCCCCAAAGCCAGATGATGACCCATACATACGCATCTGAAGTACATAGCAGACCGGCAAATGAAAATATTATCCTTACATCATAAGCACCCCAGTATATTCCTGACACGCCCCCCTCTTCCAAATGGCGCCGGCAGATGATTCTAACGAATCGTCCTGCCAAAGCCGACACTGACGGCCGGGCCTGGGGGGGTAACTCCTTAGCTCCAAGCTACAGGACTGGAAAGCTAGGTCAGGTTGCTGCAATGTGTCGTTGCCCTTGGCAACCGGACGTAACCACCCAGGGGAATGTGGGTCAGTGACGACCGTGAATTCGCGACCATAAAGACAGTGCTGCAGCTGGGGAAGGGTTCCAACCATCGCTACACGCACTTTCTCTATAGTGGCAGGAGCTATCTCTCTGTCCCTTTGGGGAACGATGAATTGCCGGTCTGCCTCCTCCACTTCAGACAGCTCCGAGGGAATAACTTCCCAGAACCCTCTCAGCCCGCCCCTCCCAGCCGGTGACCTGCTGGCTAGCCCCCTGAGCTCTTCCAGGCTGCTGTCAAATCGAACAGCCCCAGAGAGCTCAGTGCTGCCTGTCACACATTCTAGGAAGGCTGCAGACGGAGAGGCTCCTGGGCCCTCAGGGCCAGGTTCCGAATTGGATGTGGCTGACCCAGCAGCATTTGCCACTTCGGTGGACAGTCCCTGTGCTGTAGACCCGCTAGCGCTGCGGGTTACCACGGCAGCTGAGGGAGCGCCCCCATTACACACATCATAAACCACATCACCGTTGGTCTTAAAAATGTCTGAAGGGGGAAGACCTGGCCTGGTGCCGTCTGCCCCTTCAGTGGGCAATCCATCTGCTGCAGCCCAGCGAGCAATGCTGGTTACTCCTGCAGCCGGCAGAGTGTCCACCTGACACACAGCATTATGTAGCACCACACATATGACATCAGCATTATCCGTCTTACACATATTGACATTTAGAACATTACATTCCACATCAACATTATCTGCTGCATTATACCCAGTGCTACCCAGCACTTCACAAGTAGCCTCAACAGTTCTTGCATCGATCGCCTCGATAGTCCGTGCGTCATAAATGACACCATCAGTTTCTGCAGTCTTTGTATCAACATGTCCCACTCCAGGCCTAGGCACTGGAGAATCACTAGGGCTGGCTCCTAGCACACAGTCCATAGCCCCTGGGGGCCCACTAGCACTCCCCACTTGCACAGCATTATCAAACAGTACCTTGCAAGAGTCCTGAACTTCTGCTGGGGAAGCGGGCTCCACGGGGGTTGGATTAGGCTCATACCGGGCTACTAACCGGCCCAGGTCAGTACCCAGCAAAACGTTGGTGGGGATTTTGTCAGTTACCCCAACTTCTTTCAATCCGCTGCCGGCCCCCCAATCCAGGTGGACCAAGGCGGTGGGTATTGCAGGGGTGACACCCCCAACTCCTCTGACAGCAATCATTTTCCCAGGTATGTACTGCTCCGGGTTCACAAGCTGGGGATGTATGAGAGTCACTTCTGCTCCAGTGTCTCTCAGCCCAGTGGCAACTATACCCCCAACCGTGACAAGCTGCAGATTCTCTGCATAGCCAGTGGCATTCCTGGTAGCACACAAAGCCGTTGGGACTTCACTAGGGTTTGAGGCCTCACTGGATCTTGGGGCCTCCCTCTTCCTCTCTGGGCAAGTCGTGCTGATATGACCCACTCTGTCACATACAAAGCATTTCCGAGTGTCAGTGGTTGGTTGCCTGAATCCAGGAGACAGCGGTGCTTGCCTCCTCTGGGTGCTGGGTGACACAGGTTTAGCACTCTGTTCTGGGCGTAGTAGTCCTCCGGGACTCAGGTGCTCTATGGGCGGTGTAGGAATCGGCCATTTCCGCAGCCTCATCCACTGTCTTTGGTTCTCGATCCAGCACAAACAGCCGGACCTCAACAGGACAGGTGTGGAGGAACTGGTCTTTTATTATCAGTTCCTGCAGGGCATCAAAGGTTTTAACTGCCAGTCCTTTTAACCACTGCTGGAAGGCAGTGTGCAGGTTGCAAGCATGATCCAGGTAACTGTCATTAGGACCTCGCTGCACTGTCCTGAAATGTTTGCGATACACTTCTGGCGTGAGGTGGTATCGCGCAATGATGGCTTTCTTAATTGCCTCAAAGTCTGTTTCTTTCTCCTGGGGGAGACTCACAAACGCCTCCAGGGCCTTGCCTCTCAGCCCTGGTGTGAGATATCTTGCCCACTGCTCACGAGCACCCCATACTGCCGACAAGTCCTTTCAAACCCCTGTAGGAAAGTGTCTATGTCAGAGTCCTTGTCCATAGCAGGGAACTTATCCAGGGGGATTCTGTGGACTCGCTCACCTTCGTGTTCTGCGGGTCCAGCAGACCGGTTCTGCTGCTGAAGTTTAGCCAGCTCCAGCTGGTGTCGCTGTGCAACTTGTTCCCTCTGGGCTTGTCGTATTTCCCTTTCTGCTTGCCGATGTTCCAGAATCAGCTTTAGGCGCAGTTCGGGCTCAGCCGAACCTAGTAGCTGTAGGTCGGCTTCCAGAGATGTCATCTCCGTGTTCGGTGGATCATCCAGGACATCGTCTCCACTCGCATTCTGTGGCGGGAGCGATTCCTCCTCTGGCGTGTCGTGAGCTGCATCCGCTGACATTGAAGCACAGGCTCGCTCTGCCTCATCATGCTCCTCGAGCGCACAAACTAACTGCTCCTTAGTCTGGCCGCTCACCGTCTCGATGCCTTTGTGCTCACACAGGTTGAGTAGTATCTCTTTGTTTTGCCTTGCATAGCTGGATGCTTTCTGAGCCATCGTGTTGCAAAAAATAAAAAGAAAAAAAAGGGGGGGGGGGGGAAGGGAAAGCAAATACCAAGTGTGTATCTTTGAACAAAAAAAAACATATATAGATTCTGCACTGAGTAGACTTCTGTAGGCTAGTTGCTTCTAGCAAGCTTCCAGCCTTTAGTACTCAGAATAGCGAGCTAAACTGCGTACTAATGTACTAAACGATCCCACCACTGCCAGCCAATTATGTCAGGAACCGACCCGCGGCGCGCCTGCATATGCAGTTCACGACTGCGGGTTTGACCAGATCGAGCAGGGAGCAGCCTTATTTAAGCTACAAACAAGGCTGTGACCCCCCAGAACACTTCTCACTGCCACCACTAGCGGTTCGCTAGACACGTCCCCTCAGCTGTCGAGGGCTAAACACGCAATCTGCATTTTCGTATTTGGGTCAGCTTTGCACTTAGGCCGAATACGAGAACGCCACGCACCCACACACAGTTGCAATCTTACACTGTAATGAAGCAAAACCACTAACAGTCATTCCGAACGATACTGTTAGTCACTCTGCTGTCGCTACTCGCACTGGCGTTTTTCGTACGTTGGGTCAGCTGCGCGCTTTAGGCCAACGTATGACAAACGCCCCCACACACAATGCAATTACAATTTCATATGGTAGTGTTGCTCAAGCGTACAAATAGGCATGGACTATACACAGTTGCACTTCAATCTCTTCTAGGCTAAGAGTGTTAGTTTAGCACAGCAGAAGTCAAGCTTATTAAATAATAATTTAATATTCCAGAAAAACATGGAACAATGCAGAACAGAATATATACAAAAGATTACAAAAAAACAAAGTAAAAAAGTTACAAAATTAAGAGTTACAAAGATACACACCAAGCAGTTTGCTTACCAAAATACAGGAATCCAGATAGAAGAATCTTGGACTTTTGTAGACGGACACAATTCTGGTTAGACCAGGAGTCCACTAGCTTGGACCAGGAGACCAGCCGCAGCTACCGTCAGAAGAGAACTGATTTGAGGTAGCTGTCCCCTGGTTTTTATAATGAAATATTCGCCTCGAGGCTGTAAGCCTGTGTGGACGGGGGGAAGCTAGATTTAATTACATCCTCAGTCATAATTGGATCTCCAGAGATCTAACATCCACCTGTGAAAAATGTACAATAGCCCACATACATGAAAAGACTTCCAATAGATGTAATTTACAGGGTATAGTTTGCACCTCCAGCAATAATTCAATTTCCTAACAATAAAATAGTGTTTAACACACATGTCAACTTTTGGTGCAGCTACTCTTCCTGACTTAGCCTACAGTTCTTCACTTCCTCAACAGAAGTGTAAATGTTTCAAGTGTCAAGGACTTCAACACTTCACTTCTGCTATTGTCTGATTACCCAAGTATTATTCACTGAAGTCCTCTTTAGATGCAAATGTAGGTCTTTGAAGTTCCCTGACTATGTCCTGATTTGTATAATGGGACAATAGTGCTTCTAATTAGCTCCCTGCTCTCCGAGGAACTGAGGGTAATTGTATTCCACACTGTCACACAGACAAGTACAGCTTCCCCAAAGCCAGATGATGACCCATACATACGCATCTGAAGTACATAGCAGACCGGCAAATGAAAATATTATCCTTACATCATAAGCACCCCAGTATATTCCAGACATTCCCGGTAGAGGAGATGACCAGGTGGACAGTTCAGAGGAGGAGTCAGAGAGGACTAGGAGGAGACGACTCCATGATAGAAGCATAGGGAGCTCGTCCTCAGAAACAGCTGGGGGCAGTGTCCGGCACCATGTATCACCAGCTATGGCCAGCCAGCCAACATGCCCTTCAATGTCAGCTGCTGATGCCACCCTAGCGCCATCACCCCAGGGGGGTTCAGCGGTTAGGAAATTTTTTAACGTGCGTGTCTCAGATCGGAGCAAAGCCATCTGTTGTCTCTGCCAGCAAAAATTGAGCCGTGGAAAGGCCAACTCTCACGTAGGGACAAGTGCCTTACGAAGGCACCTGGAGAGAAGGCACAAACAGCTATGGCAAGAACACCTGAGGAAAAGCAGCACCCCTCAAAAGACAAGCCACCCTCCTTCTCCTCTTCCTCCTTCAGGTGCATCGTCTTCATCCACTTTCTCCCTTGCACCTTCACAGCCACCCTCCTCCACACCGCCTCTTCCCTTGAGCGGTTCCTTCTCCTCTGCCCACAGCAGTAGCCAGCTGTCCGTGAAGGAAGTATTTGAGTGGAAGAAGCAAATGTCTGCCAGTCACCCTCTTGCCCGGCGTCTGACAGCTGGCGTGGCGGAACTATTAGCTCGCCAGCTATTACCATACAAGCTGGTGGAGTCGGAGGCTTTCCGTAAGTTTGTGGCCATTGGTACACTGCAGTGGAAGATACCAGGCTGCAATTATTTTTCACAAAAGACCATACCCAAACTGTACCGTGCAGTTGAGAGGCAAGTGGTGTCATCTCTGGCACATAGCGTTGGGTCAAGGGTCCTCCTGACCACGGATGCCTGGTCTGCCAAGCACGGGCAGGGCCACTACATTACATACACAGCCCATTGGGTCAACCTGGTGACCGATGGCAGCAAGCAGGGAGTACGTGGCTGCGCAGAGGACCGACTTGTCACACCTCCACGACTTGCAGGCAGGCCTCCAGCCACCTCCTCTCCACCTGCTATTACCGCTTTGCTGTCGTCATCCTCCCCCTCCTCCTCCTTGGCTGGTGCCGCCATCTACTCTCCAGCTACACAGCCCCAGCACCCCAGGGCCTATGCTGCATGCCAGGTGCAACGGTGTCATGCAGTGTTAGACATGTCTTGCCTGAAAGCGGAGAGTCACACTGGAGCAGCTCTCCTGGCTGCTCTTAACAAACAGGTGGAGCAATGGCTGACCCCGCACAAGCTTGAGATCGGCAACGTGGTGTGTGACAATGGCAGCAATCTCATTGCTGCGTTGAATTTGGGAAAGCTGACACACATACCCTGCATGGCACATGTGCTTAATCTGGTCGTGCAAAGATTTGTGTCCAAGTACCCAGGCTTAGAGGACGTCCTGAAGCAGGCCAGGAAGTTGTGTGGGCATTCCAGGCGCTCTTACAAGGCCATGGCACGCTTTGCGGACATTCAACGTAGAAACAACTTGCCGGTGAGACGTCTGATTTGCGATAGCCCGACTCGCTGGAATTCCACCCTGCTGATGTTCTCTCGCCTGCTAGACCAGGAGAAAGCTGTCACCCAGTACCTGTATCATTACAGTACAAGGACACAATCTGGGAGGATGGGGATGTTGTGGCCCAACATCTGGACACTGATGCGAAATGCATGCAGGGTCATGGAGCCATTTGATGAGGTGACCAAACTAGTGAGTCGCGATGAGGGCACCATCAGCGACTTGATCCCCTACGCCTACTTCCTGGAGCATGCCGTGCGTAGAGTGGTGGATACAGCTGTGGAGGAGCGTGAACAAGAAGAGTTAGGGCAGCAGGAGTCGTGAGAGCCATTTACACACGAACCCGATGTTTCCACAACACTGGCGGCAGCACAGAGGGGGGAGGAGGAGGAAGAAGAGGAGTCGTGTGGGGAAGGAGAGGAGTCAGACTCTGATGATGGTGCAGGTGAGGAAGGTGTTTCTGTGGAGGAGGAAGAGGCGGCGGAAGGAGAACAACCGCAGCAGCCATCACAGGGGGCTTCTGCTGCTCCATGTTCCCGTGGTATTGTTCGTGGCTGGGGGGAGGAAGAGCAAGAGGAGATGGAGAGTACATCTGCATCTAGCTTTGTGCAGATGTCCTCTTTCATGTTGTCCAGCCTGTTGAGGGACCCCCGTATCAAAAAACTCAAGACGAATGACCTGTACTGGGTGGCCACGCTACTAGACCCTCGGTATAGGCACAAAGTGGCGGACCTCTTAGCAACTCAACAAAAGGCGGAAAGGATGCAGCACTTGCAGAACAAGCTGTCGATGATGCTTTACAATGCATTTAAGGGTGATGTGGCTGCACAACACAATCAAGGTACCACTGGCAGTAACCCTCCTCCTCCCAAGTCCACGCAGGCAAGAATCGGACGCTCCAGCAATCTCAGGGTGATGTCGGACATGTGGACGTTCTTTTGTCCAACTCCTTGCCATAGTCCTTCCGGATCCACCCTCCACCAATGCCTGGACCAGCAGGTAGCCGACTACCTGGCCTTGAGTGTGGCTGTAGACTCTGCGAAAAGCGACGATGAACCCTTGGACTACTGGTTGCGCAGGCTTGACCTGTGGCCAGAGCTGTCCCAATTTGCCATACAACTTCTCTCTTGCCCTGCCGCAAGCGTCCTGTCAGAAAGGACCTTCAGTGCAGCTGGAGGCATAGTTACTGAGAAGAGAAGTCGCCTAAGTCACGACAGTGTTCAGTACCTGACCTTTATCAAAATGAATGAGGAATGGATCACGGAGGGCTACTGCACGACCGAAGACTAAGTCATTCCCCACACACAGCATCTCTGCCTGCAGGCTGCTTGACTGCCTTCTCCGCCACTACCAACAGGGTCCAGGACTCTAGGCGGATTCCTGAATTTTTAAGGCCGCTGCTAGCAGCGGCCGCTACACTAATTTTTCTGGTGCGTGTACATGTGCCCATCCCCCTTCGTGATCATTACCTTGCCGCGGTGAAGGGGCTTGCGCATCACAATGAAGCAATGACCGCCGGCTATTTGAGTGTCTCGGGTGGGGGTGGCACACAAAAGATAATAAGGTCGTTGCTTCATTGTGGTCAGACCAAATTTGATCAGCTGGACAGTCACTGTTCTGTCATTCAGCTACATCAGCCGGGCAAGCATATGGGCTGAAAAGCCACCATCACCTGCACTCTCGTCACGGTGTGCACCAGTCCAGCACGGCCGTCACTACACAAACGGCTGTTTGCAGTCACTGCATACCTTTCACTGCATCTGTGACTGCACATTATACCTGGCAGTCAGTGCATAACTTGCACTTGAATGCATACACTTGTAAACAATTTAAAAATACAACCATGTAAACTTTTAAACAATTTAAAAATACAACCATCTATCATTTTCAAAAAATGTAAAAAAAGGGCAAAAAAACGTGCCCTCCATACAACATTCTTGGCAAATGCTTTCGACTTGGTTTGTCTTCCGCTGGCTCAAGGGTCCATCTGACCACAGATGCCTGGTCTGCAAAGCACGGTCAGGGCAGCTACAGCATGGGTCTCAGCAGGCTCCCACTTTGGGCCGGAATCCAACCTTCATTCCCCGCGGCGACAATGGCAGACTTGCCCTCCATAACGGATTCCTGTTAAAGGATTTAAAGTTAATTCATTTCAATTAGGGCCGAAAAAGGTCCTCCTGAGTCCTGTATTGTTATTTTTGGTCACTACCTCGGGGCGGGCGTGCATGCCTGCCTGCCTCCCTCCTTGCCTGGATGTGTGGTGGTAGACGTTGATCAGGCTCCAACTCCGGAACGCAATACAAGAGGGAGCTCGTCCTCAGAAACAGCTGGGGGCAGTGTCCGGCGCCATGTATCGCCCGCTATGGCCAGACAGCCAACATGCCATTCAACCTCAGCTGCTGATGCCACCGTAGCGCCATCAGCCCAGGGGGGCTCAGCGGTTTGGAAATTTTTTAACATGTGTGTCTCAGATCGGAGCAAATCCATCTGTTGTCTCTGCTAGTTTTGGGCGAACAGTGTTCGCCATTGTTCGGGTTCTGCAGAACATCACCCTGTTCGGGTGATGTTCGAGTTCGACCGAACACCTGATGGTGTTCGGCCAAACCGTTCGGCCATATGGCCGAACTAAGAGCGCATGGCCGAACGTTCCCCGAACGTTCGTCTAGCGCTGTGATTGGCCGAACGGGTCACGTGGTTCGGACCCGAACGCGCTCTGATTGGCCGAACGGGTCACGTGGTTCGAGTAAATAAATACCCGATCCACGTCATTTCTCCGCCATTTGTCTGTGGGTTTAGCTTTGGGTAGGCAGGCAGGGTAGTTCTCTCTCCAGCCAGGCTAGCCAGGGTCCCCCCAGTCATTGTGTCGCTGCTGGGAACAGTAGTACACCGCTCACCCACACTATATAGCATTTTGTTTACTGCCACTCTGTGTACACCGCTCACCCACCACTGTATAGCATTGTGTTTACTGCCACTCTGTGTCTCTGCTGGGAACAGTAGTACACCGCTCACCCGCCACTGTATAGCATTGTGCTCTGTGTCACTGCTGGGAATAGTAGTACACCGCTCACCCACCACTGTATAGCATTGTGCTCTGTGTCGCTGCTGGGAACAGTAGTACACCGCTCACCCACCACTGTATAGCATTGTGCTCTGTGTCGCTGCTGGGAATAGTAGTACACCGCTCACCCACCACTGTATAGCATTGTGCTCTGTGTCGCTGCTGGGAACAGTAGTACACCGCTCACCCACCACTGTATAGCATTGTGCTCTGTGTCGCTGCTGGGAATAGTAGTACACCGCTCACCCACCACTGTATAGCATTGTGCTCTGTGTCGCTGCTGGGAATAGTAGTACACCGCTCACCCACCACTGTATAGCATTGTGCTCTGTGTTGCTGCTGGGAATAGTAGTACACCGCTCACCCACCACTGTATAGCATTGTGCTCTGTGTCGCTGCTGGGAACAGTAGTACACCGCTCACTCACCACTGTATAGCATTGTGCTCTGTGTCGCTGCTGGGAATAGTAGTACACCGCTCACCCACCACTGTATAGCATTGTGCTCTGTGTCGCTGCTGGGAACAGTAGTACACCGCTCACCCACCACTGTATAGCATTGTGCTCTGTGTCGCTGCTGGGAATAGTAGTACACGGCTCACCCACCACTGTATAGCATTGTGCTCTGTGTCGCTGCTGGGAATAGTAGTACACCGCTCACCCACCACTGTATAGCATTGTGCTCTGTGTAGCTGCTGGGAATAATAGTACACCGCTCACCCACCACTGTATAGCATTGTGCTCTGTGTCGCTGCTGGGAATAGTAGTACACCGCTCACCCACCACTGTATAGCATTGTGCTCTGTGTCGCTGCTGGGAATAGTAGTACACCGCTCACCCACCACTGTATAGCATTGTGCTCTGTGTCACTGCTGGGAATAGTAGTACACCGCTCACCCACCACTATATAGCATTTCTGTACTGCCACTGTACTGCGACAAAATGCATTGCTATCCGCACGCTTCTTGTCCTCATGCAAGGCATGGGTTGCGCCTCAAAGCATGGCCTTCTCCTCCTGCGCCTCCTCCTGTTCCATCACGTGTGCTGCTGCTGGGTTAGCATTGCCGGTCCCTTTTTACGGAAACTCTTATCTGTATTACATTTATGACTGCATGGCGACAAAATGCATTGCTATCCGCACGCTTCTTGTCCTCATGCAAGGCCTGGGTTGTTGTGTCTCAAAGCGTGGCCTTCTCCTCCTGCGCCGCCCTCCTCCTGTTCCATCACGTGTGCTGCTGCTGGGTTAGCGTTACCGGTCCCTTTTCCTGGAACCTCTTATCTGTATTACATTTATGACTGCATGGCGACAAAAAGCATGTTACCTGTGCAAAGAAAAATGACATTTTCCGCATTTAAAAGACATTTTTTCCTTTGAAACTTTACAATCAATTTTCTCAAAAACTATAAGCTCTTTTTCAAATATTTTTTTTCCTCTTGTACCCACTCCCAAGGTGCACATACCCTGCAAATTTGGGGTATGTAGCATGTAAGGAAGCTTTACAAAGCACGAAAGTTCGGGTCCCCATTGACTTCCATTATGTTCGGAGTTCGGCGCGAACACCCGAACATCGCGGCCATGTTCGGCGAACGTTCGCGAACCCGAACATCCAGGTGTTCGCCCAACACTAGTCTCTGCCAGCAAAAATTGAGCCGTGGAAAGGCCAACTGTCACGTAGGGACAATTGCTTTACGAAGGCACCTGGAGAGAAGGCCCAAACAGCTATGATTGGCAAGAACACCTGAGGAAAAGCAGCACCCCTCAAAAGACAAGCCGCGGAGAACAACCGCGGCAGCCGTCACAGGGGGCTTCTGCTGCTCCACGTTCCCATAGTATTGTTCGTGGCTGGGGGGAGGAAGAATGGATACACTTTTAAACAATTTAAAAATACAATCATGTAAACTTTCAAACAATTTAAAAATACAACCATCTATCATTTTCAAAAAATGTAAAAAAAAGGGCAAAAAAACTTGCCCTCCGTACAACATTCTTGGCAAATGCTTTTGACTTGGTTTGTCTTCCGCTGGCTCAAGGGTCCATCTGACCACAGATGCCTGGTCTGCAAAGCACGGTCAGGGCAGCTACAGCATGGGTCTCAGCAGGCTTCCACTTCGGGCCGGAATCCAACCTTCATTCCCCACGGTCACAATGGCAGACTTGCCCTCCATATGATTCTCGTGAAAGGAGATCTTTTGGATTGCCAACCATATACTAATTTCCTGCCATAACTGGTACTCGTTAAAGGATTTAAAGTTAATTCATTTCAAATACACAGCAGGGCCTCGAAAGTCCTCCTCCTGTATTGTTATTTTTGGTCACTACCTCGGGGCGGGCGGGCGTGCATGCCTGCCCGCTGCCCTCCTTGGATGTGAAGTGGTAGCCGTTGCTCAGGCTCCACACCGGATTCAAACCCTCATTCCCCGGCCATTACCTGGGGTCACAATGCCAGACTTGCCCGCCTCCATAGGATTCTCATTGTAGCGGTACTGAACAAGTACACAGCAAGTAGAAAATGTAATTTAAAAACAAAACGTAAGCTTTTTAACAATGCCATGGAAAGTTGATAAGGCAGTCACACATTACCTGACATCACTGAGTGAGGAAGAGCAATCTCGCCATGTTGCACAGTAGTCCAGCATGGCCGCCACTACACAAACAGCTGGTAACTTGCGGTGCGTTACACAGTTATTTTGGTGTGTCAGTGTGAAGCAGTACTCTAATTACACTACCTGATTGATGTATACACATGCAAGATGTTTTAAAGCACGTTAGGCCTGCAATTTAGCATTCATTGTGATTTCAGCCCTTAAAACGCTGCTTTGCGTCACATCCAGATTTTTCCCCGGGACTTTTGGCATGTATCCCACTTCGCCATGCCCCCCTCCAGGTGTTAGACCCCTTGAAACATCTTTTCCATCACTTTTGTGGCCAGCATAATTTTTTCTATTTTTCAAAGTTCGCCTCCCCATTGAAGTCTATTGCGGTTCGCGAACTTTTCCGCGAACCGAACCTTTAAAACCCGGTTCGCAAACCGAAAATCGGAGGTTCGCGACATCTCTATCATTGACCGGCATTTAAATGTATGGTTTTTTCTTTGAACTTTTAAAATCGATTTTCTCAAAAAGTATAAGGTCTTTTTGAAATGGTTTTTTTCCCCTTGCTCCCACTTTTCTTCTTAACATAACCTGCAAATTTGGTTATTTTGGCATTTAAGGGGGCTTTGCTATTAACCCTTAAAGTCGGCGGGTTTCGGGGGCGACGGTAGCCGAATCCGAAGGGGTTAAAATCCTTGATCGCGGCCAAATTCGAGAGGCACTATTCGGGCAAATTCGACTTCAAATTTGGGAGCAGGATTGCTATTCGAATTCGGCAACCATGAAAATCTACAGAATAATTCGGGTACATTCGAATTCAAGAGTCCTGGTGAGCAACCCAGGTAAGAATGGCAGCAGTTTAAATATTATCCTTGAAAATCAATAGGTACATTCTGATTGACTTTTGTAAACTAAACCCACTTTCCTGAATATTAATCCCAGTCACCCAGTGACCAACTGTGGCAAGTTTAAGATCCCTGCAATTAACAGTCTAAGAATGGCTGTAGTTTAAATTTTCACATTTAAAATAAATTGATGATATGTAATTGGGTGTTTTATGGTCCGTCCATGTTCCCTGAATTGTTCACCTCGGTTACCAAGTGACAAACTGTACCAAGTTTTGGGACTCTGGCTTCATTACCATGAGAATTGCAGCCTTTTACACTTTTTTCATTGACATGAATGGGTAAAATCTGATTGGCTGTTTGTGGTTTTGCCCAGGTGTGCAGGGGGGAACATGAGACCCCCAGAACATATCATCCCAGGTAGTAAGGTATCGACATACCAAGTTTCATTGAAATCGGTCAAGGCGTTTTCGAGTGATGTCGGAACATGCATACACACGTACTGTAGATAAAAACATCCGATATTATATATAAATAGATCAATCTTATTGATCACTCAGCTAAGGACACAAGACGCAATATGTGCACTGATGCACCTCCAAAAAGAATTCAAACATAACAAGAGGCATAACAATAAGATTACAGTATAACAGGAAGCCTGAGTACAGTTACTATATTTTTATGACTATAAGATGCTCTGGAGTATTAGACACACCCAGGTTTACATGGAAAAAATCAGAGGAAAAACTATTAAACCTGGTGCATCCATAGTGCAGGGGCATCTCATGGACCTTTTAATCCCCTCAAACTGTCTCTAAGCTACTCTATGTACACTACACTGACCAGCTGCACTAAACTAAACCCTGCTGTTCCCACCTGTTACACTACACACTGCACTACACTAATCCCTGCTGCCCTACAAACTAAGCTACACAGCAATACAGTACACTAGACTGCACTACACTAACACTACACTACACTACACTACACTAACACTACACTACACCAACACTACACTGTACTACACTAACACTAAATTGCACTACACTAACACTACACTAGCACATCAATACTACACCTGATCCTCTCCCCCTTACTCCAGCCACTGTACGTGCGATCCACATCTCCTCTGTCTCCAGGTGCCAATCACTAAAGCTACCTGCTGGTGCCGCTACACTTCTGGGTCCTCCGTTCCTTGTGGCCTCCTCCATACCTCCTACTCAGTGTCCTAGAGTCACACATGAAGTACAGCGCACATGCCAGGGCACTGAGCAGGAAGTACAGAGGAGGCCATGACACATGGAACACCTGGAAGTGTATAGTGGTGCCAGCAGGCGGCTTCACTAATTGGCACCTAAAGACGGAGGAGAAGAGGATCGCCTTTAAAGCAGCTGGAGTGAGGGGGAGAAGAGTGCGGGCGGCAGGACGGGTAAGAGCTTCCCTGTGCACTTTTCACCAATTTTCACCTGGAAAATCGGTGACCAGTTGGATAATCTCATGTACCTCCCACCAGAAAGTATCTGCAGGGTTCTGTGGAGAATGCCAGAACCGCCATCACACCATGAAACACCTGGCAGACAGAAAATACATAAAACAAATGAGCAAGGCCAAACCCCCACCTTAAAGAGATCCTGTGCAGGACCAAATAAATCCATAATGAACTTACCTAGAGATTCCTCCAGAAATTTGTAGTCCACAACGTCCCTCGGTGTCCTCCAGGCTCTCTCCGTTCTTCCTCCAGCAGCGCTGTTAGAGCGACAACTTTGGCTAAGGTCACTACTACTGCGCATGCACGGCCCCTCTGTGCACCCATCTCACTTTTGTGCCCATTGCTGTAAGCGTATTGCACACACACAGTTCATTTTTTCTTGAACCACACATGCGCAGTACACTACACTTGCGGCTACGGGCGTGCGGAAGGGCCGTGCATGAACAGTAGGGGAAGATTTCAGCCAAAGTCGTTGCTCTAAAGGAGCCGCTGGGGGAAGAACGGAAGTAGTCTGAAGGACATCACGGACTACAAGTTTTTGGAGGAAGCCTCAGGTAAGTTCATTATAGCTTTTTTTTTGTTCCTGCTCCGGAGAATGCCAGAACCGCCATCACACCATGAAACACCTGGCAGACAGAAAATACATAAAACAAATGAGCAAGGCCAAACCCCCACCTTAAAGAGATCCTGTGCAGGACCAAATAAATCCATAATGAACTTACCTAGAGATTCCTCCAGAAATTTGTAGTCCACAACGTCCCTCGGTGTCCTCCAGGCTCTCTCCGTTCTTCCTCCAGCAGCGCTGTTAGAGCGACAACTTTGGCTAAGGTCACTACTACTGCGCATGCATGGCCCCTCTGTGCACCCATCTCACTTTTGTGCCCATTGCTGTAAGCGTATTGCACACACACAGTTCATTTTTTCTTGAACCACACATGCGCAGTACACTACACTTGCGGCTACGGGCGTGCGGAAGGGCCGTGCATGAACAGTAGGGGAAGATTTCAGCCAAAGTCGTTGCTCTAAAGGAGCCGCTGGGGGAAGAACGGAAGTAGTCTGAAGGACATCACGGACTACAAGTTTTTGGAGGAAGCCTCAGGTAAGTTCATTATAGCTTTTTTTTTGTTCCTGCTCCGGGTATCTTTAAGATGTAGTGTTTCTAAAAAGATTCATGTAGCTTATTGGCTCAGATAAAAGGGAAGACAATGTTATCAATATGTCTAAAGTAATGTTAAGGATCCAACAAGGTGACTTTTAAAAGATGTTATTGAATTTTTGGTAAAAGATTTTTTTTAATAAGGTTGGACCTGCCAATGAGGGAGAAGAGGAGAGAGGTCCACATCTTGCCCTTCAAATTGCTTAAGAATCGGGAGGAAATTAAGGTGAATGAACTGACTGTGATCCACATGATCGGTATGCCCAGTTACTTAATTTGTTGCACCTGCTGTAAAAGGACACCCAGTCGATCTGTGTCCAGGATTAGATCTAATAGTAGAACCGAGGACTTATCCTAATTTTTTTTGAGAACTGAGACAGCGCCAAAGTCCTTTATCAGTCTCAGGGCACTGACAAGGAACAGAGAGTGCAAGTAGGGTGGCAGTGCATCTGCATAACAGAATACAGAGACAAGGGGAGCCCAAATAGTGCAATATGTAATCCAACTAGAAGATTTATAGAAAAGGAGAATTTATACTCACAAAGGAGGGTGGCAGGAGGTGCAACCATCCACTTGAGGCAAGTGGAGATGTACAAACCCGAGTCCAATCGGATGTCCAGAGGGTATTATAAGCAGTCACTTTATTAGAAAAACCAACTAGTACTAAATGTGAATACACAGTTATACATCCTTCTAATACAAGAAGCAATTAGGTACTACAAGAAGCCATTTGTTTACTAAAGTTAAAGTTTAAATCACAATTTTGAGGAAGACATTATTGTTAAATATCAGTGTAACATGATAGAACCCAGTTTTTACAGCAACTAATGATCAGTTTTTATTATGGGCTTATCTCACACAATATTAATGGTATGTCATTATCCTATACAAATTAATGATCTGATCATGCATTAACAGTAAAATGGGCACTGTACATAGGCTGAACAAGCAAAAAAAAATCAACATTTTAAAAATTGGTTAAAATATAGCTATTATATTCAACATCTTAAAATCATCGTAAATACAATAACCAATAACTACATATGAATTGCCAAAAATTGCAAATTTCAGCTCCATCAGGCAAAATTTTTCACTGCACCTCTATTTCATGCTCGTGTCCCATGGATTGGACAAGGGCTCCGGGGGGAGGGGAAGGCTTGGGCCGCCCCGCCCCCCGGAGACCGCCCTTACCATGGACCATGCGGGCTGATATAACTCAGGGAGCAAAGCCCCAGGAAGCCGTGGCTCCGCATTCTGGCTATCCCAGCCTACATGGGGGACAAGGGATTAAATATGCTGGGTAGGGGGGACCCGCGTAATTTTTTTTAAATTTCCCACGCTCTGAACAAAAAACATTAAAAAAAATTTTTTTAAATTAAAATAAATTATTTCCCACTATCTTTTTAACATATCCGGCAAACTTGGTGTTGCTAGGATGTAAGGGGCCTTTGCTATTAACTGCTAAAGTCGGCGCAAATTGTTTCACTAAGAACTGTCATTTACCGCATTTAAATGTTTACTTTTTTTCCTTCAAAATTTTTAAATTGATTTTCTCAAAAAGTATACAGTCTTTTTGAAAAATGTTTCCCCTTGTTCCCACTTTTTTTGTTAACATAAGTGCAACTTTGGTGTTGTTGGCATTTAAGGGGGCTTTGCTATTAACCGTTAAAGTGGCGGGTTTTCATGCATCACAACTCGCGATTCGACTCAAAACCAAACTCGAGTCGGATATCTGTTTCTATTTGAGATCGTGATCATGAGTTAATGCAAAAGTGGGCAGACTCGAATTCGTGATCACTCGAATCGTGATTGGGGGTATCCGAGCAACCCTGTAAGTATTTAAAAGGTTTAAGAGTCACTATGGTGAAAAACTGTCAAAATGATATGTACATATAAGATGTACATTTATCCTTGAGTCAATGAAGTATAATTTTTTACTTATTATCTAGCTTTTACTTACAGTAGGTATTATAATTGGCCAACTCTGAACCACTTACCAGCAGTTCTAGACTAGTCTATCTCCGATGGGAGATTCTCAGGATTTTATTTTTCAAAACTAGGGATTAGTGATGAGCACAAATTTTGCATAAACATAATTTTGCAATTACGATGCAACATATAAATGCAAAATTTGGGTAAAAATCATTATTAATTCTGTTTATAATCCCAAACACTGGTTCGCACGACAGCTGGGGGCCCCGGGCTCTCTCACTGGCCGGGGCCCCGAAACCACTATGCGATACCTAGAGGGAAGTGCGGGTGGGCCCTGGACCTCTCACCACCAGGGAATCCAACCACACTGCCTTTGAACTGAATGCTAACTACAACACACACAATTGCTCACTCCCAGCTAAAGCAATTTCCTACCTTTATTTGGTCAGCAAGCGCCAGTCAGCCAATCAGGTGTACTGTTATACACCCTTTGCCTGCCGTACCAAATCTAGCAGGAATTGAATAAATTAGGAAGCAATCAGGTGGGAGGCTTCGTTGAATGTAATTTATAGATTACATTGTTTGCAGGGACGCCCCGCGTAGGCAGATCTCCCAAACGGTCCCCTCCCTAACCACTTACCTGTCAACTGCATCCTGGAAGCTGCAAAAACAGAATTTAAAATTACAAACACTGGTTCGCACACCAGCCGGGGGTCCCGGGCTCTTTCACTGGTCAGGGCCCCCAAACCACCATGCGATACCTAGAGGGAAATGCGGGTGGGCCCTGGACCTCTCACCACCAGGGAATTCACCCCCATTGCCTGTGAACTGAATGCTAACTGCAACACACACAATTGCTCACTCCCAGCTAAAGCAATTTCCTACCTTTATTTGGTCAGCAGCCACCACAGTCAGCCAATCAGGCTTTATGTTATACACCCTTTGCCTGCCGTATCAAATCTAGCAGGAATTGCATAAATTAGGTAGCATTCAGGTGGGAGGCTTCGGTTGGACGTAATCGTAGATTATATCGTTTGCAGGGATGCCCCGTGCAGGCAGGTCTCCCACACGGCCCCCTCCCTAACCACTCCCCTGTCAACCGCATCCTGGAAGCTGCAAAAAAGAAATGTCCCTTAACATTCATAGCAATTTTGGCAATGATTGCACATACGATGGCTTTGCTATTAACCACTAAATTCGACACAAAATTACGCAAAAAGTATCTGAAAATTACACAAAATTACAAATTCAACTGAATTTCTGAATCGTAATTATACATGGCCATAAGTGTATGTGAAATTTTGTGTAACCGTAATTAGTTGGTTATGATCACCACTAGTAGGGATGATAAGGCGAAAATTTCAAGTTGGATTTCAAGTCTCATGGCAAATCAACACGATTTCGCTTAACAAACTTTTACCGAATTAAAGGCCTGTTTTTACTTAAATGTGAATCTTACATTTCTGCAAAGTTTCCGGCCAATTTCAGATTATTTTTCGAGAATTGCATTGAAGTCAATAGAGGCTAATAGCAAAGCCCCCATATGTGCTATAATCACCAAATTGCTAGGGGTGTGTTAGGGAGTATAGTGCATATAGTACATTTTTTTTTCAAAATACCTTGTATTTTTTGTAAAATAAGTTTTTATTAAAGCTTTTCAAAAAGTACGCTGTACAGTAAGTACAAAAATCAAGAAAAGTGTACAAAGTGTGATTGGTCCAAGTGCATTTCCATTGTTACTCGAAGTCCCGCGTAATTACTGACTAATTGTTCTGTTTTGATTCTCGCTTCATGTGTGAGGAATACTCCAGAAGACCCAGTCTGTTTAGCAATATGACTCTACACTGATTCAAAAACCTCCACAGGCAGCTTAACTCAATCAAAAATACTCCGAGTATAATCCAAAGTACCTTTACGTGCATTTAAAGCATACAGGGATGTTTTCAGAGCATTTCCATAGGTAACAAGACAATGCAATTGCAAGGTGCATACAGGATTACCTCATGAACTGACTCCAATCTATAACAGAATGATATAGAAAGTGGCTGCTGAGCAGGGAGTGACAGTTGGGACAACCTAACTAGCTAAATCTAGCAGGGAAACTGGAATATACAATTGTAGAAAATATATAAACAATGTTAAAGAGACACTGAAGCGAGAATAAATCTCGCTTCAGAGCTTATATTCAGCAGGGGCATGTGTGCCCCTGCTAAAACGCCGCTATCCCGCGGCTAAACAGGGGTCCCTTACCTCCCAAATCCCCCCTGCAAAAACCACGACCAACTTGGTCGTAGATTTTGCTGCTGTTGAGGCAGGGCTAACGGACGCAGCCCTGCCTCTCAGCGCGTCTATCAGCGGCGCATCGCCGCCTCTCCCCCGCCGCTCTCAGCGAAGGAAGACTGATACGGAGATACGCGCTGATAGACGCGCATGGAGGCAGGGCTGCGGCCATTAGCCCTGCCTCACCAGGAAGAGATCCCCGGGACTCCACGAGGGGATTTGGGAAGTAAGGGACCCCCGTTTAGCCGCGTGATAGCGTCAGAGTCTCTTTAAATAACATAAAGAGAGACTTATGTGACAGCACACTCATAATCAAAGTTTTGAATGCAACTTTGAGTACATCCGCAATTGGCACCTATATTTTAGCTCGATTATGAATGTTCGATTACGATTCGTAAGTGCCATTTTTGAATATTGATTACAGAAAGTCGTACTTACCAAGTCAGTACGAGCACCACTAAGTACTACCACAGCCCTGAAAAGGGCCTTTTTGTTGGGAATGGAACTGGACTGATTAGCTGCTGAAGCCATTGAGGATGCGTCCCAGCACTTGAGAGTGTACACCACATCCATGGTGATGACGGTCTTCCTCTTGGTGTGCTCAGTGTAGGTTACAGCATACAGGATTACATTCTCCAGGGTCTCCTCTGCAGGCCAGGTGGCAGATAAGGCGTGTAGTGATACCCTGGATGTTGTCCCGGAGCACCTTCCTGTGTCTTAGGCATGCCACTGTAAGACTATGGTGGACTATTGTGGATCTGTACAATTAACAAGCCGACACATCACTGCATTCCAGTGATTCTGGAGGTGTGTTTAGCTTTCAGGGACAACAAAGGGATAATTTGCATATTCAGCAGTGATGCACTGTGGGACAACTTAGATTCTCAGTCCAACCTAAATAATCATTAATACCTTCTGTTTGAAGAAGTGAAATTTCTGTTTTACATAGCATTTTAGTTTTGGTCCTTTTTCGTCCCTTACACACTCCTGGGAGCAGGGGCGGACTGACCATTCGGGCACTCGGGCACGGACCAAGGGCCTGTGGTCAGGGGGGGCCCACCGCCCGCCAGAGAACCCTGAGCAGGAGGGGAGGCAGCCAGTGAAAGAGGGCGATGGGCATAGAAGCAGAGAAGGGGGGAATTCTCCCCCCCCGATTCCCTCACCTTGGGGCCCACCTTCCTGGCTCTCCCCTGCGGAATGTGTAAGTGTCGCACAGCGGCTGACAGTGGGCGGGGACTTACCGCTGTTACAGCCACTGGAGGAGGCGCTGATCTGTGCGCCGCTAGTCTGGTCTTGAGTAGACCAGACTAGCGGCACACAGATCAGCGCTCCCTCCGGTGGCTGTAACTGCGGTAAGTCCCCGCCCGCTGTCAGCTGCTGTGCGACACTTACACATTCTGGAGGGGAGAGCCAGGAAGGGGGGCTCCAAGGTGAGGGAAGGGGAGGAGACTTCCCCCCTTTTCTGCTGCTATGCCCATTGCCCTCTTTCACTGGCTGCCTCCCCTCCTTGGGACACCTATAGACCTAGCTACATATACTGGGGGCACTTACAGACCTAGCTACATATACTGAGGGCACCTATAGACCTGGCTATACTGGGGACACCTATACACCTGGCTGCATATACTGGGAACACCTATACAGCTGGATACATATACTGAGGATACCTATAGACCTGGCTACATATATTTGGGACACCTATCCACCTGGCTATATACTGGGGACACCTATAGACCTGGCTACATACACTGGGAACACCTATGCAGCTGGATACATATACTGAGGACACCTATAGACCTGGCTACATATATTGGGGACACCTATCCACCTGGCTACATATACTGGGGACACCTATAGACCTGGCTATACTGAGAACACCTATACACCTGGCTACATATACTGGGGACACCTAAAGACCTGGCTATCTATACAGGAGACACCGATAGACCTTGCTATCTGTACTGGGTACACCTATAGGCCTTGCTACCTATTCTGGAGACACCTGTAGACCTGGCTACCTATACTGAGGACACCCATAGACCTGGCTATCTATTCTGAGGACACCTATAGTCCTGGCTACCTATTCTGGGGACACCTATAGACCTGGTTATCTATTCTGGGGACACCTATAGACCTGGTTATCTATTCTGGGGACACCTATAGACGTGGCTACTTATACTGGGGACACCTATAGACTTGGATATCTGCACTGGGAAAACCTATAGACCTGGTTACTTCCACTGGGGATACCTTTTGATCTGGTTACCTATACTGGGGGCACCTATTTTGGGAGAACTGCAGCCAGATTAACTATTTTTGGGGAACTGCTGCTGCCAGATTCAGTGTATTTTGGGAAACAGCTGCCAGATAATGTGTATGTTTGGGGAACCGCTACCAGATTGTGTATAATAAGGGAACCGCTGCTTCCAGATTCTGTGTATTTTGGGGGAACCACTACTACTAAATGTATTTTTGGTGATCCGCTACCAGATTACGCATATTTTGGGGAGCCGCTGCCAGATTATGTGTATTTGGGGGAACCGCTGCTGCCAGCTAACGTCTATTTTGGAGGAACGACTGCCATATTATCTGTATTTTAGAGGAACCTCTGCTAAATTGCATGGATTTTTGGTAAAATGCTGTCAGATTACATGTATTTTGGGGGAAACACTATGGCAGAGTTCAAACTTCCCCGGCAGACCTTTTACACCACTGCTCAGGTCATGTATATTTTGCCCCGCCCATGACCACGCCCACATTCTGTTGCGTGATCACACCCATTTTTCGCAGGGATTTTTATCAGTATAAAATATCACAACATAAAATATTGACTGTTGTCAGTAAATTATTATTTCTTAGTCTGTAAACATATAACATGAAAGGTGGGAAACACTGGTATGGGGGCCCCATAATCTCCTACTGCCCGGGGGCCCCATGAGTTGTCAGTCCATCCCTGCCTGGGAGTTATGGTTCACTGTGAGTTTGCTGGGCCATCTGTAATGTAGTTAAATAACATGTCTTTAAGTTAGAAGTGCATATAAATCCGGTAAATACAGTATGTCTTTAAAAATCATTTATAAATAAACTGATAATAACCAACTATTATATTGGTTACAATAAAATATCCTACCTAATAAAACCCCACTGTCCTTGTGTCCACTGTCCCTGTGTCCATTCTTTTTGCCAGATGCCCATGTGCGGCACACGGATGCTACAAACAGAAGTAAGAGGGCAGGGGACAGCCATTGGTGCAGGTGGCGGGGAGCGCGGCTGTGCGCGTGCAAGCTGGGGAGCGCAGCCGTGCACACAAGCGGCGATCAGCGTGGCCGTACACGTTCGTGGAGGGAAGCGTGGGCGGGCACCCTTGGGAAGGGGGTCGTGTTCCAGCTACAGTAGCCATTTTTTAATGGGCGAGCTTATTAACTAGTTGTTAAATAATACATTTTCACCTTAGAAGGGCAGTTAAATCCAGTATTTTTTTTTTTTTTCATTTTAATCCCATTTTCTCAAACCAATAATAATATGCAAGATCTACCATGCAACCATGCATCATCGGCTACTTGTTATCTTCAAGTAAATATTGTAGAGCATCAACTATAATAGCATAATGTTAAATGAAGTCAACTTGTTAAATATGATAGATATTATTGTTTAACGGCTTATGCCACTAACCGATAAAATATTTTTAAGGTCTCCATACAGACAATTATCATAAGTTTTACACATTTTTAAAGGTTTTAACTTCCCTGGAGGTATGATTCCTTCTTAGTTTTAAGGTCAAAAAGCGGTACACATTTTTCATGTGCTTTTAGACCCTATAAGCAGGAAACAAATCATACCATGAGAGAGCCTGGGACAGCCCCTGCACTTCCTTCCCTCGGATCCAGTGCTGCAGTTCTCCCTCCATCCTCCGGGTGGTGCTGTAACCGTATAGTGAGATTACCAGCTGTTTTCATGACAACAGTCGCCGATCTCACAAGGGGGATGCAGAGCCTTCATGGAAAGGAAGAGGAATGGCTGCTAGCGTCTGTATCGCCCGGGAGGTGAGTGAAATCACCCGCTGTATGCAATGCTCTGCATGGACCTCCTGAGTCTAGCTCGTGGTTACCACTAAGGAGGATAAAATGGCATTAGTTGGTCTTATCGGCTAATGACTGGACTAATGTTTACTAAAGTTAAAGTTTAAATCACAATTTTGAGGAAGACATTATTGTTAAATATCGGTGTAACATGATAGAACCCAGTTATTACAGTAACGTATGATCACTTTTTATGATGGGCTTATCCCACACAATATTAATGGTATGTCATTATCCCATACAAATTAATGGTCTAATCATGCATTAACAGTCAAATGGGCACCGTAGATAGGCTGAGCAAGCAAAAAAAATCAACATTTTAAAAAAGTGGTTAAAATATAGTTATTACAAATCAATATTTTACAATCATCTTAAATACAATAACCAATAACTACATATGAATTGCCAAACATTGGAAATTTTGGCTTCTTAAGTAGAAATGGCTCAAACCTCAGATTTTCAGTCTGCCGAAGCGAACTTCTGCAAACCCAACTCCAATGCAGAGCCACGCAGTGAAGACTTGCAAGCAATGGAACGCTTCTCGGCTTTTTGGGGTGAGATCAAGTGTAGTATCCAGTAGCATAGCTAAGGAGCTGCGGGCCCCGATGCAAGTTTTAGAATGGGGCCCCCCAAGCACTCTATACATAACACTTGATACGATGCACCGAAACCTGCCAATGGCAACTACAGTGTCAGAGGTGCAAGAAGGGGATGGGGAACAGTTTGTTAATGATAACTACTATTCAAAGCATTTATAGAGGTGATTATTATGAGCACAGGACCAATAGAGAGCTAATACTGCAGTTGAGGGAGGGCCCTTTGGGACCCCTCTGGCCCAAGGGCCCCGATGCGGTCGCAACCTCTGCAACCCCTATTGCTATGCCCCTGGTAGTATTGGTTTTGATAAGTTTCAGGGAAAGGTAAGTTATTGAAAAAAATATTTTGAAAGTGATTTTTGGATATGGATAGATTTGTTATGTATAACAATGTAAGAAATACAATTGTATTTATAAAAAATAAAGACAAAGTTAAAGAATAATTCTAGTTTCAATTATAATTTTTCTGCTCTCCCACCATCTCAGGCAAGGATGTGGCATTCCCACTCACTACATACAGTGGGTTGCAAAAGTATTCAGCCCCCTTGAAGTTTTCCACATTGTGTCACATTACTGCCACAAACATGCATCAATTTTATTGGAATTCCACGTGAAAGACTAATACAAAGTGGTGTACATGTGAGAAGTGGATCGAAAATCATACACCATTCCAAACATTTTTTACAAATAAATAACTGCAAAGTGGGGTGTGCGTAATTATTCGGCCCCCTGAGTCAATACTTTGTAGAACCACCTTTTGCTGCAATTACAGCTGCCAGTCTTTTAGGGTATGACTCTACCAGCTTTGCACATCTAGAGACTGAAATCCTTGCCCATTCTTCTTTGCAAAACAGCTCCAGCTCAGTCAGATTAGATGGACAGCATTTGTAAAAAGCAGTTTTCAGATCTTGCCACAGATTCTCGATTGGATTTAGATTGGATTTAGATCTGGACTTTGACTGGGCCATTCCAAGACATAGATATGTTTTGCTTTAAACCATTCCATTGTTGCCCTGGCTTTATGTTTAGGGTCATTTTCCTGCTGGAAGGTGAACCTCCGCCCCAGTGTCAAGTCTTTTGCAGTCTCCAAGAGGTTTTCTTCCAAGTTTGCCCTGTATTTGGCTCCATCCGTCTTCCCATCAACTCTGACCCTGCTGAAGAGATGCACCCCCCGAGCATGATGCTGCCACCACCATATTTGACAGTGGGGATGGTGTGTTCAGAGTGATGTGCAGTGTGGGTTTTCCGCCACACATAGCGTTTTGCATTTTGGCCAAAAAGTTCCATTTTGGTCTCATCTGACCAGAGCACCATCTTGCACATGGTTGCTGTGTCCCCCACATGGCTTGTGGCAAACTGCAAACGGGACTTCTTATTACTTCCTTTCTGTTAACAATGCCTTTCTTCTTGCCACTCTTCCATAAAGGCCAACTTTGTACAGTGCATGACTAATAGTTGTCCTATGGACAGAGTCTCCCAACTGAGCTGTAGATCTCTGCAGCTCGTCCAGAGTCACCATGGGCTTCTTGACTGCATTTCTGATCAGCGCTCTCCTTGTTCGGTCTGTGAGTTTAGGTGGATGGACTTGTCTTGGTAGGTTTACAGTTGTGCCATACTCCTTCCATTTCTGAATGATCGCTTAAACAGTGCTCCATGGGATGTTCAAGGCTTTGGAAATCTTTGTGTAGCCTAAGCCTGCTTTACATTTCTCAATAACTTGATCCCTGACCTGTCTTGTGTGTTCTTTGGACTTCACGGTGTTGTTGCTCCCAATATTCTCTTAGACAACCTCTGAGGCCCTCACAGAGCAGCTGTATTTGTACTGACATTATATTACACACAGGTGCACTCTATTTAGTCATTAGTACTCATCAGGCAATGTCTATAGGCAACTGACTGCACTCAGATCAAAGGGGGCCGAATAATTATGCACACACCACTTTGCAGTTATTTATTTGTAAAAAATGTTTTGAATCATGTGTGATTTTTGTTCCACTTCTCACATGTACACCACTTTGTGTTGGTCTTTCATGTGGAATTCCAATAAAATTGATTCATGTTTGTGGCAGTAATATGACAAAATGTGGAAAACTTCAAGGGGGCCGAATACTTTTGCAACCCACTGTATGTGTAATGAACACAGCAAACCTTAGCCCTAACCATCACCAAATGTTGACTGTTAAATTGCTCCATTTTTTTTATTTGTAACAAGGTAAGAAATACAAAATTTATGAAAAACTTTTTTTTTAAAGATTAATTCTAGTTTTTTAAATGAGAATTTTTCTGCTCTGACTGGGCAGTTCCTTCACCATGAACAGTGTTCTCCCCAGGCTATTTTAGCCGGGTGCTCCACCTGCCTAGTTTTGGTGAGCTTTGCGCAAAAGGTGGATCAGCGCATCACCAGGCCGCCTCCGAATGGCCTCCAATCAGAGGTGCGCTGAGCTCCCCCAGAAACAAACAAACAAACGCACCTTGAACCCAAACAGAAGCTCTGCATATACACCAAAAGCAAAACTGTTAAGTGGGAGCAGCTGACCAAAAATGAATTAAATTAGTACATTGCAATGAAATGAACAGCGCTACTTAAAAACAGATAAGTGCCTACCTGCAAGAGAGTGCAAGCCCCACTTGTGGGATAAAATACACACCTAGCATACACATGACCTGTCTACCACTGAAGGCTGTTTTGAAGTAGCGCTGTTCATTTCCTTGCAATGTACTAGTTTTGGTGAGCCCCCGGCTGTTCTCCCACCATCTCAGGCAAGGATGTGGCATTGCAAGTAGCATTCCCACTCACTACGTATGTGTAATGAACACAGCAAACCTCGGCCCTGAACATCTACAAATGTTGACTGTTAAATTGCTCCAATTTTTTATTTATAACAAAGTAAGAAATACAAAATTTATAAAAATTTAAAAAAATTAAAAATGAAAGATTAATTCTAGTTTTTTAATGATAATTTTTCTGCACTGTCTGGACAGTTCCTTTTCCATAAGCCTTCCATTCAGCTGCGTGATAAGCTCATCGTTCTTTAAGTGTTGGCAAAACAGGCATCGTTTTTTTGCCCATCACCCACAAAATAACCTTGCTATGAATAGTTTTTTTATATTTGTGTGCTGCTTTTATTAATGTGTGCATACCATTGGTTTTGCGATGAGGTGCCTTCGCAAAGCAGTTGTCCCCTAGTTGGGTGTTGGGCTTCCCACAACTCTTTTGGCAAAGGTTGCAGATGGCATTGCTGGTATCAGAGGCACGCCAACAAAAAAATGCCACACTGGTGAATTTGGAATGTTGGCATTCGGGTGGTGGCAACAGCAGGCATTGAAGGGCGTGCTAGCTGGATGACCCCAAGTGTATCACTAAATGCATCATGTCTGAATAACTCCTCAGACACATCAAGTGGAGAAGCTGGGTTGCTAGTGATAGTAGTGTTAACTTTTTGTGTGAAACCAGAAGCTGAGCAAGAGCAGGATGGTGCGGCACGAAGGTTCTAAGCAGAAGCTGTAGAAGATGTTGTGCGATGTTTAAGCCACATCCTCAGAATTTTGGGGTTGCGGCGGATACGTGCCTTCTGAACGCTGTACTTTGGTCAAGGGCAGCACAAAATTAGGCCAGCACAACCTTGAAAATACCTGTGGGGTGGCCTGCCTCTGCATGTTATTTTTCCCATATTGGGGGCATGCAGTACTACTAACAATATTCAATAGTAGTAGACAGTGTGTGTAATCACACAGAGGCACACAATCAGTGTCAAATACACAGCAGCTGTGTATGTGTGTGTGTGTGTGTGTGTGTATCACTGGGCTGTGTACTTTAACACACACCAAGAGATATCCTATATAGTACTTTCAATCAAAAATACAGTTGCAAGTTAAGCACTGCTTATGATAGACAGTGTGCTGGCTTGCTTGCAATATTTGAGTATAGTAGAACTACATGGGCCAACAACTAACTGTGGCCTGTATGTAGTGTGTTATCCATACAAATATTAATAACAGATACAGTTGAAAGCTAAGCACAGCTTATGATGATAGACAGTGTGCTGGCTTGTAATAGATAGAAGACGATAGTAGAACTGCAAGGCCCAGCAATGACTGTGGCCTGGCCTGCATGCAGTGTCTGACACGCACGCACGCACGCACGCACGCACGCACGCACGCACGCACACACACACACACACACACACACACACACACACACCCCTCAAAAGGGTTTTTGTTTCGGGGTGGTTTCAGCAATAAAGAATAGCCTAGCTAACTGTCCCTGTCTCTCTGTGGGCTGTATGCAGTGTCACCCACAAAGACAGCAGACAGCTATGCTTTAGTCAGTTAAATCACAAATACAGTGAAAAGATATGCAATGGTAATACAGAGTGTGGGCCTGACACAGTACAGCAACTAGGCCCAGCTGCAACAGGGCTGTATCTATGCCTGTGGTCACACAAAAAGAAAAAAACAGATCAGAAGAATATCAGATCTCAAAACAGCTTTTTGTGGGGTGCTATCAGCAACAACATTGAGCGAGGGGCAAGCTAACAACAGCCTAATGCTTTCCCTAGCTCCAAATGTCTCTCCCTTCCTCTCACTATAGCAAGATCAGCAGACTGAGAACATGGTCAATGCTGCAGAGTTTTTATAGGGGGCGGGGGTCTGTGGTTGCGTGCAGACTGATTGGCTGCCATGTGTCTGCTGACCGTGATGTAGAGGATCAATGTTTAGCCCAATGGCGAGGTATAGGAGGCGGGTCGAAGGCGCTATGTATTTACTACCTGCCACGGGCGCGGGTAGCTGTTATCCGCGGGGAGTACCCGCCACATGAACTGTTTGGGCCATCTCTTTTCATAAGGCGCAAATTTTCACTGCACCTCTATTTCATGCTTGCGTCCCTTGGCATGCTGAAATAAACCATCAGGAAACAGCATAAGGGACTATTTAGGACTATTTAGAAATCACTCATTTCATAACGTATAATGTCACCATAGTTCTTCCAAGTAAACTGATTATAAACATCCTCATTGGTGGAGATAATATTTCTGCAGAATCAGAATAAGAAACATGCAAGGAAAGTCAAACACCTGACTTCCTCATTTTAACAAAACAAAACCTTTACGGGAAAAACACATGGTCACCATCCATTGCACATTTCCTCCATTCCAATATTATCAAGATCATTGGCAGTTTTATTGCAGGATCAGCAGAGATGTACAGCTGGGAAAATAAGTATTTAACATATTTAAGGGTCACTATGGTGAAAAACTGTCAAAATGATTTGTACATACAAGATTTACGTTTGACCTTGATTCAGTGAACTATAATTTTTTACTTATTATCCAGCTTTTTCTTACAGTAGGTATTATAATCGGCCAACTCTGAACCACTTACCACTTAGACTAGTCTACCTCCTCATGGGGTATTCTCAGGATTTCTTTTATTTTTAAAGGCACTTGTAATGATTGGTGTCAGCAACACAGATTTTTCTGATTATTGGTGATCTGCAGTATCACCAATAATACAGATGCTATACCTGATTATGTGGTAATCTGCAGAATCACCAATAATACGAGTAAGGCTAGACACAGGACACCTAATGTGGTATTGTGTTTGGTGCAACAGTAATAAGAGAAGTTATCTCCCGAGGTGCGGGAGATACAGACAATATTGCAGCCAAGGATCCCCTGAGGGGCAGGGGATTCAGACTGCAATGCAGCCAGTGGATGCCTGAGAAGCAGGGACCACTGACGGTGATGGAGAGTATGATCACCTGAAGGGCAGGTGATCAAGACTAAGCAATAGCCTAGGATCCCCTGAGGAGCAGGGAATTCAGACTATACTGCAGCCAAGAATTCCCTGAGGAGCAGGGAATTCAGATAGTACTGCAGCCAGTGGACCCCTGAGGAGCAGGGACCACAGACTGTGCTGCAAGATGATCTCCTGAGGAGCAGGTGATCAACAGACACTATTTGCAGCTAATAGACACCTGGGGAATAAGTGTCACAGACAGTACAGCCAGACTGATCACCTAAGGGTTAGGTGACAGCCCTTAAGATTTCCCTCACTAGTGGTAAGACCCACTAGTGAGGACAGAAAGGTCAGACAAGCAAGGTCAGCAACGAACGGACAGACACAGTACAGAGGTGGAAGACTGATTCGGTATCTAGGTACAGGCAGAGTCGGCAACAGTAATCAGATAGGCAGAAGTACCGAATCAGTAAGCAAGAGAGTAGTCAGGAGAGCGAGAGATCATAACAGATAAACAGTAGTAATATAGCAATCTCCTAGTCTATGTGGGAAGTCCTTGGTTTCAACACCTGGGAACTAGACTAACAGATGTACAATAGCAATATAGCAATATCCTAGTCTAGGTGTGAAGTCCTTGGTTTCAACACCTGGGAACTAGACTAACAGAATGGTACACAAGTCTTACAATATAATAGTACGTAAAGCTATCAACTGCATCTGACTAAGTGTGAATTCCCAGCTCTGGCTGGTTCTAACACACTGTAAGATCTGACTAGGGTCTGAGCGCTCACACGTAAGCATTCACAACAGCAGACAACTTGCAACTGACAGGCAAGTCCTATAAATACCCAGAGCCCTCCACAGCGCCGCCCCAGTCACTCAGCCAATCCGGAGCATAGCTGGAGTCAGCTGATCAGCTTGATCAGCTGACTCCCCTTCTACTAGCATAAAGGACCTGTCGCCTGGCGCGCGCGTGCGTAGCTCTCAACCTGTGTGCACTAGAAGGACCAGGCGAACCAGCAGCATGTAGCTGCGCGGCAGAAGCCGCCGGCTGGAACGTGGAGATGGCCGCCATGCCGCTTGCCCATGCGGTGGCATCTCCACTATTCTTTACAGCACTCCTTGAATGTGTTAAATTCCAGCTGCTAGAATAGTGGCACACAAGTAAGCAGGCTGACCAGCACCTTTGGACAGGTCCATTCTGGTGACTGCTTTTTATTAAAGACATTTTAAGAATCCTTCCTGAGGAGTTGGACTAATCTAAAACCTGTTGGAAAAAGATTCAGAGCCATTAGATTGCCAACTATAAGTGACAGCTACGCAGGGCATTCAAAAATGATGGTGCCTGCATGTCCTCATATGTATTTACATTTTAGTTTTTCAACAATTTCTATGTTTTTCTCAGTAAGTACATTTCTTATAACAACAATAAAGTGGTGAAGGAGTACCTAATGGATGGAGTTGCGTGCCAGAACCCCTACCCCAGCACCTCCAGGGGTATATAGTAGGGGTGGGACGACGAATCCGGCGAATCCACGAATCCCTCGAATATTAGGAAATATTCGAGATTCGTGGACTCGAATCCCGACGCCATTTTCTGTTCGCCGAATCCGCCGAATCCCGACGCTGCATCGCCGCGCATCCGCCGCTTCCCCCGCTCGCAATTGTCCTCCTCCCGCTCCCCGCAGCCCCCTCCGCTCGCCCGCCGCATAAATAAGAAGCAGCAGCCTCTCACCTCCAGCGTGGAGCCCGGAGCGGCAGACCTCCTGCACACTTCCTTATTCCCCCTAGTTACCGGCTCTTACTACGCGTCATCAGTAAGAGCCGGTCCAGTGGCCACTAGGGGAACTAGGAAGTGAAGGGAGAAGGCTGCCGCTCCGGGCTCCACGCTGATGCTGGAGGTGAGAGGCTGCTTCTCCTTATGTATGCAGGGGGACGAGTGGAGGAGGCTGCGGGGGGAGGGAGGAGGATATGTGCCACCCATAAGAAGCCCCCATAGCCTGCTATCTATACTGAAGCCCCCATACGAAGCCCCCCATAGCCTGCTATCTATCCTTAAGCCCCCCATAGCCTGCTACCTATACTAAAGCCCCCCATAGCCTGCTACCTATACTAAAGCCCCCCATTGCCTGCTAACTATGCTGAAGCCCCCCATACTGAAGCCCCCCATAGCCTGCTACCTATACTGAAGCCCCCCATAGCCTGCTACCTATACTGAAGCCCCCCATAGCCTGCTATCTATACTGAAGCCCCCCCATACTGAAGCCCCCCATAGCCTGCTACCTATACTGAAGCCCCCCACAGCCTGCTACCTATACTAAAGCCCCCATAGCCTGCTATCTATACTAAAGCCCCCCATAGCCTGCTACCTATACTAAAGCCCCCCATAGCCTGCTAACTATGCTGAAGCCCCCCATACTGAAGCCCCCCATAGCCTGCTACCTATACTGAAGCCCCCCATAGCCTGCTACCTATACTGAAGCCCCCCATAGCCTGCTATCTATACTGAAGCCCCCCATAGCCTGCTATCTATACTGAAGCCCCCCATAGCCTGCTATCTATACTGAAGCCCCCCATACTGAAGCCCCCCATAGCCTGCTACCTATACTAAAGCCCCCCATAGCCTGCTACCTATACTAAAGCCCCCCATAGCCTGCTACCTATACTGAAGCCCCCCATAGCCTGCTATCTATACTGAAGCCCCCCATAGCCTGCTACCTATACTAAAGCCCCCCATAGCCTGCTAACTATGCTGAAGCCCTCCTTACTGAAGCCCCCCATAGCCTGCTACCTATACTGAAGCCCCCCATAGCCTGCTAACTATGCTGAAGCCCCCCATACTGAAACCCCCCATAGCCTGCTACCTATACTGAAGCCCCCCATAGCCTGCTACCTATACTGAAGCCCCCCATAGCCTGCTACCTATACTGAAGCCCCCCCATAGCCTGCTACCTATACTGAAGCCCCCCCATAGCCTGCTACCTATACTGAAGCCCCCCATAGCCTGTTACCTATACTGAAGCACCCCCATAGCCTGCTACCTATACTGAAGCCCCCCATAGCCTGCTACCTATACTGAAGCCCCCCATAGCCTGCTATCTATACTGAAGCCCCCCATAGCCTGCTATCTATACTGAAGCCCCTCATACTGAAGCCCCCCATAGCCTGCTACCTATACTAAAGCCCCCCATAGCCTGCTACCTATACTAAAGCCCCCTATAGCCTGCTACCTATACTGAAGCCCCCCATAGCCTGCTATCTATACTGAAGCCCTCCATAGCCTGCTACCTATACTAAAGCCCCCCATAGCCTGCTAACTATGCTTAAGGCCCCCCATACTGAAGCCCCCCATAGCCTGCTACCTATACTGAAGCCCCCCATAGCCTGCTAACTATGCTGAAGCCTCCCATACTGAAGCCCCCCATAGCCTGCTACCTATACTGAAGCCCCCCATAGCCTGCTACCTATACTGAAGCCCCCCCATAGCCTGCTACCTATACTGAAGCCCCCCATAGCCTGTTACCTATACTGAAGCCCCCCCATAGCCTGCTACCTATACTGAAGCCCCCCATAGCCTGTTACCTATACTGAAGCACCCCCATAGCCTGCTACCTATACTGAAGGCCCCTATACCCTGCTACCTATACTGAAGGCCCCTATACCCTGCTACCTATACTGAAGGCCCCTATACTCTGCTACCTATACTTAAGGCCCCTATACCCTGCTGCCTATACTGAAGGCCCCTATACCCTGCTGCCTATACTGAAGCCCCCTATACTCTGCTACCTATACTAAAGGCCCCTATACCCTGCTGCCTATACTGAAGGCCCCTATACCCTGCTGCCTATACTGAAGCCCCCTATACTCTGCTACCTATACTGAAGGCCCCTATACCCTGCTGCCTATACTGAAGGCCCCTATACCCTGCTGCCTATACTGAAGGCCACTATACTCTGCTACCTATACTGAAGGCCACTATACCTTGCAACCTATAGTGAAGGCCCCTATACCCTGCTGCCTATACTGAAGGCCACTATACCTTGCAACCTATAGTGAAGGCCCCTATACCCTGCTGCCTATACTGAAGGCCACTATACCCGGCTGCCTATACTGAAGGCCACTATACCTTGCAACCTATAGTGAAGGCCCCTATACCTTGCTAGCTATACTGAAGACACCTTTACCTAGCTACCTATAGTGCGGGCAATTATTCCATGGATCGCACAATTCTTATGTGCAGGATTCGTTAGATTCGGGATTCGAAAGGTTCGAGATATTCGAGAACCTTTTTAGATTCGGATCCGGATTCGGATTCGAAGAAATTGTGGATTCGTCCCATCCCTAGTATATAGCATAAGCGTACAAGGATGGATCGGCACTGCTAGTAGTAGATTATAGGCGCGAATCACTAACCGGTGCTAACTGAGTTAGCATGCCTTAGGGCTTTGGACGTGCAAACTAGGGCGCTAGGTAGTTTGCACATCCAAAGCAGTTATCGCGCAAACCATAGAGCCGCGCAGTGCGCAGGAAGCGTTGCATCGCCTGCGACCAAAACAGCGCACCCGTCGCACCCAGTACACCCGAAACGGCACATCGTGCGACGGTTCCGGCGCATCGGGTGTGACGTTTTGGGCGCACCGCGATCTGATGCTTCGCATGCACCGCATGGCGCTATGGTTTGCGCGCGCAAAAGTTTGTGCGCATGATTTCGCACACACAGACGCATACCATGGGAAGACCTACTTTTCGCTGTGGCGCTAACACTTAGCGTTGGTTAGTGAATCAAGCCCTAGAGAAATTACAGACTGCTGTTTTGGGCAATCCTGCCTTTTCTCAAATTGCAAAATAGCCATGACTGGCAGTACCGACCCATCCTTGTACAAGTACATTTCTTGTAGGGCTCTTGGCAAGATATTCATACTAGACTCTGATTACAAGCGAAGTAATCCACACATACGGAGAAATCAAAAGTAGGGATTAGTGATGAGCACAAATTTCACATAAACGTAATTTTGCAATTACAACGCAAAATAGTGAATGCAAAATTTGGGTGTAGCGATTGGTGTCAGCACACAGAGAGAATCTGATTATTGATGATCTGCAGAATCATCAACAATACAGATGTATACTAGATTATGGATGATCTGCAGAATCACCAATAATACAAGTATGACTAACCTCTGGACACCTAATGAAGTGTAAGTGTTTGGTGTAACTGTAGGCTATCTCCCGTGAGGCGGGAGGCACAGGCAGCTCGGCCAGGAACCACCTGAGGGGCAGGTGGCCCTCGGCTGTGCAGGGACTATCTCCTTGAGAGAGGGAATAGAGAGAACCTGGCAACCAGTGATACTTGTTGATCAAATAATAGACTGTACTGCAGCCAGGGGACTCCAGAGGAGTAGAGGCCACTGGCTGCTAGCAGGCCGGATTCTCTGAGGAGCAGGAGTCCTAATAGCTAACTTACACTTGGTGGAATAGTGTCACAGCTAGTACAGATAGACTGAGCACTCAAGGGATGAGTGACAGCCTGGAGGGTCGGTGTGATACAAGTCTGAAGAGCTTGTGTGAATGACTAGTTGCTAGGGAAGAAACACATTAGCAAGCTAGTCTGTAGGCAGATAGGAAATATCTTGTATCTTTTAGTAGTGATGAGACCATTCTCCATAGAAAACCGTTGACAGAATAAAGGTTATTTTAGGTTATGAAAACATGCTGTTCGCGCCGTGATCATGCAATGATCACGAGGGATGAATCATACTTCCACGTTGTGGATAGGCTGATGGCCGACTACACCCTATCAAAACAAGTACTGAGCCTGCGTGGCACGTGATATGGTTATATAACATTGTGTTGCAATAAGCGCGTAACCCTGAATTAACTGTTTCAGGAATTGCACGACTTAACTAGAACTAGTCCTGTTCATGAAAATATTGACTATAAGTCATCAAACCATAGTGAGGCTCATGCCTGAGCATCCCCAGGATGCAATAGGGAAAATGGGTGGAGCTATGAGTATAAGACAGAGAGATTCCCCTTGCTCAGATGGGACTCTTCACTACTGACGAGTTGTGTGATGTTGTGTATGCGCTGCCTCCTGACGATCGCTGGTCCCCCGATACGGAGTGATGATGCAATATCCGGTAATGTATTGATTCTTTACTCTATTACTTATCCATGATTCACTGCTATACCTGTAAATAATGTACATAATTGAATAAATATCCTAATACAGTGTGAAGTTGTAAGCTATGTATTTACCCGGCCTATAGGCTGGTGTGAGTCGAGTGTGAGGCCTTAGCAACGCCAAAAACATAGCAATACAGTCGGGCAGGCCAGGTCGGCAACACACAAGCAGATAAGGTACAGAGACAGAAGGCTGATTCGGTAACCGGGTACAGGCAGAGTTTGGCAACAGGTAGGCAGATATGCAGAGGTACCGAATCAGAAAGCAAGAGAGAGGTCGACAGAGCAAATAGTCATAACAGATATAAAGCACAGTCCTAGTCTGGGGTGTGAGGTCCTTGGTCTCGACACCCAGGAACTAGTCTAAAGAATAACTCAGAAATTACACAGTAATCCTAAGCTTGGGTGTGAGGTCCTTGGTCTCAACACCCCGGAACTGGTCTAAAGTATAACACAGCAATGACACAGTGATCCTAAACTTTGGTGTGAGGTCCTTGGTCTCAACACCCCGGAACTGGTCTAAAGTATAACACAGCAGTAATCTGGCTAAGTGTGAATTCCCAGGTCCACCTGGTTCTAACACACTGTGGGATCTGACTGAGGTATGAGTGCTCACACGTAAGTATTCGCAACGGCAGACAACCAGAGACTGACCAGCAAGATCTATATATACTGCAGCGCTCTTCCGCGCCACCCTGCGCCACTCAGCCAATCAGTAACCGCGCTGGGATCAGCTGATCGACCTGATCAGCTGATCCCTCTCCTACTGGCATAAAGGGCTTGCCTTCTAGCGCGCGCGCGTGTAGCTCTCCATCTGTGTGCACTAGAAGGCCCAGGCAAACCAGACGCATGCTGCTGTGTGGAAACCGCCAATACAAAGTGGTGTACATGTGAGAAGTGGATCGAAAATCATACACCATTCCAAACATTTTTTACAAATAAATAACTGCAAAGTGGGGTGTGCGTAATTATTCGGCCCCCTGAGTCAATACTTTGTAGAACCACCTTTTGCTGCAATTACAGCTGCCAGTCTTTTAGGGTATGACTCTATTAGCTTTGCACATCTAGAGACTGAAATCCTTGCCCATTCTTCTTTGCAAAATAGCTCCAGCTCAGTCAGATTAGATGGACAGCATTTGTAAAAAGCAGTTTTCAGATCTTGCCACAGATTCTCGATTGGATTTAGATTGGATTTAGATCTGGACTTTGACTGGGCCATTCTAAGACATAGATATGTTTTGTTTTAAACCATTCCATTGTTGCCCTGGCTTTATGTTTAGGGTCATTTTCCTGCTGGAAGGTGTCAAGTCTTTTGCAGTCTCCAAGAGGTTTTCTTCCAAGTTTGCCCTGTATTTGGCTCCATCCGTCTTCCCATCAACTCTGAGCCTGCTGAAGAGATGCACCCCCCGAGCATGATGCTGCCACCACCATATTTGACAGTGGGGATGGTGTGTTCAGAGTGATGTGCAGTGTGGGTTTTCCGCCACACATAGCGTTTTGCATTTTGGCCAAAAAGTTCCATTTTGGTCTCATCTGACCAGAGCACCATCTTGCACATGGTTGCTGTGTCCCCCACATGGCTTGTGGCAAACTGCAAACGGGACTTCTTATTACTTCCTTTCTGTTAACAATGCCTTTCTTCTTGCCACTCTTCCATAAAGGCCAACTTTGTACAGTGCATGACTAATAGTTGTCCTATGGACAGAGTCTCCCAACTGAGCTGTAGATCTCTGCAGCTCGTCCAGAGTCACCATGGGCTTCTTGACTGCATTTCTGATCAGCGCTCTCCTTGTTCGGTCTGTGAGTTTAGGTGGATGGACTTGTCTTGGTAGGTTTACAGTTGTGCCATACTCCTTCCATTTCTGAATGATCGCTTAAACAGTGCTCCATTGGATGTTCAAGGCTTTGGAAATCTTTGTGTAGCCTAAGCCTGCTTTACATTTCTCAATAACTTGATCCCTGACCTGTCTTGTGTGTTCTTTGGACTTCACGGTGTTGTTGCTCCCAATATTCTCTTAGGCAACCTCTGAGGCCCTCACAGAGCAGCTGTATTTGTACTGACATTATATTACACACAGGTGCACTCTATTTAGTCATTAGTACTCATCAGGCAATCTCTATAGGCAACTGACTGCACTCAGATCAAAGGGGGCCGAATAATTATGCACACACCACTTTGCAGTTATTTATTTGTAAAAAATGTTTGGAATCATGTATGATTTTTGTTCCACTTCTCACATGTACACCACTTTGTGTTGGTCTTTCATGTGGAATTCCAATAAAATTGATTCATGTTTGTGGCAGTAATATGACAAAATGTGGAAAACTTCAAGGGGGCCGAATACTTTTGCAACCCACTGTATGTGTAATGAACACAGCAAACCTTAGCCCTAACCATCACCAAATGTTGACTGTTAAATTGCTCCATTGTTTTTATTTATAACAAGGTAAGAAATACAAAATTTATGAAAAACATTTTTTTTAAAGATTACTTCTAGTTTTTTAAATGAGAATTTTTCTGCTCTGACTGGGCAGTTCCTTCACCATGAACAGTGTTCTCCCCAGGCTATTTTAGCCAGGTGCTCCACCCGCCTAGTTTTGGTGAGCTTTGTGCAAAAGGTGGATCAGCGCATCACCAGGCCGCCTCCGAATGGCCTCCAATCAGAGGTGCGCTGGGCCCCCCCCCAGAAACAAACAAACAAACGCACCTTGAACCCAAACAGAAGCTCTGCATATACACCAAAAGCAAAACTGTTAAGTGGGAGCAGCTGACCAAAAATGAATTAAATTAGTACATTGCAAAGAAATGAACAGCGCTACTTAAAAACAGATAAGTGCCTACCTGCAAGAGAGTGCAAGCCCCACTTGTGGGATAAAATACACACCTAGCAATAGCATACACATGACCTGTCTACCACTGAAGGCTGTTTTTAAGTAGCGCTGTTCATTTCCTTGCAATGTACTAGTTTTGGTGAGCCCCCGGCTGTTCTCCCATCATCTCAGGCAAGGATGTGGCATTGCAAGTAGCAACCCCTATTGCTATGCTCCTGGTAGTATTGGTTTTGATAAGTTTCAGGGAAAGGTAAGTTATTGAAAAAAATATTTTGAAAGTGATTTTTGGTTATGGATAGATTTGTTATGTATAACAAAGTAAGAAATACAATTGTATTTATAAAAAATAAAGAAAAAGTTAAAGAATAATTCTAGTTTCAATTATAATTTTTCTGCTCTCCCACCATCTCAGGCAAGGATGTGGCATTCCCACTCACTACATACAGTGGGTTGCAAAAGTATTCGCCCCCCTTGAAGTTTTCCACATTGTGTCACATTACTGCCACAAACATGCATCAATTTTATTGGAATTCCACGTGAAAGACCAATACAAAGTGGTGTACATGTGAGAAGTGGATCGAAAATCATACACCATTCCAAACATTTTTTACAAATAAATAACTGCAAAGTGGGGTGTGCGTAATTTTTCGGCCCCCTGAGTCAATACTTTGTAGAACCACCTTTTGCTGCAATTACAGCTGCCAGTCTTTTAGGGTATGACTCTATTAGCTTTGCACATCTAGAGACTGAAATCCTTGCCCATTCTTCTTTGCAAAATAGCTCCAGCTCAGTCAGATTAGATGGACAGCATTTGTAAAAAGCAGTTTTCAGATCTTGCCACAGATTCTCGATTGGATTTAGATTGGATTTAGATCTGGACTTTGACTGGGCCATTCTAAGACATAGATATGTTTTGTTTTAAACCATTCCATTGTTGCCCTGGCTTTATGTTTAGGGTCATTTTCCTGCTGGAAGGTGTCAAGTCTTTTGCAGTCTCCAAGAGGTTTTCTTCCAAGTTTGCCCTGTATTTGGCTCCATCCGTCTTCCCATCAACTCTGAGCCTGCTGAAGAGATGCACCCCCCGAGCATGATGCTGCCACCACCATATTTGACAGTGGGGATGGTGTGTTCAGAGTGATGTGCAGTGTGGGTTTTCCGCCACACATAGCGTTTTGCATTTTGGCCAAAATGTTCCATTTTGGTCTCATCTGACCAGAGCACCATCTTGCACATGGTTGCTGTGTCCCCCACATGGCTTGTGGCAAACTGCAAACGGGACTTCTTATTACTTCCTTTCTGTTAACAATGCCTTTCTTCTTGCCACTCTTCCATAAAGGCCAACTTTGTACAGTGCATGACTAATAGTTGTCCTATGGACAGAGTCTCCCAACTGAGCTGTAGATCTCTGCAGCTTGTCCAGAGTCACCATGGGCTTCTTGACTGCATTTCTGATCAGCGCTCTCCTTGTTCGGTCTGTGAGTTTAGGTGGATGGACTTGTCTTGGTAGGTTTACAGTTGTGCCATACTCCTTCCATTTCTGAATGATCGCTTAAACAGTGCTCCATGGGATGTTCAAGGCTTTGGAAATCTTTGTGTAGCCTAAGCCTGCTTTACATTTCTCAATAACTTGATCCCTGACCTGTCTTGTGTGTTCTTTGGACTTCACGGTGTTGTTGCTCCCAATATTCTCTTAGACAACCTCTGAGGCCCTCACAGAGCAGCTGTATTTGTACTGACATTATATTACACACAGGTGCACTCTATTTAGTCATTAGTACTCATCAGGCAATCTCTATAGGCAACTGACTGCACTCAGATCAAAGGGGGCCGAATAATTATGCACACACCACTTTGCAGTTATTTATTTGTAAAAAATGTTTGGAATCATGTATGATTTTTGATCCACTTCTCACATGTACACCACTTTGTGTTGGTCTTTCATGTGGAATTCCAATAAAATTGATTCATGTTTGTGGCAGTAATATGACAAAATGTGGAAAACTTCAAGGGGGCCGAATACTTTTGCAACCCACTGTATGTGTAATGAACACAGCAAACCTTAGCCCTAACCATCACCAAATGTTGACTGTTAAATTGCTCCATTGTTTTTATTTATAACAAGGTAAGAAATACAAAATTTATGAAAAACTTTTTTTTTAAAGATTACTTCTAGGTTTTTAAATGAGAATTTTTCTGCTCTGACTGGGCAGTTCCTTCACCATGAACAGTGTTCTCCCCAGGCTATTTTAGCCAGGTGCTCCACCCGCCTAGTTTTGGTGAGCTTTGCGCAAAAGGTGGATCAGCGCATCACCAGGCCGCCTCCGAATGGCCTCCAATCAGAGGTGCGCTGGGCCCCCCCAGAAACAAACAAACAAACGCACCTTGAACCCAAACAGAAGCTCTGCATATACACCAAAAGCAAAACTGTTAAGTGGGAGCAGCTGACCAAAAATGAATTAAATTAGTACATTGCAAAGAAATGAACAGCGCTACTTAAAAACAGATAAGTGCCTACCTGCAAGAGAGTGCAAGCCCCACTTGTGGGATAAAATACACACCTAGCAATAGCATACACATGACCTGTCTACCACTGAAGGCTGTTTTTAAGTAGCGCTGTTCATTTCCTTGCAATGTACTAGTTTTGGTGAGCCCCCGGCTGTTCTCCCATCATCTCAGGCAAGGATGTGGCATTGCAAGTAGCATTCCCACTCACTACGTATGTGTAATGAACACAGCAAACCTCGGCACTAAACATCTACAAATGTTGACTGTTAAATTTCTCCAATTTTTTATTTATAACAAAGTAAGAAATACAAAATTTATAAAAATTAAAAAAAAATTAAAAATGAAAGATTAATTCTAGTTTTTTAATGATATTTTTTCTGCACTGTCTGGACAGTTCCTTTCCCATAAGCCTTCCATTCAGCTGTGTGATAAGCTCATCTTTCTTTAGGTGTTGGCAAAACAGGCATCGTTTTTTGCCCATCGCCCACAAAATAACCTTGCTATGAATAGTTTTTTTATATTTGTGTGCTGCTTTTATTAATGTGTACATACCATTGGTTTTGCGATGAGGTGCCTTCGCAAAGCAGTTGTCCCCTAGTTGGATGTTGGGCTTCCCACAACTCTTTTGGCAGAGGTTGCAGATGGCATTGCTGGTATCAGAGGCACGCCAACAAAAAAATGCCACACTGGTGAATTTGGAATGTTGGCATTCGGGTGGTGGCAACAGCAGGCATTGAAGGGCATGCTATCTGGATGACCCCAAGTGTATCACTAAATGCATCATGTCTGAATAACTCCTCAGACACATCAAGTGGAGAAGCTGGGTTGCTAGTGATAGTAGTGTTAACTTTTTGTGTGAAACCAGAAGCTGAGCAAGAGCAGGATGGTGCGGCACGAAGGTTCTAAGCAGAAGCTGTAGAAGATGTTGTGCGATGTTTAAGCCACATCCTCAGAATTTTGGGGTTGCGGCGGGTACGTGCCTTCTGAACGCTGTACTTTGGTCAAGGGCAGCACAAAATTAGGCCAGCACAACCTTGAAAATACCTGTGGGGTGGCCTGCCTCTGCCTGTTATTTTTCCCATATTGGGGGCATGCAGTACTACTAACAATATTCAATAGTAGTAGACAGTGTGTGTAATCACACAGAGGCACACAATCAGTGTCAAATACACAGCAGCTGTGTATGTGTGTGTGTGTGTGTGTGTGTATCACTGGGCTGTGTACTTTAACACACACCAAGAGATATCCTATATAGTACTTTCAATCAAAAATACAGTTGCAAGTTAAGCACTGCTTATGATAGACAGTGTGCTGGCTTGCTTGCAATATTTGAGTATAGTAGAACTACATGGGCCAACAACTAACTGTGGCCTGTATGTAGTGTGTTATCCATACAAATATTAATAACAGATACAGTTGAAAGCTAAGCACAGCTTATGATGATAGACAGTGTGCTGGCTTGTAATAGATAGAAGACGATAGTAGAACTGCAAGGCCCAGCAATGACTGTGGCCTGGCCTGCATGCAGTGTCTGACACACACACACACACACACACACACACACACACACACACACACACACACACACACACACACACACACACACACACACACACACACACACACACACACACACACACACACACTCTGAGCCCTCAAAAGGGTTTTTGTTTCGGGGTGGTTTCAGCAATAAAGAATAGCCTAGCTAACTGTCCCTGTCTCTCTGTGGGCTGTATGCAGTGTCACCCACAAAGACAGCAGACAGCTATGCTTTAGTCAGTTAAATCACAAATACAGTGAAAAGATATGCAATGGTAATACAGAGTGTGGGCCTGACACAGTACAGCAACTAGGCCCAGCTGCAACAGGGCTGTATCTTTGCCTGTGGTCACACAAAAAGAAAAAAACAGATCAGAAGAATATCAGATCTCAAAACAGCTTTTTGTGGGGTGCTATCAGCAACAACATTGAGCGAGGGGCAAGCTAACAACAGCCTAATGCTTTCCCTAGCTCCAAATGTCTCTCCCTTCCTCTCACTGTAGCAAGATCAGCAGACTGAGAACATGGTCAATGCTGCAGAGTTTTTATAGGGGGCGGGGGTCTGTGGTTGCGTGCAGACTGATTGGCTGCCATGTGTCTGCTGACCGTGATGTAGAGGATCAATGTTTAGCCCAATGGCGAGGTATAGGAGGCGGGTCGAAGGCGCTATGTATTCACTACCTGCCACGGGCGCGGGTAGCTGTTATCCGCGGGGAGTACCCGCCACATGAACTGTTTGGGCCATCTCTTTTCATAAGGCGCAAATTTTCACTGCACCTCTATTTCATGCTTGCGTCCCTTGGCATGCTGAAATAAACCATCAAGAAACAGCATAAGGGACTATTTAGGACTATTTAGAAATCACTCATTTCATAACGTATAATGTCACCATAGTTCTTCCAAGTAAACTGATTATAAACATCCTCATTGGTGGAGATAATATTTCTGCAGAATCAGAATAAGAAACATGCAAGGAAAGTCAAACACCTGACTTCCTCATTTTAACAAAACAAAACCTTTACGGGAAAAACACATGGTCACCATCCATTGCACATTTCCTCCATTCCAATATTATCAAGATCATTGGCAGTTTTATTGCAGGATCAGCAGAGATGTACAGCTGGGAAAATAAGTATTTAACATATTTAAGGGTCACTATGGTGAAAAACTGTCAAAACGATTTGTACATACAAGATTTACGTTTGACCTTGATTCAGTGAACTATAATTTTTTACTTATTATCCAGCTTTTTCTTACAGTAGGTATTATAATCGGCCAACTCTGAACCACTTACCACTTAGACTAGTCTACCTCCTCATGGGGTATTCTCAGGATTTCTTTTATTTTTAAAGGCACTTGTAATGATTGGTGTCAGCAACACAGATTTTTCTGATTATTGGTGATCTGCAGTATCACCAATAATACAGATGCTATACCTGATTATGTGGTAATCTGCAGAATCACCAATAATACGAGTATAGCTAGACACAGGACACCTAATGTGGTATTGTGTTTGGTGCAACAGTAATAAGAGAAGTTATCTCCCGAGGTGCGGGAGATACAGACAATATTGCAGCCAAGGATCCCCTGAGGGGCAGGGGATTCAGACTGCAATGCAGCCAGTGGATGCCTGAGAAGCAGGGACCACTGACGGTGATGGAGAGTATGATCACCTGAAGGGCAGGTGATCAAGACTAAGCAATAGCCTAGGATCCCCTGAGGAGCAGGGAATTCAGACTATACTGCAGCCAAGAATTCCCTAAGGAGCAGGGAATTCAGATAGTACTGCAGCCAGTGGACCCCTGAGGAGCAGGGACCACAGACTGTGCTGCAAGATGATCTCCTGAGGAGCAGGTGATCAACAGACACTATTTGCAGCTAATAGACACCTGGGGAATAAGTGTCACAGACAGTACAGCCAGACTGATCACCTAAGGGTTAGGTGACAGCCCTTAAGATTTCCCTCACTAGTGGTAAGACCCACTAGTGAGGACAGAAAGGTCAGACAAGCAAGGTCAGCAACGAACGGACAGACACAGTACAGAGGTGGAAGACTGATTCGGTATCTAGGTACAGGCAGAGTCGGCAACAGTAATCAGATAGGCAGAAGTACCGAATCAGTAAGCAAGAGAGTAGTCAGGAGAGCGAGAGATCATAACAGATAAACAGTAGTAATATAGCAATCTCCTAGTCTATGTGGGAAGTCCTTGGTTTCAACACCTGGGAACTAGACTAACAGATGTACAATAGCAATATAGCAATATCCTAGTCTAGGTGTGAAGTCCTTGGTTTCAACACCTGGGAACTAGACTAACAGAATGGTACACAAGTCTTACAATATAATAGTACTTAAAGCTATCAACTGCATCTGACTAAGTGTGAATTCCCAGCTCTGGCTGGTTCTAACACACTGTAAGATCTGACTAGGGTCTGAGCGCTCACACGTAAGCATTCACAACAGCAGACAACTTGCAACTGACAGGCAAGTCCTATAAATACCCAGAGCCCTCCACAGCGCCGCCCCAGTCACTCAGCCAATCCGGAGCATAGCTGGAGTCAGCTGATCAGCTTGATCAGCTGACTCCCCTTCTACTAGCATAAAGGACCTGTCGCCTGGCGCGCGCGTGCGTAGCTCTCAACCTGTGTGCACTAGAAGGACCAGGCGAACCAGCAGCATGTAGCTGCGCGGCAGAAGCCGCCGGCTGGAACGTGGAGATGGCCGCCATGCCGCTTGCCCATGCGGTGGCATCTCCACTATTCTTTACAGCACTCCTTGAATGTGTTAAATTCCAGCTGCTAGAATAGTGGCACACAAGTAAGCAGGCTGACCAGCACCTTTGGACAGGTCCATTCTGGTGACTGCTTTTTATTAAAGACATTTTAGGAATCCTTCCTGAGGAGTTGGACTAATCTAAAACCTGTTGGAAAAAGATTCAGAGCCATTAGATTGCCAACTATAAGTGACAGCTACGCAGGGCATTCAAAAATGATGGTGCCTGCATGTCCTCATATGTATTTACATTTTAGTTTTTCAACAATTTCTATGTTTTTCTCAGTAAGTACATTTCTTATAACAACAATAAAGTGGTGAAGGAGTACCTAATGGATGGAGTTGCGTGCCAGAACCCCTACCCCAGCACCTCCAGGGGTATATAGTAGGGGTGGGACGACGAATCCGGCGAATCCACGAATCCCTCGAATATTAGGAAATATTCGAGATTCGTGGACTCGAATCCCGACGCCATTTTCTGTTCGCCGAATCCGCCGAATCCCGACGCTGCATCGCCGCGCATCCGCCGCTTCCCCCGCTCGCAATTGTCCTCCTCCCGCTCCCCGCAGCCCCCTCCGCTCGCCCGCCGCATAAATAAGAAGCAGCAGCCTCTCACCTCCAGCGTGGAGCCCGGAGCGGCAGACCTCCTGCACACTTCCTTATTCCCCCTAGTGACCGGCTCTTACTACGCGTCATCAGTAAGAGCCGGTCCAGTGGCCACTAGGGGAACTAGGAAGTGAAGGGAGAAGGCTGCCGCTCCGGGCTCCACGCTGATGCTGGAGGTGAGAGGCTGCTTCTCCTTATGTATGCAGGGGGACGAGTGGAGGAGGCTGCGGGGGGAGGGAGGAGGATATGTGCCACCCATAAGAAGCCCCCATAGCCTGCTATCTATACTGAAGCCCCCATACGAAGCCCCCCATAGCCTGATATCTATACTGAAGCCCCCCATAGCCTGCTACCTATACTAAAGCCCCCCATAGCCTGCTACCTATACTAAAGCCCCCCAAAGCCTGCTAACTATGCTGAAGCCCCCATACTGAAGCCCCCCATAGCCTGCTACCTATACTGAAGCCCCCTATAGCCTGCTACCTATACTGAAGCCCCCCATAGCCTGCTATCTATACTGAAGCCCCCCATACTGAAGCCCCCCATAGCCTGCTACCTATACTGAAGCCCCCCACAGCCTGCTACCTATACTAAAGCCCCCATAGCCTGCTATCTATACTAAAGCCCCCCATAGCCTGCTACCTATACTAAAGCCCCCCATAGCCTGCTAACTATGCTGAAGCCCCCCATACTGAAGCCCCCCATAGCCTGCTACCTATACTGAAGCCCCCCATAGCCTGCTACCTATACTGAAGCCCCCCATAGCCTGCTATCTATACTGAAGCCCCCCATAGCCTGCTATCTATACTGAAGCCCCCCATAGCCTGCTATCTATACTGAAGCCCCCCATACTGAAGCCCCCCATAGCCTGCTACCTATACTAAAGCCCCCCATAGCCTGCTACCTATACTAAAGCCCCCCATAGCCTGCTACCTATACTGAAGCCCCCCATAGCCTGCTATCTATACTGAAGCCCCCCATAGCCTGCTACCTATACTAAAGCCCCCCATAGCCTGCTAACTATGCTGAAGCCCCCTATACTGAAGCCCCCCATAGCCTGCTACCTATACTGAAGCCCCCCATAGCCTGCTAACTATGCTGAAGCCCCCCATACTGAAACCCCCCATAGCCTGCTACCTATACTGAAGCCCCCCATAGCCTGCTACCTATACTGAAGCCCCCCATAGCCTGCTACCTATACTGAAGCCCCCCCCATAGCCTGCTACCTATACTGAAGCCCCCCATAGCCTGCTACCTATACTGAAGCCCCCCATAGCCTGTTACCTATACTGAAGCACCCCCATAGCCTGCTACCTATACTGAAGCCCCCCATAGCCTGCTACCTATACAGAAGCCCCCCATAGCCTGCTATCTATACTGAAGCCCCCCATAGCCTGCTATCTATACTGAAGCCCTCCATACTGAAGCCCCCCATAGCCTGCTACCTATACTAAAGCCCCCCATAGCCTGCTACCTATACTAAAGCCCCCCATAGCCTGCTACCTATACTGAAGCCCCCCATAGCCTGCTATCTATACTGAAGCCCCCCATAGCCTGCTACCTATACTGAAGCCCCCCATAGCCTGCTACCTATACTGAAGCCCCCCCATAGCCTGCTACCTATACTGAAGCCCCCCCATAGCCTGCTACCTATACTGAAGCCCCCCATAGCCTGTTACCTATACTGAAGCCCCCCATAGCCTGCTACCTATACTGAAGCCCCCCCATAGCCTGTTACCTATACTGAAGCACCCCCATAGCCTGCTACCTATACTGAAGGCCCCTATACCCTGCTACCTATACTGAAGGCCCCTATACCCTGCTACCTATACTGAAGGCCCCTATACTCTGCTACCTATACTTAAGGCCCCTATACCCTGCTGCCTATACTGAAGGCCCCTATACCCTGCTGCCTATACTGAAGCCCCCTATACTCTGCTACCTATACTAAAGGCCCCTATACCCTGCTGCCTATACTGAAGGCCCCTATACCCTGCTGCCTATACTGAAGCCCCCTATACTCTGCTACCTATACTGAAGGCCCCTATACCCTGCTGCCTATACTGAAGGCCCCTATACTCTGCTGCCTATACTGAAGGCCACTATACTCTGCTACCTATACTGAAGGCCACTATACCTTGCAACCTATAGTAAAGGCCCCTATACCCTGCTGCCTATACTGAAGGCCACTATACCCGGCTGCCTATAATGAAGGCCACTATACCCTGCTGCCTATACTGAAGGCCACTATACCTTGCAACCTATAGTGAAGGCCCCTATACCCTGCTGCCTATACTGAAGGCCACTATACCCGGCTGCCTATACTGAAGGCCACTATACCTTGCAACCTATAGTGAAGGCCCCTATACCTTGCTAGCTATACTGAAGACACCTTTACCTAGCTACCTATAGTGCGGGCAATTATTTCATGGATCGCACAATTCTTATGTGCAGGATTCGTTTGATTCGGGATTCGAAAGGTTCGAGATATTCTAGAACCTTTTTAGATTCGGATACGGATTCGGATTCGAAGAAATTGTGGATTCGTCCCATCCCTAGTATATAGCATAAGCGTACAAGGATGGATCGGCACTGCTAGTAGTAGATTATAGGCGCGAATCACTAACCGGTGCTAACTGAGTTAGCATGCCTTAGGGCTTTGGACGTGCAAACTAGGGCACTAGGTAGTTTGCACATCCAAAGCAGTTATCGCGCAAACCATAGAGCCGCGCAGTGCGCAGGAAGCGTTGCATCGCCTGCGACCAAAACAGCGCACCCGTCGCACCCAGTGCACCCGAAACGGCACATCGTGCGACGGTTCCGGCGCATCGGGTGTGACGTTTTGGGTGCACTGCGATCTGACGCTTCGCATGCACCGCGCGGCGCTATGGTTTGCGCGCGCAAAAGTTTGTGCGCATGATTTCGCACACACAGACGCATACCATGGGAAGACCTACTTTTCGCTGTGGCGCTAACACTTAGCGTTGGTTAGTGAATCAAGCCCTAGAGAAATTACAGACTGCTGTTTTGGGCAATCCTGCCTTTTCTCAAATTGCAAAATAGCCATGACTGGCAGTACCGACCCATCCTTGTACAAGTACATTTCTTGTAGGGCTCTTGGCAAGATATTCATACTAGACTCTGATTACAAGCGAAGTAATCCACACATACGGAGAAATCAAAAGTAGGGATTAGTGATGAGCACAAATTTCACATAAACGTAATTTTGCAATTACAACGCAAAATAGTGAATGCAAAATTTGGGTGTAGCGATTGGTGTCAGCACACAGAGAGAATCTGATTATTGATGATCTGCAGAATCATCAACAATACAGATGTATACTAGATTATGGATGATCTGCAGAATCACCAATAATACAAGTATGACTAACCTCTGGACACCTAATGAAGTGTATGTGTTTGGTGTAACTGTAGGCTATCTCCCGTGAGGCGGGAGGCACAGGCAGCTCGGCCAGGAACCACCTGAGGGGCAGGTGGCCCTCGGCTGTGCAGGGACTATCTCCTTGAGAGAGGGAATAGAGAGAACCTGGCAACCAGTGATACTTGGTGATCAAATAATAGACTGTACTGCAGCCAGGGGACTCCAGAGGAGTAGAGGCCACTGGCTGCTAGCAGGCCGGATTCTCTGAGGAGCAGGAGTCCTAATAGCTAACTTACACTTGGTGGAATAGTGTCACAGCTAGTACAGATAGACTGAGCACTCAAGGGATGAGTGACAGCCTGGAGGGTCGGTGTGATACAAGTCTGAAGAGCTTGTGTGAATGACTAGTTGCTAGGGAAGAAACACATTAGCAAGCTAGTCTGTAGGCAGATAGGAAATATCTTGTATCTTTTAGTAGTGATGAGACCATTCTCCATAGAAAACCGTTGACAGAATAAAGGTTATTTTAGGTTATGAAAACATGCTGTTCGCGCCGTGATCATGCAATGATCACGAGGGATGAATCATACTTCCACGTTGTGGATAGGCTGATGGCCGACTACACCCTATCAAAACAAGTACTGAGCCTGCGTGGCACGTGATATGGTTATATAACATTGTGTTGCAATAAGCGCGTAACCCTGAATTAACTGTTTCAGGAATTGCACGACTTAACTAGAACTAGTCCTGTTCATGAAAATATTGACTATAAGTCATCAAACCATAGTGAGGCTCATGCCTGAGCATCCCCAGGATGCAATAGGGAAAATGGGTGGAGCTATGAGTATAAGACAGAGAGATTCCCCTTGCTCAGATGGGACTCTTCACTACTGACGAGTTGTGTGATGTTGTGTATGCGCTGCCTCCTGACGATTGCTGGTCCCCCCATACGGAGTGATGATGCAATATCCGGTAATGTATTGATTCTTTACTCTATTACTTATCCATGATTCACTGCTATACCTGTAAATAATGTACATAATTGAATAAATATCCTAATACAGTGTGAAGTTGTAAGCTATGTATTTACCCGGCCTATAGGCTGGTGTGAGTCGAGTGTGAGGCCTTAGCAACGCCAAAAACATAGCAATACAGTCGGGCAGGCCAGGTCGGCAACACACAAGCAGATAAGGTACAGAGACAGAAGGCTGATTCGGTAACCGGGTACAGGCAGAGTTTGGCAACAGGTAGGCAGATATGCAGAGGTACCGAATCAGAAAGCAAGAGAGAGGTCGACAGAGCAAATAGTCATAACAGATATAAAGCACAGTCCTAGTCTGGGGTGTGAGGTCCTTGGTCTCGACACCCAGGAACTAGTCTAAAGAATAACTCAGAAATTACACAGTAATCCTAAGCTTGGGTGTGAGGTCCTTGGTCTCAACACCCCGGAACTGGTCTAAAGTATAACACAGTAATGACACAGTGATCCTAAGCTTGGGTGTGAGGTCCTTGGTCTCAACACCCCGGAACTGGTCTAAAGTATAACACAGCAATGACACAGTGATCCTAAGCTTTGGTGTGAGGTCCTTGGTCTCAATACCCCGGAACTGGTCTAAAGTATAACACAGCAATGACACAGTGATCCTAAGCTTGAGTGTGAGGTCCTTGGTCTCAACACCCCGGAACTGGTCTAAAGTATAGTGTGAATTCCCAGGTCCACCTGGTTCTAACACACTGTGGGATCTGACTGAGGTATGAGTGCTCACACGTAAGTATTCGCAACGGCAGACAACCAGAGACTGACCAGCAAGATCTATATATACTGCAGCGCTCTTCCGCGCCACCCTGCGCCACTCAGCCAATCAGTAACCGCGCTGGGATCAGCTGATCGACCTGATCAGCTGATCCCTCTCCTACTGGCATAAAGGGCTTGCCTTCTAGCGCGCGCGCGTGTAGCTCTCCATCTGTGTGCACTAGAAGGCCCAGGCAAACCAGACGCATGCTGCTGTGTGGAAACCGCCAGTCTGAACGCGGAGACAGCCGCCCCGCTGCCAGACCATCTCCGCAATCCATTACATTGGGCAAAAATCATTACTAATTCTGCTTATAACAGTAATCAGTAACTGTAATTTTGTGTAGTTTTGGTGTAAGTTCATGCCAATTTTAGCCATTAATATAGCCCTATACATGTTTTTGTCACCAAAATTTCTACTTATGTAAGAGGTTTTCAAAAAGACGTTCTAGTTTTTGAGAAAATCATTTTTAAAGAGACTCTGTAACAAAAATTGCATCCTGTTTTTTATCATTCTACAAGTTCCAAAAGCTATTCTAATGTGTTCTGGCTTACTGCAGCACTTTGTACTATCACAGTCTCTGTAATAAATCAATGTATCTTTCCCTTGTCAGACTTGTCAGCCTGTGTCTGGAAGGCTGCCAAGTTCTTCAGTGTTGTGGTTCTGCTATGCACTCCCCCCTCAGGGGGGAAAGAAACACACAAATGATCTCTTGAGATTCAAAAGGAAGGCTGTATACAGCCTGCTGGTGTATGGATGTATTTTCTATGTGTGGACATACTGTACATCAACCTACTTCCTGTTTTGGTGGCCATTTTGTTTGTTTATAAACAAACTTTTAAAAACTGTTTTTAACCACTTTTAATGCGGCGAGGAGCGGCGAAATTGTGACAGAGGGTAATAGGAGATGTCCCCTAACGCACTGGTATGTTTACTTTTGTGCGATTTTAACAATACAGATTCTCTTTAAAATCAGTTTTCTCAGAAAACTACAAGGTCTTTTGAAAAATGATGTTTGACTTGTTCCCAAAATTCCCCTTAACATTTATAGCAATTTTGATGATGATTGCACGTATGGTGGCTTTGCTATTAACCACTAAATTCCAGACCAAATTATGCAAAAAGTAGCAGAAAATTACGCAAAATTACAAAATTGACTAGACAAAATAAATTGAATTTCTGAATCATAATTATACACGGCCATAAGTGCGAAAATGTATGTGAAATTTTGTGTAACCGTAATTAGTTGGTTATGATCATCACTAGTAGGGATGATAAGGCGAAAATTTCAAGTTCGATTTCAAGTCTCATGGCAAATCAACACGATTTCGCTTAACAAACGTTTACCGAATTAAAGGCCTGTTCTTACTTAAAGAGACTCTGTACCAAAAATTACAATGTTTTTTCTACCATCCTACAAGTTCCTAAAGCTATTCTAATGTGCTCTGCCTTACAGCAGCACTTTCTACTATAACTGTCTCTGTAATAAATCAATGTATCTTTCCCCTGTCAGACTTGTCGGCCTGTGTCTGGAAGGCTGCCAACTCTTCCTGGTCTGTTTATGCACAGTCTCCAGGCCCCTCTATGCACACTCCAGTGTGTGTGTATTTACATAAGCCAGCAGTGTCTCTGCTATCTTATCAGTGATAGAAGAGAGCTGGATAAAAATTCTCCTCTGTTAGCCTGTGAAAGTAGCTGGCTGACACATAGCAAGGAATTACAAACACAGGCACAGGCAGAGCTGTCTGCAGGAAGCCTGTTACTCTTCTATGCATGAGAGAAGCAGGGGACAGAAGGTAAACACACAAATGATCTTTTGAGATTCAAAAGGAAAGCTGTATACAGCCTGCTTGTGTATGGATGTATTTTCTATGTGTGGATATACTGTACATCAATCTACTTCCTGTTTTGGTGGCCATTTTGTTTGTTTATAAACAAACTTTTTAAAACTGTTTTTGACTACTTTTAATGCGGCGGGGAGCGGCGAAATTGTGACAGAGAGTAATAGGAGATGTCCCCTAACGCACTGGTATGTTTACTTTTGTGCGATTTTAACAATACAGATTCTCTTTAAATGTGAATCTTACATTTCTGCAAAGTTGCCAGCCAATTTCAAATTATTTTTTGAGAATTGCATTGAAGTCAATAGAGGGTACTAGCAAAGCCCCATATGTGCTATAGTCACCAAATTGCTAGGGGTGTGTTAGGGAGAATAATGAGAAAAGTAAAAACATTTCCCAAAACACCTTGTATTTTTTGTAAAATAAGTTTTTATTCAAGCTTTTCAAAAAGTACAATGTACAGTAGTAAGTACAAAAGTAGAACAATGAAGAAAAGTGTACAGAAGGTACATGAAGCTCTCATACATCACATGTATAATTGGCTGGATAGTTTATACTGTGGCAGATATGAAGTTAGGCCAGAGGACATGTTTAAATACATTTATGACAGAAAAAACGCTTTGTCAACAACCATCAAGTACGAGCGATCCTCTGTTGTGTCATGGGTGGTATGTTAACCACTTGAGGACCGCAGTCTTTTCACCCCTTAATGTGGACCCAAATTAAAAATACAAGATTTCAGAAATAAAATCTATTTTCTAAATTATAATAATAAATAGCAGCCTTTTTTCACCTGCATGATGACAAATATAAAATATTTTACATTTATTGGAGGAACCCCTCCCTTCCTTTCAAATTGCCGGGACAAAATCCGGCAAACTGGTGAAGTAGGCGGTGTCCGGCAATGGAGGAATAGCAATTGGCTGACCCCAGTATAACCCTAGTAGTGATGTCGCAAACCTCCGATTTTCGGTTCGCGAACCCTGTTCGCGAACCTCCGCGGAAAGTATGGTTCGCGAACCGCAATAGACTGCAATGGGGAGGCGAACTTCAAAATTTAGAAAAATGATATGATAAAAATCATGTTTCAAGGGTTCAAATACCTCACCCTCCTCCCTTCTACCCTTCTACCTAGGAGGGTCTCATCTGCCAGGGAATTCCAGTATTTCAAAAGCCAGCTTACACACCGTGGGTGGGGATTGAACCCAGGTCTCAGTGTATGGTAGGTAACTAACATATCCATTATACCACCAACACTACTAGCTGAAACTAGCCTAGCATGTACCATTTATGCTCAATCCAAGAGAGAAATTAGACAAGACAAATAACATTTATATCCCCCACCGTTTAGATTGTAAGCCTCTGGCAGGGTCCTCCACTCCCTAGTGTAATCTACAGGATTATGTGCTCCTGTCCTATGACAGCCTGTACTTGTATTACTGGGCCTACCTAACCAGCCCATATTGCATGATCATGTATTTTGTACAATTTGCATGTATAACTTTGTTCTATGTTGTATAACCTTATGTCTGTCATCCTTGTATCATTCTATATATTTATTGTCCAGCGCTGCGTAATATGTTGGAGCTTTATAAATACAATAAATAATAATATTAATTTATCACACTTTTCTCCTGGCAGACTCAAAGCACCAGAGCTTCAGCCACTAGGGCACGCTCTATAGGCAGTAGCAGCGTTAGGAAGACTTGCCTAAGGTCTCCTCCTGAATAGGTGCTGGCTTACTGAACAGACAGAGCCAAGATTTGAACTCTGGTCTCCAGTGTCAGAGGCAGAGCCCTTAACCATTACACCTTCCAGCCACTGCTTAAGGCTATGTAGCCAGGCATGGCCTTGCCTTTTGTGTTCAACAGTTGTCAAGAGAAAAATTAGACAAGACAAATAACATTTATATCACGCTTTTCTCCTGGCAGACTCAAAGCGCCAGAGCTGCAGCCACTAGGGCATGCTCTATAGGCAGTAGCAGTGTTAGGAAGACTTGCCTAAGGTCTCCTTCTGAATAGGTGCTGGCTTACTGAACAGACAGAGCCAAGATTTGAACTCTGGTCTCCTGTGTCAGAGGCAGAGCCCTTAACCGTTACACCACCCAGCCACTGCTTAAAGAGACACTGAAGCGAAAAAAAAAATATGATATTATGATTTGTATGTGTAGTACAGCTAAGAAATAAAACATTAAGATCAGATACATCAGTCTAATTGTTTCCAGTACAGGAAGAGTTAAGAAACTCCAGTTGTTATCTCTATGCAAAAAAGCAATTAAGCTCTACGACTTTCAAAGTCGTGGAGAGGGCTGTTATCTGACTTTTATTATCTCAAGTGTTATTGAACTAATTACTTTTCCTCTGGCAGAGGAGAGTTCATTAGTTCACAGACTGCTCTGAAATAATCATTTTGAATGCTGAGTGTTGTGTAATCTGCACAGATTATAGAATGGTTCAATGTTAGAAAAAACACTATATACCTGAAAATAAAAATATGAGAATATTTTCTTTGCTGCTAAACTTCTAGTAATCATTCATAGTACACAACCAATTCATTATATCATATTTTTTTTTTCGCTTCAGTGTCTCTTTAAGGATATGTAGCCAGGCATGGCCTTGCCTTTTGTGTTCAACAGTTGTCAAGAGAAAAATTAGACAAGACATTATATCGCGCTTTTCTCCTGGCAGACTCAAAGCGCCAGAGCTGCAGCCACTAGGGCACGCTCTAAAGGCAGCAGCAGTGTTAGGAAGACTTTCCTAAGGTCTCCTACTGAATAGGTGCTGGCTTACTGAGCAAACAGAGCTGAGATTCGAACCCTGGTCGCCTGTGTCAGAGGCAGAGCCCTTAACTATTACACCATCCAACCACTGCTTGAAGGGGAACTTCAACCTAAACAAACATACTGTTATTAAGTTAAATTAGTTATGTTAATTAGAATAGATAGGTAATATAATATTTTACCCACCCTGTTTTAAAAGAACAGGCAAATGTTTGTGATTCATGGGGGCTGCCATCTTTGTCATGGGGCAGCCATCTTTTTGGTTGAAAGGAGGTGACAGGGAGCATGAGACACAGTTCCAACTGTCCTGTGTCCTGATAACCCATCCCAGCTGCACACACTAGGCTTCAAATGTCAAATTCAAAATGTAAAAAAAAAATTGCACCAAAACAGAATAACGAGAACAACAACATCAGAAATCCCATCATGCTTTGCACAGCATAAGGGGAAAACTGCCCGGGCAGTTTTCTTCTGTGCAGCTAAAAAAGAGGCTTGTATAAGAGAAACAAAGTTCTGATGCTGTGAAACTGTTAAAGAAACACCAGTACTTTTCAGTGCTGCTGAGTCGATTTTTAGTCTGGAGTGTAACGATAGGTGTCAGCAACCAGAGAGATAATCTGATCCTTGGCGATCTGCAGTATCCCCAAGAATACAGATATACCTGATTATTGGGGATCTGCAGAATCGCCAATAATCAAATATGTCTAACCTCTAGACACCTGAGTGTGTAAGTGTTTTGGTGCAACAGTAACCTTTGGACCACCGGGGTAGCAGGTGGTCCAATAAGTAGAGAATACTCTACTGCAGTCAAGGACACCTGGAGAGGGAGTCCCTGACTGATAAGGAGCAGTGTCCCCTCTGAAGAGCAGGGGACCCCTGCGGAAAGGCTGGACACCCTGCGGGGGGGGGGGGGGGAGTGACAGCCAGAAGGTCAGACAGGCCGGGTCGGCAACAGAGTATCAGATATGCAAAGTACCAAATCAGAGATCAGAAGAATAGTCAGGAAAGCTACAGGTCATAACAGATATCAGAACAAGGCCTAGTTTGGGGTGTGAGGGCCGTGATCTCAACACCCTGGAACTATGCTAGAGAATAACACAGATGATATACAGTATTCCTAGTCTGGGGTGTGAGGGCCGTGGTCTCAACACCCTGGAACTATGCTAGAGAATAACACAGATGATATACAGTATTCCTAGTCTGGGGTGTGAGGGCCGTGATCTGTCTCAACACCCTGGAACTATGCTAGAGAATAACACAGATGATATACAGAATTTCTAGTCTGGGGTGTAAGGGCCGTGATCTCAACACCCTGGAACTATGCTAGAGAATAAAACAGATGATATACAGAATTCCTAGTCTGGGGTGTGAGGGCCGTGATCTCAACACCCTGGAACTATGCTAGAGAATACACAGATGATATACAGTAACTGGCTAAGTGTGGATTCCCAGGTCCTCCTGGGTCCACCACACTGAAAGATCTGACTAAGGTCTGAGTGCTAACACATAGGCATTCGCAACGCCAGACAACCAGCAACTGAACAGCAGGAGATATATATAGTAAAGCGCTCCACAGCGCCGCCCAGCTCCCATCAACCAATCACTGACTGAGCAGGGATCAGCTGACCGCCCTGATCAGCTGATCTTCCTCCTATTGGTATAAAGAGCTTGTCTTGCAGCGCGCGTGCACGTAGCTCTCCATCTGTGTGCACTACTAGGTCCAGACAGCCTGGACACATGTTGCTGCGGGAAAACCGCCGCACTGGACGCGGAATCCGCCGCCTTACCGTCAGAACATGCGGCGGTCCCCACGCCATTCCTCCCATGTGCACCACCAGTTCCAGACAACCCAGAGGCATACTGACGCAGACAAACCGCCGCATCAGATGCGGAATCAGCCGCCTTACTGTCAGAACATGCGGCGGCTTTTCCGCTATTCATCACATGGAGGTTCACTTTAAGGATATGTAGCCAGGCATGGCCTTGCCTTTTGTGTTCAACAGTTGTCAAGATAAAAATTAGACAAGACAAATAACATTTATATCGCGCTTTTCTCCTGGCGGACTAAAAGCGCCAGAGCTGCAGCCACTAGGGCACGCTCTATAGGCAGTAGCAGTGTTAGGAACACTTACCTAAGATCTCCTACTGAATAGGTGCTCGCTTACTGAGCAGGCAGAGCTGAGATTCAGAACCCTGGTCTCCTGTGTCAGAGGCAGAGCCCTTAACCATTACACCATCCAACCACTGCTTAAGGATATGTAGCCAGGCATGGCCTTGCCGTTTGTGTTCAACAGTTGTCAAGAGAAAAATTAGACAAGACAACATTTATATTGCACTTTTTTCCTGGCGGACTCAAAGCGCCAGAGCTGCAGCCACTAGGGCACGCTCTATAGGCAGTAGCAGTGTTAGGAAGACTTGCCTAAGGTCTCCTACTGAATAGGTGCTGGCTTACTGAGCAGAAAGAGCCGAGATTCGAACCCTGGTCTTCTGTGTCAGAGGCAGAGCCCTTAACCATTACACCATCCAGCCACTGCTTAAGGATATGTAGCCAGGCATGGCCTTGCATTTTGTGTTTAACAGTTGAACCCCAGATAGCCCGGTAGATTTATCTCTCTCTCTCTCTCTCTCTCTCTCTCTCTCTCTCTCTCTCTCTAGTAGGGATGGTCACCGCTTTCCACGGAATTGTATTTTTGAGCATAAATGGATTGAGCATAAATGGTACATGGTTGGCTGGCTTCAGCATGTAGTACAGTGGCACTGTACCACCAACACTACATGCTGAAGCCAGCCTAGCATGTACCATTTATGCTCAATCCATTTATGTGCAAAAATACAATTCCGCGGAAAGCGGTGACCATCCCTACTAGAGAGAGAGAGAGAGAGAGAGAGAGAGAGAGAGATGAATCTACCTGGCTATCTGGGGTTCTCTTTGGACAACTGTTGAACACAAAAGGCAAGGCCATGCCTGGCTACATATCCTTAAGCAGTGGCTGGATGGTGTAATGGTTAAGGGCTCTGCCTCTGATACAGGACACCAGGGTTCGAATCTCGACTCTGTCTGTTCAGTAAGCCAGCATCTATTCAGTAGGAGACCTTAGGCAAGTCTTCCTAACACTGCTACTGCCTATAGAGTGTGCTTTAGTGGCTGCAGCTCTGGCGCTTTGAGTCCGCCAGGAGAAAAGCGAGATATAAATGTTATTTGTCTTGTCTAATTTTTCTTTTGGATTGAGCATAAATGGTACATGCTAGGCTAGCTTCAGCTAGTAGTGTTGGTGGTATAATGGATATGTTAGTTATCTACCATACACTGAGACCTGGGTTCAATCCCCAGCCACGGTATGTAAGCTGGCTTTTGAAATACTGGAATTCCCTGGCAGATGAGACCCTCCTCCCTCCTACTGGAGGAATAGGTAGAAGGGGAGGAGGGAGCAAGAGGCTAATTAAACTCTCACTAGCAGAGTGTGTGTAGCAGCTGTCCCTTAACTAATTAGTATAGACAGATGAGTGAGTCAAATGGCTCAAGGACCTTGCCTTGTATAAGGGGGGGGGGGGGGGTGGCTCCACCAGTGAGAGCAGTCTGATTGGCAACAATGTGCGTGCTGACTGTGATGTAGAGGGTCAAAATTTTGCTCAATAGAGCATTATGGGGTGAATCGAACTTCCGGGAAAGTTCGCCTTTAGCAGGCGAACGCGAACCACCGAAGTTCGCCGGGAACCGTTCGCCGGCGAACCGTTCGGGACATCTCTAAACCCTAGTTACGAAAAGAGAAGGCTGAAAAGCATGCATTGAAATGCTCATAGGCTTAAAGGAGTGTTTATTTATCTTTGTATGTGTCAGAGTGGTGCAACTAAATATTTTGAGTTAAAAAAATGTTTGGTTTGGGTCCGCTTTAAGAAGCATTACATCCTCTCACCTCATCATATTGAGTTAAGGCCAGCATAACACATCTAAGCTGTCACAGGTTATGTATGATTGAGTGGTAATGGAGAGAGAATTCAGGTGAGTATGTATATATTAGAGTAAGCAAAGAGAAGAAAAGCAAACAAGCATATAGAAAGGAAGAGAGAGAAAGGAAGAAAATTGCACTACGCAATCCCTGAGTTCCCAAATGCAGCCCCCAGGATCCCCACAGGGTTGCAAGACTTGAATAGTAGTTATGACAATCCCAGCGGTAGTGAAATCAGTCCATATTTGCTCCATTGGGGGAATCCCTAAAGTTTACCCACACAGCCCATTTTATTAGAAAGGTCTCTGCAGTGTCTTGTACTGTGGAGTATAGAGCCTCCATACACATTATGGTGTTTAAAGTGGACCCAAATAAAAAATACAAGATTTCAGAAATAAAATCTATTTTCTAAATTATAATAATAGATAGCAGCCATTTTTCAGCTACATTATTATTATCATGTATTTATATAGCGCCAACATCTTCCGCAGCGCTGTACAGAGCAGTCCCTTTCATAGTCATATGTCTATGTATGTATCGTGTAGGGCGTGTATATTTTAGTCTAGGACCAATTTAGGGGGAAGCCAATTAACTTATCTGTACGTTTTTGGTATGTGAGAGGAAACCGGAGTGCCCGGAGGAAACCCACGCAGACACGAGGAGAACATACAAACTCCTTGCAGATGTTGCATGATGACAAATATAAATATTTTACATTTATTGGAGGAACCCCTCCTTTCCTATTGCCGGGACAGAATCCATCAGACTGGTGGAGTAGGTGGTGACCGGCAAAGGAGGAATTGCTAATACAGATGGCCCGAACGGTTCGCACGGGAACGGTTCCAGGCGAACTTTGGGTGGTTCTTTCTCGGAAGTTCGGTTCGCCCCCATAATGCTCCATTAGGGTCAACTTTGACCCTCTACATCACAGTCAGCAGGCACATTGTAGCCAATCAGGCTACACTCAGTCCTGGAGCCACTCCCCCTGTATAGGGGGACAGGGAGCGCCGGCCATTTTACTCACTCGTGAGCCTGCTATAGTGAGAGTAGGGCAAGCTGCTGCAGACTGTTTCTCTTAGGGAAAGATTAGTGAGGCTCTTGGCTTGTTAGCTTGCTCCTGCCTGATTCTTATTGCTATAATAGCACCCCACAACAGCTCTTTTGAGAGCTAATCCTGTTCTTGTGATTTTTTTTTTCTGTGTGTCCCACTGACACTTTTTTTGCTGCTGCATAGACAGCTTTTGTAATTCAAACTGTGTTTGTGCCAGCCCAGGCCCAGCACAATCAGACAGTGAGTCAGTGACTAGTGACACCTGTGTCAGTCAGCTGCAGATTGTGTAATACCCATTTCTGCACTTGTGTTGCGTCGACAGCTTTTGTAATTCATACTGTGTGCAGTGCCACTGCCAGCCAGGCCCAGCACATTAAAGGGAACCAGAGAGGAACGAAAAAAAAAAAAAAGAAAAAGCTTTTATACATACCTGGGGCTTCTTCCAACCTCATATGTCTGGATCGCTCCCACGCCGCCATCCTCCGCTTCCTGGATCGGCGGTACCGGGTCCCGTCACTTCCGGCGGACGCGGCCAATTGTCCGCATCACATGGGCTTCCTCGATGTATGTACGCGTGAGGCTGCGCAGTAGGCAGCCTCACGCGTACATACATGGAGGGAGTCCCGGGTGATGCGGACAATTGGCCGCGTCTGCTGGCCGACTGGCGGCCATCCCGGGACCCGGTACCGGCGGATCCAGGCAGCAGAGAACGGTGGCGTTGGAGTTATCCGTGCGTATGGGGCTGGAGGAAGCCCCAGGTATGTATAAAAGCTTTTTTTGGGGGCCTCTGGTTCCCTTTAAGTGACTAACTGTATCAGCTGCACATTGTGTAATACCCATTATTACTGCACTTGTGTTGCATCAACAGCTTTTGTAATTCATACTGTGTGCAGTGCCACTGCCAGCCAAGCCCAGCACATTCAGTGACTAACTGTATCAGCTGCACATTGTGAAATTCCCATTATTACTGCGCTTGTGTTGCGTCAACAGCTTTTGTAATTCATACTGTGTGCAGTGCCACTGCCAGCCAGGCCCAGCACATTAAGTGACTAACTGTATCAGCTGCACATTGTGTAATACCCATTATTACTGCACTTGTGTTGCGTCAACAGCTTTTGTAATTCATACTGTGGGCCGTGTCACTGCCAGCCTGGCCCAGCACATTCAGACAGTCAGTGACTACCTGTGTCAGTCAGCTGCACGTTGTGTAATACCCATTACTGCACTTGTGTTGCATCAACAGCTTTTGTAATTCATACTGTGTTTGTGCCAGTGCCAGCCCAGGCCCAGCACATTTAGTGACTACTATACCTGTGTGTGTGATAGACAGCTGCACATTGTAATACCCATTACTGCATATAGCTACCTAGATGTTGTGTTCAGTGAACCCACCTCATCACTGTATATACCTAACTGTTGTGTTTAGTGAACCCACCTCATCACAGCATAAACCTAACAGTTGTGGTCAGTGAACCCACCTCATCACTGCATATACCTAGCTGTTGTGTTCAGTGAACCCACCTACCTACGTGAGTGCATACCTTTCACTTCATCCCCCCCCCGATATGGACAAAACGGACAAACCAGGTTGCGGAAAAGGTAGCGGCAGACCCAGAGGAAGGCCACCTGGCAGGTGTGTGCGTGGTCGTGTTGATATGATTTTGTGCGGCCCTGGCCCAAAGTACAGTGCTCAGAAGAATGCACGTCCCATCACCTCCCAAAATTGTCAGGACGTGGTTGACTATTTAACACAGAACACCTCATCTTCCGCAGCCACCAGCGCTACTACAAGCACCACATCCGCTGCATTTGACACTTCGCAGGAGTTATTTGGTGGTGATACACTGATTCACAGCCACTATTGCTACAACAATATGAAGGAGCTAAGCAAGTTACACCACCTCATATGTGTGAGTTAGGCGACAATATGGACGTAATGGAGGAGGATGATGATGATGAAGTACCTGCTGTCGGTGCAGTTTTGGAGGTGTCTGAGGAAAGCGAAGCTGGGCAGGATGATTATGATGACGATTATACGGATGCCACGTATGTTTCCAATAGAGGGGATGAACAGGGGGACAGTTCGGAGGGGGAGTCACAGAGGAGTAGGAAGAGACGAGTTCCTGAAAGAAGCAGGGGGAGCTCATCCTCAGAAATAGCTGGTGGCAGTGTCTGGCGCCATGTATCGCCAGCTATGGACAGCCAGCCAACATGCCCTTCAACGTCAGCTGCTGGGGCCACCATAGTGCCATCACCCCAGTGGGGCTCAGCGGTTTGGAAATTTTTTAGTGTGTCTTCCTCAGATCGGAGCAACGCCACCTGTTCTCTCTGCCTCCAAAAATTGAGCCGTGGAAAGGCCAACACCAATGTAGGGACAATTGCCTTACGAAGGCACCTGGAGAAAAGGCACAAACAGCAATGGGAAGAACACCTGAGCAAAAGCAGCACACAAAAGAAAAGCCACCCTCCTTCTCCTCTTCCTCCTTCAGGTGCAGCATCTTCAGCCGCTTTCTCCCTTGCATCTTCACAGCCACCCTCCTCCACTCCGCCTTTGCCCTTGAGCTGTTCCTGCTCCTCTGCCCACAGCAGCCAGGTGTCTGTGAAGGAAATCTTTGAGCGGAAGAAGCCAATTTTTGCCAGTCACCCCCTTGCCCCGCATCTGACAGCTGGCGTGGCGGAACTATTAGATCGGCAGCTATTACCATACTAGCTGGTGGACTCTGAGGCTTTTCATAAATTTGTGGCCATTGGGACACCGCAGTGGAAGATACCAGGCTGCAATTATTTTTCTAGAAAGGCAATACCCAAGCTGTACCGTGAAGTTGGGAGGAAAGTGTTGGGTCAAGGGTCCACCTGACCACGGATGCCTGGTCTGCCAAGCACGGTCAGGGCTGCTACATTACTTACACAGCCCATTGGGTCAACCTGGTGAACGATGGCAACCAGGAAGTACGTGGCTGCGCAGCGGACCAACTTGTGACACCTCCACGGCTTGCAGGCAGGCCTCTTGCCACCTCCTCTCCTTCTTCTCCTACTCCTCCTGCTACATCCTCTTTGCTGTCATCCTCCTCCTCCTCCTCGGCTGAGTGGCAGTTTAACTCTACTGGTGCTGCCATCTCCTCTCCCGTTACACAGCCCCATCTCCCCAGAGCCTATGCTGCATGCCTGGTACAACGGTGTCACGCCATCTTAGGCATGTCTTGCCTCAAAGCGGAGAGTCACACTGGACCAGCTCTCCTGGCTGCTCTTAACAAACAGGTGGAGCACTGGCTGACCCTGCACCAGCTGGAGATCGGCAACGTGGTGTGTGACAACGGCAGCAATCTCCTTTCCGCTTTGAATTTGGGAAAGCTGACACATGTACCCTGCATGGCACATGTGTGGAATCTGGTCATTCAAAGATTTGTGTCAAAGTACCCAGGCTTAGAGGGCGTCCTGAAGCAGGCCAGGAAGTTGTGTGGGCATTTCAGGCGGTCTTACACAGCCATGGCATGCTTTGCGGACATTCAGCGGAGAAACAACTTGCCGGTGAGATGCTTGATATGCGATAGTCCGACTCGCTGGAATTCGACCCTGGTCATGTTCTCTTGCCTGCTAGAACAGGAGAAAGCCGTCACCCAGTACCTGTACAATTACAGTAGAAGAACACAATCTGGGGAGATGGGGATGTTGGACACTGATGCGAAATGCATGCAGGCTCATGCGGCCGTTTGAGGAGGTGACCAACCTGGTGAGTCGCAGTGAAGACGCCATCAGCAACTTTATCCCCTACGCTTACTTCATGGAGCGTGCCGTGCGTAGAGTGGTGGATCAAGCTGTGGAGGAGCGTGAAGAGGAACAGTTACGGCAGGAAGAGTCGTGGGAGAAATTTTCATCTGAAACAGATGTTTCCTCGACACCTGCGGCAGCACAGAGAGGGGAGGAGGAGGAAGAAAAGGAGTTGTGTGGGGAAGAAGAGGAGTCAGACTCGGAAACGCCTAGCCATACCCCCTCTAGATCCACCCTCCACCAACGCCTGGACCGGCAGGTAGCCGACTACTTTGCCTTAAGTGTGGATGTAGACACTGTGAGCAGCGATGAACCCTTGGACTACTGGGTGCGCAGGCTTGACCTGTGGGCAGAGCTGTCCCAATTTGCCATCCAACTTCTCTCTTGCCTTGCCACAAGCATCCTGTCAGAAAGGACCTTCAGTGCAGCTGGAGGCATTGTCACTGAGAAGAGAAGTCGCCTAAGTCATAAAAGTGTTTAGTACCTCACCTTTATCAAAATGAATGAGGCATGGATCCCGGATGGCTACCCAAAGAAAGTCAGTCCCCACACACAGCATCTCTGCCTGCACACCGTGTGACTGGCTGCCTGCCCCAAGACTAAGTCGCCTAGATGTGTGGTGGTAGCTGTCACAGACCGCAGGGCCGGTCTGCGGATGGGGTAAATCGATCAGCGTCAGAAATCCTCTCACACGGTCATTTGTTCATCACGAAGGGTAACCCCCGTTCGCAATTTGATGAACTGACTAATGGAGGGAGCATTCGGACACCAACGGATTCACCACACACATGCAATTCAAAGATCTGCCACCAAGCGAGTTACACAGCCCGCTACTGTACTTATACTAGGACTTTGAGAACGCTCTATTAACCCTTAGCAGTATGAAGGAACCTGGGTCAGATCGTTATATCTGGACCGGGTACTCGCATACGGGTTATAATTGTACACTTCTATTAAACACAGGGTAGCGATTTCAGGAGAATAGGTACGATTGTGTATGTTCAGCAACAGGTCATAACCGCTAAACGATTTTTAAACGTTTAATAACAAAAATGCATTACATACAGTTATATACACCAATTAACATATATACACAGAGCTTAAAAATAAAAAGGAATAAAATCAGAAAATTCTTACTTAGTTAGCTGAGCAGTCCATTTGAAGAATGAAGAAAAATAGTGCAGTTTAAAAGTAGGCATTCAGGTTAAGAATCCTTTGAACACAGCATGCGCCAATTCTCCTTGAGCGCATGCTTGGACTTTCCTGGTCGATGAAATTTGGAGAACTGAGGGAGGGGTCCCTCACAACCACTTGTGCCTGACCTGAGTTTTGAGCTGTCACTACCTGGAAAGTAGGTGTGTTTCAGGCGGGGTTACCTCCTAATCAGCAGGTTGCCACCCACAGACTCAGAGCAGAAAATGTACCAATTATTAATAATCTGTGTGACTCCGCCCCAAATTGGCGCATCGCAAATCCGAGGCTATATTCATAAGCGGCCTGCGACCCTGTATCAAACGAGGCTACTTGTGCCTATTCTATCCCATGCGTCCTACACAGGCCGGATAAAGTGGTTTTCCTACGGATTCCTGACAGCTAGAAAATTGCAATTCATGTGAATGATAGAACTGATTTCTAGGTATCAGGAAATGTAATTTTTGTCTTGCTGTGTCAAACCTATTTTTAATTATTAATAAATGAAAGTTCTCTTTGTTAGAAGCTATGAGTTTGGAGGGAACTTATATCTCAGCCAGTTTGAGCTGGCTTGGAGACATGAGCTGGGTGGCCAAATGGCTCTACCCAGTGGAGTTGCCCACGTGTGAAATTCTTTCCTGACCTGACACAGGGGGCCTGATTCACAAAGCGGTGCTAACAGTTAGCACGCTGGTGAAAAGCCCTTTATCATGCCTAAACTCAGTTTAGGCATGATAAGTTTAGGTGTGATAAGTTTAGGTGTGATAAGTTTAGGTGTGATAAGTTTAGGCATGGTAAGTTTAGGCATGATAAGTTTAAGCGCCAACTGCGTTAGCACCGCAGTGCACAGCTGATCAAAAGTTTTGCGCTAGCAAAGACTGGTGCACTTCGTATAAAGTTTAATGGCGCTGCTTTGCGTGCGGGACTTTGCAAGCGATCTAAACTTATCTAAACTTAGCATGCCTAAACTTATCACACCTAAACTTATCATGCCTAAACTTATCACACCTAAACTGGCTTTTCACCAGAGTGGTGCAATGGTTATCATGCCTAAAGTCTCTAACTGAGTTAGCACCGCTTTGTGAATCGAGCCCAGGATGTGGGGGGAAGGTTACTGTACTCTCTGCAATGCTCTCAGAGGGGGGAAAAGAGAAAGGAAAGGCATTTTTTGTGCAGTTACACAGCACTGACAGTGATGGTGCGGGACCATACGAAAATCGTTGGCGATTACACACACGACTTTCCGTAATGTTCGCCACAGTAGCCATTTCTTAGGTTCCAACTCCAGACCGGAATCATACCAGTCCAGGAAGGATTACCCGGGCCATTACCCATGGTCAGTGGTCACAATGGCATACTTGCCCTCCATAACAGATTCTCGTAAAAGGAGGGTGATGATGGAATCATTGTCCTCCATAGCAGATTCTCGTTAAAGGATTTAAAGTTGATTCATTACATCATGGCCTCAAAAGTCCTCCTGTATTGCTATTTTTGATCCATACCTCAGGGCGGCATGCCATGCCTGCTGCCTTCCTTGCCTAGATGTGTGGTGGTAGCCATTTCTTAGGCTCCAACTCCGGACCGGAATCATACCAGTCCAGGAAAGATTACCCGGCCATTACCCATGGTCAGTGGTCATAGTGGCAGACTTGCCCTCCATAACAGATTCTCGTAAAAGGAGGGTGATGATGGAATCATTGTCCTCCATAACAGATTCTCGTTAAAGGATTTAAAGTTGATTCATTACATCATGGCCTCGAAAGTCCTCCTGTATTGTTATTTTTGGTCACTACCTCGGGGCGGGCATGCTATGCCTGCTGCCTTCCTTGCCTAGATGTGTGGTGGTAGCCGTTTCTTAGGCTCCAACTCCAGACCAGAATCATACCAGTCCAGGAAGGATTCCCCAGCCATTACCCATGGTCAGTAGTCACAATGGCAGACTTGCTCTCCATAACAGATTCTCGTAATTGGAGGATGATGATGGAATAATTTACCTCCATAACAGATTCTCGTTAAAGGATTTAAAGTTGATTAATTACAGCAGGGCTTCGAAAGTCCTCCTGTATTGTTATTTTTGGTCACTACTTCGGGACGTGCAAGCCTGCCTGCTGCCTAGTGTTGGGCGAACACCTGGATGTTCGGGCCGAACAGGCCGAACATGGGCCAGATGTTCGGCATGTTCGGCCCGAACCCCGAACTCAATGGAAGTCAATGGGGACCCGAACATGCCGCAATACGGCCCCCCTATGGGGTCGCAGGCATAAGGGGGGAGCATGCCCCGATCGCGGGGGGTTGGAAATTCCCCCCACCCCCTCCGCTAGCGCTCCCCCCACTGCCCGCTTCCCCATAACAAAAGTTTGTTGAAAGTTAATACTAGTACCGGTGGCTGGCTGCTGGCAGTGGAGTGAGTGAGGAGGAGGAGTCCGCCCTTTCTCTGACCTCACGTCCTCTACGTGATGACGCATACAAGGGTACGTGAGGTCAGAGAAAGGGCGGAAGTACCACAAGGGTACTACCGCTGAACTGCCCGCTGCCCGGCCTCAACGCGTCACTCTCCTAGGCGGACTCCTCCTCCTCACTCACTCCACTGCAAGGCCAGCAGCCAGCCACCGGTACTAGTATTAACTTTCAACAAACTTTTGTTATGGGGAAGCGGGCAGAGGGGGGAGCGGAGGGGGTGGGGGGAATTTCCGATCCCCCCCCCGCGATCGGGGCATGCTCCCCCCTTATGCCTGCGACCCCATAGGGGGGCCGTATTGCGGCATGTTTGGGCGAACAGGGCCCTGTTCGGCCGAACAGGGGCCCTGTTCGGCGGGCATTGAATAGTTCGGGCGAACCCGAACTAAAAAGGCCGAACACCATTAGGTGTTCGGCCGAACTCGAACATCACCCGAACAGGGTGATGTTCTGCAGAACCCGAACAGTGGTGAACACTGTTCGCCCAACACTACTGCTGCCCTCCTTGGATGTGTAGTGGTAGCAGTTTCTCATGCTCTGGACCGGAATGGAACCCTCATTCCCCGGCCACTATATCCCACATGTCAGTTAACTATATTATAATTCATTCAAAATGCTAGAGTGATTTTAACTGGTTCCCACCTGTGCTCACGAATAATATAACTATACTTGAAATAAATATAACTATACTAGAAATAAAGTTAGTAGCAGTGCTGCTCAACAGGATACCGGATATCCGAATAGATTCGGATATCCGAACTTTTTAGGCCTATCCGATCGGATCCGGATTCCGGATAGCTGGTCCAGTATCCGGATAGCTATCTGCGGATAGTTGGCTGGGCTATGCGGATATCCGCGGATAGTGCGGATATTCGCGGATATCTGGACCAGTGAAACACTGCATGAGGTCCAGACGTCATGGGAGCCAATCAGAGGGCTCCCAGCAGAAGCACCAGAAACCAATCACAGAGGGGAACCCTGGCCAGCCCCACCTGACCTCATTAAGCCAATCAGAGGCCTCCCAGCCTAAACCCTGGCTCCCAATCACAGAAAGGAACACTGGCCAGCCCCCCTTGTATAATAAGGAGGGCTGCCATGATGAGACAGATCGTCCTGGCTTGCTGAATGCTTCCTGAGAGACATGCTCCTGCTCCATTGCTGGTGCCCTACAAAGGGCTGTACATAGTTATAAACCTAAGCTGTTCAGTGATTAACCCCTTCACTATCACTACAGTATAGTTAAATCATTCATTTGCTTGATTGATGTCATAAATGTGACATTAAGAGTGTGTGCTGCAGTGCTGCTGCAGCTGCTATGTGATTGTGTGTGTGTGTTGTACACACACCAGGCCAGGTGCTGCCTGCCTGCCACGAGCAAACACGTGCAAAGTGCCACGTGCAAACACATGCACAGTGCAAACATGTGCAAAGTGCAAACACGTGCAAACTGCAAAAATGTGCAAACACGTGAAAACACGTGCAAAAATGTGCAAACACGTGCAAACACGTGCAAAGTGCCACTTTGCACATGGCACTTTGAACGTGTTTGCACTTTCCACATTTTTGCACTTTGCACGTGTTTGCACATTTTTGCATGTGTTTGCACATTTTTGCATGTGTTTGCACATTTTTGCATGTGTTTGCGCATGTTTGCACATTTTTGCATGTGTTTGCACATTTTTGCATGTGTTTGTGCGTGTTTGCACATTTTTGCATGTGTTTGCGCGTGTTTGCACAATTTTGCATGTGTTTGCACGTGTTTGCACTTTGCACATTTTTGCACGTGTTTGCACATTTTTGCATGTGTTTGCGCGTGTTTGCACATTTTTGCATGTGTTTGCGCGTGTTTGCACATTTTTGCATGTGTTTGCGCGTGTTTGCACAATTTTGCATGTGTTTGCGCGTGTTTGCACAATTTTGCATGTGTTTGCACGTGTTTGCACTTTGCACATTTTTGCACGTGTTTGCAGGTGTTTGCACATTTTTGCATGTGTTTGCGCGTGTTTGCACAATTTTGCATGTGTTTGCACGTGTTTGCACATTTTTGCATGTGCTTGCGCGTGTTTGCACATTTTTGCATGTGTTTGCGCGTGTTTGCACATTTTTGCATGTGTTTGCGCGTGTTTGCACAATTTTGCATGTGTTTGCACGTGTTTGCACAATTTTGCATGTGTTTGCACGTGTTTGCACTTTGCACATTTTTGCACGTGTTTGCACGTGTTTGCACATTTTTGCATGTGTTTGCGTGTGTTTGCACAATTTTGCATGTGTTTGCACGTGTTTGCACTTTGCACATTTTTGCACGTGTTTGCACATTTTTGCATGTGTTTGCGCGTGTTTGCACATTTTTGCATGTGTTTGCGCGTGTTTGCACATTTTTGCATGTGTTTGCGCGTGTTTGCACAATTTTGCATGTGTTTGCGCGTGTTTGCACAATTTTGCATGTGTTTGCACGTGTTTGCACTTTGCACATTTTTGCACGTGTTTGCAGGTGTTTGCACATTTTTGCATGTGTTTGCGCGTGTTTGCACAATTTTGCATGTGTTTGCACGTGTTTGCACATTTTTGCATGTGCTTGCGCGTGTTTGCACATTTTTGCATGTGTTTGCGCGTGTTTGCACATTTTTGCATGTGTTTGCGCGTGTTTGCACAATTTTGCATGTGTTTGCACGTGTTTGCACAATTTTGCATGTGTTTGCACGTGTTTGCACTTTGCACATTTTTGCACGTGTTTGCACGTGTTTGCACATTTTTGCATGTGTTTGCGTGTGTTTGCACAATTTTGCATGTGTTTGCACGTGTTTGCACTTTGCACATTTTTGCACGTGTTTGCACATTTTTGCATGTGTTTGCGCGTGTTTGCACATTTTTGCATGTGTTTGCACGTGTTTGCACTTTGCACATTTTTGCATGTGTTTGCACATTTTTGCATGTGTTTGCGCGTGCTTGCACAATTTTGCATGTGTTTGCGCGTGTTTGCACAATTTTGCATGTGTTTGCGCGTGTTTGCACAATTTTGCATGTGTTTGCACGTGTTTGCACTTTGCACATTTTTGCACGTGTTTGCACATTTTTGCATGTGTTTGTGCGTGTTTGCACATTTTTGCATGTGTTTGCACGTGTTTGCACTTTGCACATTTTTGCACGTGTTTGCACATTTTTGCATGTGTTTGCGCGTGTTTGCACATTTTTGCATGTGTTTGCGCGTGTTTGCACATTTTTGCATGTGTTTGCGCGTGTTTGCACATTTTTGCATGTGTTTGCGCGTGTTTGCACATTTTTGCACGTGTTTGCGCGTGTTTGCACATTTTTGCATGTGTTTGCGCGTGTTTGCACAATTTTGCATGTGTTTGCACTTTGCACATTTTTGCACGTGTTTGCACGTGTTTGCACATTTTTGCATGTGTTTGCGCGTTTTTGCACAATTTTGCATGTGTTTGCACGTGTTTGCACTTTGCACATTTTTGCACGTGTTTGCACATGTTGGCACTTGGCACTTTGCACATGGCACTTTGCCCTTGGCACTTTGCATTTGGCACTTGGCCCTTTGCACTTGACACTTGGCCCTTTGAACTTGGCCCTTTGCATTAGGCACTTGGCCCTTTGCACTTGACACTTGGCCCTTTAAACTTGGCACTTTGCATTAGGCACTTGGCCCTTTGCACTTGACACTTGGCCCTTTGAACTTGGCCCTTTGCATTAGGCACTTGGCCCTTTGCACTTGACACTTGGCCCTTTAAACTTGGCACTTTGCATTAGGCACTTGGCCCTTTGCACTTGACACTTGGCCCTTTGCACTTGGCCCTTTGCACTTGACACTTGGCCCTTTGAACTTGGCCCTTTGCATTAGGCACTTGGCCCTTTGCACTTGACACTTGGCCCTTTAAACTTGGCACTTTGCATTAGGCACTTGGCCCTTTGCACTTGACACTTGGCCCTTTGAACTTGGCCCTTTGCATTAGGCACTTGGCCCTTTGCACTTGACACTTGACACTTGGCCCTTTACACTTGGCCCTTTGCACTTGACACTTGGCCCTTTGAACTTGGCCCTTTGCATTTGGCACTTTGCACTTGGCCCTTTGCACTTGACACTTGGCCCTTTGCACTTGGCCCTTTGCATTTGGCACTTTGCACTTGGCCCTTTGCACTTGACACTTGGCCCTTTGCACTTGGCCCTTTGCACTTGACACTTGGCCCTTTGCACTTGGCCCTTTGCACTTGACACTTGGCACTTTGAACTTGGCCCTTTGCATTTGGCACTTTGCACTTGGCCCTTTGCACTTGACACTTGGCCCTTTAAACTTGGCACTTTGCATTAGGCACTTGGCCCTTTGCACTTGACACTTGGCCCTTTGCACTTGGCCCTTTGCACTTGACACTTGGCCCTTTGAACTTGGCCCTTTGCATTAGGCACTTGGCCCTTTGCACTTGACACTTGGCCCTTTAAACTTGGCACTTTGCATTAGGCACTTGGCCCTTTGCACTTGACACTTGGCCCTTTGAACTTGGCCCTTTGCATTAGGCACTTGGCCCTTTGCACTTGACACTTGACACTTGGCCCTTTGCTCTTGACACTTGGCCCTTTGAACTTGGCCCTTTGCATTTGGCACTTTGCACTTGGCCCTTTGCACTTGACACTTGGCCCTTTGCACTTGGCCCTTTGCATTTGGCACTTTGCACTTGGCCCTTTGCACTTGACACTTGGCCCTTTGCACTTGGCCCTTTGCACTTGACACTTGGCCCTTTGCACTTGGCCCTTTGCACTTGAAACTTGGCCCTTTGAACTTGGCCCTTTGCATTTGGCACTTTGCACTTGGCCCTTTGCACTTGACACTTGGCCCTTTGAACTTGGCACTTTGCATTAGGCACTTGGCCCTTTGCATTTGGCACTTTGCACTTGGCCCTTTGACAGCCTTTTTTTGTGGGGGGGGATTTTAAGTCCCCACATCATCAATTAGTGTTCCCCTTTGAAAAAGAATGATGCTACATGCCTAATTGACCCTTAAAAACCTTTTTAAAGCAATTTAAAGGCCACTTCCGGTTTTCAATCCGGATATCCGAATCCGGTCGGATACTACGGTCGGATATCCGAATCGGATTCGGATCGGAAAATTTTGAATTCGGATATCCGACCCGGATCGGATAGCGGGGTATCCGGATCCGAATCGGATTCGGATTTTGAAAAGGGGTATCCGAGCAGCACTGGTTAGTAGGTCATTTAAAGGAACCATTAGCAGTTCTTTAAATTAAAAATTTCACTTACCTGGGGCTTCCATCAGTCCACCGTAGGCCGTGAGGTCCCCCGGCGTTGTCCTGGCTCTTCTGCCGGTCCTGCTGCTGGCTCCATTACCGGCGACACCCGGGTCGGGCTGACACTTCCTGGATCTGGATGCTTGGCATCATCGCTCTGGCTGCTACGCCTCATCAAGGCGGCAGGCGTGACAGTACTGCACATGCGCGGTACAGAGTTAGAAAACCGCGCATACGCAGTATTGTCAAGATGGCTGGCATGATGCTGTGTAGCGACCGCCAAGCATCTAGATCCAGAAAGTGTAAGCCTGACACCATGCTCGGGTGTCGCTGGTAACATAGCCACCAGCAGGACCCCGCAGAAGAGCCAAGAGGAAGCCGGGGGACCTCGCGTAACACTGTTGGCTGGAGGAAGCCCCAGACAAGTGAAATTTTTTATTTAAAGTACTGCTCAGGGTCTCTATAATGTTAGGCATCGTTGAAGGGATTTTTAAGGTTAGGTGTCACTGGCGGTGTCATTGGGGGGTTTTGAAGATTAGGTGCCAGTGTTTTTTTTCAAGGTTAGGCATCGGTGAGGGGGAAGTCAGTAAGGGTTAGGCATTGGAGGTGGGCGGTAGTTAGGGTTAAGGATCAGCTGGGGTGGTTAAGGATTGGTATCGGTAGAGGGAGGGTTCTATGTATAGAACAGGGTTAGGTTTAATTTACCAATATTTTACTATCGATATCTGCTCTGCAAACTAGTAGGATTTACTAATGTTCTACTAGCGGCTATTTTGGGTGTCTAAATTTCCAGGCGCCCATTTGCAAGCATGCCCAATGGCCTGCCACAAACATTAGTTTCCTTATTTCAATGTTTTAAATTGTTACTGCTATTACTATGTGCTTTATGCTATTAGATTACATTTTTATGTTATGTATAATGTTGTGATCATGCCTGATTGTAGTGTGTGAATGTCCCCGTGGCAGTGATAATTAGCACTCTCTGTACCCAGTGCACCTGGTGGAGAAGATGCTGCACAAGCTTTCTGGAATACAAGCACAGGAAGAGTGACAGAAGCAGAAGATTTGGGCACCCACAGTGAATGAACAATTTGGGCGCTGCCATTCACTTTAATTTTAGATATTATCTAATATCTGCCAAAGCAGAAGTTTGGGTGCCTTTAAAAAATGAATGAGAAATACCTAATGCTAGGACTGATCAGTGGCAAAAAGGCCGCCAGAGAATGTGTTGGCTTGACACCATCAAAGCTGACACAGCACAGGATTGAGCTTAAAGGAATACTGTAGGGGGTCGGGGGAAAATTAGTTGAACTTACCCGGGGCTTCTAATGGTCCCCCGCAGACAACCTGTACCCACGCAGCCACTCAACGATGCTCCGGCCCCGCCTCCGGTTTGCTTCTGGAATTTCAGACTTTAAAGTCTAAAAACCACTGTGCCTGCGTTGCCGTGTCCTCACTCCTGCTGATGTCACCAGGAGTGTATAGCACAAGCCCAGTATGGCCTGCGCCTGCATAGTACACTCCTGGTGACATCAGCAGGTGCGAGGACACGGCAATGCAGGTGCAGTGGTTTTCCGACTTTAAAGTCTGAAATTCCAAAAGTGAACTGGAGGTGGGGCCAGAGCATCGGTGAGTGGCTGCGCGGGCACAGGATGTCTGCGGGAGACCATTAGAAGCCCCGGGTACGTTCAACTCATTTTCCTCCGACCCCCCTACAGTGTTCCTTTAAGGCAACTGGCAGAAATGGCACAAGATCGGACAGCATGGAGAGAGCTAACCCATAGAATCGCCAAGAGTCAGATACGACTGAATGGATAACATCATCAAAAAATGAATGCACCCATTTATACTTATTGTTTTTAATATATTACCATTAAATGCATCCTTTTCAACCAATGTATTATTAATAAAAAATAATATATGTTATTTGATTTGATTTGATTTTGAATGTTGGCGACACTCACGTGACAGATTTTGACTCCTCCTATTTGAAACTATTAAACAGAAAATGCTTCTTGTGATGATTTTCTCAGCTGCCTGTGCAGGCAGCCAGCCTTTTGACCATTGTTTAGGTTTGCATGCTGCAGGACTCTGGAAAGAAGAGCTTCTGTCAGTTTTGCAGCTTGTGCTTGCAGAGGAATTTGCATACGTTGTCATGCAAATTGCCTGGCCACATTCATTGGAGGCGTGTACTATAAGTACTATGTCTTTCCCACAATGCTTCGCTGTTCATAAGGATTTTGTCCTGTGTAACACTCCTGCTGGGAGTGTCAGCCATGCTCTTTGTTTGAAGTTCAGCTTAGAGTAATTCCTGAATCTGCGCCAGGCAGGTTTTCCCTAGTGCAGTTAGGATTGTATTATCTGTTTGTATGTTCTGTTGCCATTGTCCTGTCCCAACGGTAGTCGAGAGGAAATGGTTCTGATCTCTGTTCTTGGAGTATAGCTGGTGCAGCGGTTGCTACCAGCTATCTCTTCTGTTCTGTCTCCTGGGATCGCGCTAGCTACTTTTTGCTAGCGCTGGGGATCCTTCTGTTCTGCAACTCTGTCTCCTGGGATCGCGCTAGCCACTTTTCGCTAGCGCTGGGGATCCTTCTGTTCTGTCTCCTGGGATCGCGCTAGCCACTTTTCGCTAGCGCTGGGGATCCTATCTCTCGCTTGTCCCTGTTTTCGTGTGTCTGTCTTGTCTGCTACGCTTGCTGGAGGCTCGGTGAGGTAACCGTTAAGCAAGCGTACGCGTCCTCTGTTTCATGTTTGTCTGTCAATGGTTAGTTAGGCGTGCTTGTCTCTATTGTGCTTATCACGTGGAGACCGCGCATAACCGCGTGCACTGTTGCGAATGAGTACGGTGTCCGTGGCTAGCTAGCGTTTGTTATTTTCCTTGTTATTCTCATTGTATTATTTGCTGTGCCTTTGCTAACCTCGTATTCTGTTCTGATCTGCCTTGTGTCACGTCTGGCGATCGCACCTCTTGCGATCGCGTTCCTATTTCATATCTGCTGTTGTGTGTGCGCGGTCGTGGGGTGGCAACTAGATTGGTGCACACACATACAATCTGTCCCTTTGCTCGTTCTCATTCGCAATCGCCTCTCTTGCGATTGCGTTCTGCGCTTCGTACAAATTCCTGTCTGGCATTTGTGGAGGTACAGAGGATTGGTTCCTCTGCACTCCCCAGCGCCATCTGCCGACAGGAATTTTCCCTCTACGGGTGCGTAGCACCTTTTGCTGGCTGCCTGCAAATATACGCTTGTGGAGGATTTCCGCCGTATCAGCGCACGCGTTGTGCGCTGATCACGGAGAAAGTTCCACAATCGTTACAGTATGAACAGCCCAACCCAAAACCCCAGTGTAGACGGAAATTCCGATTTGTACGATTTTGTCGAGTTTGGGTCCTGTGTCTTTAAGAGCTTTAAAAGGCTTAATTCAGAGACCAAGGCGGAATTTCTTTCTGAATGTGTGAGGTTTTGTCTGAATCCCACCTTTCAGATTTCTGAAATGCTTGTCTTGACTCTATGTACCTTCTGATTGATTCCGATGAATGTGACAAGGAGGATGTGGATCTGGTGATCTATGTATGGCAAACGATTTTGGATGAGTTGCACACACACCAACCAATTGATTCCAATAAAGAGACATCGTTGTCGGATGATTGTTCCTGCCTTTCTGGGGTAAAGCATGTGAGTCTTGACTTGGTGCAATCTGAAATGAATGAGTGTGCCGCTGTGGTTGATTCCTGTGCGAATCCTGAAGGATTCGCTCCTGACAGTGTGCAGTTTGAATCTGTGCGATCTGATGCCTGTTTCTCGGATGTTCCTGCAGATTGTGATCGGCATAAGTCTGCCGGTTTCCTCAAGGATGTGTGGGATCCTTTGTCATTTAGAAACAGATCTTTGAGATCTTCCATCTGTGACCCTGCTATGGGGAGAATTTCTCGACTATGCAGCATCAAAAGTAAAATTATTATGCCTAATAAAGTTTATCCTGTTGATGTCGCCATTTCTTCTGCAAATGAGTCTCTGTCTCACCCTGTTCTCACCTGTGAGGGCCCGTTGCCTGGGGACAGTTGCTCCAGCGTTTCGGTCATGGATGCCTTGTAGAGTTGGGCCGAACCTCCGATTTTAGGTTCGCGAACCTGGTTCGCGAACTTCCGCGGAAGGTTCGGTTCGCGTTAAAGTTCGCGAACCGCAATAGACTTCAATGGGGATGCGAACTTTGAAAAAAAAAAAAAATTATGCTGGTCACAAAAGTGATGGAAAAGATGTTTCAAGGGGTCTAACACATGGAGGGGGGCATGGCGGAGTGGGATACATGCCAAAAGTCCCGGGGAAAAATCTGGATTTGACGCAAAGCAGCGTTTTAAGGGCAGAAATCACATTGAATGCTAAATGACAGGCCTAAAGTGCTTTCAAACATCTTGCATGTGTATACATCAATCAGGTAGTGTAATTAAGGTACTGCTTCACACTGACACACCAAACTCACCGTGTAACGCACCGCAAACAGCTGTTTGTGTAGTGACGGCCGTGCTGGACTGGTGCGCACCATGGCGAGAGTGCAGGTTTTGGTGGCTTTACAGCCCATATGGTCGCCTGGCTGATGTAGCTGAATGACAGAACAGTGACTGTCCAGCTGATCAAATTTGGTCTGACCACAATGAGGCAACGACCTTATTATCGTGGGTGTGCCCCCCGAGACACTCATCTAGGCGCCGGTCATTGCTTCATTGTGATACGCAAGCCCCTTCACCACGGCAAGGTAATGATCAGGAAGGGGAATGGGCGCATGTACATGCCTTTTCTTTTGTTGTTGCAGCTGCCCGCAGTGCAGCCAGAAAAATTAGGCAGTCATGTACACGCACCAGAAAAATTATTACAGCGGCCGCTGCTAGCAGCGGCCTAAAAAATTCAGCAATCCGCCTGGAGTCCCGGACCCTGTTGGTGGTGGCGGAGAAGGTAGTCAAGCGGCCTGCAGGCAGACATGCTGTGTGGAGGGACTGGGAGCGACTTAGTCTTCTTGGGGCAGGCCAGGCAGCCAGTCACACGGCGTGCAGGCAGAGATGCTGTGTGTGCGGGGACTGACTTAGTCTTGGGGCGGGCAGCAGCCCTCCGGGATCCATGCCTCATTCATTTTGATAAAGGTGAGGTACTTAACACTTTTGTGACTTAGGCGACTTCTCTTCTCTGTGACAATGCCTCCAGCTGAGCTGAAGGTCCTTTCTGACAGGACGCTTGCGGCAGGGCAGGAGAGAAGTTGGATGGCAAATTGGGACAGCTCTGGCCACAGGTCAAGCCTGCGCACCCAGTAGTTCAAGGGTTCCTCATTGCTGTTCACAGCAGTGTCTACATCCACACTTAAGGCCAGGTAGTCGGCTACCTGCCGTTCCAGGCGTTGGTGGAGGGTGGATCCGGAAGGGCTACGGCGAGGCATTGGACTAAAGAACGTCCGCATGTCCGACATCACCATGAGATCGCTGGAGCGTCCTGTCTTTGACTGCGTGGACACGGGAGGAGGATTAGTGGCAGTGGTACCTTGCTGGCGTTGTGCCGTCACATCACCCTTAAAGGCATTGTAAAGCATAGTTGACAGCTGGTTCTGCATGTGCTGCATCCTTTCCACCTTCCGGTGAGTTGGTAACACGTCCGCCACTTTGTGCCTGTACCGAGGGTCTAGTAGTGTGGCCACCCAGTACAGCTCATTCCCCTTGAGGTTTTTTATACGGGGGTCCCTCAACAGGCAGGACAGCATAAAAGACGACATCTGCACAAAGTCGGATCCAGTACCCTCCATCTCCTCTTGCTCTTCCTCAGTGACGTCAGGTAAGTCAACCTCCTCCCCCCAGCCGCGAACAATACCACGGGAAGGTTGAGCAGCACAAGCCCCTTGCGATGCCTGCTGAGGTTGTTCTCCTGCCGCTGTCCCCTCCTCCTCCTCCTCCTCCTCCTCCTCCTCCCCCAAAGAAACACCTTGCTCATCATCCTCTGAGTCTGACTCGTCTTCTGCACACGACTTCTCTTCTTCCTCCTCCTCCCCCCTCTGTGCTGCCGCAGGTGTTGAGGAAACAGCTGGGTCTGATGAAAATTGGTCCCATGCCTGTTCCTGCCATAACGATTCCTGGTCACGCTCATTCACAGCTTCATCCGCCACTCTACGCACAGCACGCTCCAAGAAGTAAGCATAGGGAATTAAGTCGCTGATGGTGCCCTCACTGCGGCTCACCAGGTTGGTCACCTCCTCAAACGGCCGCATGAGCCTGCATGCATTTTCCATCAGTGTCCAGTTGTCGGGCCAGAACATCCCCATCTTCCCAGACTGTTTCATTCTACTGTAGTTGTAGAGGTAGTGGGTCACGGCTTTCTTCTGTTCTAGCAGGCGGGAGAACATGAGCAGGGTCGAGTTCCAGCGAGTCGGGCTATCGCAAATGAGGCGTCTCACCGGCATGTTGTTTTTGTGCTGAATTTCCGCAAAGCGTGCCATGGCTGTGTAAGACCGCCTCAAATGCCCACAGAACTTCCTGGCCTGCTTCAGGACATTCGCTAAGCCAGGGTACTTTGCCACAAATCTTTGAACCACTAGATTCATGACATGTGCCATGCAGGGTATGTGTGTCAGCTTCCCCATATGCAAAGCGGCAAGCAGATTGCTGCCGTTGTCGCACACCACGTTGCCTATCTCCAGGTGGTGCGGGGTCAGCCACTCATCCACCTGTTTCTTAAGAGCAGCCAGGAGAGCTGCTCCAGTGTGACTCTCCGCTTTGAGACAAGACATGTCTAAGATGGCGTGACACCGTCTTACCTGGCATGCAGCATAGGCCCTGCGGAGCTGGGGCTGTGTAGCTGGAGAGGAGAACTGCCACTCAGCCAAGGAGGAGGAGGACAGCGAAGATCATGTAGCAGGAGGAGAGGAGGTGGCAGGAGGCCTGCCTGCAAGCCGTGGAGGTGTCACAATTTGGTCCACTGCGCCCTGCTTGCCATCGTTCACCACCAGGTTCACCCAATGGGCTGTGTAGGTAATGTAGCGGCCCTGCCCGTGCTTGGCAGACCAGGCATCCGTGGTAAGGTGTACCCTTGACCCAACGCTCTTCGCAAGAGATGACACCACTTGCCTCTCAACTTCACGGTGCAGTTGGGGTATGGCCTTTCTCGAAAAATAAGTGCGGCCTGGCATCTTCCACTGCGGTGTTCCGATGGCCACAAATTTACGGAAGGCCTCAGAGTCCACCAGCCGGTATGGTAACAGCTGCCGAGCTAACAGTTCCGCCACGCCAGCTGTCAGATGCCGGGCAAGGGAGTGACTGGCCGAAATTGGCTTCTTCCGCTCAAACATGTCCTTCACGGACACCTGACTGCTGCTGTGGGCAGAGGAGCAGGAACCGCTCAAGGGCAGAGGCGGAGTGGAGGAGGGTGCCTGTGAAGGTGGAAGGGAGAAAGCGGCAGAAGCAGATAATGCACCTGATGGAGGAGGAAGAGGAGAAGGAGGGTGGCTTTGCTTTTGTGTGCTGCTGCTTCTTTTGCTCAGGTGGCCATCCCATTGCTGTTTGTGCCTTTTCTCCAGGTGCCTTCGTAAGGCACTTGTCCCTACATGAGTGTTGGCCTTTCCACGGCTCAATTTTTGTTGGCAGAGCGAACAGATGGCTTTGGTCCGATCTCAGGCACACACATTAAAAAATTTCCACACCGCTGAGCCACCCTGGGATGTGGGCACTATTGGGACCGTCACCTCAGCAGCTGATGCTGAAGGGCAAGTTGGCTGGCTGTACATAGGTGGCGATACATGGTGCCGGACTCTGCCACCAGCTGTTTCTGACGAAGAGCTGCCCCAGCTTCTTTCAGCAACTTCTCTCCTCCTACTACTCTCTGACTCCCCCTCTGAACTGTCCCCCTCTTCATCTCCTCTATTGGGAATATACAGAGGATCCCTATCATCGTCATCATCGTAATCATCCTGCCCAGCTTCGCTTGCCTCAGACAAATCCAAACATGCACCATCAGTAGGTCCTTCATCCTCCTTACACGTTACATCCATAGTGTTGCCGGGTAACTCAAATATATGAGCTGGTGAAAATTCATCTGGCTGTAACAACAATGGCTGTGCATCAGTGATTTCAACACTAAATAATTCTTGCGAAGTGTCAAATGCAGCGGAAGTGGTGCTAGTAGTAGCGCTGGTGGCTGAGCAAGATGAGGTGTTCTGTGTCGCTAAATACTCAACCACGTCCTGACAATCTTGGGAGGTGATGGGACGTGCCTTCTTCCGAGCACTGTACTGTGGGCCAGGTCCACACGAAATTACATTTACACGACCTCGCGCAGATCTGCCGGGTGGCCTTCCTCTGGCTCTGGCACTACCTCTTCCTCTACCTGTTTTGTCCATATCGGGTATGCACGGAGTGGTATATCACACTGCGTGCACTCACGTAGGTAGGTGGGTTCACTTAACTGCACAGGTATGCGCACTGATGCGGTGGGTTCACTGAACAGAACAGGTATACAGTGGCGGGTTCACAGAACAGGTATGCGGTGGCAGGTTCACTGAACACAACAGGTATGCAGTGGCAGGTTCACTGAACACAACAGGTATGCAGTGGCGGGTTCACTGAACAGGTATACAGTGGCGGGTTCACTGAACAGAACAGGTATGCAGTGGCGGGTTCACTAAACAGAACAGGTATACAGTGGCGGGTCCACTGAACAGAACAGGTATGCAGTGGCGGGTTCACTGAACAGGTATACAGTGGCGGGTCCACTGAACAGAACAGGTATACAGTGGCGGGTTCACTAAACAGAACAGGTATACAGTGGCGGGTTCACAGAACAGGTATGCAGTGGTGGGTTCACAGAACAGGTATGCAGTGGTGGGTTCACAGCACAGGTATGCAGTGGTGGGTTCAATGAACAGGTATACAGTGGCGGGTCCACTGAACAGAACAGGTATGCAGTGGCAGGTTCACTGAACAGGTATGCAGTGGTGGGTTCACAGCACAGGTATGCAGTGGTGGGTTCACAGCACAGGTATGCAGTGGTGGGTTCACAGCACAGGTATGCAGTGGTGGGTTCAATGAACAGGTATACAGTGGCGGGTCCACTGAACAGAACAGGTATGCAGTGGCAGGTTCACTGAACAGGTATGCAGTGGTGGGTTCACAGCACAGGTATGCAGTGGTGGGTTCACTGAACAGGTATGCAGTGGTGGGTTCACAGCACAGGTATGCAGTGGTGGGTTCACAGCACAGGTATGCAGTGGTGGGTTCACAGCACAGGTATGCAGTGGTGGGTTCACAGAACAGGTATGCAGCCAGACAGGAACAAGTTAAGCCTAACTAATCTTTCCCTGAGAGACAGTCTGCAGCAGCTCGCCCTACTCTCACTAACGCAGGCAGCACACGAGTGACCGTAATGGCCGCCGCTGCCTGCCTTATATAAGGGGGGGTGGGGCTCCAGGGGCTAGTGTAGCCTAATTGGCTACACTGGGCCTGCTGACTGTGATGTAGAGGGTCAAAGTTGACCCTCCATGTGCATTATGGGGCGAACCGAACTTCCGCAAAGGTTCGCCTGCGGGACGCGAACGCGAACCACTGAAGTTCGCATGGAACCGTTCGCAGGCGAACCGTTCGGCCCAACTCTAATGCCTTGCAGTCTGCTCCGCAGATCGCAGAGGTTTGCGCTATGGAAGCGTCAGTTTCACAACCTAAAGTGATTTTTGATTCGCAAGTTTTGCGTCCTGGCTCCTCGGATTTGACATTGTTAGCCGAATCTAAGAGTGAGACAGCGCTTCGGTTTTGCGAATCTGATGCTGAACCTTCTTTGCCTTATTCAGAGACGCTTTCTCTGAACCTGCCCTGTACCATGAATAACAATATGATGTCCAATCACACTGACATTTGTGAGTCCCTTTCTTGCTCTGAGGGAAGTGCTGATTCTGCACCCTGTACTCTGGATGAGTCAATGTGGCCTTGCTTAGAATCCCATGCAGTGTCCCTAGAGGCTCGTCTAGGTATTGCCACTATACTCACCTGTTTTTCTGCAGTTTTGGAGTTGCAAGCTAGTTTGACTGCTACGCAGAATTCTGGGTGCAACGAGAATAAAGTTAGGGAGTCAGCGTGTGTTCCAGTAAATATACCTGTACATTCCCCTCATGATGATGAGATCCAGTCTCAGGTTATGGTGGAACCATTCCTGGGACATCTGCCCTGTCCACAAAATAAAGTTCCAGTTTTGCCCTGTAACATGGATAGTACAGAATCCTTCTTAGAAAACTTGAAAAATGATGTTCCTGAGGTCTTGTTTGATGTTCTGGAGGTCTCCGAGTTCCTCCCAAAGGGTGCAGAACTTGTAGGAGATGTCTCCTGCCCCCCAAGTCCTTCTGAGGTGTTGCCCTCTTCCGTAGGCATTGCTGCCTTGCTGGCTACCTTTTCAGCTCTGGTGGAGCTTCAGTCATGTGTAGTCAATGATGATATTACAGTCACAGAAATTTCCGAATTTGAATCCGAGTCTTCTTTTGAAAGTCCAGTGCTTGAGATCATTGCTCGTGATGATTCTCTGCCCGGTCCTGGTTTTGGTTTCCTCGTGTCGGACTCTGAGGTTGGCAGTTCCCCAACATGTCCTGAGGTTTCTCCTGTGCTGGTGTACCCCAATGTGCTCTGTGACCCAGAAAGCCCAAGTGTGCCTCGGTTACCAGCATACTCAGATGCTTCCTCGGTGGAGACATGTTCTGATTTAGCCTGCCTGCTTGCATGCCCAGAAGTGGTCCCTAAAAGACTTGATCTTGATGGGTGTCCTCGTAATTCTGAATCCGGAATTGTCATTGGTTCCATGGGGGTTCTTGGTAATTCTCCATGTGAGCCTGGTGATTGTTCTGCCCTCTTGGGATCTCTGTGGAGCTTCAAAAGGTTCTGGGAGATTTCTGGGAGAAATTTTGCTTGGTCCCCTGGATAAGATCAACAGTGGCTTTTGTGTTGTAAGGGACACTTCGAACAGGTATTGTGGCAGGTTTGGTATTTTCGGACACTCCTTGGAAGGTGGTGGGTATTGTCTGGAGGGTGTCGATGGCTTCTTCTCTGGCGTTCACAGTCCTGATGGGTGTTATACTGAGACTGGTAGTACTGATGGGCATGTTTCGGTGGCTTCTGTTTCCGATGAGGTCGGTTTCGGGTGGACTGACTCTGGAATTGGACCTTGTCGGGCTGCCCCGACCTTCATGAGTCTTCAGTTTGAGTCTGTTGCTAATAGCAGTTTTGAGGGTCGTCTGGAATTCGACCCTGGAGGGGGGGGGGGTACTTTGATGATTTGTTCAGCTGCCTGTGCAGGCAGCCAGCCTTTTGACCATTGTTTAGGTTTGCATGCTGCAGGACTCTGGAAAGAAGAGCTTCTGTCAGTTTTACAGCTTGTGCTTGCAGAGGAATTTGCATACGTTGTCATGCAAATTGCCTGGCCACATTCATTGGAGGCGTGTACTATAAGTACTATGTCTTTCCCACAATGCTTCGCTGTTCATAAGGATTTTGTCCTGTGTAACACTCCTGCTGGGAGTGTCAGCCATGCTCTTTGTTTGAAGTTCAGCTTAGAGTAATTCCTGAATCTGCGCTAGGCAGGTTTTCCCTAGTGCAGTTAGGATTGTATTATCTGTTTGTATGTTCTGTTGCTATTGTCCTGTCCCAACGGTGGTCGAGAGGAAATGGTTCTGATCTCTGTTCTTGGAGTATAGCTGGTGCAGCGGTTGCTACCAGCTATCTCTTCTGTTCTGTCTCCTGGGATCGCGCTAGCTACTTTTTGGTAGCGCTGGGGATCCTTCTGTTCTGCAACTCTGTCTCCTGGGATCGCGCTAGCCACTTTTCGCTAGCGCTGGGGATCCTTCTGTTCTGTCTCCTGGGATCGCGCTAGCCACTTTTCGCTAGCGCTGGGGATCCTTCTGTTCTGTCTCCTGGGATCGCGCTAGCCACTTTTCGCTAGCGCTGGGGATCCTATCTCTCGCTTGTCCCTGTTTTCGTGTGTCTGTCTTGTCTGTTACGCTTGCTGGAGGCTCGGTGAGGTAACCGTTAAGCAAGCGTACGCGTCCTCTGTTTCATGTTTGTCTGTCAATGGTTAATTAGGCGTGCTTGTCTCTATTGTGCTTATCACGTGGAGACCGCGCATAACCGCGTGCACTGTTGCAAATGAGTACGGTGTCCGCGGTTAGCTAGTGTTTGTTATTTTCCTTGTTATTCTCATTGTATTATTTGCTGTGCCTTTGCTAACCTCGTATTCTGTTCTGATCTGCCTTGTGTCACGACTGGCGATCGCACCTCTTGCGATCGCGTTCCTATTTCATATCTGCTGTTGTGTGTGCGCGGTCGCGGGGTGGCGACTAGATTGGCGCACACACATACAATCTGTCCCTTTGCTCGTTCTCATTCGCAATCGCCTCTCTTGCGATTGCGTTCTGCGCTTCGTACAAATTCCTGTCTGGCATTTGTGGAGGTACAGAGGATTGGTTCCTCTGCACTCCCCAGCGCCATCTGCCGACAGGAATTTTCCCTCTACGGGTGCGTAGCACCTTTTGCTGGGTGCCTGCAAATATACGCTTGTGGAGGATTTCCGCCGTATCAGCGCACGCGTTGTGCGCTGATCACGGAGAAAGTTCCACAATCGTTACACTTCTCCATTATGAAATATTTTCATATCAACTTTACCTATAAAGCCAATAACATCTATTATTTTAAAACTCTGCTACCTATAAAGCAGATAATACGGTATTTCTAAGACTATAAGGGCTTGATTCACAAAGCGGTGCTAACCTACTTAGCACGTCTAAAGTCTTTAGACGTGCTAACCAGGGTGCTAAGCAGGTTAGCACCGAATTATCTGATTCAGAAATTCGGTGCTAACCAACTTAGCACCCTGGTTAGCACGTCTAAAGACTTTAGACTAGTGTGGAGCGAACAGTGTTCACCACTGTTCGGGTTCTGCAGAACATCACCCTGTTCGGGTGATGTTCGAGTTCGGCTGAACACCTGATGGTGTTCGGCCAAACTGTTCGGCCATATGGCCGAACTAAGAGCGCACGGCCGAACGTTACCCGAACGTTCGGCTAGCGCTGTGATTGGCCGAACGGGTCACGTGTAGTGTTGGGCGAACATCTAGATGTTCGGGTTCGGGCCGAACATGGCCGCGATGTTCGGGTGTTCGAGCCGAACTCTGAACATAATGGAAGTCAATGGGGACCCGAACATTCGTGCTTTGTAAAGCCTCCTTACATGCTACATACCCCAAATTTACAGGGTATGTGCACATTGGGAGTGGGTACAAGAGGAAAAAAATTTAGCAAAAAGAGCTTATAGTTTTTTAGAAAATCGATTTTAAAGTTTCAAAGGGAAAACTGTCTTTTAAATGCGACCGATGGCAGCAAGCAGGGAGTACGTGGCTGCTAGAGTTGAGTCGAAATTTTAGTAATTTCGCATTACTAAAATTACGCATGCGAAATTTGCGATTACGATGCGAAATTACGGTAGCGTAATTGCCATTAAAATCGTAATTGAAAATACCGTAAGCGTAATTTTCAACGCGTAATTTCGCGTTTCGTTCATGCCGTAATTTCGCATTAAACGCTACCGTACTTTCGCGTTAAACCGTAACGCTCCGTATAATATAAAAAAGCCGCCGACTTTAAGGGTTAATAGCAAAGCCCCCTTAAATGCTAAGAGCCTCAAATTTAGAGAATATATTAAGGAGATCAGGAGGAATAAGAGGAAAAAATTTTTTTTCAAAAAGACCTTATAGTTTTTGAGAAAATCGATGTTAAAGTTTCAAAGGAAAAATGTAAACATTTAAAAACCCGCCGACTTTAATGGTTTATAGCAAAGCCTGCTTAAAGTTTAGGAACACCAAATTCCTAGGGTATATTAAGGGGATCAGTGGGAATAAGAGGAAAATTTTTTTTTTAAAAAGACCTTATAGTTTTTGAGAAAATCGATTTTTAAGTTTCAAGGGCGAAAATGTCTTTTAAATGCGGAAAATGTCAGGTTTTTTTGCACAGGTAACAATAGTGTATTATTTTCATAGATTCCCCCAAGTGGGAAGAGTTTTACTTACTTCGTTCTGAGTGTGGGAAATATTGAAAAAAAAACGACGTGGGGTCCCCCCTCCCAGACCTCTTTAACCCCTTGTCCCCCATGCAGGCTGGGATAGCCAGAATGCGGAGCACCGGCCGCGTGGGGCTCCGCACCCTGACTATACCAGCCCGCATGGTCCATGGATTGGGGGGTCTCGGAAGGGGAGGGGCAGCCAAGCTTTCCCCTCCCCCTCCGAGCCCTTGTCCAATCCAAGGACAAGGGGCTCTTCTCCACCTCCGATGGGCGGTGGAGGTGGAGGCCGCGATTTCCTGGGGGGGAGGTTCATGGTGGAATCTGGGAGTCCCCTTTAAAAAGGGGTCCCCCAGATGCCCACCCCCCCTCCCAGGAGAAATGAGTATAGAGGTACTTGTACCCCTTACCCATTTCCTTTAAGAGTTAAAGTAAATAAACACACAGACACTTAGAAAAAGTATTTTAATTGAACAAAAAACATAACCACGAAAAAAGTCCTTTAATATTCTTAATTAACCATTAATACTTACCTGTCCCTTTAAATAAATGATCCCTCGCAATATCCTCGGAAATGTTCTATCAGTTACAATGTAACAAAGTTATTACAATGTAACAACTTTGTTACATTGTAACTACGCCGCACCCGACGTCACTCGCCGCCGCCGCCGCCGCGTCTGTGCTGCAGGACCCGACAGAGCTCTGAGCTATAGCTCAGAGCTCTCTAAGCATCTTTGTATTTGGGCTCCAAGGAGCCCCATTGGTCCTTAGCAGACCAATGGGGTTCCTTTAAATCAGAAGGTCTGCTAAGGACCAATGGGGCTCCTTGGAGCCCAAATACAAAGATGCTTCTCAGAGCTCTGAGCTATATAGCTCAGAGCTCTGTCGGGTCCGTGCAGCGCAGACGCGTATGCGGCGGCGGCAAATGACGTCGGGTGCGGCGTAGTTACAATGTAACAAAGTTGTTACATTGTAATAACTTTGTTACATTGTAACTGATAGAACATTTCCGAGGATATTGCGAGGGATCATTTATTTAAAGGGACAGGTAAGTATTAATGGTTAATTAAGAATATTAAAGGACTTTTTTCGTGGTTATGTTTTTTGTTCAATTAAAATACTTTTTCTAAGTGTCTGTGTGTTTATTTACTTTAACTCTTAAAGGAAATGGGTAAGGGGTACAAGTACCTCTATACTCATTTCTCCTGGGAGGGGGGGTGGGCATCTGGGGGACCCCTTTTTAAAGGGGACTCCCAGATTCCACCATGAACCTCCCCCCCAGGAAATCGCGGCCTCCACCTCCACCGCCCATCGGAGGTGGAGAAGAGCCCCTTGTCCTTGGATTGGACAAGGGCTCGGAGGGGGAGGGGAAAGCTTGGCTGCCCCTCCCCTTCCGAGACCCCCCAATCCATGGACCATGCGGGCTGGTATAGTCAGGGTGCGGAGCCCCACGCGGCCGGTGCTCCGCATTCTGGCTATCCCAGCCTGCATGGGGGACAAGGGGTTGAAGAGGTCTGGGAGGGGGGACCCCACGTCGTTTTTTTTTTATATTTCCCACACTCAGAACGAAGTAAGTAAAACTCTTCCCACTTGGGGGAATCTATGAAAATAATACACTATTGTTACCTGGGCAAAAAAAACTGACATTTTCCGCATTTAAAAGACATTTTCGCCCTTGAAACTTAAAAATCGATTTTCTCAAAAACTATAAGGTCTTTTTGAAAAAAAAATTTTTCCTCTTATTCCCACTGATCCCCTTAATATACCCTGGGAATTTGGTGTTCCTAAACTTTAAGCAGGCTTTGCTATTACCCGTTAAAGTCGGCGGGTTTTTAAATGTTTACATTTTTCCTTTGAAACTTTAACATCGATTTTCTCAAAAACTATAAGGTCTTTTTGAAAAAAAATTTTTTCCTCTTATTCCTCCTGATCTCCTTAATATATTCTCCAAATTTGAGGCTCTTAGCATTTAAGGGGGCTTTGCTATTAACCCTTAAAGTCTGCGGCTTTTTTATATTATACGGAGCGTTACGGTTTAAAGCGAAATTACGGTAGCGTTTAATGCGAAATTACGGCATGATACGACTGTAATGCGAAAATTACGCGAAATTACGCTTACGCGAAATTTCGCGAAATCCTTCTTCATTACGATTATGTACTTACGGCCATAATCGTAATTACACTAATTACGCGAAATTTTGCGAAATCGTAATTAGGTCATTACGCTCATCTCTAGTGGCTGCGCAGCGGACCGACTTGTCACACCTCCACGGCTTGCAGGCAGGCCTCCAGCCACCTCCTCTCCACCTGCTACCACCGCTTCGCTGTCGTCATCCTCCTCCTCCTCGGCTGGTGCCGCGATATTTTCTCCAGCTACACAGCCCCAGCACCCCAGGGCCTATGCTGCATGCCAGGAACGACGGTGTCACGCAGTGTTAGACATGTCTTGCCTGAAAGCGGAGAGTCACACTGGAGCAGCTCTCCTGGCTGCTCTTAACAAACAGGTGGAGCAATGGCTGACCCCGCACAAGCTTGAGATCGACAACGTGGTGTGTGACAACGGCAGCAATCTCATTGCTGCGTTGAATTTGGGAAAGCTGACACACATACCCTGCATGGCACATGTGCTGAATCTGGTCGTGCAAAGATTTGTGTCCAAGTACCCAGGCTTAGAGGACGTCCTGAAGCAGGCCAGGAAGTTGTGTGGGCATTTCAGGCGCTCTTACAAGGCCATGGCACGCTTTGCGGACATTCGGCCTAGAAACAACTTGCCGGTGAGACGCCTGATTTGCGATAGCCCGACTCGCTAGAATTCCACCATGCTGATGTTCTCTCGCCTGCTAGACCAGGAGAAAGCCGTCACCCAGTACCTGTATCATTACAGTACAAGGACACAATCTGGGAGGATGGGGATGTTGTGGCCCAACAACTGGACACTGATGCGAAATGCATGCAGGGTCATGGAGCCATTTGAGGAGGTGACCAAACTGGTGAGTCGCGATGAGTGCACCATCAGCGACTTGATCCCCTACACCTACTTCCTGGAGCGTGCCATGCGTAGAGTGGTGGATACAGCTGTGGAGGAGCGTGAACGAGAAGAGTTATGGCAGCAGGAGTCGTGGGAGCCATTTACACCCGAACCCGATGTTCCCACAACACCTGCGGCAGCACAGAGGGGGAAGGAGGAGGAGGAGGAAGAAGAGGAGTCGTGTGGGGAAGGAGAGGAGTCAGACTCTGATGATGGTGATGATGAGGAAGGTGTTTCTGTGGAGGAGGAAGAGGCGGCGGAAGAAGAACAACCGTGGCAGCCATCACAGGGGGCTTCTGCTGCTCCACGTTCCCATGGTATTGTTCGTGGCTGGGGGGAGGAAGAGGAGTTGCATCCCATCACTGAGGAAGAGCAAGACGAGATGGAGAGTACGTCTGCATCCAGCTTTGTGCAGATGTCCTCTTTCATGTTGTCCAGCCTGTTGAGGGACCCCCGTATCAAAAAACTCAAGACGAATGACCTGTACTGGGTGGCCACGCTACTAGACCCTCGGTACAGGCACAAAGTGGCAGACCTGTTACCAACTCAACACAAGGCGGAAAGGATGCAGCACTTGCAGAACAAGCTGTCGATGATGCTTTACAATGCGTTTAAGGGTGATGTGGCTGCACAACGCAATCAAGGAACCACTGGCAGTAACCCTCCTCCTCCCAAGTCCACGCAGGCAAGGACAGAACGCTCCAGCGATCTCAGGGTGATGTCGGACATGCGGACGTTCTTTAGTCCAACTCCTCGCCATAGTCCTTCCGGATCCACCCTCCACCAACGCCTGGACCGGCAGGTAGCCGACTACCTGGCCTTGAGTGTGGATGTAGACTCTGCGAAAAGCGACGATGAACCCTTGGACTACTGGTTGCGCAGGCTTGACCTGTGGCCAGAGCTGTCCCAATTTGCCATACAACTTTTCTCTTGCCCTGCCGCAAGCGTCCTGTCAGAAAGGGCCTTCAGTGCAGCTGGAGGCATAGTTACTGAGAAGAGAAGTCGCCTAAGTCACGACAGTGTTCAGTACCTGACCTTTATCAAAATGAATGAGGAATGGATCACGGAGGGCTACTGCACGACCGTAGACTAAGTCAGTCCCCACACACAGCATCTCTGCCTGCAGGCCGCTTGACTGCCTTCTCCGCCACCACCAACAGGGTCCAGGACTCTAGGCGGATTCCTGAATTTTTAAGGCCGCTGCTAGCAGCGGTCGCTACACAAATTTTTCTGGTGCGTGTACATGCCTGCCTAATTTTTCTGGCTGCACTGCGGGCGGCTGCAACAAAAAAACAAAAGGCATGTACATGTGCCCATCCCCCTTCGTGATCATTACCTTGCCGCAGTGAAAGGGCTTGCGCAATCACAATGAAGCAATGACTGCTGGCTATTTGAGTGTCTCGGGTGGGGGTGGCACACAAAAGATAATAAGGTCGTTGCTTCATTGTGGTCAGACCAAATTTGATCAGCTGGACAGTCACTGTTGTTCTATCATTAAAGGAATACTATCGATGTATGCATTTATTTTTAAATGCTGTATGTTGTAGCACACATTAGGGCAAGTACTAGGAGCAATTTGATTCCTCACACAGCTGTTCCTCTCAGCTGTAAAATCCTCCGTCAGTTTTGGCCGTCAGTGTTTGATACAAATGTATCTATATGCTGAGGGCTCCCAGAGGGCTAAGCCCATGTCTGCACAGGGGAGTTGCTATTAACTCCTCAGTTTATAGTTTAATTATCACCTTGCTGAAAGAATCTTATTGATATGGTGGTAAGGGGTTAAAGATTCTAGCAATGTGTGTTTATTATCTTTGCTTCTCTTGACTGATAAAGATACTAATAATGCTAATTGTAAACAGTGGTCTGCCCCTCTCAGCAGCTTGTAAAGTGGATGCAGCCTGGAGTGAATCACCACAAGCAGGCAGCCAGACTGAGTGTAAACACAGACTATTGTTTATAGCTAGTTATATTCCAGCAATATTCCAGCTCATTTAGTTACCTGTTACCACCTCAGATCAGCCTATTTCTCCTCATGTCTCCTGCATGCTGTGAGTGACACAGTGAAATATATTTGTGAGCTGTGTGACAGAGTAACCAAGCAGCTCAGGGTGACCTAAACTACTATGAGCTGTGTGAGAAATGAATTTTTAAGCAGGGATAGCAAGAGAGAGACCTGGGTGAATAAATAAAGTGCCCCTAGCACTAGTGGTAATGTGTACACTAATATACAGTATTAAAAAAAAAAGTCGTTTCAATCGATAGTACTCCTTTAAGCTACCACAGCCTGGCGACCATATGGGCTTGAAAAACGCCACGCCTACACTCTGGCCACGGTGCGCACCAGTCCAGCACGGCCGTCACTACGCAAACAGCTGTTTGCGGTGCGTTACACAGTGAGTTTGGTGTGTCAGTGTGAAGCAGAACTCTAATTACACTCCCTAATTGATGTATACCCATGCAAGATGTTTGAAAGCACTTTAGGCCTGCAATTTAGCATTCAATGTGATTTCTGCCCTTAAAACGCTGCTTTGCGTCAAATCCAGATTTTTCCCCCAGGACTTTGGGCATGTATCCCACTCCGCTATGCCCCCCTCCAGGTGTTAGACCCCTTGAAACATCTTTTCCATCACTTTTGTGGCCAGCATAATTTTTTCTATTTTTCAAAGTTCGCCTCCCCATTGAAGTCTATTGCGGTTCGCGAACTTTTACGCGAACCGAACCTTCCGCGGAAGTACGCGAACCGAACCTTCCACGGAAGTTCGCGACTTGAAAATCGGAGGTTCGCGACATCTCTACCTGCAACCCCCACTGTGTCCATTACACACTTCAAACACTGTCCTTGTGAATTCAGGGAGAAGTGCAGTCTATGTGTCCCAGAGAGAGGAGAGGAGAGGATGATCCTACAGCTCCATAGCTTGTCATGGCGAGCGTCCTGACATCTAGACATGCCAGACATTCTAGCAGAGCACAGGGCTATCTGCAAAGTTTACTGTTTGACCCTTAAAGGTCAGTCAGTCACTCAGGCTCAGGGTGGAGGGGCAGAGAACAGCTATAAACCAGACACCTTCTTCTTAGGGAGTGTCTATAAATCTGAACTCTGAATGATTCTTTATCAGTGACTTAGCAGAAGGCTATTTGTGAAAAGAGCAGAAGGCTATTTCTCTCCAGTCCCTTACAATGGTCTTTCAGGACAGGAATTTTTATTTCCCATTGGACTGACAGGAATTTATTGCGCCTTTCCCTATCAAAGCACTCCAAGCCGTGGCCTGGGTGGTCTGTACGTTAAGGCACCCCTGTGTCCAGTCACCTCATGGCTCCAGCCTAGTACCTCTCATGATGACTTCATCATAAGAGGTGCCGACCAGGACCGTGATGACTGGACACTAAGTGGCAGAGGAGAACAGTGAGATTTGGTGCTGGATCACAGACATGTGAGTCCACACTAATCACAACACTGCAGGGCAGAAAGGGTCCATGCAGCATCCCTGCAGGCACAGCACAGGGCAGCCCAACATGGAAGGCCCCTGCAGAGGGTGAGGGCCCAAGCCGCCAGGTGGGTCAATTGTATCTAGTGGATGCCCTGTTGTACTGGATCATGGATCATATAAGTTGATCTACATATTTTGTGGAGGCTCTAGAACCAGATTTTTTTTTTAAAGGCCACAGAGTTCCAGGCCTTGGACAGGTGCCCTCCTAGGGGTCGTCTGAACATGGAAGAGGGGGGTACTGCATATGGAGGAGGTATAGCAACACATGGAAAAGGGGAGCTACTGCCTAAAAGAGCTGTACATGAAAAAGAAAAGGGAGCCACAAGAAAGGTGGGCCTTGACCATCTGAAGGAGTTTGCTCTGGGGTGAGATTAGATTTTATCACTGGTCACTCTGAAGACAAACTTTTAGCAGCACCTAGTCCCTTTACTTCAGTTAGCAAGAACTCTGGATGTCTATTTTCTTTTTCTGATAAAAGATGTGTTCTCATTTGAAGCAGGATTAACTGTACACCTCTACTTTGTCTCTTTGAGGTTCCATTCCTCAGATATTTCCCATAGATCACAAAATCGTGTACATTGTGTGCATAATGATAATACTGAGAGAGAGAAAGCACTATATTTACATCATAGTCAGAGCTTACCTAGAGGGTTGCACATTGCATGCTATGGGTGCTGCAGTGCCATGAGCGCCATGCCTGCCCCTTCCTCACTCCTCTCCCATGCCTGCCGCTGCCACTGCAACTGCCTTCCCATCACTCAGACCTCAAATTGGCGGTGACTCACACAGAGGAGAGGGAGCAAAGTAACCGCGGAGAACTTCAGATACAGAAGTGATATCATTGGTCGCTTCCTGCATTTGAAGTGTGCCGCCTAGTTACTGTTTGTCCTCTTCTCTTTTTGGGTCACCACTGGTCTGAGGTCTGTAAGTGACAGTGAGGTGGCAGCAGAACATATCCCCACTGGCACCAATGGCCTATACGGGGAAAGGGGGCAACTTTGGCTACTTATATTGGGGGAAGCTAACTACACAGGAGGGGCAGACCTGTGAGGGACCGGTAAGAAAATATGCTGTTATGCCGGGGAAGGGAGCTCTGATGGGGAAAGGGCATTTTACCCTGTATCAGTTGAAAAGGACACCAGAGCTGTCTGTGTAAAGAGGGCGCTGCCGTAGACTGCAATGTGATTTACCAAGATTTGCGGCTATAAGCGGTAGAAAAGCGCGCCTATAATTTTTTACAGCTATAGAAATGAGGCTACAACGAGGATGTCTAATCTCAAATACATCAGCAGGTCACAAATTTGGTTATATTTTCAAAATAACATACAGTATGTTTGACTTGAAATGTGGCTACAACAATAATACATTTGCTATATCTGTTCAAAATAACGTATATATGTTTGACTTGAAACACGACTAAGGTTAGGAACTGCCATGGTGGTTAAGTTTAGGCACCACCAGGGGGTTAAGCTTAGACACCACCATGCGGGGTTAAGGTTAGCAACCACCAGGGACATTATGATAAGACATCACCAGAGAGGGGGTAAAGATAAGCACCACCAGGGGGCATTTAATGTTAGGCAACACCATGATGAGGTTAAGGTTAGGCACCACCGGGGAGAAGGGAGGGAGGTAAAGGTTAGGAACTATCAGGAGGGGTTAAGGTTAGGATTAGGGTTCTATTTGAAAACAGCTACATTTGTAAATTAAATCACACTTATTGGCTACAAATGGGCCCCCTTTTATAAATTAAATCATGTTTATTGGCTATATTTGGCTCCCTTTCATAACCAAATCACTTTTCTCAGGCTATATCTAGCATCCTTTTATAACTGAAATAACTTCTCAGCTATATCTGGCGCCCTTTTTTCCCTATCAAATGAATGCATCTTACCCAGATACACCTCTGATCATAGTTTCAGTAGATTTTCATTTCAATCCAATGTTTATGTCAAATCTAATGTCTAAGTTATTGAAAAAACATCTAATAGTGAATGGCCATCTTAGCTGTGATAGCAATGGCCTCAGTAGATGTACCATGCGTGACTCCAATGTCTAACAGGCACAAACATATATCTCCAAATCAGTACAGACTGGAAAGTTCAATCCTTTTAACACTGATATAATCTACTGAAATTCAGGAAATGTTCACATGATATTTATAAGGAAATAGATGGCGATTGAATTCCTATCTTTTATCTGCTTCCACATGAAATGTCACTTAGAATTCCCATATAGCCATGGCATGTACCTACCACTATATATAGGTGCACACTGCAGACAGAGTTACATTGCGGTTCTGTACATTGTAGCTGAGCTGGTAAGTAGTCTCAGGCTTTTGAAAATGATTTTAATGAGAGCATTAATGTATTTCTCAATGAGTCTGTATCTATACAGCTGTTATGCAGATTAGATTTTACCAGCGCATTTTGGAAGGTTATAACCATTTAAATAATAGTTTTGAAGTAAGACTGAAGTGGAAAAAAACGTATAATGAATTGTATGTGTAGTACAGATAATTAATAGAACATTAGTAGCAAAGAAAAGAGTCTCCTATTTTTTTAATAGCATTACATCATTCTCTAATATTTGCAGTTTACAAATTACACTCCGTATTTTATACTATTAAACAAAGCAGCGCTAATGGAACTTTGACCTTCCCTGCAGTAAAACCTTTTCTGAAGTCCTTTTTTTTCTATTAATGTTCTGTTAATTATCAATACTTCACATACAATGCATTGTATCATAAGTTTTTTTTTTTTTATCCGCTTCAGTGTCACTTTAAACATTTATATTTGTGATGACCTGACTGTCCACTTTCAGATTGATAAAATGGGATCATTGTACAGTTCTGTCAGTTCACTATAACAATACCTAGAACAATACCTGGGTCACAGCGCGTTGAGTCCCCAGGGAGAAAAGTGCTATAAAAATATTATTGTAATTGTTTTGGGGAGTTCTCTGAGAACCTGAACTCTCCCAAACGCCAAACAAAAGTAATGTGTGGAATTCACTTTTGTAGAATGTACATATCTTTCAGAATAAAAAATCTAGACACAATAAAGGCCAGTATGGATAATTAATACTGTTTTGTACATGATTAAAGGACAACTGTAGCGAGAGGGATTTGGAGGCTGCTATATATATTTCCTTTTAAGCAATACCAATTGGCCTGGCTGTCCTGCTGATCCTCTACCTCTAATACATTTAGCCATAGATGCTGAACAGGCATGCAGCAGATCAGGTGTTTCGGACATTATTTTTAAATCTGACAAGATTAGCTGCATGCTTGTTTCTGGTGTTATTCAGACACAACTGCAGCCAAACAGGTAAGCAGGGCTGCCAGGCAACTGGTATGCCTTAAAGGGAAATAAATATGTCAGCCTCCATAGTCCTCTTGCTACAGTTGTCCTTTAAGTGTAAAAGGTATGCCTGTGCACACAAGAGTGTAGACTCACACATGCGTGGTACGGAGCTGCTCATCTTCAAAAGTACTTGGAGACTTGAAGATGCAGTCAGGGGGAATATGAATGGGGGCCTGGCGGTGGAATGTGGGGTGTGGGGTGCAGAGAGGACCAGGGAGACTCTAAGGGATCCAGAGCCCTCCCTCCTCTTGGGTGAGTATCCATCTTTATTTCCCTGGAGGGGGGGGGGGGTAGTTTCAGTTGTCCTTTAAAGAAATATAAGGCATTTAAAGCTAAAATATATGCTGCTAGTAATTTAAAGTCATGCCCAAAAAAGAATGAAGGCTGAGATTATTAAAGAACTGCTAAAAGATCAGGTAGGGGACACAATTTTGAATGAGAGAACTAAAGCTGAGATTTTAAATGCATGCTTTGCTTCTGCCTCTACTGAGGTGACTCATTTGTCATTTATCCCTCTACACAGAAAACTGCAAAATCAGCTTACCTGCAATTGTAATAGTATTTTAGTGGTCATTACAGATCATTTTATTATTTTCTCTACAGATCGTCTTTATTGGCAATATGCAACTTGTGCTGGTTTTCGCTGTACTTTTGATGGACGTGGCTTTGGAGTCACCTGCTGCTTATGGACAGTTGGAAAGGAATGGCTGTGCTGGTATGAAGGGCTCCTGGGAGGGATGGTCTACTAGGAATGTGTGAAACGCATGTAGCCCATAGAGAAGGGGAGAATATACATTACAATGAAACTTTAAAGATTAATGATTATGCTGACAATAATACATATGACATTTAGACCACATGATCCTTGGCAAATGTTTCTTGATTAGAATGATTCAGCACTGTGGGTGGGAACTCTCACGCAGTAGAGCTGATTCAGTCCATTTGCGTCCATCACTAATTACAAGCCCATATTTTAAAAATAACAGTAATATACCCTCTTGACATACATATTAAAAAAGTTCTGTCCCTAAGGTAATGATTTATATATTTTTTAATTGTCATTCTTTTGTATGCAAAAGTTTTATTTGGGTAACCGTGGGAGAGTGTGATAAAGCAGAGAAACCGAGAGCCCAATATAGTGTAGTATGTATTGGATCAGGGAGAATTAGTGTGGAGTAAGTATTATACTTACAAACATGGGTTACCGTTTAGGCAACCACTATATAGGCAGGTGGGGAGATTAGACCTGTCCCCACTCAGGATTAAGATGTCGCTCTCTGAAGAAGGAAAGGAGGGTTTGTCACCCTTCCAACCACCAAGGGTAGATATCTTGACAAGTAGATGTACAGAGGCGCCAAAAGGATAAAATATGCTAAAATGTTTAAAATATTCGGGTGGCGGCGGTGGACCGGCCACTCAGAAATAGACTCGATGCTGTCGCTTAAGATAAAGACAATTTATTCACATACTCCATGAACAGAACCGCAACACGTTTCACGGGTATATTCCCGCTTCCTCAGGCAATAAACAGACAGGAGTACACAGTACAGTCTCAAGGTCACGAATAGCGCCTTTGGGAGAGTGTGGGAGGTAAGGGGTTAACTTTAACTGTATGTGTATGTCTGTTTATTAAAATAAATGTACATAGGTGTCATTTTACTATTTAGCCACAAGATGTCCTCACTCATTATCTTCTTGAGTGTACTATTAGAATGCTAACAGGAAGTAATGTGCGTATGTATTACTTTCATTATTACATTGACCGTAGGTATCTCATTGATGCCGGCGATCATTGAAACGGGAACTTAGAACTGGAGCACAGGAGCAAGTGCTGGAGTGAATAGTCGAGTATCTACTATATGTCTCTGGGACTTCAGATGAAGTTTCTCAGGGCATAGATATACTGCACAGGATGCAGTAAGTAGTTAAATCACATTTTTACAAAAATGTACTGAATTTTCACATCACGATAATTTTCCTCAAAAGAGACCCTTGCATGAAAAGATGCTTTCTTGTGTGACTTCAATACATTGTAAAAAAATATATATTTTTGCAGAAATGCATTATATTATGTGGAAATTCTCATGTTTACAAATATGTTAAAATTTCAGGGAGAATTTAGTGAAGCTAAAATGGTATCATATTTACAAGCAATCTAACACACAGCTACTACTTAACCACTTAAGGACCAGGGTATTTTCTTCTGATCGGTGCTGCGTGGAGTCTCCAGCCCGCAGCACCGATCAGGAAATAGCCAGGGTGATCAGACTTCCCCCGTTTTTTCCCCACTAGGGGGATGTCCTGCTGGGGGGGTCTGATCGCCGCCGGCTACTCTTCAAAGCCCCCCTCCGGAGCGCTTTCCGCCCTCCCCGGCTTTCCCTCCCTCTCCCTTACCCTGTGAGTAGCGCAGGACGGAGTTCCGTCCTGCGCCTGATAGGATAGGCTTCTGCCTATCAGATGCCGGCGATCCCCGGCCAATCAGAGGCCGGGGATCGCCGATCTACGTCACGGCGCTGCTGCGCAGCAGCGCCGTGTGATGTAAACAGCGGGGATTTCTTCCCCGGATGTTTACATTATGCGTGCGAGCCGCGATCGGCGGCTCGCACACTGTTCACGGAGACAGTCTCCGTGAACTGGCATGGAAAGGCCGCTCGAGCGGCCGTTTCCATGCTATACCACTAACGACCCGCCGACGCCTATCGGCGTTAGGCGGTCGTTAAGTGGTTAAAGGACAACTGAAGTGAGAGCTGTATAGAGGCTGCCATATTTATTTCCTTTTAAACAATACCAGTTGCCTGGCAGTCCTGATCAGGGCCGGGCCGAGGCATAGGCTGGAGAGGCTCCAGCCTCAGGGCGCAGTGTAGGAGGGGGCCACCGGCGTACCTACCGGGGATGCGACCCCCTCAGCCGCAGGGGGGCCCGGGGCTGCTCTGGGGCCCGCTCACTGTGCGCGGGGGGAGCGCTGCTCTGGACCCCCCAGCAAGGTGCTCAACTGGCCGCAGCGTCTGATAGACGCTGCACCAGTTCATTTCCCGCAGCCCCGCTCCAGCAGCCTGCATAGTCTCCGGCAGGCAGAGCAGGGCTACGGCAAGATGGCTTCCCGAAGAAGCCCTGCACTGGAGACTATTTGTGTCTCCAGTACAGGGCTTCAGCAGCCATCTTGCCGTAGCCCTGCACAGTGCCTGTCAGCGCGGGAGATGTGCTGCAGTGCACAGGAGGATCGTCGCTGGAGGAGCTGCGCACCAGAGGCCAGGACAGACTCCTGACAGGTAAGTGAATTGTTTTTTTACAGGGGCATTTTTTTTCTGGTGTCTGCTGCCCACATTACGATATTCTGGTGACTGACTGCTGCCCACATTAGGATTTTCTGGTGTCTGCTGCCCACATTAGGATTTTCTGGTGTCTGCTGCCCACATTAGGATTTTCTGGTGACTGCTTCCCACATTACGATTTTCTGGTGTCTGCTGCCCACATTATGATTTTCTGGTGTCTGCTGCCCACATTACGATTTTCTGGTGACTGCTGCCCACATTGCGATTTTCTGGTGTCTGCTGCCCACATTACGATTTTCTGGTGTCTGCTGCCCACATTACGATATTCTGGTGGGAAGCAGGAGATTTGGGCGCATGAGACAAGTGGACAAAAAGGGCGCCCTATTCACTCCCATTATAAATATCGTTTAATGGGCGCCGAACAGGGAAAAAAAGGCGCCGGAGATTATTACGTTTTAACAAACGGCGCCCGGAGATTTTTAAGGATTTATAACTATGTTTGTGATGATTTAACTTTACAAAATGAGCCCGTGACAAATAACGTTTATAAAGATACTAAATCACTATTTCTAATACATTTCTAAAACATTATTATCCACTAGGGATGCTCATTCGGATTCCGCGGAAATGCAATTTCCGAAATTCCGATCGGAAATTGCATTTCCGCATCGGAATGCGGAAATCGGTAATGTAAGAGCCGTAGGCGGATTTCCGCCGGAAATCGCGGAAATTTCCGCCGGAAATCGCGGAAATTCCACCCGACTTTAACATCGATTTTCTCAAAAACTATAAGGTCTTTTTGAAAACTTTTTTTTGCATCTTGTTCACAAGATTCGGTTTAATAAACCCTGAAAATTTGGTGTTTCTAGGACTTAAGGGGGCTTTGTTATTAACCATTAAAGTCGGTGGATTTTTACTGTAATGTAAAATGCAGAAAATCTGCATCTGCCTATTTTCTGCATTTTATATTACAGTAAAAATCCGCCGACTTTAGCAGTTAATAGCAAAGCCACCGTAAGTCCTAGAAACACCAAAATTTTAGGGTTTATTAAACATAATCTTCTGAACAAGATGCAAAAAAAAGTTTTCAAAAAGACCTTATAGTTTTTGAGAAAATCGATGTTAAAGTCGGGCGGAATTTCCGCGATTTCCGGCGGAAATTCCGCATTGGAATGCGGAAATTGGTAGCGGAAGGCGGAATCGGTAATCGGTACATGACGGAATGCGGATTTACCGCGGAATCGGAAATTGGCATTCCGACCATCCCTATTATCCACCCAAAAAAAATTAATTACATTTTTTTATTTACATTTTTTATTTATTAATGTCTGTAAAACATTATTATCCGTAGGGGGTCTTAGGTTTAGGCACCAACAGGGGGGTCTTAGGTTTAGGCACCAACAGGGGGGTCTTAGGTTTAGGCACCAACTGGGGGGTCTTAGGTTTAGGCACCAACAGGGGGGTCTTAGGTTTAGGCACCAACAGGGGGGTCTTAGGTTTAGGCACCAACAGGGGGGTCTTAGGTTTAGGCACCAACAGGGGGGTCTTAGGTTTAGGCACCAACAGGGGGGTCTTAGGTTTAGGCACCAACAGGGGGGTCTTAGGTTTAGGCACCAACAGGGGGTCTAGGGGTTAGGGATAGGTACAGGGAGGGTTTTTAACAAACGTAAATATAAGTTTCAGTTTACATATAGGGAAGATTAACGTTTTAAGAATTGCCGATCTCATACACATTATTTAGTGATTTATAAATCCTTAAAACACTATTTGTAAACGAAATTCTACACAATATTTCAATAAACGATAATACTGTTTATCGTTTACACCACGCGCCCTTTTTTCCGGACGCCCTTTTTTGATGTACGCATTCTGGTGACTGACTGCCCACATTGCGATTTTCTGGTGACTGCTGCCCACGATGCGATTTTCTGGTGACTGCTGCCCACATTGCGATTTTCTGGTGACTGCTGCCCACATTACGATCTTCTGGTGACTGACTGCCCACATTGCGATTTTCTGGTGACTGCTGCCCACATTGCGATTTTCTGGTGACTGCTGCCCACATTAGGATTTTCTGGTGACTGCTGCCAGGGGAGGACTGGGGCCTTTTGGCCTGGGGGGAAAACACAAACTAGAGGCCCATTTTCACGGCAGCCCCAGCCTAAATTACATCACACATGTTCCCCACGTGCTATATGCCGATAGTCACGTGGGAAATACAGCAAGGACACTCGAGGGACAGCGTGACAGGTAAAGTATAAATGCACTGGCACCGGGGGGCACATAATACATTTTGAGTTACAACGGTTGGGGTTTCTATCTCTTACACAAGTCCTGCAAGCAGCCCTTCTGGAGTCTAGGGACTGTCGAAAACTTTTCAACCTAGACAATATCTTATGTAGCTGTGCACATGCAGTTAACAATGAGAGACCAGACAGATTTTTTCCCACGGACCCTGCAGGCAAGCCTCTGCTCTGTATCATGCTGTGTATATTTACTAGCTTGCCTGCCCTGCAATTGCTCTGTAATTGGGAGTTTATTTCCCTCATTCAGCCTAATGTTTCACATTGCCTTATACAAAAACCTGAATTCACCAGGCACAGTGCCAGCCCTAAATCATTAAATGAGAGGCAGCCTGGGGGGAAATCTCCCCCCTTCCCCCCTGGCCAGTCCTCCCCTGACTGCTGCCCACATTAGGATTTTCTGGTGTCTGCTGCCCACATTACGATATTCTGGTGACTGCTGCCCACATTAGGATTTTCTGGTGACTGCTGCCCACATTGCGATTTTCTGGTGACTGCTGCCCACATGGCGATTTTCTGGTGACTGCTGCCCACATTGCGATTTTCTGGTGAACTCTGCCCACATTACGATTTTCTGGACCACATTACGATTTTCTGGTGAACACTGCCCACGTTACGATTGTCTGGTGAATGCTGTCCACGTTACGATTTTCTGGTGAACGCTGCCCACATTACGATTTTCTGGCCCACATTACGATTTTCTAGTGAACAGTGCCCACATTACGATTGTCTGGTGAATGCTGTCCACGTTACAATTTTCTGGTGACTGGTGCCCACGTTACAATTTTCTGGTAACTGCTGCCCACATTACGATTTTTTGGTGAACTCTGCCCACATTATGATTTTCTGGCCCACATTACGATTTTCTGGTGAACTCTGCCCACATTACGATTTTCTGGCCCACATTACGATTGTCTGGTAAAATGCTGCCCACTTTACAATTAATTTACAGTGAAATGCTGCCCCATTACGATTATTTGGCACCTATGGGGGGGGGCCCCATCCAAATATTCGCAGGGGGGCCCAGTGATTTCTAGTTACGCCCCTGGAGGGGGCGCACAATTCATTCAGCTGTCATTCCTAATTGTGTTTGAAGCAGAAAGAAATAAGAAAAGGGGATACATAGCAGTGACTGCAAGCCAGATAACTAGATATTAAGGTGTTGGGGAGGTTGTGGCGCCTCTTAGTCTAATAGCAATCAGTGTGTGATGGCTGGGGTGGCAGGGATGGAGGGGCGCACTTTGGTGTCTCAGCCTTGGGTGCTGGAGGACCTTGTCCCGGCTCTTGTCCTGATGATATATTTGGCTGCAGAAATGTATGAGTAACACCAGAAACAAGCATTCAACTAATCTTGGTAGATCTGGCAGTAATGTCAGAAACACCTGATCTATATATGCAAAGATTTAACATCTGATTCCCCCAGAGGATCTTCCAACCCTAGTTCACACCTTCATCACATCACGGCTGGATTACTGCAATGCCTTTTATGCTGGTCTCCCCAAAAAGGACCTGCATCGCCTGCAATTAGTGCAGAATGCTGCTGCCAGATTGCTAACAAACCAGCCTCGCCACTGTCACATTACACCGATCCTTCACTCACTGCACTGGCTACCAGTAGAATGGAGAATACTCTTCAAGATTGGACTGCTGACATTCAAATCCCTGCACAATCTGGGCCCTGGATACATGAAGGACTTGCTGAAGCTGCACCACACCTCTCACAACCTCAGATCAGCTAGTTCTATAAACTTGGTCACTCCCAGAGTGCACCTCAAAAAATCTGGAGATAGAGCCTTCTGTCATGCTGCCCCTACTCTTTGGAACTCCCTGCCACACCCAGTAAAGACAGCACCATCCCTGGAGCTATTCAAATCCAGACTGAAAAGCCACCTGTTTAGCCTGGCATTTCCGGACTTATAAAATTCTTCCTCTGTACCACAATGGTCTGAGCCATGCTTATGCGCTTTGAGTCCTATGGGAGAAAAGCGCTCTACAAATGTTATTTGTTGTTGTTGTTGTTGTATGGCTAAAAATATTAGAGGCAGAGGATCATCAGCAGGATAGCCAGACAACTTCCTTAAAAGGAAACTAAAGGTGACTTTATAGATACTCTATCAATTAATGTATTGCAGGGCCACCAGGACCACAAGGGATGACTGGACCTCCTGGGCCAAAAGGAGAACAAGGGCCACCAGGACCAAAAGGAGATAAAGGAGACAATGGAGCTTTAGGTAACTTTATTTATTGTTTCAGTAATGTTTGTTAAAGACAATAATCCAATGGCACAAATTTTGCATCATAAATGATCAGAACCAACTACCAGTGGCAGATAAAGCCAACCATTGGTCACAGTGCAGAATAAATGAAGGGGGAGGGGGGCATGGGAGTGGCCATGGTAATAACAGATCATGGATGGATCAAAATAATGCCAGTACCATAAAAGTACATGAACCTAGGTTACTATCACACTGTTGCATGATGAGATAACAGACACAGATAATATACAATACAGTAATATATGGTCTCTGTCACGGACGATTGCGGGGACGCAGGCGCGTCCTGGAACCGCCCGTGAAGAAAAGAACGATCGCACTCGATTCCTGCATCGATTGCGCCTCAGATCAATAGAACCAAGATTTGACGTGTAGTATCCCTATGCCTAGGAACAGCTGGGAAATCTGTCTTAGCTGAAATAACAGCCTGGGGGGAAGGTGTTAGTTAGCTTGGACATATTCCCTGTGGAAGGCACAATTTCCCTTTTGGCTCTGGGAACCAGGTGACACTTAGCTGATCTCATGGAGATGTTAATTAACCAAAGGATGCCTAGGTGCAGCCAAGCAGGCTACGAATCCACGGGAGGTCTTGACACTCTGTTCTCTGCTAAAGATCAAAGGAAAGTCAGCTGTTAGCAGCTAGAACACCTCCTGAATTAACCTGAGGCTCATGGCATAATCCATAACTTCCCAGATCTGTAATATTTCTGGGGTTCCTGAGATGGCAGCTTCACCAAACGTGGGGGAAGTGTAGCATGAGCCCCGGTGCTGGTTCTGAGGAAGTTTCAGAACCTTCGGAGGTAAGGACTGCCAGCTAGGCAGTTTCAAAGTGCCCTGATGATACCACAGGGGTCCCACCCCTCATGTCTGGTATCAGGGCGCTGGGTAAATCGAGACAGACCTGAAAATGTTAATAAATCTGCCCTGACCTGTACGGTTCTGTGAGATAGAGCCCATATATGGGTAGATATGATTTCTAGCCCCAGTACAAGGGGAGGGCTCATCTCATCTTTGAAGGGGGTGTATGGCTCCCCGCCCTCACTCCCTCCTACTGAAGCAGGGGCATAAGAATGGCTGAGGACCCAAACTCAGTGTCCTCCACACTGAACCATCTTGCACTCATCAGATGCCAGCTTGAGGATATGCTGGCATCCACCTGGTCTGAACTCTGGACTTTGAAACCAAGAACTTTATGATTCTTCCCACAATAAGGACATCTTTCCAGGAACTAAGTATTTTTCTCCCTTCTTTTATTTTTTATACTGGCTATTACTGTCTTAATAATTGTGATTTTTAATAATTGTCTGTATATATTAATTATTTATATTGCGTGAATAAACGACTTTCTCCAAGTCATTCACTTTCCGCTACCCTGCTTATCAGCACACACAGAAATGATCCCGGGTCTCTGAAGATACGCTACTGTTTGTTTGTTGTTGGCTAGACAGAATATCGTGTGTTTAACCGTTTTATTCGCAGGATTAGTCAGTCAGTTAGTGGGCCCCACGGTCCCATAGTAACCGCGGTGGTGGCAGTTTACTCTGAACCAGTAGGTGACGTTGTAATTACCCGTGTCTCACAGGCTCCCTTCTGAGTTGTCTGCGGCTAATTCTTAACGGTTCCTGCGCATTGACTGCGACCAGAGTTCGCACGATCTGTGCGCTGGCACCGTTTAGAAGGCTAAGTGCGGTCAGCCACAAGGGCTCCTGTGACAGTGTTAGGCAGCGGTTGGGACCTGTGTTGTGCTGAAAGTATCTGCAATAGCGCTAGCGCTATCGAGAAACGAACTAATTCGTTGGTGTAGCTGGAAGGCAATATATTTTTTATATATACAGAGAGACTGTGTAGCCAGTACCCCTCCCCAAAAGTTTTATTTTATTTGGCGTGGAAATGTCCGGGAACTACAAGAAAATGGGCCTGGCGGACCTGCAAAATCTTTGCCAAGAGAGAGGCATTGAGGTCGGCCGCAAGAAACAACAGGACCTGGTAACGGAATTGTTTCAATGGGATACCCAGCAACTGCGGGAGCCGGGAGTGTCCGCTGAAGTGGATACCAGCCCATCTGACAATCGAGGGGAACCAGAGACTGAGACTCCTGACCGTACAGAGGTTGTGCATCCTGAGGGCCCTGCATCAACAGTTACGCCGGAGAATGTCAGTGTGGACCCCAATCCCAGAGTTTCTGAAAGTACTCGCCTGGAACCGGCCAGTACTGGACTGTCCATTTGTACTGATCCGCTAATGCAGCAGGCGTTACAAAAGCTGATGGACACTGACCTGGACAAGTACCTGCAGTACATGCGTGAAGAGCGCCAAATGCGGGAGGAACGGGAGCGGCAAGCTGCTGCTGCTGCTGCTGAACGCCACGCGGAGAGGGATGCCGCTGAGCGGGAACGCCAACGACAGCATGAGCTAAACATGGCAAAAGTGCAACAGGCCAGCCGGAGTTCACCGCCCAGCCTCCCTGCTGAAGGAGCTGCACCACCCGTAAGTGCAAAATTTAAATTTGCTAATATTGAAAAAGACACAGACATTGACTTGTTTTTGCGGTCTTTTGAAAAAGCATGCCGTCAGTATCGTCTGTCCCAAGACCAGTGGGCCAGACATCTGACACCTTTGCTGCGCTACAAAGCGCTTGATGCCTTCGCAGAATTGCCTGCGGAGAAGGATAATGATTATGCTGCTATAAAAGACGCTATCATTACTAAGTACCAGCTGACGCCAGAAGCCTATCGGAAAAAGTTTAGGGCCTGGCAGAAAAAGTCTTCTGATTCGTACCGAGATGTGGCCAGCAGCTTGCTCACCACACTCCGCCAGTGGACGCTAGGCCTCACCAAAGGGTCTTATGGCGTCCTGGAGGACTTGATAGTCCTCGAACAATTTCTGAACATTTGCCCTGCTGATGTACGACAGTTTGTGTTAGAACGCAGGCCGGCTTCAGCCACTGTCGCTGCAGACCTTGCTGAGACTTTTGCAACTACCCGGGTGGCTGATACCCGCAGAACTGTCCCATCCAGCTGGAGAGGAGGTCAGCCCAATACCTCGGCAGACCCTCCTGCCCCTGTGAGCCGTCCGCCACAGAGGCCACCCAGCGCAGCTGCTGCACCCAGGCCTGCAGCGCCTGGAGAGGTCACCTGTCACTACTGCCGCCAGCCCGGACACATGAAGTTCGAATGCCCGGAGCGGAGACAGACATCACCTGCACCTCACCCACAGCAGAGGCAACCCGCCAGCGAACCACAGCCTGGATCATCAGATTTTGTCCTGTTTGCACGCGGACAGGAAATCCGCGACCGAACCGACCAGCAGCAACTTGTTAGAGTGAACGGCAAAGTTGTCACCGGATTTCGAGACACCGGAGCTGACATCACGTTAGTTCACTCACATCTTGTGCCAAAGGAGAGCATCAGCTCCAGCCGATCCCTTGCCCTTACTGGAGTAGAGGGCACCCTTTTCCACATAGCCCACGCAAAAGTGAAGCTGGATTGGGGAGTGGGAGGAGTCCAAGAACGGGTTGTTGGGGTTATGAAGGATCTCCCAGTCCCTGTGTTGCTAGGGACTGATTTGGGCAAGCTTGTGTCCTACTATGAACCTGCCACGACCGCCTTGTCGCTCACGGAAGGAGACGGACTCTCCACCCACCACCAGGTACTTTATACACTTGGGGGAGCACCAGGGGGAGGTGGGTTGAATGTGCCCAGTTCAAGGGTACCAGGTTCAATAGTGCCTGCTTCAAAGGCACCTGAGTTTGATGTAAAGGCTGTCTGTTGTGATGATGCTGTAACTGTACCTGAGTTTCTTGTACAACCTGTCTGTAATGAAAAAATGTCTATACCTGTCAATGTCATTACTGCATGCAATGATGATTTGAGTAATGCCCGTCTGTGCCATTCTGACAGTGTACCTGTGCTAGCAGTACCGCGCAGCTGCACTGCTCAGAACCCGAGCTCAGAACAGGTGGAGGGGGTTCCGGCCTCCTCCCCCTCCTCTGACCGCAGGGATGAGACCTTTCAGCCGCTGGCCTCGTGTGACATGAGCCAGTTGGCTGAAACTGACAGCGCCATATTCTCAGCCGCACTACAAAGTGACCCAAGCCTGGAGGTGCTCAGGCAGCAAGCCGCTGAGCCCCTCGCAGACGGGGCCGCTTTCAAGGTGTACTGGGAAGGTGGGAGACTGTACAGTGAGTCTGTACAGCCCCCTACAGGTAGATCCCACGCGGATACCAAGTGGCTTGTGGTCCCGAGTGCGTTCAGGGGACATGTGCTGAAATCCGCACATGGTAATCCTCTGACAGGGCACTCGGGTGTCCGCAAGACACTCGCCGGTATTCGGAAACAGTTTTATTGGCCCCGGATGAACAGGGATGTAGCACACTACTGCAGGGCATGTGCCGTCTGTCAGGAGCTGGGAAGGTCCAGGGATTCCCGCGGGGTTCCCTTAGGTCCACAGCCACTCAGCAGGGGAACCCTGCGTGGGCTGGCTGTTGACCTAACCAACCCACTGCCCGTTGTCAGCAGTCCCGGCAGACACCACGTCCGACTGCAGTGGCGCAAACGCCCTGTCCAGAACGGTCCATGTTGGGTCAACCCTGAGGGTAGCAGACCGCGACCGGTCCAGGGGAACCGAGCCACAGGCTCCAATAGGTTTTCCCGCCGTACCGGCAACTTGAGGCCCGTCAGCCAGGTTGGCGGCGCCGCCACACATCTTGCGGATGAGTGGCTAAGCCACGGACAAGGGGGAGGGCTGTCACGGACGATTGCGGGGACGCAGGCGCGTCCTGGAACCGCCCGTGAAGAAAAGAACGATCGCACTCGATTCCTGCATCGATTGCGCCTCAGATCAATAGAACCAAGATTTGACGTGTAGTATCCCTATGCCTAGGAACAGCTGGGAAATCTGTCTTAGCTGAAATAACAGCCTGGGGGGAAGGTGTTAGTTAGCTTGGACATATTCCCTGTGGAAGGCACAATTTCCCTTTTGGCTCTGGGAACCAGGTGACACTTAGCTGATCTCATGGAGATGTTAATTAACCAAAGGATGCCTAGGTGCAGCCAAGCAGGCTACGAATCCACGGGAGGTCTTGACACTCTGTTCTCTGCTAAAGATCAAAGGAAAGTCAGCTGTTAGCAGCTAGAACACCTCCTGAATTAACCTGAGGCTCATGGCATAATCCATAACTTCCCAGATCTGTAATATTTCTGGGGTTCCTGAGATGGCAGCTTCACCAAACGTGGGGGAAGTGTAGCATGAGCCCCGGTGCTGGTTCTGAGGAAGTTTCAGAACCTTCGGAGGTAAGGACTGCCAGCTAGGCAGTTTCAAAGTGCCCTGATGATACCACAGGGGTCCCACCCCTCATGTCTGGTATCAGGGCGCTGGGTAAATCGAGACAGACCTGAAAATGTTAATAAATCTGCCCTGACCTGTACGGTTCTGTGAGATAGAGCCCATATATGGGTAGATATGATTTCTAGCCCCAGTACAAGGGGAGGGCTCATCTCATCTTTGAAGGGGGTGTATGGCTCCCCGCCCTCACTCCCTCCTACTGAAGCAGGGGCATAAGAATGGCTGAGGACCCAAACTCAGTGTCCTCCACACTGAACCATCTTGCACTCATCAGATGCCAGCTTGAGGATATGCTGGCATCCACCTGGTCTGAACTCTGGACTTTGAAACCAAGAACTTTATGATTCTTCCCACAATAAGGACATCTTTCCAGGAACTAAGTATTTTTCTCCCTTCTTTTATTTTTCATACTGGCTATTACTGTCTTAATAATTGTGATTTTTAATAATTGTCTGTATATATTAATTATTTATATTGTGTGAATAAACGACTTTCTCCAAGTCATTCACTTTCCGCTACCCTGCTTATCAGCACACACAGAAATGATCCCGGGTCTCTGAAGATACGCTACTGTTTGTTTGTTGTTGGCTAGACAGAATATCGTGTGTTTAACCGTTTTATTCGCAGGATTAGTCAGTCAGTTAGTGGGCCCCACGGTCCCATAGTAACCGCGGTGGTGGCAGTTTACTCTGAACCAGTAGGTGACGTTGTAATTACCCGTGTCTCACAGGCTCCCTTCTGAGTTGTCTGCGGCTAATTCTTAACGGTTCCTGCGCATTGACTGCGACCAGAGTTCGCACGATCTGTGCGCTGGCACCGTTTAGAAGGCTAAGTGCGGTCAGCCACAAGGGCTCCTGTGACAGTCTCGACCGGTCCGTACTTGTGCACAAGTAATATATCGAGGTACAAAGTCGTAAGGCTTAATCATAGACAATATCAGCAGGGTCGGTAACGGGTATCAGATGTCAGTCGTGTTACAAGGTTCAGACAGTAGCAAAGTCAGGGTCAGGCCGAGTCGGTAACGGTAATCAGATGGCTTTGGTACAGAAGGGTAATACAGAAGCAAGGTCAGGAAACAGGCTATAAGTCGGTACACAGATAAATCATACAATAGATGTTAATTCAATAATATCAGGAGGATATTAGGAATGAATTACAATTACAGCCATCAATAAGAAACACAACAGACAACTGACTAACTAAAGTACATATATATTGTGCAACAACACAACATATAAATGTATCTCAACGGTAGCTAGCTAGGCCAAGAACCAGCAAACTGATTAGAATCAAGGCCAGTGTGCAAGTGAAAGCACTGGCCTTAAATACAGATCCTGCATCCCCAGAAACCACCCCCCAATTAGTGATGTCGCAGTGACATCACTTGCCGTCATATTATATTCTATATTCTTCTCCTGAGCCTATAAGGCTCATTTGAACTCGCGCGTGCGCAGTGCCACCTTTGGGTTGCGCGCGAGCTGGAAGACACCAACGGAAGGGTGCCACCAGAGGATGCCTGCTGGGAAGTCCCGCCGCTCACCCGGACCACGTCGGAGACGCTGCGGGACCTGCCGCTGGAAGGTAAGATCGTTACAGGTACATTCAGTAGTCAGTGTATTAATGTACTCCTTCCTGTGTACAAAAGTGTATTAATGTAGCACACATTTTTTCCTTGTTTATCACTCAGCCACAAGTAAATATCACTGTTCCTCATGCAATAATATCAGTAGTGCTGGTCTTCAAATTCGGGACAGTGGTTCGGCACCTGAATAGAAGCATTCAATATCATTTCAACACTGTATAGCAAGCAGGTGTGCAATTTATTTAGTGCTGAAGGGGAGCCCGAGGTGAGGGGGGGGGGGGCATTCCTGCCCCCTCCCCGTGGCTGTGTGTGCTCCCCCTTCAGGATACTTATACTGGGGGCTCCTATACCTGTCTACCCATACTGGGGGCACTTATACCTGGCTACCTGTATTAAGCACACCTATACCTGGCTACATATACTGGGGGCACCTATACCTGGCTACCTATATTGGGCACATCAATACCTGACTACCTATATTAGGGGTACCTATACTGGGGACACCTATACCTGGCTACCTATACTGGTGGCACTTATACCTGGCTAAGTATTTTTTTTTTTAAAGACTGCCTGGCCTGCCTTTCCAATATTTGTTTTGAGGGAGAAGAGAGGGCACATCCAAAGTTTTGCATGTTTGCCCAGTGGATTCTAGTTACGCCTCTGTGCTGAATGCGTCTATCCAGGAATCGAACCACGTGGTCCCGAATTCGAACACCAACACTAAATGTCACACATGCTCCTTAGAATAAGTCAAAAACTGGTGGCACTATAGCATGCACTCTTAAAGTGTGCACGCTCCTTGTAAACTATGCATGTTATTGCAGGACCGCGACTGTGATACTTCACTAGCGTACTCGCTACTACGGTCTGGTAAAACAACCTGTTATCACTCAGTTGGTCATTGTGGAAAGAATTTTATAATTAATCTGTTAATCTTTATGTATATCCTTATAGCCACATGCACAAGATTAGATTATTGTGTTAGAGTGACACTTTAAGTAAAAGGATTATTGTTAACCAGAGAATTATCACGATATCACATATATGTTATGTATTCTTCCTCTGAACTATTCACTGTGCGCAGTCTCATGTTCTTTCCACAGCACCTCCCCTCCCCCCTCAGTGTCATTCTGTGCCAGGCCCTGAGGCAGGATGTTGGGAAGGGCAGTCTAAACTAGTTTTCTGAAGGTGGATATGACTTTGAGAGGAATGAACCAAGGAACTGATGTCAGAATATTTCTCTTTCCTGTTGACTTTCTATTCATTTATGAAGGACACAGAGGAGGACCGGACCCACCCAAAAGAAGAAACTGGACATTGCTCATTGGACTCATGGGATTACAGACTGTTTGGAGGGAGGAATATATTAGCATGTTAACTGGGGTATAAAGATCAACAGGTGGAGGAAGTCTCCACCCTTTTGTGACTAGCCGGGCTGCAGCTAGCCTGTTTCTCCTTTAATAAATGCTGGTATATAAAAGGGTCCTCAGCTGAGTGAATAAAGATTTCATTTTCATTGGCACGAAATGGAGGAGTCTCATTGAGTAAGTTTATTTGCCTTTAACATCTGGTCTTCATCGAACCGGAAAACCTATAGTCACAGAGAGGTGAGTCCTAGGAGCGCGTTTGCGACTGGCGAATCTGATAAAAAAGCTGGTGAAAGTCCACCGGGACTACGTTTCCTTCAAAAACAGGTGGCCAAACGCAACTAGAGCTCACGTCTTTGTGACGTACGGTTTATTTCGAACCGTGAGACTTCTTCAGCCAAGGTCGGTGAAATCGCCTGCTTAGGATTCTAAAACAAACTTCTCGGGTGTCCTGAAAGCTTCTTAAATTGTAAGTACTACCTTTTATTTCTGTAACTTCTCATACATAGGGCTGCGCAAAATTAGAGTATAAGTTTTGATGTGTTGTTATATTGTTTTGCATGACACAATCTGTGGTCAGTTTCCTGAGCTACTGTGTGCCTCAGCGGAATTGTAAGTTTTTGCAATAGAACACAGCCGCGTAACAGGCAGTAATATCGGAGTGGATCTAGATCACAGGTTGTTTCTGTATTTTAGTCAGGGGTACCCTCATGCAGAAGTTCATCACACTGAGTGAATCCGGTCTCCGCTGCAGCTCCCGACGGGCAGATACGTAGTTCTGCCAGGTAGAAACGTAACTCTACAAATCCATCTCAGGGACGAGACCGCTGACATTGTAATTCTCAAAACAAGTGTATGAACGAGGGAGGTTGAGAATGGGGCAAGGTACAGGCAAAATTAAAGCAACTGATGATGAATATGTCATGCGCAGGAGGAACAAAAGCTGGGTAAAATATTGTAGCCTGTGGAGGAGTAAATTTGGTTTTTCGGGACACCTTCACCCTGACGGGTGCAAGAAACTCGTTTCTCAAATTAAATGTGAAGCACAAAGTGACAGGAAGCTAGAAGGTCGGTTTGGTTTAGCAGAAGCTAAAATATGGCTAGAAGAGGCGCATAAGAGGCAGAAACAGGTGAATACATATTGGTTAGGAAAAAAGAACAAAGACCTGGAAGTGGTAACATGCACTCCACGCCAAGACCCCCAGATCCCTCCCCCAGCCCAGGGCCAAGCCGTACCAGTCCTAGACCAGGCTGAGGCCCTCCCACATGACGCAGATGGGGCCCCACAGGGAGGTGGAACTAAGCAAAAGGAGGAAGGGGGGGGCCACGGGAGGTTTGGAGGTAGGAACAGATAGAGAGGGAGTGCTGACGAGAGCCAGCAAAAAGAAGATAGAGGGGGAGGCAGGGGTGCACGTTTCACAAGTATATCCACCACTACCCCCACCATATGTGCACCTGCGGGCTACAGCCCCTGCCTATGAGGCAACTACTATGCCCATGATTCAGATGCCAAACCCTGCGGGAGGTGAGGCTGTGAGGGTTTATAGGCCATGGACAGATAACGATGTGAAGGAAGCTCTACAGGGCATACCCTCACATCGTGAAGACATAGATACATGCATAAGGGATATGAAAAACCTCCGTATCAGCTATGGCCTAGACGGGTTGGAATGTGAGAGGGTCCTTAGAGGGAAGTTCCAAACAGACTGGCACATGGTAGCTGGTACCTGGAACCCCTTTGATGCAGGAGATCCAACAGGAGATCCACCTGTTCCCCCTAAACCTCTGGTCTGGGACAGCGCTGATCTGATTCAAAGATATGATGCTGTACTCGACAGGGCTAGGGAGAAGTATAAGACGTCACCTGATTGGGGCCAGATTTCCATCATCACCCAAAAAGATGGGGAGGGAGTGGATGAGTTAGTAGCCAGGGTAGTGGAGATTTTTAACAGACATAGTGGCATAGCTCCCCCTGCTGACCGAACAGTAGATTCCCCATACGAACAACAACTTAAAATTGCTGTACACAGAGCTTTGAAAGAGGATGTGGCCAAGTTTGTGACAAAGCATATGGTTAACCATAGAACTTGCAGACTGAATGATTTTCTAGGATATGCCCGGCATGCTGAACGTGTTATCAAAGAAAAGGTAAAGAAGGGGAAGAAAGTTGCCACAAATGTTTATGATTGCAGTGATGAGAATGGTTGTTATGTGAATGATAATGGGCATTTCACACGCCCACGAAAGCGCACATCTAAGGATTTTGAAGGTCGCAGAGAACGCGGAGAATGTTTTGAATGTGGGTCGAAAGATCACCTGGCCCGGCATTGCCCCCAGAGGGCCCGAGGTCAACAGCGACAAAGTATGGTTAAGGGTATTAATTCTGCCCTAGTTGAAGGCAACGGAGTAAGTGAATTTATTGATGAAAATAGAATGTTACGTTGTGGTGTGTAAGATGTGAAGCTGGGAATTCTGAGCTCTGAAATCTAAATCACCAGAGCTCCCAGGGGAAGTATCCAGCTGAGGAGGAGGAGGGGGGCTATAGGAGAAATCCACAAGTTATGAGCTGCTGTTTGTCTGTCTGTTTGTTTCTGCCCATATTTCTGAGGAGGGGGCAAGAGGCCTCATGGACAACTAATCCCAGCCTAGATGTGTGTATGTGTGTTGGAGCGGAACGGAGTGATTTGAGAGAATGCATGTAGCAAGATGAAAGGTTTGTTTGCAAGAAGTTAATGTATATATTTTATGAAACCCAGAATACGGGATATTAAAAAAAAAAAAAAGGAGAAACCCCGCAGATATTACTTTCAATTATAAGAGTAAATATGATGATTTTTGTTTTTTGCTTCTGGGAACAATTGATTGCTGCATTGCTGTAGTATGTGGGTCATTGTCATCGATTGATTGGCCGTTTTGATTGACACCTGATTAAATTTTTATAGTTCATGGATATGTTAGAAGGAGTTCAGTAAAATGACTTTGATAAAAATATTTTGACTACAAAGCCTTGTCTAATGGCGGACTGCAGAGAGGGATGCATGATCGTAGTTCTCTGCCAAGAGCCCAACCCCACCCCCACCAGCCCCACCCCCCCCCCAGCCCCACCGCACCCCCCCCAGCCCAATCCCACCAGCTCCATCCATCCATCCCCCCCCCCCCCCCCCGCCTATGCTGCACAGCCAGTTTGCTTGGGCATTTACGTCTTCATTGTCCAAAAAAGCTGCACCACCCTGGCCCCTGTACTTTTGTTTTCTGTGTTGTTTATTGACCAGAGGATGTTTCTCCCATCCGCATCTGCGCGCAGTGACTTGTCCGCAGGGCAATTAACAAATCTTTGTGGATCAGTTCTATGTGCATAGGAGGGAATACACCAATGATTGTCCTGGTCTTACAGTAGTGAGCTGAAGAACATCGTGGAATAGATAAGCTTCTTTCTGCGTCTCTGCTCAAGCTGTGTGTTTATTATTTACCCTGTTATATGGGATTCCGTCCCCCACTGTTTTCACGAACAGTCTGTATGCTTTCCCATCATGCATACGTTTGTGGCTTAGTGACGTCCGCAGGGTTAGGTGTCTGCAACTGAGGAGCCCACCCGTCCTACAGACCATGGATGTTCTCCGGGCTCCCACAACACTGGCCATTCACATGTGTGCAACATCCCAGTCCCCTCATCTCCCGTGGCAACGACTTGGCAGTCCTGACATATGCAACTACAACTCCCTCTGCTGACTTACAGTCTAAGACTTTACCTACAGGTCGCTCTGTACACTGCTGACCTACTAACCTTCCTTTGACTGATTTTGTCCAATTTATTTGTGGTGATGACACATGAGTCTTACATGTGTCAACAGGAGGGATAGTGGCTAAATTAGAATAAAACCACATGGGAACATTTGAGCCATTGCAAGAGGGCGCACATGGGCCTTCCGAATCCAGATTAATTAAAAGATCCAGAACCACAGCTTGCTACGAACACTCACATGAAGCTTCGGTGTTTTTAAAATAGAAGAAATGTTGTTTGAATCTTGCTCAAGAAGAACGCTTAGCGGTCATTTCCTTTTAAAACAGTAGCCAGATCCAATCTGTTCTTGATAGTTAGCACCACGGGGTAAAGAGGGGCGGAAATTTGAGATCCTGAGGCGACGGGAACATTTGCCTGAGCCTCAGTGCGACCACGATCTCAAAGGCTGTGGGAAGATATTAGAGGATTCTTCCTAAGGCACAGGTGTAGTTCTTTATCTTGAACCATGGTGAAAAGGAGATAAAAAAGGGGGAACAGATACCTAAAAAGGCTACATAGGGGAAGTTGGGTTAGAGCCATAGCATTTTTAAAGAAGAAGAAGAGCCCTGGAATGACAATGACAATGACAATACGACCTCCATTGAACAGCAATGACAGGATAGACAAAGAGATTACTGACCCATCCCCACCGGACAGTATTAACAAGATGAACGTGACTAGTGATAAAGTTTTAGTGACCGGTGGAATTTTTAATTTTTGGATTACTTTGGCAATTTTTACTGCAAACCGAGTGAATGTACCGAGTGAATGTGTCTGACTGTATTGTGTGTGCAGCGGCTAGACCGCAGATTGCTCTGGTATCAGTAGTGGCGAGTGGGTCTGAATTAGAATGTATGAAACAAAGTATGATAAGTGTGAATCAACCACGGAACTGTACCACAGAGAGAGTCCGTATGAAGGTACCAGGCACGCCGCAGCGTGCATTTGCTACAGCCAGCAATCTTACGTGCTATAATAGATCTGCCCCCAGTAACCATCCAATGATCAAGTATTGTGGAGAAATAATGGAGATAACCGATGATAAAGGGTTGAGCCTAGGAACAAAATGGCAGTTAGAAGATACTTGGTGGACTTGTAAACCCTACAAAGCAGAATCATCATTGCCACCAGAATGGAAAGGGTTGTGTGCCCCTGTCTGGATGATAGAACATGTCACTATATTGCCCTATGAATCCTTTAAAATTTTGGTGGATAAAAAGGTACACCGGAGTAAAAGGGAGGCACCAAAAGGGAGTTTGGACCCATATGTATATATTGATGCGATAGGGGTCCCCAGAGGGGTGCCAGACGAGTTCAAGGCTAGGAACCAAATTGCTGCAGGGTTTTGAGTCCATTTTCTTATGGCCAACAGTTAACAAAAATGTAGATTGGATTAATTACATTTACTACAATCAGCAGAGATTTGTTAATTATACTAGAGATGCTATCGAAGGTTTGGCAGAGCAACTGAAAGCAACATCATTAACAGCATTGCAGAATAGAATTGCATTAGATATGCTGTTGGCAGAGAAAGGGGGTGTATGTGAATTTTTTGGGGAACAATGTTGTACCTACATTCCAGATAATACATCCCCTGATGGAAAAGTGACAGTGGCTCTTCAGCAGTTAAAAGACCTATCCGAAGAGCTGAAACGAAACTCAGGTGTTTCAAACCCAATAACAGACTGGTTACAGAACTGGTTTGGAAGCTGGACTTCATTTTTTCAGAGTTTTAGTATCGCATTTCTAACTGTTCTTATGGTTCTGTTCCTACTAGCCTGCTGTATTTTTCCAATGCTGAGAACATTTTTTGCAAGGTTGATAGATAAGCATATGAGTATTACTATGTATGCAGCCTTAGCACAGCATGATGAAGAAGCATACAGTGATTTGGGAGGAGATTATGATGGTATGCTGGAGGGAGATGGCCAGGCCAACGTGTGAGGCAATAATTCCAGCTCACGGCCAGAGCCTGATTTTTGTTTTTGAGCATTTCACTTCTATGCCCTGACTTGCTGTAGTGCATACCCATTTGCAGCAAAGGGGAAAAGAAGGCTGTGTTTGCTTGAACCTCTAACCCCTGTAGTGGAGACACATTTGCAGATACCTGAGGCTTAAGAAAGCATAAGCACAGAAATGTGAATGTAAATATTCCTTTTGATATTCATATATAATCAAGCCACAACCCACAGTATTAATTATAAACAGGAGGGAAATGTGGAAAGAATTTTATAATTAATCTGTTAATCTTTATGTATATCCTTATAGCCACATGCACAAGATTAGATTATTGTGTTAGAGTGACACTTTAAGTAAAAGGATTATTGTTAACCAGAGAATTATCACGATATCACATATATGTTATGTATTCTTCCTCTGAACTATTCACTGTGCGCAGTCTCATGTTCTTTCCACAGCACCTCCCCTCCCCCCTCAGTGTCATTCTGTGCCAGGCCCTGAGGCAGGATGTTGGGAAGGGCAGTCTAAACTAGTTTTCTGAAGGTGGATATGACTTTGAGAGGAATGAACCAAGGAACTGATGTCAGAATATTTCTCTTTCCTGTTGACTTTCTATTCATTTATGAAAGACACAGACGAGGACCGGACCCACCCAAAAGAAGAAACTGGACATTGCTCATTGGACTCATGGGATTACAGACTGTTTGGAGGGAGGAATATATTAGCATGTTAACTGGGGTATAAAGATCAACAGGTGGAGGAAGTCTCCACCCTTTTGTGACTAGCCGGGCTGCAGCTAGCCTGTTTCTCCTTTAATAAATGCTGGTATATAAAAGGGTCCTCAGCTGAGTGAATAAAGATTTCATTTTCATTGGCACGAAATGGAGGAGTCTCATTGAGTAAGTTTATTTGCCTTTAACATCATCTGGTTGTTTGCCAGCCGTACACATGCCCAACTTATCCTCCAACAGACACGTTTGTAAGTTGGTTGACAGATTGTTGGTAGGTGTGTATGAGCCTTTAGGGACATGACTATATACTCTGTAATGTGTTGCAGAAGATGTCAGAATTACATTAATAAAATAAACATTGTTTTTGCTTTGAAGCTTTTAATACCAATTTCTTTCTCTCCAGCACTAGAGTCAGTGAAGCAGCAAGTCAGTATTTTGGATTCACGATTGTCAACCCTGCAGACAAGCCTAGATACCAAGGTGGAAGGTCTGAAAAAAGGTCAGTAGAATACTTTTTTTTTTAATGTATTTCATGTAGAATGCCTTTGGAATTTGATACATTAAAGATTCATAAACAAAATGATCTATTCCTGAAACGTTTTTCAGTTGTAATATTTTAGAATTCTAGAGGATCTTTTTGATTACACCTATAGAGGTCCCCCATAATACAACTTTACCTGGGCTGGAAGCTGCACATCCCCATATCAGCTTCTGGCTGTTATTGCTATTATATAATGATATATACAATACAAACACACAGCAAATAATTACTGAAGAAAGAAAGTGTGGCCTTAGCTCTATCCTAGGGATGCTCATTCCCATTCTGCAGAAATCACATTTCCACATTTCCGATTGAAAATCAGAAAACAGAAATCGAAAATCAGATTTCTGTGGAAATAACCCATTAACACAACTTTGTAATTTTAGCCAAATCACAGAACTCAGAAAGCATTGGAACAATCAGAGAATGCCGAGTCAACTCGGAAGTATTTGGCCAATCAGAGAATGCAAAAAAATGACCCCTCAAAGAAAACGAATTGGAATCGGAAGTAAAAATCGAAAATCTGCAGAATTGGTAATCGCCATTGGCAGAAATTGGAGTTTTCGTGGAGTGCGAAATTGCCATTTCCGGCCATCCCTAATTTATAATGAATCTAAAGTGAGTGGAATGCGGAGGCTGCACTCTCCATTCTCTAATAAACAACACCAGTGTATACCAGTGCGTACATTTATAAGCACCGCAAGGAAAATTAGGTGCAAAATATCGGTAATTTTACCAAACACAGTGGCAGGGCCATCTCCTATTGTATTGGGTGCCTCCAGCGCCTAAATTACCCGCAGTAGCTACTAATTGCTGCTAATAACAAAGGCACCTATGAGAGCATCCATAGTATGGGTGGGTAGGGTTAAGCATTGATGAGGGGGTTCTTTCTTTGGATAACCATAGCCAATATTTTACTATAGCCTAACCTAAACTTATCCTCACTCAGAGCCCTCCCTCTACCGATACCTAAACCTAATCACCCCCTCTGATGCTTATACCTATCCACCCCCCTCTGCTTCCTATACCTAACCACCCCCTCTGATGCCTAAAACTAACCACCCCCCTCTGATGCCTAAAACTAACCCCCCCCCTTCTGATGCCTAAACCTAACCACCTCCTCTGCTTTCTATACCGAACCACTCCCCTCTGATGCCTGAACCTAACCCCCCCCCCCCTGATGTCTATACCTAACCACCCTTTTTTGATGCCTAAACCTAACCACCTTTTTTGATGCCTAAACCTAACCACCCACCTCTTATGCCTCAACCTAACCACCCCCCTCTGATACCTAAACCTAACCACCCCCCTCTGATGCCTAAACCTAATCACCCCCTCCAATGACCTGCTGAAATACATAACTGTACACCTCTTGCTGTGTTAACAAGGATAAACAAGCTCTCCCAAGACAGTGTATTGGAGCACTGGAGCTGCCAGACACATTTACAAAGCACAGACTGGTTACACAGGCCTGATGTGATGCTGATGATAGAAAAGTGTATCCTAGCCAGCTGCATCCTTTCCTGACTAGCAGGTGAAGCTGGCTTTGCCAATGTTTTTCTAAAGAGAAACCATAACCAAGGATTGAACTTCATCCCAATCAGTAGCTGATATCCCCTTTCCCATAAGAAATCTTTTCTTTTTCTGGAACGGATCATCAGGAAACTCTGTATGGCTGTTATTGTGGTGAAACTCCCCCCCCCCCCCCAGCACCAGGGTGCTGACATCACACTATGGGAGCCTTGTTGTATTGTGGGAAATAACAGCTGTTTCCAACTGGCAAAAATGCATCATCTCTTTCCACAGACATCACCTGCCAGCAGTAAAGATGTTGCTGTGTGATAAATGTCAGAATGTAAATCAGGGAGAGGAAAGATTTTACAATGGGCAAACACTGACTAAATCATTTATAAATAATGATTGTAAAAATTAAGCATTTTTTCATAACGTTATTTTCACTGCAGTTCCTCCTTTTTTTTTTTTTTTTTTTCTAAAGTGTACCAAAGACGACATGTGACATGATGAGATAAACATGTGTATGTACTGTGCAAAACATATTAATAAGGTTGTTTTACTTGCGTTATTTTGCATGGAAGTGACAGCTTCTGTTTTGTCGGTACCTTGTCGGGAATATAGTAAAAATCACTAATAAGCAAATTACAGCCATAAAGTTTTCCTGGCTGAATACAATTTCTGACCTTTTTCTGACGCTGGGACACTTATTAGGCTGCCATTGAGTAGAGTTGGGCCGAACGGTTCCAGGCGAACTTTGGGGGTTCGCGTTCGCCTGCATCAGGCGAACTTTTGCGGAAGTTCGATTCGCCCCATAATGCTCTATTAGAGCAAAATTTTGACCCTCCATATCACTGTCAGCACACATGTTATTGTCAAACACACTGCTCGAGAACCCGCCCACCCTCCCTTCAAGCTAGGTCCCTTATACCATTTTACTCAGTTGTCTGCCTACACTAATTAATTATGGGACAGCTGCTACCCTCCTTGAGGGTCTCTTCTGCTAGGGAATTATACTATTTTAAAAACCAGTATACATCATACCATAGCTGGGAATCGAACCCAGATCTCACTGTGTGGTGGGCACATCACCCTAAGCACTGTACCACTACAGTAGTAAGTGAAGCTGGCCTAAAATTTAACATTTATGCTCAATGCAATAGAACCATTAGGTTGCTTAAAGGAGAACTGTAGTGAGAGGTATATGGAGGCTGCCATATTAATTTCCTTTTAAGCTATACCAGCTGCTTGGCAGCCCTGCTGATCTATTTGGCTGCAGTAGTGTGAATCACACCAGAAACAAGCATGCAGCTAATCTTGTCAGATCTTACAAAAATGTCAAACACCAGATCTGCTGCATGCTTGTTCAGGGTCTAGGGCTAAAAGTATTGGAGGCAGAGGATCTTATTATTGCTTAAAAGGAAATCAATATGGTAGCCTCCATATACCTTTCACTACAGTTCTCCTTTAAAGGGAACCTTAACTGAGAGTGATATGGATGTTTCCTGTAAACAATACCAGTTGCCTGGCAGTCCAGCTGATCTTTGCGACTGCAATAGTGGCTGAATCACACCCTGAAACAAGCATGCAGCTAATCCAGTCTGACTTCAGTCAGAGCACCTGATCTGCATGCTTGTTCAGGGGCTGTGGCTAAAAGTATTAGAGACACAGGATCAGCAGGCGATTCAGGCAACTGGTATTATTTTAAAAGGAAAAATCCATATCCTTCTCCGTTTAGGTTCCCTTTAAGGATTTGTAGCATAAAAGCCAACTCACATTGGCTGGGATGTGAACCTGGGTCTCACTGTGTGGTGGACAAGCACACTAACCACTACACCAACTGAAGCTGGCCTGAAATTGCTGGCCTGAAATTGCTGGCCTGAAATTGCTGGCCTAAAATTTACTATTTATGCTCAATACAAGAGAAAAAGTAGACAAGACAAATAGCATTTATATCACACTTTTCTCCTGGCGGACTCAAAGGACCAGAGCTGCAGCCACTAGGGCATGCTCTACAGGCAGTAGCAGTGTTAGGAAGACTTGCCTAAGGTCTCCTACTGAATAGGTGCTGGCTTACTGAACAGACAGAGCTGAGATTTGAACTCTGGTCTCCTTTGTTAGAGGCAGCGCCCTTATCCATTACACCATGCAGCCACTGCTTACAGATATTTAGCCAGACATGGCCTTCTCTTTTGTGTTCAACAGTTGTCAAGAGAAAAATTAGACAAGATAGCAGTGTTAGGAAGACTTGCCTAAGGTCTCCTACTGAATAGGTGCTGGCTTACTGAACAGACAGAGCTGAGATTTGAACTCTGGTCTCCTTTATCAGAGGCAGCGCCCTCATCCTTTACACCATGCAGCCACTGCTTACAGATATTTAGCCAGACATGGCCTTCTCTTTTGTGTTCAACAGTTGTCAAGAGAAAAATTAGACAAGATAGCAGTGTTAGGAAGACTTGCCTAAGGTCTCCTACTGAATAGGTGCTGGCTTACTGAACAGACAGAGCTGAGATTTGAACTCTGGTCTCCTTTGTCAGAGGCAGCGCCCTTATCCATTACACCATGCAGCCACTGCTTACAGATATTTAGCCAGACATGGCCTTCTCTTTTGTGTTCAACAGTTGTCCAAAGAGAACCCCAGATAGCCAGGTAGATTCATATCTCTCGCTTTTCCTAACACTGCTACTGCCTATAGAGCATGCCCTAGTGGCTGCAGCTCTTGTCCTTTGAGTCCGCCAGGAGAAAAGTGTGATATGAATGTTATTTGTCTTGTCTACTTTTTCTCTTGTATTGAGCATAAATAGTAAATTTTAGGGCAGCAATTTCAGGCCAGCTTCAGTTGGTATAGTGGTTAGTGTGCTTGCCCACCATACAGTGAGACCCAGGTTCAAATCCCAGCCAATGTGAGTTGGCTTTTATACTACAAATCCTTAAAGGGAACCTAAACGGAGAAGGATATGGATTTTTCCTTTTAAAATAATACCAGTTGCCTGAATCGCCTGCTGATCCTGTGTCCACCGGCGTACCTACCGGGGATGCGACCCCCTCAGCCGCAGGGGGGCCCGGGGCTGCTCTGGGGCCCGCTCACTGTGCGTGGGGGGAGCGCTGCTCTGGACCCCCCAGCAAGGTGCTCAACTGGCCGCAGCGTCTAATAGACGCTGCACCAGTTCATTCCCCGCAGCCCCGCTCCAGCAGCCTGCATAGTCTCCGGCAGGCAGAGCAGGGCTACGGCAAGATGGCCGCCGAAGAAGCCCTGCACTGGAGACTATTTGTGTCTCTAGACTCTAGTACAGGGCTTCGGCAGCCATCTTGCCGTAGCCCTGCACTCTGCCTGTCAGCGCGGGAGATGTGCTGCAGGAGGACTCGGGGAGCTGCGAGCCAGATGCCGGGAGAGGAGAAGACTTCTGTCAGGTAAGTGAATTGTTTTTTGTTCACAGGTGCATTTTTTTTTCTAGTGTCTGCTGCCTACATTGTGATTTTCAGGTGTCTGCTGCCCACATTACGATTTTCTGGTCACTGCTGCACACATTATGATTTTCTGGTGTCTGCTGCCCACATTACGATTTTCAGGTGTCTGCTGCCCACATTGCGATTTTCTAGTCACTGCTGCCCACATTGCGATTTTCTGGTGACTGCTGCCCACATTAGGATTTTCTGGTGTCTGCTGCCCACATTACGATTTTCTGGTCACTGCTGCCCACATTGCGATTTTCTGGTGTCTGCTGCCCACATTACGATTTTCAGGTGTCTGCTGCCCACATTACGATTTTCAGGTGTCTGCTGCCCACATTGCGATTTTCAGGTGTCTGCTGCCCATATTATGATTTTCTGGTGTCTGCTGCCCACATTACAATTTTCAGGTGCCTGCTGCCCACATTACGATTTTCAGGTGCCTGCTGCCCACATTACGATTTTCAGGTGTCTGCTGCCCATATTATGATTTTCTGGTGTCTGCTGCCCACATTACGATTTTATGGTGTCTGCTGCCCACATTGCGATTTATAGGTGTCTGCTGCCCACATTACGATTTTCTGGTCACTGCTGCCCACATTGCGATTTTCTGGTCACTGCTGCCCACATTGCGATTTTCAGGTGTCTGCTGCCCACATTACGATTTTCAGGTGTCTGCTGCCCACATTACGATTTTCAGGTGTCTGCTGCCCACATTACGATTTTCAGGTGTCTGCTGCCCACATTGCGATTTTCTGGTCACTGCTGCCCACATTGCGATTTTCTGGTGACTGCTGCCCACATTAGGATTTTCTGGTGTCTGCTGCCCACATTACAATTTTCTGGTCACTGCTGCCCACATTGCGATTTTCTGGTGTCTGCTGCCCACATTACGATTTTCAGGTGTCTGCTGCCCACATTACGATTTTCAGGTGTCTGCTGCCCACATTGCGATTTTCAGGTGTCTGCTGCCCATATTATGATTTTCTGGTGTCTGCTGCCCACATTACAATTTTCAGGTGCCTGCTGCCCACATTACGATTTTCAGGTGCCTGCTGCCCACATTACGATTTTCAGGTGTCTGCTGCCCACATTACGATTTTCAGGTGTCTGCTGCCCATATTATGATTTTCTGGTGTCTGCTGCCCACATTACGATTTTCTGGTGTCTGCTGCCCACATTGCGATTTTCAGGTGTCTGCTGCCCACATTACGATTTTCTGGTCACTGCTGCCCACATTGCGATTTTCTGGTCACTGCTGCCCACATTGCGATTTTCAGGTGTCTGCTGCCCACATTACGATTTTTAGGTGTCTGCTGCCCACATTACGATTTTCAGGTGTCTGCTGCCCACATTACGATTTTCAGGTGTCTGCTGCCCACATTGCGATTTTCAGGTGTCTGCTGCCCACATTACGATTTTCAGGTGTCTGCTGCTCACATTGCGATTTTCAGGTGTCTGCTGCCCACATTATGATTTTCTGGTGTATGCTGCCCACATTAGGATTTTCTGGTGACTGCTGCCCACATTGCGATTTTCTGGTGACTGCTGCCCACATTGCGATTTTCTGGTGACTGCTGCCCACATAAGGATTTTCTGGTGACTGCTGCCCACATAAGGATTTTCTGGTGACTGCTGCCCACATTAGGATTTTCTGGTGTGTGCTGCCCACATTATGATATTCTGGTGACTGACTGCTGCCCACATTAGGATTTTCTGGTGACTGCTGCCCACATTACGATATTCTGGTGACTGCTGCCCACATTAGGATTTTCTGGTGACTGATGCCCACATTGCGATTTTCTGGTGACTGCTGCACACATGGCGATTTTCTGGTGACTGCTGCCCACATTGCGATTTTCTGCCCACATTACGATTTTCTGGCCCACATTACGATTTTCTGGTGAACACTGCCCACGTTACGATTGTCTGGTGAATGCTGTCCATGTTACAATTTTCTGGTGAACGCTGCCCACATTACGATTTTCTTGTGAACTCTGCCCACTTTACGATTTTCTGTCCCACATTACAATATTCTGGTGAACGCTGCCCACATTACGATCGTCTGGTGAATGCTGTCCACGTTACAATTTTCTGGTGACTGCTGCTCACGTTACGATTTCCTGGTGACTGGTGCCCACATTACGATTTTCTGGTGAACTCTGCCCACATTACGATTTTCTGGTGAACTCTGCCCACATTATGATTTTCTGGTGAACTCTGCCCACATTACGATTTTCTGGTGAACTCTGCCCAAATTATGATTTTCTAAAGGCCCACATTATGATTTTCTGGTGAACTCTGCCCACATTACGATTTTCTGGCCCACATTACGATTGTCTGGTAAAATGCTGCCCACTTTACAATTAATTTACAGTGAAACGCTGCCCCATTACGATTATTTGGCACCTATGGGGGGGGCCCCATCCAAATATTTGCAGGGGGGCCCAGTGATTTCTAGTTACGCCCCTGCCTGTGTCTCTAATACTTTTAGCCACAGCCCCTGAACAAGCATGCAGATCAGGTGCTCTGACTGAAGTCAGACTGGATTAGCTGCATGCTTGTTTCAGGGTGTGATTCAGCCACTGTTGCAGTCGCAAAGATCAGCTGGACTGCCAGGCAACTGGTATTGTTTACAGGAAACATCCATATCACTCTCAGTTAAGGTTCCCTTTAAAGGAGAACTGTAGTGAAAGGTATATGGAGGCTACCATATTGATTTCCTTTTAAGCAATACCAGTTACCTGGCTATCCTGCAGATCCTCTGCCTCCAATACTTTTAGCCCTAGACCCTGAACAAGCATGCAGCAGATCTGGTGTTTGACATTTTTGTAAGATCTGACAAGATTAGCTGCATGCTTGTTTCTGGTGTGATTCACACTACTGCAGCCAAATAGATCAGCAGGGCTGCCAAGCAACTGGTATAGCTTAAAAGGAAATCAATATGGCAGCCTCCATATACCTCTCACTACAGTTCTCCTTTAAGCAACCTAATGGTTCTATTGCATTGAGCATAAATGTTAAATTTTAGGCTAGCTTCACTTACCACTGTAGTGGTACAGTGCTTAGGGTGACGTGCCCACCACACAGTGAGATCTGGGTTTGATTCCCAGCTATGGTATGATGTATACTGGTTTTTAAAATAGTATAATTCCCTGACAGAAGAGACCCTCCTCCCTCCAGTAGGAGGGAGGAGGGAATAGCTAGAGAGGAGGTGGGAGGGAGAGCAATTAAAATCTCCCTAGCAGAGTGTGTAGCAGCTGTCCCATAACTAATTAGTGTAGGCAGGCAAATGGTATAAAGGACCTTGCTTGGAGGGGGAAGGGTGGGCGGGGCCTCCAGCAGTGATGTGTATTTCACTCAATTAGGTGTGGCTCCAGGTATTAGAGCTTTTGAGGGAGGGTGGGCGGGGCCTCCAGCAGTGATGTGTATTTCACTCAATTAGGTGTGGCTCCAGGTATTAGAGCTTTTGAAACATGTTTTCTATCATTTTTCCAGTTGATAGAATTTTTTAAAACTTTCAAAGTTCGCCTCCCCATTGAAGTCTATTGCGGTTCGCGAACTTTTTCGCGAACCGAACCTTTCGCGGAAGTTCGCGAACAGGGTTCGCGAACCTAAAATCGGAGGTTCGGCCCAACTCTACCATTGAGCAGAGCAGGAAAACATTCAATCTAGTTTGTAAATGTTTAAATAAAAAATAAAACTATGGGATATCTAAAAAATATATTTTTTAGTACTAGGAGCGTAAATTTTATGTTTATCTCATCAGTTTATTTTCACCTCAGGTTCACTTTAAAATAATAAAGGGAGCTCCCAGATTTCCCCATGTGGCGCCACATGTGTGTGTGTAGTTGGGTCCTGCGAAAACTGAGGGAGTTTCTGAGAAAACTCTCAATAACAGTAGCACTTATCTTAGTGTTTAGCTCTGAAACAAAATATATTAAATCTTGCGATCAGATTTCACTGAAGTTCAGCACTGACTATGTACTGTATCCTCATCTGCTCCGTTCATATTGCACAAGTTCTTTCAATCGCATAAAGGTTATTTTTTTTTTAACTCTGTTTTAGAAGACGCAAATGAAGATAACATAATATGCTATTAGATCCATAAGATCAATCAAATATAACATGAGTAAAAGTGGGTAATAACAGTTTCTTCAATCTGGCATTGCCAGACTCTGACATGATCCCTACAAGGTAGATCTGTGGGTAGTAGAGTTCCAGCTTTTGGCTAATAAAAGTCGTTGCCAATGTCCAGTAATAATAAAAAGAACAGGATAAAGTTATCAGCAAGCTAGTGGAAAGGAACATCACTTAACAGCTAGGAGAGTATACATATAGAGTTATGACATTTGTTCAAAAAGTAAAGAGCTTCATATTTCATAAGGGAGGTCCCTAGTAGTAATATTAAACCAAAAGAAAAGGGACCAGAGAGAACGGGGTAAAAAAATGGGGGGGTGGAGAATAGGGAGGGAGGGTGATAGGCCTAGGATAGGAGGGGAAAGGGAAGAGGGTAGAAAGGAACTGGTAGGGCACAGTGTTCAGTAACCTCATCCTATTGTTGATGGAGCGAAAAGGAAGTTGCGTGAGAGTGGAAATGGAAAAGGTCTGTTATTTATAGAGTGTGAGGGAAGTAGGTAGAGGGGAATCGAGTAGAGGTAGGGGTTAGAAGTTAGTCTCAGACATCTCGGTCTCCTAGGAGAAGTCATCCCATATGGAGAAATCCTCATAATAAATCAAATACCTTAAAAATTAGGAAGGCATGTAGTCTGGTAGGAGTAACGACCAAGGGCCCCAGATTCTATTAAATTAATCTTGGGTATCTCTCAGTGTAGCTGTCATTTGTTCCATGGTTTTAATCCAATGTATTTTAATCTTGACATCAGAGATAATTAGAGGAGCTATAGTCTTCCAAGCAGATGCAATCGAGAGCCTAGTTGCAGTAAGAATATGGGTGATTAAGTGCATGAAGGGTTTACTCACACCAGGGATAGGTTTGCCTAGAAGCATAGTAATTGGATCCAATGGGAACGAGATGTCTGTTACTGATAGGATCAATTGGTGGACCTCTTCCCAAAGTGAAGTGATTATTGGGCAGAACCAGAAGATGTGTTCTAAGGAGTCTTTATGGGGGCATCCTCTCCAACAAATGTCTGGAGTGTTAGGGTACATTTTTTAAAGAACTTCAGGAGTCAGATACCATCTGAACAAAATTTTATAGATGTGCTCTTTGATTTGTGTGCAGACGGAGGAGTGCTTAGCATTTTCCCAGATATATTCCCACTCTTCTTTATTAATAGTAATTGAAAGGGCTCTTTCCCATTTTTTCATATAGGGATGAGATACCTCTAAAGAGCCCGCGTTTGATTGTAGTAAGGAGTATATCTGAGAGATTAGACCTTTTTGGTGTCCCCTATGTGTACAAATCCTTTTGAGTGGTATAAGAAGATAATGAGGTTGCCCCCTCCCGTGTGTAGCAGTAGGAAATTGGAAGTTTGATTCAATTCCATGAGAATTAGAGGGGAGGAGGGTATTTTTTCTCTTAATGAAGATTGGGTAAGAAGTTTTCCAGAAGCAAAGTTTGTCCAGTTTTTTAGATTAAAGTAACCCAGTTGATACCATCTGGCTATAAAGGTAGGGACAGTACCTGGGGGGAAAGTTGGGTTCCCCAATATGGTGCATAATGGAGATGTGTGAAGGATTGTGGAAAAGCCGCCGCGTGTGGTGACAGTGAGGCGGCGGTTTCCCGCGCACAGAGCGGCGGTTTCCCCTCAGCAACATGCGTCTGGGTTATCTGGACCTAGTAGTGCACACAGATGGAGAGCTATGCGCGCGTGCGACGCAAGACAGGCTCTTTATGCCAATAGGAGAAGGGTCAGCTGATCGGGGCGGTCAGCTGACTCCAGCTCAGCAGATGATTGGTTGATGGGAGCTGGGCGGCGCTGAGGAGCGCTTCACTATATATATCTCTTGCTGTTCAGTTGCTGGTTGTCTGGCGTTGCGAATACTTATGTGTTAGCACTCAGACCTAAGTCAGATCCCTCAGTGTGGTGGAACCAGGTGGACCTGGGAATCCACACTTAGCCAGTTGACTGTGTATTATCTGTGTTATTCATTAGACCAGTTCCAGGGTGTAGAGACCACGGACCTCACACCCCAGACTAGGAATACTGTGTATCATCTGTGTTATTCATTAGACCAGTTCCAGGGTGTAGAGACCACGGACCTCACACCCCAGACTAGCAATACTGTGTATCATCTGTGTTATTCCTTAGACCAGTTCCAGGGTGTAGAGACCACGGACCTCACACCCCAGACTAGGAATACTGTGTATCATCTGTGTTATTCCTTAGACCAGTTCCAGGGTGTAGAGACCACGGACCTCACACCCAGACTAGGGAACTTGTGTTATCATTCTGTTATACATCAGACTAGTTCCAGGGTGTAGAGACCACGGACCTCACACCCAGACTAGAGAACTTGTGTTATCATTCTGTTATACATCAGACTAGTTCCAGGGTGTAGAGCCCACGAACCTCACACCCAGACTAGGGAACTTGTGTTATCATTCTGTTATACATCAGACTAGTTCCAGGGTGTAGAGACCACGGACCTCACACCCAGACTAGGCATTGTTTGATATCTGTTATGACTTATTGCCTTCCTGACTACTCCTCTGATCTCTGATTCGGTACCTACGCATATCTGATTACCTGTTACCAAACCTTGCCTGTCCCTGGTTACCGAATCAGCTTTCTGCCATTGTACCTGATCTGTCTGTGTGTTGCCGACCCGGCCTGCTCGACCTGTCTGACTGTCACCCACCCCTTGGGTGCTCAGTTCTCCTGCAGGTGTTCCCCACTTCTCAGAGCGGGCACTGCTGCAAACCAGTCAAGGCCTGCTCCCTCCTGGAGCCCTTGACTGCAGTAGAGTCTGTTTCTACTTATTGGACCACCTGCTACCCCGGTGGTTCGATCCTACTGTTACACCAAACACTTACACGCTTCAGGTGCCCAAAGGTTAGTAATATATCTGTATTATCTGTGATTCTGCAGATCATCAATAATCAGGTATATATCTGTATTCTTGGTGATACTGCAGATCACCAATAATCAGATTCTCTCTGCGTGCTGACACCCATTGTTACAAGATGGCTGGGATATCAGGCCTGCAGCTTGTGCTTTGGATTTCCAGATATTAAGAGTGAAGGGTATAGTAGGGATTATAGTTGTTTGAGGTAATTTAGGGGGATTCACGACCCATATAAAAGATCCCAGGGATAGAGGAGAAACCTCCGTAGCTTCAATTACAGCCCATTTGGAAAAGATTCTCAGATCCAACTATTCCGTTAGTTGTTGCAAGTGTGCTGCCTGGTAGTAGTGTCTTAGGTGTGGTAGGCCCAGCCCCCTTGCTCTCTTGAAGAGAGTAATACAGTTTTTGAAACTCTGGAGCGTTTACGGTTCTAAACAAATTTTAGAAAGGCAGATTGCAGTCTGGACAACTGAGCCGAAGAGACTTGAACCGGGAGAGTCTCAAACAGGTACAGAATACGAGGTAATATATTCATCCTTAATGAATATATTCTACCAAACCACACAATTTTATAGGCTGTCCACTTATGGAGGTCTTGGAGAATTTTCTGGATAAGGGAAGGAAAAATATGTTTATAGATGGAAGAGTATGAAGTGGTTAGGTTGATTCCTAAATATTTAAAAGTTTGGGTTCTCCAGCTGTAAGGTAAGTGAGCTTTCAGGGAGAGTAACATTCCTGAGGGGATTTTGATTGGAAGGGCTTCAGTCTTATGCTTATTCAGTTTGAACCCCAAAATGTTGTCATAGGAGGTAATAGTGGAGTGGAGGGCAGGGCAGGGAGGGAGGTCAGTGGGCTGGTGAGGGAAAGAAGGATGTCATCTGCAAAGAGGGATATTTTATATTCGTAGCTGCCATGTTTTACTCCCAAGATGTATTTATTAAGTCTAATAGCGCTGGCTAGTGGTTCTATACTGATGGCAAAAAGCAAGAGGGACAGGGCAACCATGTCTTGTGCCGTTATTAATGCGGAATGGATAGGGTGGGGGGAGAGAAGAGGAGTTTGACTGTAGACGTGGGGGAGGAGTATAGAAACTTAAGAAGAGTAACAAAGGGACCAGTGAAGCCTTGATGTTGGAGCACCCTGAAGAGATAGGGCCAGGAGAGCTGGTCAAAGGCCTTCTCCGTGTCTAGACTCAAGAGGAGAGAAGGTCTACCATCTTTATTCATTATTGAGATGAGGTCTATAGCTTTCCTGGTGTTATCTCCAGCCTGACGTCCAAGAATGAAGCCGACCTGATCGTTGTTGATTAGGGACATGAGGATAGGGTTAAGGCGGTGCCAGTTGGCGAGGACTTTGGTTATTATTTTCAAAGCGGTGTTTAAAAGGGAAATTGTCCTATAGCTTTTAGGAAGTTGAGGGTCTTTTCCTTCTTTAGGGATCACTGTGAGGAGGGAAGCTAACATAGTAGGAGGGGGGATATGGCCATCCTAATTTAAAAGCTAGAGTGACTAAGTGAGGGAGTAAGATGTGTTGAAATTTTTTGTAATAAGAGTAAGGTAGCCCGTCTGGTCCAGGGGATTTGGAGGAGGGAAGAGATTTTAAAACCTCTGCCAGCTCTGGGGTGGTAATAGGTGAATTGAGTATGGCGTGATGAGAGTCTGTATGCTGGGGTAGATTTAAGGGTGCCAGAAAGGAATCAACCTTAGATAAGAAAGTGGGATCATTATTGTGATCAGGTAGGCTATAAAGCTGTTTACAGTAACTTGTAAATATTTGAGCAATCTTAAGGGGGTTGTAGTGTGTGTGACCTTCAGAATCTTTTATAGCATATATTTGTTGTTGATAATTTTTTGGGTTCAGTTTGCGGGCTAGGATTGTGTGAGGTTTATTCCCTCTTTCGTAGAACAGTTGTTTGGTCCATCTAAGACTTTCTTCAATCTGAGCGGATTGTACGGAGCGTATACTTTGTTTGAGCTGTTTTAATTGAGAGAAGTGATGTTGAGATGGGTTTGTTTTGCATAAAGTTTGGGCTTTAGATAAGGCTGAGTGGATCGATATTAGTTTATTGGAGGATATTTTTTTCTGTCTGGAGTCTGGACCCCTTTGCTATGAAGAGGCCCCTAATAAAGGCCTTATGTGACTCCCAGAGGATGCCATAAGATGAAACGGAGTCAATATTAGTCTGAAAAAATGATTGCAATTCTTTAGCAAATTCGGAGGTGAGGGTTTTATCCTGAAGTAAGGTCTCATTTAGTCTCCAGTAACAGGGTTTATGCGGTTTGTGGAGCCAATTTAAGTCAAGGGTGACACTGTGGTGGTCAGACCCATGCAACTGGGTGGATATCAGGGTCCCTAATTAAGGGAATTAGGGTAGCATTAGAGAAAAAATAGTCTAGCCTGGAGTGAGACGCATGGGGGGGGGGGGGGGGGAGTAAAAGGTATATTCTATTGAGGTAGGGTTGTTGATTCTTCAAAGATCTAGTAGTTTATATTTTCTCGTCAATATTCTGAATTTGCAAGAGTTGCGATCATGCATAGCAGCAGAAGGTATTGATGTGAAAGGACTTCAATCCATGGAGGAAGAGAATGCTAAATTAAAATCCCTCCCTAAGAGGAGGGTGCCTGTAGAGAGTTTGTGAAGTTTTGCCAGAGAAAGAAAGAGAAGAAGAAGAAAAGAATAGAGGAAAGATACCTGTTGAGTGTTTGGAACATAAACATTGGATAAGGTAATAGGCTTACCAGCCAACATCCCTGTTAATATTAGATAGTGTCCTTTAGGATCCTGTACAGTTTTGGTGATCTGTAAGGGTAAGGATTTCTTGCATAAAATTGCAACACCAGCTCGTTTATTTGGTCCAGAGGCCAGATATATCCCAGAATAAAGTTTATCCCCTAGTCGTATTGAGTCTTGTGTACGAAAACGAGTCTCTTGGAGCATAGCTATATCTATGTCCATTCTTTTGAGATCTCAAAGGAAAGAGAGCCTCTTCTGAGGTATATTTAGACCCTTTACATTTAAAGAGAATCTGTACTCTAAAATTCTTACAATAAAAAGCATACCATTCTATTCCTTATGTTCTCCGGTGCCCCTCTGTGCTGTTTCTGCCACTCCCTGCTGCAATCCTGGTTTGTAATTAACAGTTTAGGCAGTGTTTACAAACAAAAGACTGGCTTCTAACCAGAGTATCATAGGCTGAGAACTAGCTTACTGTGTGACTCATGCAGAGCTTGGAGGGTGTGTATAAAGCTTCTGCCAATGACAAGCAGTGCTGCACATTCCACACAATCCAGCCTCAGCCCGACAGACACGACAGAGGAAAGGAGATAAGATTTATTACAGAGACAGTGCAAGTAGGAAAGGCTGCAGTAAGACAGATTACATTAGAACAGGCATAGGAACTTATAGGATAGAAGAAATAAGGCTCAAAATTTTGTTACAGAGTCTCTTTAATGTTAGAAGTTTAACCATAATCTATGGGGCAGGAGTAGCCACAGGAAGTGAGAGGGGCTGAACACTGTACCCTGGGGAGGAAGGGGGGCGGGGGGGGGGGGTTACGTATTGTAGATAAAAAAAAACTTGACATAGCCAGTTGAATCGAAAACAAACACAACAACAAAAAAATTATTTAGCTCATGGACGTGAAAGCCTCTGTGAAAAGAGAGGCCACATATTATAGCAACCAGAATCGGTTGCTGGGTTGAGGTCATCCCAGGGGAATCCGGACCTTTGAAAGGCCAGGATATCCTTGGCATGAGTCTAAGGGGGTGGATTCTGGAGCACCAGAACGGACACTAAAGATCCCAAAGCCAGCAGTATAATAAGTTTCACCCAGGATCAGAATAGTATCCATTGAGAGATATCAGTAAATTACAACATAAATCAACCTGAACCAGAGAAAGGAAGTTAGTATAAGATAGATACATCACTAGAACTATAATTAAGTGAGAGCATAAAAAAAGAGAAAGGTGATGATCATTTTATCCATATCAGCAAAGAATTCAGTTTAGGTGAATGAGAGTTTAATGCTTAAAGGGAAATTCACATTTCCTTCAGCTAGGGAGAGCTTCCATATCCGCTGACCCTTGTGGATATGCGAGACTTCTGATCGGGGCTTTAGACCATTCCGAGATGTGGCGCATCTTCCTCGGTGGTGAGGATATGCTAGGAGATCGAAGATGTGGGGTGGAGAGGGGTGAGGGCATCTTGAGACCCATTTGTCGAAAGGAATAAAGGAGCATTATCAATGTCTGAGACAGAGAAAGTCATTCCATTCTTCTTCACTATGAGGCGGAAGGGGAATCCCCACTTGTAAGAAATGCGACAGTCTCTGAGAAGCTGCGTAATAGGTTTGAAGGCTCTTCTCTTTGCCAGTGTTATTAGAGATAGGTATTTATAAACATGGAGCGCATCTCCTTTAAAAGTAACTGAGGGAGATTTTCTAAGGGCTTGGAGAACAGCCTCTTTTGCTTCAAAGTAATGGAGCCTTGTAATGATATCTTTTGTTCTCTGTGCAGATGGTGAGCGTTCGCCCAGAGATCTATGGGCTCTGTCCATTCTCCATAGCTCGTCAGGAATAGGGATGCTCAAAAAATTCAGCGGAATTCCATTTTCCGCAATTCCGGATGGAATTTGGTGATTCCGTTCCACTGCAATGGAACGTAATTGCTATAACGCTATGGCGGAATTTCCGCGGAACGATGCGGATTTCCGCGGAGTGCTAATTTTTTTGTAAGCCAATCACAAGGGAGCCCCTAGAAGAAGATTAAAGTGACAACAAACGGATTTCAACATGAAAATAGGAATTTCTGCACTAATCAGAGGCTTACAAACACCACCCAAACTCCTCCCTCCCCCTCCTCTCTTGTTTTCCAGGGATTTGTAGGATGTCAAAAGCCAGCTCACATACATTGGCCAGGAATCGAACCCAGGTCAACTGCTTGGAAGGCAGCTATGCTTACCACCATACCACCAACGCTACATGCTGAAGCCAGTCTAGCATGTACCATTGTGATATACCCAAGAGAAAAATGAGCTTGCTTAGGGATTTGTAGGATGTCAAAAGCCAGCTCACATACATTGGCCAGGAATCTAACCCAGGTCAACTGCTTGGAAAGCAGCTATGCTCACCACTATACCACTGCACCACTCTGCTTACATTTGTATACAATCTTTAAGTTTAAGAAGGGTACATTAGTTGAAATAGTTACACTACAATCTATGCTACAGCAAGGCCCTAATGACACTTTATCTTAAGGGGCTATGGCTGCCGAGTGGCCCATGTGGTAAAGCAAGGTGTAAAAACCAAAGGACACCTAGCAGAGGATGGTTTCAATCCATTGACCTCTGGGTTATGGGCTCAGCACACTTCCGCTGCACCACTCTGCTGCTGTACAGCAGACACTTCGTTGTAGGAAAAAGTGAGTGAGACCACTTAGCCGTACAGAAAAATGGGCACTCCTTTGCCTACTTCTTTCTGGCCTTTGTCATCATGAAAGGATCATAGAGACATATGTAGAAATTTGATATATACAGGTTTTGATTAAAGTGGCGTTAAACTTTTTGGAGCAGACTTTTTTCCTCCCTCCACAAGACACACATGCATCCACATAAAATCGTTTAGCAACAATTGTGTGCACACAGTCTCCGTGGTGCAATCAGTTAGTGTGTTTGGCTGTTAACTGAAAGGTTGGTGGTTCAAGCCCAGAGAGAGAGAGAGAGATGATTCTGCATGGCTATCTGGGGTTCTCTTTGGACAACTGTTGAACACAAAAGGCAAGGCTGTCCCTGGGTGGTCTTGAACCATCAACCTTTCGGTTAACAGCCGAACGCGCTAACCGATTGTGCACGCAGTTGCTGTTAAATGATTTTATGGGGATGTATGTGTTTCTTTTGGAGGAAAGAAGTAAGTCTGCTCCAAGAAGTTTCAGCATGTAGTGTTGGTGGTATAGTGGTGAGCATAGCTGCCTTCAAAGCAGTTGACCTGGGTTCGATTCCTGGCCAATGTGAGCTGGCTTTTGACATACTACAAATCCCTGGAAGACAGGAAGGGAGGAGAGAGATTACCGCTAGGACCCATGGCTTAAGTGACACTTCAGTCTGGGAAAAAAAATGACTGGGGGAACAGCCGCTAGGTCCCATGGGCTACCATTTAGCATAAACAAGGTTTCATTTGCGATTACTTAAATTTTTCCGCCAGAATGCGGAATTCCGCGGAAATCCACAAAATTCCGCAGGAATGTCATAGCGACGGAATTTAGCGTTGGTGGAATCCGCCAATTCCGGTGGAACGGAATTAGCTCTTTCCAATCATCCCTAGTCAGGAATGTCAGGGGCCACAGATTTGCAGAATTCAATGAGGTGGGGAATAATTTGGTCAAGTTTAATAGACATTGAGAGTGAGACCCCCTTAATTCTAAGGTTTTGACGCCTCTCTCTTTTCTCAGAGTCTTTCTGAGCTGTACGTAGTGATCTGAGATCTCAAAGCATGACCTGCTGTTCTTCTTCGAGGTCGGCTTGTTTTTGTGTCAGGGTATCAACTTTCCCTTCTAGGGTATTAGTACGATCACCCAGCCCTGCTATGTCTGTCTTTAGGTCCTGCAGCGCTGAGATCATAAGCTGCTGTAGGGAATCATGCATAGTACGGTAGTGTCTTTCTAAGGCTGTTTCTAGCACTGAGGCTGTGATTGGTGTAGTGTCTATGGAAGTACTAGCCTGAGTCGCAGGAGGAGGATCAGCGTGACCTGGACTATCGGCAACATTTTGAGAGCTGGCTGGGTGGACAAATCGATCCATCGTACCTCTTTGTGCGGTGGGTTTAGGCGGCGCTTTCATGGGCATATGCTGTAGGGGGGCTTAGGAGAGGATACCGATAGGATCCGCGTGTCTAGAGCGGCCATCTTGGTCGCACCGCGCATGCGTCTCTGCATAAAGATTATTTTAATTTATAATTTTCCCTTGTCTATTTCAGATTTTGCTTTGTTGAAAAATGGTGTCAGAATTAGTAACAAGTTCTTTGTGTCAACTGGTGAAAAGGCAAATTACAATGATGCCACAAACATCTGTGCTAAATTGGGCGGTCAGATAGCTACACCACGAAATGCTGAAGAAAATGCAGCTGTGTTCAAACTCCGCGGGACGACACTATTTGCTAATGCATGGCTGGGTATAAATAAAATTAAAACAAAACCCATATTTACAAATATAAATAATCAGCCATTGACATATACCAACTGGAGTCCAGGAGAACCCAATAATTATATGGGACATGAAGAAGACTGTGTAGAAATGTGGGAAACAGGAAAATGGAACGATAACGTTTGCAATAATCAGGATCTTGTCATTTGTGAATTCTAAATCAATTTATCTGCATTGTAGCTTTATGCAACTTTCAAAAAAAGCCTAATTGAATATTCTGGACTAATATACAAGGGGAAAACCCTTAAATAGTATCCTGATTAAAAAGTATTCTTAAAATGTGGTGTATGCGTGTAACTATTTTTTTTTAGTCTTCTAAAGTTTTCAATGATCAGGAAAAAGAAACTGCATAATTCACACACTATATGAAACCAAGCATAACCTGTTATGATTCAACAAATATAGTGTGCTCAATGGGATCACAAACTGAATTTGAAACAAGAATTAAATAAAACCAAAATGAATAAAATTGTTGAAATCTGGTAGCAGCTGCCAGATAAAGCAATGGTGCTTAGTCAGTCAGTTCAAACAATATGCAAAGAAAGTGGTGCTTCTCAGATCTTCTAACACTTCAGCAATATACTATCAGTCATCGATGGCCAGCACCTCACCCCACACAGGTGCAGACTCACCAGACAGAATGACAGAGCTGTAGAGTGCTCTATCTGGTGAGTCTGCACTTGTGTGCTGTGTGGTGATGGCCATTGATGATTGATAGTATATTGCTGAAGTTTTAGAAGATTTGAAAAGTGCCAATTTCATTGCATATCATAACCTGGTTTAAGTATAAACTGAGTCCCCCATTTATATGTATCAGAACAAGTAACAACAATGAACCAAATTATAAACCTTAAAGACCTTTACTCTGTCGCCATCACTTCCCTCATTGACCCTTCTGTTTCTTCTTTCCTCACTGCTTTTCCTGTCTTTAGTGTAGCCACCCCCTTTCCCCTTAATGTATTATTCAGTACCTAGCAGAACATCTTCTCTGCTCTCTCCTTGTTAACCCTGCCACAACCCCCCCCCCCCACCCCCCATTCAGATGCAGGGACCATGCTGGGAAGACTACTATAGCTGCCCCTACTGGTTCTAGCCATTGGCCACAATTCACTAAGCATATTTCCTCTCCTTTATTTTTATTAACAACTAGCTGAAGACCCATCATTGCCCGGGTATGAATTTGGTTGTTGTTGGGTCCAGTCACTTTTTCTAACCTTGACATACAGTCAATTACCAAGTTGTAAGGCTTGGTGGTGTATTCTCCACAGTCAGCATGCAACGCATGAGCTGGCGTGGAGGAGGTACACACACTAGCACCAGGAAACAGGCTATCCCTAGTATAGTGGAGGGGAGGACTGACTCCAATAGGAGATTGTGGCGCACAGAGCCGGTGCAGATCTGACAGCCACAAACAATGCTTTCGTTATAACGTCTCAGCGCAAAGTAGCGCTGAGCGCATAAACCAGAACTGAGGAGATCAGGACAGGTAGACAGAATGAACGCTTGCTAGCTAGCGGCTACTTAGCGACAGCAAGCGTCCAAAACCAGACAGACTGGAATGAGGCAGCCAATGCGTTGCGGCGATGGCGTGCCTCACAAAGACAGGACAGGATGATCAGGAAATAGCAGGATTGAGATAGAAGAACGTAACACAGATAAATATACAATAAGTATGTTTTCCTAGCGTATTACAATTACAGCTATCAATGAAACTATTTGTAAGGTCTGACTAACATATGTATATATCGGCAATGAACCGATATATGACATAAGCAGGAACGCTGACTAGGACTGGAGTAATACAGGGAACAGGACTCAGAAGGATTCGCTATCTCTTCGCAGAGATGAACGCAATCCACAAACGGTAACAGAACAGGATTCAGAAGGATTCGCTATCTCTTCGCAGAGATGAACGCAATCCACAAACAGTAACAGAACAGGATTCAGAAGGATTCGTTATCTCTTCGCAGAGATGAACGCAATCCACAAACAGGACCAGGAACAGGATAACTAGCTCAGCACGGGTGTTCACGGTACGCACAAACTACCGAAACGTGCTGGAAAACTGACTAACTGAACACAGGAAATAAACAGTTCGTGTACGTATACATCAGCGACACTGATGTATCAACGTAACACAAATACAAGGAAAATAATAAACGTGCTGGTATGCATATATATTGGCAATGAACCAATATATGATGCAAAGACCAGCAAAGTATCTTATTAACAAGAAACACGATCGGGGGCTAAAGCGACAGCAAGACTGGCTTACACTGAAGCTATGAAAACCCAAGGAAACCCTGCAGGAAGCAGATCTTTATACTGAGGTCATCCAATGGGAGCAGACATGCAGATTCCCACACAGGTGAATGATAATCAGTCACAAGCTGACAGCAGGGAAAGACAGACAAAGCTATGCAGCTTGCATGGAAATAGATCAGAACTGCCTGAGCTGCAGCACTACTACTTCCAGCAATAGCTGCTGCAGCAGCGATCATTACAGTACCCCCGCCCTTAAAAGCGGATTCCAGACGCTTTTCAAAACTGAAATTCCCAACAAAACAGTCTGACTGATAATTCATGATGACCGGGACAGCCCGGCAAGACCGAATTCCAGAATCAGTCCCCACAAGACTGGACCCATCAGAACCAGAACCTACAGAACCATGCCCATCAGTACTACAAGCCCCAGTGTGACACCCATCAGAACCATGATTTCCAGAAGAAAGCCCTCCGAAACTCCCTGAGCGATACCCACCGCCTTCCAGGAACCGTTCAGAAACGCCAAAGCCTTTGCAATGCCCACCGGTACTGTCTTTACCAACACAAAACCCACTGTTGAACCAGTCCAAGGCACCAGGACAAGTTTTCTCAGAGACCTCCCAGAACACCTTGAAGCTCCAAAGAGATCCCCATAGGTCAGAATGCCCCTTAGGCTCACATGGAGAACTATCAAGAACCCCTATGGAACCTAGGGCAATTCCCGAGTCAGGGCCACAAGGACAAACATCAATATCAGGGCTTTCAGGGACCAGAACCATCTCTGGGCATGCAGGCAGACTGGCAACATCAGAACATGTTCCCACTAAGGAAGCATCAGAGCACGCTAACACCTTAGACACACTTGGGCATTCTGGCACACAAAGAACATCTGGGCACACTGGCACAAGAGAAACCTCTGGGCATGTCAAGGAACTGTGAGCCTCAGGGTCAGCCAAGACAGGACAAAAACCAGGACTGGCCAAAAAAAAATCATCATGACTAAACTTCGCAACTACTGGACTTTTACACGAGAATGCTGGATCAGACTTAGATGTCGCTGATTCCAGCAAAGTCAGTAACAAATCAGATTCAGGGGCACTAACAAGACAGGACAAATCTTCTGATGTATGCACTGAACCAGATAGGGACTCCACAACTACCTCTGGACTGGACAGAGACTCATTTAATACACTGGATTGGAGCTCATGAGGCGCTGCAGAACAAGTCAGTATTGCAGCAGCCCCCACTGGACTAGGCAAAACTGAGGAATTCCCTGGACAGGAAGGGGACTCTGGAACCTCTGCCACAGCGGCCAGAGAACCAGAATCTTTCAGGATACAGGGCTGGGTTTCAGGAACACTCATCAGACCGGACTGAAATTCTGAGATTTCTATTTTGACCAGAGAATCAGAATTATCCATGTTACAGGGCAAGACTTCTGAAACATTCAGAGGACAGGGCTGGAGTTCCTCGGCTGTTACAACACTGGAGAGGGACTCAACAACATTGGTTAAATCAGACTGTGTACAGGGCAAGGTATCTAACACACTTGCTGACGAGGACAATATTTCAATGGCTTCTGCTTTGCTGGGCAGAAATTCATCAAGTTTTATTAGAGCAGACTGTAATTCCAAAACAGCTGCTAGACAAGTGAATATTACTGCAACACCAACTGAGGTAAGCAGTGCTTCAGCCTCCTCTGCTAGAGGGTTTAAAGTATCCAAAATACTGGGTGAAGCATAAGACTCTGCGACCACAGCTTCACTGGACAGGATCACTGAACAGTCCATATTGCAGGGCAAAACCATGGAAGCACCTGCTGGACAGCATAATGATTCTGTGACCTGAGTTTCATTGGAGAGATATACTGCACAATTCATGGTACAGGGCAAATTTACTGGAATATTTTCTGAACAAGGTAATAATTCTGCGATTTCAGGTTCACATAGCAGATGCTCTGAGCTATTCACGAAACTAGAGCGAGGTGTAGAAACAGGAAGATCAAGACACAATGTTTGCGCATCTGAATCACCATTCATTTGTAAAATTGGAAAATTCAGATGCTGGGGTTCTGAGGTTTCTAGACAGGATTGCTGGGACTCGGAAACTGATGTAGTGCATCTATTGGCATCTGCTGGATCAGACAGGAGTTGAACTTTATTAACACAGGTAATTTCTGCAGAAGTATTTGCAGAGGCAGGCAAGATTTTTCTGGTGTCTGTTTCACTGAACAAAGAGTCATGAGTACTGGCTAGGCTGGACTCGGAAGTCAGCAGGACCTCTGGATTCTCTGCTGAGAAATTTGCGCAGGGCAAGGTTAAGAATGTATCAGAGGCTTCTGTTTTACTGGTAAGTAACACTGAGTTATCCATGGTACAGGGTGGAATTGCAGGAACTTCAATTTCACACAAAAAGAGCTCCGAATCACCTGCTGAATCAGCCAAAGGTGCTGAAGCAGGCGGGTCAGAACGCCAAATTTGCGAATTCGGAGTCACATAAAAATCATCCAAAATCAGTTCCCACACATCAATCAATGGAGCCACAAAGTCATACTCACACACACCAGTTTTTATTAGGTTATAGGCAGACTTAATGCATGCATTCAATACTAATTCACTTTTTGCACTGTAAAATTGACAAAATGAACTTGAATCATTCTTCCATTCATTGACCAGAGCTTCCAGCTCTCCTTTCTCAAATGGAGGATTCCAAGCATACTTAACAGGCAGATCATGGTTTGCAGATATGATTGTAGCAGGGACATATATTGGGTTAATTAGCAGGTGATTGGCAGATTCCTTATTCCTAAGAATCTCCAATACCTGTAGCAAGTGCTGAACTGTAGTGTATGCAAACTTTCCTTGCTTCACAAATAAGTTGATTTGTTCAATACTCTGTAATATCTCCTCATAATCATACTCAGATAATTCTTTTAAACAAAATATAACTTAGTTGGAGTGCCCAGGTTGAAACAGGAGTCGCTTGGAGATCAGGATTGGTCAGGAACCTGGCACATTCAGAGAAAAACTCATTTTCTGTTTCAGAGCTAAGTTCTTCAAATTTCTTAAAGGAACAGGAACCATAATTAACAGTGTCATACTTTCTGGGAATCCCCCCCACAATGGGGATTGGTAATGGGGTTTTCATAATGTAAGGCTTGGTGGTGTATTCTCCACAGTCAGCATGCAACGCATGAGCTGGCGTGGAGGAGGTACACACACTAGCACCAGGAAACAGGCTATCCCTAGTATAGTGGAGGGGAGGACTGACTCCAATAGGAGATTGTGGCGCACAGAGCCGGTGCAGATCTGACAGCCACAAACAATGCTTTCGTTATAACGTCTCAGCGCAAAGTAGCGCTGAGCGCATAAACCAGAACTGAGGAGATCAGGACAGGTAGACAGAATGAACGCTTGCTAGCTAGCGGCTACTTAGCGACAGCAAGCGTCCAAAACCAGACAGACTGGAATGAGGCAGCCAATGCGTTGCGGCGATGGCGTGCCTCACAAAGACAGGACAGGATGGTCAGGAAATAGCAGGATTGAGATAGAAGAACGTAACACAGATAAATATACAATAAGTATGTTTTCCTAGCGTATTACAATTACAGCTATCAATGAAACTATTTGTAAGGTCTGACTAACATATGTATATATCGGCAATGAACCGATATATGACATAAGCAGGAACGCTGACTAGGACTGGAGTAATACAGGGAACAGGACTCAGAAGGATTCGCTATCTCTTCGCAGAGATGAACGCAATCCACAAACGGTAACAGAACAGGATTCAGAAGGATTCGCTATCTCTTCGCAGAGATGAACGCAATCCACAAACAGTAACAGAACAGGATTCAGAAGGATTCGTTATCTCTTCGCAGAGATGAACGCAATCCACAAACAGGACCAGGAACAGGATAACTAGCTCAGCACGGGTGTTCACGGTACGCACAAACTACCGAAACGTGCTGGAAAACTGACTAACTGAACACAGGAAATAAACAGTTCGTGTACGTATACATCAGCGACACTGATGTATCAACGTAACACAAATACAAGGAAAATAATAAACGTGCTGGTATGCATATATATTGGCAATGAACCAATATATGATGCAAAGACCAGCAAAGTATCTTATTAACAAGAAACACGATCGGGGGCTAAAGCGACAGCAAGACTGGCTTACACTGAAGCTATGAAAACCCAAGGAAACCCTGCAGGAAGCAGATCTTTATACTGAGGTCATCCAATGGGAGCAGACATGCAGATTCCCACACAGGTGAATGATAATCAGTCACAAGCTGACAGCAGGGAAAGACAGACAAAGCTATGCAGCTTGCATGGAAATAGATCAGAACTGCCTGAGCTGCAGCACTACTACTTCCAGCAATAGCTGCTGCAGCAGCGATCATTACACAAGTATGTCAGCTTAGAAGTCCTTGGCATCAATAATGTTAGAATGGAAGCAGTTGAAACTTTCCCATTAAAATCAATCAAACAAACCTGATTGGCTGTTTGTGGTTCCACCCACTTTTCTGAATTTGAATTCCAGTCACCCAGTTATCGACTGTAGCAGGTTTGAAGCCTCTGCCATTAACAGCATAAGAATGACGGCAAATTAAATATTCCCCTTGAAAATCAATAGGTGAATTTTGATTGGCTGTTGTAGGCTCCACCCACTTTGCTGAATATTAATGGCAGTTACACAGTGACCAAGTTACTGTGCCAAGTTTGAGAACCCTGCCATTAACAGTATAAGAAAGGTTGCTGTTTAAATTTTCACATTTAAAATTTTGGTTCTTTTTGGCTCTGCCCATTTTTTGTAACCATGACACACAGTCACTCAATTACAAAGTATGTGAGCTTTGGGGTCATTGCCATCAATAACATGAGAATAGAAGCAGTTTAAGTTTTCCCATTGAAATCCATCAAACAAATCTGATTGGTTGTTTGTGGCTCTGCCCCTTTTCTGAATTTAAATCCCAGTCACTCAATCAGGGGCGTCTCTAGCCATTTTGCCACTCCAGGCGAGAAATCCTGTGCCCCCCCCCCCCCCCCCGTGATTGCCCCCAGCCCCATACCCCCCCGCCCTCGTGGTGAACACCACTCCTGTGGTGAACCACACCCCCAAGACCCCCGAAAATATAATGCAGCAGCGTTTCACCAGAAGATACACTTATTGCGGCATGGGTTCACCAGAAGATAGTTGTAATGCAGCAGAGCGTTTCACCTTAAAATATACTTATTGCGGCATGCACTCACACACACCACACACACACACACTATACACATGCACACAGTACACACACACTATACACACGCACACACACACACTATACACACGCACACAGTACACACACCACACACACACACTATACACACGCACACAGTACACACACACTATACACACGCACACACACACACTATACACACGCACACAGTACACACACCACACACACACTATACACATGCACACAGTACACACACACTATACACACGCACACACACACTATACACACGCACACAGTACACACACCACACACACACTATGCACACAGTACACACACCGCACACAACATACACACAGTACACACGCACAGTACACATGCACACACACACTATACACACGCACACACAGAGCACACTATACACAGCAGACAGTAGACATACACTATACACACACACACACTACACTATACACACACACACACACACACACACTATACACACGACTCCCTCCCTCCGAGTCCTGCCCAGACCCACACAGCAGCAGGCATGCTATATGCCTGTATTATTTAATATCCATCCATCCATCCCAAAAGCCACTGCCTGCAGTGATATGGATGAGCGGGGGGGGGGGGGGGGATTGGGGCGGAATCAGGGCCACTGGGCCAGCCAGGATGCATATAAAAAAAATGATCAAGGGCAGCAGATCTGCAGATGGCACTCACTGTGAGGTGTGTGTGTCGCCTCTGCTGCTGCCTGCGCTGCAGATAGTTTGTGCGCACACTGCGCACACAGTCATGTGTAGCCAGCCGGCGGTACCACAGCGTTGGTCCCTGCGTCACACACGGTGCCTTCAAGCACGTGTGACAGGCGTAGTGTTGCCAACCTTTCGATTTAGTTTTTACTGACAAAAGTCCCAAAATTTACTGACAAAGGCAATTCTTTACTGACACTTCCCCCCCCCCTTTTTTAAGGCTACGTTCACAGTGGGGCATTGTGGTGATGTATAATGGTCACATTGTGATGCTGCTTGTTGTACTGCAACACTCCATATATGCAACATTCACAATGTGGCGGGTGCATTGCAGTATACAGTAACAGCATGTGGCATTGTAACCCACTACATGTAGTGTGTTACAGCAAAATGTGCATGTTAACAGTGAAGCATACTTTTCATTAACTGTATGCTTTACTGCATGTGACAACACTCAGATAACGTGAGGCACCGCTTTTCCGATCCATTGCGTTCACCCACTGTGAACTTTGTTTTCTGCTGCCAGGCAAAGACACTAGAGAGAGGCAGTTAAAAGAGACAGCTAAGAAGACAGCTGGGTGAGCTGGCAGAGAGAGAGACGGCACAGAGCAACAGCCGAGGGACAGAGAGAGATAGACACCATAGCCTTAGAGACAGAGAAAGACAGCTGGTGGATAGAGACAGCAGAGAGAGACAAAGTTTGTGCAGAGAGAGAGAGAGAGACAGCTGGCACAGAGGGAGATAGCTGGGGGAGAGAAAGACAGAGAGAGAGACAGCTTGGGGATGCAGAGGGGCACAGAGAGAGAGACACAGCAGAGGCAGAGACAGCTGGTGGATGGAGATGGCAGAGAGAGACAGGTAAAGGGCAGAGAGAGAGAGAGAGAGAGAGGAGAGAGAGAAGAGGCAGATAGACAGCTGAGAGACAGCTGGTAGATATAGATGGCAGAGAGAGACAGCTGAAGGGCAGAGAGACAACTAGAAGCAAAGAGAGACAGCAGAGAGGCAGATAGACAGCTAAGAGAGAAACAGCTGGTAGATAAAGACGACAGAGAGAGACAGCTGAAGGGTCAAGAGACAGTTAGAGGTAGAGAGAGAGAGAGAGAGGCAAAATACAGCTGGGAGAAAGAAAGAAAGGAAGATCAGGGTGAGAAGAGGCAGGCAAAAAGGAGAGCTAACTAGACCGCTGGCTGCTACAGACTGTCTTACCAACCTCTCTGTGTCCGGACACAGATCAGAGGTTCTCCTCCCCCAATGTTTGTGCAGAGAGAGCAACAACAAGTGTCCCAGCTCACTGCACAGTCCTGTCAGCGTCAGATGTCAGCGTAGTACTTACAGCTTGCAGACATTGCAGGCTGCAGACTGTCAGGCAGTGGGCACATGTCCGTGGCAGAAGCAGAGCCCCTCTCTCTCTCAGCAGCAGCAGTGTATACACGGGACAGTGCACTGCTTGCTGAATATGTGCTGAACATGGCTCTGTTCCTCCGGAAAGCTGTGGCAGCAGGACTGTACTGTGTACTATCCCATCCTTACTCCCCAGTCCCCACATGAAACTGGCGCGCCTTAGTTCTAATGAGTGGAAGCCTCCTGATTGGGCTGATGCGGCTGTAAAGGGGCGGAGCACCAAGAAAAGTAGTCGCTTGTGAAGAGGCTAAGTGAAAGGAGGCTGACATGCAGGGAAAACTAATGTGCGTGCTGCTCGCTCAGTGGAGAGGAGAGGAAGGGGGCGGACCAGTAGGCGGTGCCGGGCACAGGCTGAGCTGCCTGTCACAGCCAGCGCCGACCTGGCTGGCTGAAAGAAGAAAAAAATAAGATAAATAAACAAACACGCACAGAGAGAGCAGCGAGAGGGCGCCCACTTCCACCCAGGGCGCCATAGGCAAAAATTTATAGTTGCCTAGTGACTCAGACGCCCCTGCACTCAATGACCAACTGTAGCAGGTTTGAGGCCTCTGCCATTAACAGTGTAAGAATGGCAGCAGTTTAAATATTCCCCTTAAAAATCAATGGGTGAATTCTGATTGACAGTTGTAAGCTAAACCCACTTTCCTGAATATTAATCCCAGTCACCCAGTGACCAACTGTGGTACGTTTTAAACCCCTGTGATTAACAGTCTAAGAATGGCTGCAGTTTACATTTTCACATTTAAAATAAATTGCTGAAATGTAATTGGGTGTTTTATGCTCCATCCACGTTCCCTGAATTTTTCACCTTGGTTACCAAGTGACAAACTGTACCAAGTTTGGGGACTCTGGCTTCATTACCATGAGAATGGCAGCCTTTTACATTTTTTTTCATTGACATGAATGGGTAAAATCTGATTGGCTGTTTGTGGTTCTGCCCAGGTGTGCAGGGGGGAACGTGAGACCCCCAGAACATATCATCCAAGGTAGTAAGGTATCCGCATACCAAGTTTTATTGAAATCGGTCAAGGCGTTTTCGAGTGATGGCGGAACATGCATATACAAATACTGTAGATAAAAACATCCGATTTTATATATACAGATAAATCTTATTGATCACTCAGGTAAGGACACAACACGCAATATGTGTACTGATGCACCTCCAAAAAGAATTCAAACATAACAAGAGGCATAACAATAAGGTTACAGTATAACAGGAAGCCTGCAAGGATGGGCTCAAATTCGGATTCGGGTGATCCGGATAGTTGCTATCCGGATTTCACCCAGTAATCCTGTGCGGGCTGGGCGGGTGGGGGGTCAAGCTTACCTGTCTGACATCTTCTTCGGTCCGTCCCTCGGCGCCTCCCACAATGCGCTCCACGCGCGTCACGTGATTACAAACACTTCCTCCTTCAACCTGGAAGGAGGAAGTGTTTGTAATCACGTGACCGCCGCGGGGATCGCATCTTGGTAGGCGCCGAGGGACGGACAGAACAAGACGTCAGACAGGTAAGCTTGACCCCCTCACCCAGCCCGCACCGGATTTCTGGGTGAAATCCGGATAGCAACTATCCGGATCACCCGAATCTGAATGTGAGCCCATCCCTGGAAGCCTGAGCACAGTTACTGTATTGTTAAGACTATAAGATGCTCCGGAGTATAAGACACACCCAGGTTTACATGGAAAAAATCAGAGGAAAAAAAAAACTATTAAACCTGGTGCGTCCATAGTGCAGGGGCATCTTATGGACCTTTCTTTCCCCTCAAACTGTCTCTAAGCTACTCTTTATACACTACACTGACCAGCTACACTACACTAAACCCTTCTGCCCTACCAACTAAGCTGCACAGCAATACAGTACACTACACTGCACTACACTAACATTACACTACACCAACACTACACTGTACTACATTAACATTAAATTGCACTACACTAATACTACACTAGCACACCAATACTACACCTGATCCTCTCCCTCTCACTCCAGCCACTGTAAGTGCGAACCACTTCTCCTCTGCCTCCAGGTGCCAATCACTGAAGCTACCGCTGGTGCCACTACACTTCTGATTCCTCCTTTCCTTGTGGCCTCCTCCATACCTCCTACTCAGTGTCCTGGCACATGCGCCACATGTCATGTGTACCTTAGCGGTGCTCGTACGCTGGGGTCACACGATGATGCACGACGCACATGCCAGGGCACTGAGCAGGAAGTACAGAGGAGGACATGAGAAATGGAACACCTGAAAGTGTATAGCGGTGCCAGCAGGCGGCTTCACTGATTGGCACCTGAAGATGGAGGAGGAGAGGACCGCATTTAAAACAGCTGGAGTGAGGGGGAGAAGAGTGCGGGCGGCAGGACAAGTAAGAGCTTCCCTGTGCATTTTTCACCAATTTTTGCCGTATATTCTGGGTACAAGATGCATATACTTTCTCCACCCCTGTTTTGGGGAAGGGAAAGTCTGTCTTATATTCAGAAAAAATATGGTATTTGCAAATTTCCTCATCCCAGATTTTATTACATTTAGTGGGACAATTTGTGTTAAGATACATAACTTCATAGAGGGGGAGGGCCATATTGACTGCCTGGGTCCATGCATTACTGGAGGGAGCCTGGAGCTTGTTCCAGTACAGTGCAATTTCCTTTTTTGGCATAACAGAGCAACGTTTTTATGCCTTTTTAGGTGTTCCAGATCTATTATTACCAAAACACAATTCTGGGAGATAAGGGAAAATCAGTGACCAGTTGGATAATCTCATGTACCTCCCACCAGAAAGTATCTGCGGGTTCTGTGGAGAATGCCCGAACCGCCATCACACCATGACACACCTGGCTGACAGAAAATACAGAAAACAAGATGAGCAAGGCCAAACCCCCTGGTCCACCTTAAATAGACCCTGTGCAGGACCAAAAAAATCCATAATGAACTTACCTAGGGCTTCCTCCAGAAACTTGTAGTCCACAACGTCCCTTTGTGTACGCCAAGCTCCCTCCATTCTTCCCCCAGCAGCGCCGTTAGAGTGACGACTGCGGCTGAGGTTGCCACTACTGTGCATGCACGGCCCCTCTGTGCACCCACCTCACTTGGGCACCCATCGCTGTAAGCATTTTGCACATGCACGGTTCATTCTTTCTTGAACCCACACGTGTGCAGTACACTTATGGCTACGGGCGTGTGGAAGGGCCGTGCATGCACAGTAAGGGGCGACTTCAGCCAAAGTGGTTGCTCTAAAGGAGACGCTAGGGGAAGAACGAAGGAGCCTGAAGGACGTCACAGACTAAGAGTTTTTGGAGGAAGCACCAAGTAAGTTCATTTTGCCTTTTTTTGGTCCTGCTCAGGGTATCTTTAAGTTGAAGTGTTTCTAACTAGATTCATGTAGCTTATTGGCTCAGATAAAGGAGAAGATAATATATCTAAAGTAATATTTAAAGATCCAACAAGGTGAATTTTAAAAGATGTTATTGAATTTTTGGTAAAAAGATCTTGTCAGTAATCTTGCGCTTACCAGCTCAGTTGCTGTTTTCCCCGCTGGCAGCGCATCTGGGGCTTCTGTTGCGGCCGGCCGCAGTGGCAAGGATGATGTCAGCAGCGTGTCTGCAGGGATCCGGCCGCATGATACTCTGACTGAAAATGAGGGCGGACGCATGCGCTGGCAGCGTTGCTCCTCTTATGCTCTTAGGAAGCGTGTCAGCTGACCAGCTGTCAGCTGACACGCAGGACTCCACCTCCGGTTTCAGGATTGGCCAGGCGGTGTGGGGGCGTGTTCTCCTGCTTACCCGGGCTATTTAAGCTCTGTTCTGACACTTGCTCACTGTCTGCTCTAGCCTCTAGCTAACACTTCACAGTGAAGGCTTCAGACCTTAGTCAGTTCCATGTGTGGCTTGAACCGACAGGACCCCGGGGATTCCATACCAGCTAGCCTATTAATATTATTATTACTGATTGATATACTGTGTTTGACTTCTGCTTGATCCCCTGACTACTCCTTGCCTATCGATTCTGTACCTTTGCCAATCTGATCTGTTGCCGACCAGTGGTGCTCAACAGAGCTCGAATATTCGAGTAGCTCGAATATTCGAGCTCTTTCTCAGCTATTTGAGCTCGGTATTCGAGCTCCGAATAGCTGGAGATATTCGAATGGGCTATTCGAGTGAACTCGAATAGCACATTCACTATTCGCGCTATTCGAGCTAACAGCGCTATTCGAGCTCGAATACCGAGCTCGAATAGCGTCATAGCCCAGATTGATGTCCTCACAGCCAATCAGAGGGCTCCCAGGCCCTCTGACGGCAGCCAATCACTGAGGGGGACCCTGGCAAGCCCCTACCCTATAAATAGCGGCCGCCATGTTAGGTTTTTCCGTCCTTGCCTGACTTTGTACAGAGAGAGATCTGCTCCTTTGTGCTTTGGCTTAGCAAGAGCTTTATTGTGGTCATTCACCTAGCGTTTTTGCTCACATACACCTCCTATATACACCTATATTGTTGTTAGTTAGATAGACATTGTATTTTAGTTAGTAGCTTGTGTGTTACTAGAGAGCCAGCTGCTGCAGGCAAGCTTACACAACTTTAGGCCTCAGGGCCTGCCTGTGTGGGCAGCTCAGCTGTTCTCTCCTGTCCTCTGTTAGTTTATTTCTCATCTATACCAGTATTTCTGCTGTCCTTTACTAGCTACTGAGTGATTGTATTTTGTATTGTAGTTATATAACTGTACTAGGACACTCACTGTCACTGTTTGTTCATAGCTCCTGCGTGTGACCGTGTGTGTGTGTGTGTGCACTGTCTGTAGTGTACACACACTCTATTTCCTTCTGATTACTGATTAATTATTGTAATTTCTAGTTGTACTTCCTGACTGTTACTACTTACTTACTGCACTAGGGACACTCACTCAGTCACTGTTCATAGGCTAGCTCCTGCGTGTGTGTGCGCGTGCACTGTCTGTAGTGTACACACACTCTATTTCCTTGTGATTACTACTGATTACTGAATCTGATTAAATTGTAATTTCTAGTTGTACTTCCTGACTGTTACTACTTACTTACTGTACTAGGGACACTCACTCAGTCACTCTTCATAGGCTAGCTCCTGCGCGTGTGTGCACGTGCGTGCACTCACTGTCTGTAGTGTACACACACTCTATTTCCTTGTGATTACTACTGATTATTGTAATTTCTAGTTGTACTTCCTGACTGTTACTACTTACTTACTGTACTAGGGACACTCACTCAGTCACTGTTCATAGGCTAGCTCCTGCGTGTGTGTGCGCGTGCACTGTCTGTAGTGTACACACACTCTATTTCCTTGTGATTACTACTGATTACTGAATCTGATTAAGTTGTAATTTCTAGTTGTACTTCCTGACTGTTACTACTTACTTACTGTACTAGGGACACTCACTCAGTCACTGTTCATAGGCTAGCTCCTGCGCGTGTGTGCGCGTGCGTGCACTCACTGTCTGTAGTGTACACACACTCTATTTCCTTGTGATTACTACTGATTATTGTAATTTCTAGTTGTACTTCCTGACTGTTACTACTTACTTACTGTACTAGGGACACTCACTCAGTCACTGTTCATAGGCTAGCTCCTGCGCGTGTGTGCGCGTGCGTGCACTCACTGTCTGTAGTGTACACACACTCTATTTCCTTGTGATTACTACTGATTACTGAATCTGATTAAGTTGTAATTTCTAGTTGTACTTCCTGACTGTTACTACTTACTTACTGTACTAGGGACACTCACTCAGTTACTGTTCATAGGCTAGCTCCTGCGCGTGTGTGCGCGTGCGTGCACTCACTGTCTGTAGTGTACACACACTCTATTTCCTTGTGATTACTACTGATTATTGTAATTTCTAGTTGTACTTCCTGACTGTTACTACTTACTTACTGTACTAGGGACACTCACTCAGTCACTGTTCATAGGCTAGCTCCTGCGTGTGTGTGTGCGCGTGCACTGTCTGTAGTGTACACACACTCTATTTCCTTGTGATTACTACTGATTACTGAATCTGATTATTGTAATTTCTAGTTGTACTTCCTGACTGTTACTACTTACTTACTGTACTAGGGACACTCACTCAGTCACTGTTCATAGGCTAGCTCCTGCGCGTGTGTGCGCGTGCGTGCACTCACTGTCTGTAGTGTACACACACTCTATTTCCTTGTGATTACTACTGATTATTGTAATTTCTAGTTGTACTTCCTGACTGTTACTACTTACTTACTGTACTAGGGACACTCACTCAGTCACTGTTCATAGGCTAGCTCCTGCGTGTGTGTGCGCGTGCACTGTCTGTAGTGTACACACACTCTATTTCCTTGTGATTACTACTGAATCTGATTATTGTAATTTCTAGTTGTACTTCCTGACTGTTACTACTTACTTACTGTACTAGGGTAGGGACACTCACTCAGTCACTGTTCATAGGCTAGCTCCTGCGCGTGTGTGCGCGTGCGTGCGTGCACTCACTGTCTGTAGTGTACACACACTCTATTTCCTTCTACTGAATCTAAGTGATTACTACTGATTATTGTATTTTCTAGTTAGTGTACTAGGGGACACACTCACTGTTCACTGTTCATACTTACTGATTACCGATTATTGTATTTTGTATTTGTACTGTACTAATCAGTTACCGATCTAATCACTTAGTGATCAGTGTCACCTCACCCACCAACCCACTCCATTAAAGTACCCCACTTTTCACCCGCCCTTTTTAAAAACTTTTGTGTTTACGCCCAAAACATCTAAGATGTCTGGAAGTGGCAGCCAGCGCGGTTTGGGCAAGGGGAAGGGCAGCAAGGGAATCAGGAGGAGAGGGAGCAGCATTGTGGCAAGCCGCGGCCGCGCCACCATGCACAGTTCCGCAGCAGCAGCGTCAGTGGCTAACATTCCTCCTATAGCCACTGGCCGTGGACGCCTTGGGCGCCGCCCAGCAGGAACATCTGCAACTAACGCTGCAGAGACACAGCAGCAGCAGCGTGTAGCACCTGCTCCGATTTTCCTCCAGCCGGGTCGGAAATGTCCCATTGAGGAAAAGGATGCAGCCACTGTGGTGCAACTGATGACAGAGGATGAGCAGCCCGCCATCAGCTCTGCATCCGAGGCCTCCACCCTCACCACCACCACCACCACCACCACCCCTGTTCGCAGCAGCCGCCCAGCAGGGCCTGGGGAGGAGGCCAGTTCACCGTCAGTCGCCGACCTGTCACTCAGCAGTTTTTTGACCCCAGGCACCATCAGGGTATTGTCTGCTGTTGTTGGCGATTTGGAGGAGGAGATGTTGATGGGCACTTTGGGGGAGGAGGGATTGGACAGCAAGACTGTGGCGACAGTCAAGCAGCCCATCCATGCATCAGGAGAGGAGTTTGGGGGGTCATCATCCCAGCAGGACATGTTTCAGGAGGGGGAGGATGATGATGACACGGTGACAGACAAAGACTGGGTGCCACCAGCTCCAGGGGATGTCGTCATCAGCAGCTCTGAGGAGGAGGAGGATGCGCTTGTGGGCCTTGCAAGGAGGCGCATCATTGCAAGCATTGGCAGCAGTAGGCAGGTCCCACAGCCTGCTGGTGTCTCAGGCTCAGCAGCAGCAGCAGCAGCAGCAGCATCTGCCAGTACCACCACCAGCTGCACCCAAGCCCCCGCCCCAACCACCACAGGGAGACAGGCAGCAGCGGCTCCAGGCCGTAGGGGGTTGTTTTTGTCACCAATCTGGCGTTTTTTTACCATGCCCACAGTGTACAGCAAGTACGCCACTTGCAACCACTGTCAGCGGAAGTTGAGCAGAGGTGCAGACCCCTTAAAGTTCAGCACCAGCTCGCTCATCAACCACCTTGCTGCGAAACATTTCCACCAGCATGAGGAGTTCCAGAGGCTGAAGGCATCTGGTGCTGGCAGTGACACCACACCCATCACTGCACAGCCTTCAGCAGCAGCAGCAGCAACAGCAGCCACCCGCCCTCCTGCTCCTCCAGCAGCACCAGCAGGAGTGCGGAAACGCACTGCTCCTCCCCCCTCTGCAACTCCTGCCGCCGACACTGAGGCCTGTTCTGGCAGCCAGTCCTCAGTGGCCTCCTCTGCTGTGTCTGCTGATTCCCGTGCCAGCAAAAGGCCACGCCAGAGCCTTTTGAGCGAGTCCTTCCAGGGGGTGGTTAGGGCTCTGCCTCCCAGCAGCCATCGCGTGCGGCAGCTGAACGGCTTGCTGGCACGGGCCATGTGCTCCCAACTCCTGCCATACACGCTCGTGCAGGAGGGGAGCGACATGCGTGCGCTGCTTGCTTTTGCAGCCCCAGACTGGCAGCTCCCCAGCAGACACTTCTTCGCCAGCAAGGCCATTCCTGCACTGCACCGCTTTGTGATGGCCAATGTGGAGCGAGGGCTGGAGCACGCGGTTGGTGAAAGGGTCCACGTCACCATGGACTCCTGGAGCAGCCGCTTCGGGACAGGCCGCTACCTGTCCTTCACTGTCCACTGGGTCAGCTTGGTGGAAGGGGGTGAGGATGGGAGAGCAGCAGCGGGCACAGCAGCAGCAGCAACACAGTGGGTGGTGCCACCCCGCAGGGTCAGGGGAACTGCAGCAGGTTCCTCCGATCCTCTGCCATCCTCCGGCACACCTGGCCAAACCCCCCGCCTCAGCAGCAGCGTGAAGGCCCGCCACTGCCAAGCGCTGCTGCACTTGGTCAGCCTTGGGAAGACCAAACTGATGGCAACCCATGTGTTGGCCAAACTCCAGGAGCAGGAGAGGATTTGGCTGACCCCCAGAGGCCTCAGAGTCGGAGAGGTGGTGGCCGACAATGGGGCCAATCTGGTTGCCGCAATAGACAGGGGAAACCTGTCTTGCCCACGTGCTGAACCTGGTGGTGCAGAAGTTCTTGCGCACCTACCAGGGGATGGGCGAACTGCTGGAAACGGCAAGGAACGTTGTGCGTCACTTCCGGCGCTCGGCTGCAGCCTGTGCGAGCCTGGAAGATGTGCAAAAGGAGCTGGAGCTGCCACGCCATTGGCTGATCCTTGACGTTCCGACTCGCTGGAACTCCACCCTGGCGATGTTGGAGCGTCTGGTTGAACAGAAGCACGCTGTCAACCAGTACCTTGCCCTGGCCACTGTGTCCACCGCTCAGAGAAGGGACAGGACCAGCAACATCCCGTCCATCGTCCTCGATGATGACTGGAGGCACATGCAGCAGGTGTGCTTAGTGCTGGCTCCCTTTCTGCAGGCCACTAACATGGTGAGCAGGGACCATGCTATGGTCTGCGAGTGGGTGCCCCTGGTTTGTCTGCTGAACAGGGCCCTCGATGCTTTGCTGGAACAGGGAGCGGCAGCCTTGGACCAGCAGGAGCGTCATGCAGCTGCACAGTCCACCTCTGAGGGGGAGGAGGACTTGGTGGAGGTCCCTGACCTTGCTGCTGATGAGGGGGATCAGCACAGCGCAGCTGAGTTGGTGCGGGGGTGGAGAGAGGATGAGGCTGAGGAGGCAGAGGAGGAGGATGAGGACAGCACTGCCGTCGATGTGCCAGCACACGTGGCCCGCCTCTTCCCAATGGCAGCGCACATGCTGACGTGCCTGCGCAAGGACCCCAGGGTGATCCAGATGAAGCAGAGGGAGGACATCTGGATCAGCATGATGTTGGACCCACGCCTCAAGGGGAAGTTGAGCCAGTTCCTGCCGCCTGCAGGAGGAGACCCAGCGCAACAAATAAGGAGCTTGCAGCAGGCCCTTGTTGAGCGCTTGGAGGAAGCCTTCCCCCAGCCTTCCACCCCCACTGTCCAGCCAGCACAGAGGCAGCAGCAGGTGCCTGCATCCAGCAGCAAGCGCCCCACAGACCTGCTGTCTCTCAGCAACGAGCTCTACAGGACTGTAGAGGCTCCGGCAGCAGTGACTAGAGAGGAGGTGCATGCAGCAGCATCCTCCTCCGGTCACAGCCAGCGCCTGACCCGAATGGTGGCTGACTACATGGGGTCCTACAGCGGGCTTGACAGCGATGCCCCTGTTGATCCCATGGAGTATTGGGTCAAGCGCCTGGAGATCTGGAGCGAGCTGGCGCAGTACGCCCTCGAAGTGCTGTCCTGTCCCCCTTCCAGCGTGCTGTCCGAGCGCTGCTTCAGTGCAGCTGGTGGCGTGGTCACCGAGAAACGCTCACGTCTGTCTCACAAGTCTGTGGACAGACTGACGTTTCTCAAGATGAACCAGGCGTGGGTGGAAGGCGAGTTCCTGGCCCCTGTTGTCGGCAAGAGGGGGACATGAACTGAAAAACTTTCGTTAATGTGCCTTACCACCCTTTACCACCTCCTGGCTCCTGCTCACTAAGCCAGCCTGGTTCACTTTGACTATTACGTCGCCTGCAGCCACACATTTTACACCTACAGTGGGCTGCTGTGTACTGCCCTTCTGCTGTCTGTCTGTGTTTCCCACTGCCAGGGTACACAGATTTACCTTCTGCTGCCACTCTGCCACCAGCTATTACGTCAAACAATAGCTATATCTGTCCGTGTAATTTTCTATAAAAAACAAAACAAATAAACCAAAAAAAAAAAAAGGTTTAATTTTTCTGAGGTGCCCGGGTTGAAAACTGTGTTGTCCCAGTTGTGTATTGGACACGATGTGGGCTGCACGACCGCTGTCTGGGACCTCCTGCTGTGTTTATTTACAGCCCTGGTATCACCGCTAGGTACCAGGGCTATTATGTCACGCTGCCTGCCTGGCCTGCTGCCACACTCACACTACTCCTCCATTCCTCCTGCTGCTGCTGCTGTCTGTCTGTCTGTGTTTCCCACTGCCAGGGTACACAGAATTTCCTTCTGCTGCCACTCTGCCACCAGCTATTACGTCAAACAATAGTTGCTCACATTACTCCTCCATTCCTCCTGCTGCTGCTGCTGTCTGTCTGTGTTTCCCACTGCCAGGGTACACAGAATTACCTTCTGCTGCCACTCTGCCACCAGCTATTACGTCAAACAATAGCTATATCTGTCTGTGTAATTTGTTGTAAAAACAAAACAAATAAACCATAAAAAAAAAAAAAGGTTTAATTTTTCTGAGGTGCCCGGGTTGAAAACTGTGTTGTCCCAGTTATGTATTGGACACGATGTGGGCTGCACGACCGCTGTCTGGGACTTCCTGCTGTGTTTATTTACAGCCCTGGTATCACCGCTAGGTACCAGGGCTATTATGTCACGCTGCCTGCCTGGCCTGCTGCCACACTCACACTACTCCTCCATTCCTCCTGCTGCTGCTGCTGTCTGTCTGTGTTTCCCACTGCCAGGGTACACAGAATTTCCTTCTGCTGCCACTCTGCCACCAGCTATTACGTCAAACAATAGTTGCTCACATTATTCCTCCATTCCTCCTGCTGCTGCTGCTGTCTGTCTGTGTTTCCCACTGCCAGGGTACACAGATTTACCTTCTGCTGCCACTCTGCCACCAGCTATTACGTCAAACAATAGCTATATCTGTCTGTGTAATTTGTTGTAAAAACAAAACAAATAAACCATAAAAAAAAAAGGTTTAATTTTTCTGAGGTGCCCGGGTTGAAAACTGTGTTGTCCCAGTTGTGTATTGGACACGATGTGGGCTGCACGACCGCTGTCTGGGACCTCCTGCTGTGTTTTTTTACAGCCCTGGTATCACCGCTAGGTACCAGGGCTATTATGTCACGCTGCCTGCCTGGCCTGCTGCCACACTCACACTACTCCTCCATTCCTCCTGCTGCTGCTGCTGTCTGTCTGTGTTTACCACTGCCAGGGTACACAGAATTTCCTTCTGCTGCCACTCTGCCACCAGCTATTACGTCAAACAATAGTTGCTCACATTACTCCTCCATTCCTCCTGCTGCTGCTGCTGTCTGTCTGTGTTTCCCACTGCCAGGGTACACAGAATTACCTTCTGCTGCCACTCTGCCACCAGCTATTACGTCAAACAATAGCTATATCTGTCTGTGTAATTTGTTGTAAAAACAAAACAAATAAACCATAAAAAAAAAAAAAAAAAGGTTTAATTTTTCTGAGGTGCCCGGGTTGAAAACTGTGTTGTCCCAGTTGTGTATTGGACACGATGTGGGCTGCACGACCGCTGTCTGGGACCTCCTGCTGTGTTTATTTACAGCCCTGGTATCACCGCTAGGTACCAGGGCTATTATGTCACGCTGCCTGCCTGGCCTGCTGCCACACTCACACTACTCCTCCATTCCTCCTGCTGCTGCTGCTGTCTGTCTGTCTGTGTTTCCCACTGCCAGGGTACACAGAATTTCCTTCTGCTGCCACTCTGCCACCAGCTATTACGTCAAACAATAGTTGCTCACATTACTCCTCCAATCCTCCTGCTGCTGCTGCTGGCTGTCTGTGTTTCCCACTGCCAGGGTACACAGAATTACCTTCTGCTGCCACTCTGCCACCAGCTATTACGTCAAACAATAGCTATATCTGTCTGTGTAATTTGTTGTAAAAACAAAACAAATAAACCATAAAAAAAAAAAGGTTTAATTTTTCTGAGGTGCCCGGGTTGAAAACTGTGTTGTCCCAGTTATGTATTGGACACGATGTGGGCTGCACGACCGCTGTCTGGGACTTCCTGCTGTGTTTATTTACAGCCCTGGTATCACCGCTAGGTACCAGGGCTATTATGTCACGCTGCCTGCCTGGCCTGCTGCCACACTCACACTACTCCTCCATTCCTCCTGCTGCTGCTGCTGTCTGTCTGTGTTTCCCACTGCCAGGGTACACAGAATTTCCTTCTGCTGCCACTCTGCCACCAGCTATTACGTCAAACAATAGTTGCTCACATTATTCCTCCATTCCTCCTGCTGCTGCTGCTGCCTGTCTGTGTTTCCCACTGCCAGGGTACACAGATTTACCTTCTGCTGCCACTCTGCCACCAGCTATTACGTCAAACAATAGCTATATCTGTCTGTGTAATTTGTTGTAAAAACAAAACAAATAAACCATAAAAAAAAAGGTTTAATTTTTCTGAGGTGCCCGGGTTGAAAACTGTGTTGTCCCAGTTGTGTATTGGACACGATGTGGGCTGCACGACCGCTGTCTGGGACCTCCTGCTGTGTTTATTTACAGCCCTGGTATCACCGCTAGGTACCAGGGCTATTATGTCACGCTGCCTGCCTGGCCTGCTGCCACACTCACACTACTCCTCCATTCCTCCTGCTGCTGCTGCTGTCTGTCTGTGTTTCCCACTGCCAGGGTACACAGAATTTCCTTCTGCTGCCACTCTGCCACCAGCTATTACGTCAAACAATAGTTGCTCACATTACTCCTCCATTCCTCCTGCTGCTGCTGCTGTCTGTCTGTGTTTCCCACTGCCAGGGTACACAGAATTACCTTCTGCTGCCACTCTGCCACCAGCTATTACGTCAAACAATAGCTATATCTGTCTGTGTAATTTGTTGTAAAAACAAAACAAATAAACCATAAAAAAAAAAAAAAAGGTTTAATTTTTCTGAGGTGCCCGGGTTGAAAACTGTGTTGTCCCAGTTGTGTATTGGACACGATGTGGGCTGCACGACCGCTGTCTGGGACTTCCTGCTGTGTTTATTTACAGCCCTGGTATCACCGCTAGGTACCAGGGCTATTATGTCACGCTGCCTGCCTGGCCTGCTGCCACACTCACACTACTCCTCCATTCCTCCTGCTGCTGCTGCTGTCTGTCTGTGTTTCCCACTGCCAGGGTACACAGAATTTCCTTCTGCTGCCACTCTGCCACCAGCTATTACGTCAAACAATAGTTGCTCACATTATTCCTCCATTCCTCCTGCTGCTGCTGCTGTCTGTCTGTGTTTCCCACTGCCAGGGTACACAGATTTACCTTCTGCTGCCACTCTGCCACCAGCTATTACGTCAAACAATAGCTATATCTGTCTGTGTAATTTGTTGTAAAAACAAAACAAATAAACCATAAAAAAAAAAAAAAAAAGGTTTAATTTTTCTGAGGTGCCCGGGTTGAAAACTGTGTTGTCCCAGTTGTGTATTGTGTCACGCTGCCTGCCTCATTGACTGCCTGCTGCCACACACTCATCCTCCTCCTCCTGCTCCTGAATTTACCTCCTGCTGTCTGTGTTTCCACTGCCAGGGAGCACATACAATGGCGCTTCCAACATGCGTGCGCCACCAGCTATTTGTTACGCTCAAAAATAGCTGCATTTCTTTAAAAAAAACAAAAAATTATATATACTTTTTATTAATACTGTGTGATATTATTTTTAGAGGTTTCCGGGTTGAAAACTGTGTTGTCCCAGTTGTGTATTGGACATGATGTGGGCTTCACGACCGCTGTCTGGAACCTCATGCTGTGTATTTACGGCCTGGTACCACCGCTAGGTACCACAGCCTATTATGTCTCGTCTCGCTGCCTGCCTCATTGACTGCCTGTTGCCACACAATCATCCTCCTCCTCCTGCTGCTGAATTTACCTCCTGCTGTCTGTGTGTTTCCACTGCCAGGGAGCACATACAATGGCGCTTCCAACATGCGTACGCAACCAGCTATTTATTACGCTCAAAAATAGCTGCATTTCTTTAAAAAAAAATATAAAAGAGAAATAAGTGAAGAAGAAGAAGACGATATAGAAAAAGAAGGAGAAGAAGAAGAAGAAGAAGAAGAAGAAGAAGAAGAAGAAGAAGAAGAAGAAGAAGAAGAAGAAGAAGAAGAAGAAGAAGAAGAAGAAGAAGAAGAAGAAGAAGAAGAAGAAGAAGAAGAAGAAGAAGAAGAAGAAGAAGAAGAAGAAGAAGAAGAAGATGAAGAAGAAGAAGATGAAGAAGAAGAAGAAGATGAAGAAGAAGAAGATGAAGAAGATGAAGAAGAAGAAGATGAAGAAGAAGAAGAAGATGATGAAGAAGAAGATAAAGTAGATGAAGAAGATGAAGAAGAAGATGAAGAAGAAGAAGATGAAGAAGATGAAGAAGATGAAGAAGAAGAAGATGAAGAAGATGAAGAAGATGAAGAAGATGATGATGATGAAGAAGAAGAAGATGAAGAAGAAGATGAAGAAGATGAGGAAGATGAAGAAGATGAAGAAGAAGAAGATGATGAAGAAGAAGAAGAAGATGAAGAAGAGGAAGACTCCCCGATCTGACACCACATTTTCCGGAATGCCATGCAGCCGGAAGATGTGCAGGATGAAGAGATCAGCCAATTCCTGGGCTGAAGGGAGTCCTTTCAGAGGGACGAAGTGTGCCATCTTACTGAACCGGTCCACTACCACCCAAATGACTGATTTGCCTTCAGACCGAGGAAGTTCACCCACAAAATCCATGGAAATATGAGTCCAGGGTTCATTGGGGACTGGCAAGGACTGTAAAGTGCCAACGGGGGCGTCTCTAGCCATTTTGCCACTCCAGGCGAGAAATCCTGTGGCGCCCCCCCCCCCCCCGTGATTGCCCCCAGCCCCATACCCCCCCGCCCTCGTGGTGAACACCACTCCTGTGGTGAACCCCACCCCCAAGACCCCCGAAAATATAATGCAGCAGCGTTTCACCAGAAGATACACTTATTGCGGCATGGGTTCACCAGAAGATAGTTGTAATGCAGCAGAGCGTTTCACCTTAAAATATACTTATTGCGGCATGCACTCACACACACCACACACACACACACTATACACATGCACACAGTACACACACACTATACACACGCACACACACACACTATACACACGCACACAGTACACACACCACACACACACACTATACACACGCACACAGTACACACACACTATACACACGCACACACACACACTATACACACGCACACAGTACACACACCACACACACACTATACACACGCACACAGTACACACACACTATACACACGCACACACACACTATACACACGCACACAGTACACACACCACACACACACTATGCACACAGTACACACACTGCACACAACATACACACAGTACACACACACGCACAGTACACATGCACACACACACTATACACACGCACACACAGAGCACACTATACACAGCAGACATACACTATACACACACACACACTACACTATACACACACACACACACACACACTATACACACGACTCCCTCCCTCCGAGTCCTGCCCAGACCCACACAGCAGCAGGCATGCTATATGCCTGTATTATTTAATATCCATCCATCCATCCCAAAAGCCACTGCCTGCAGCGATATGGGTGAGCGGGGGGGGATTGGGGCGGAATCAGGGCCACTGGGCCAGCCAGGATGCATATAAAAAAAATGATCAAGGGCAGCAGATCTGCAGATGGCACTCACTGTGAGGTGTGTGTGTCGCCTCTGCTGCTGCCTGCTCTGCAGATAGTTTGTGCGCACACTGCGCACACAGTCATGTGTAGCCAGCCGGCGGTACCACAGCGTTGGTCCCTTCAAGCACGTGTGACAGGCGTAGTGTTGCCAACCTTTCGATTTAGTTTTTACTGACAAAAGTCCCAAAATTTACTGACAAAGGCAATTCTTTACTGACACTTCCCCCCCCCCCCTTTTTTTAAGGCTACGTTCACAGTGGGGCATTGTGGTGATGTATAATGGTCACATTGTGATGCTGCTTGTTGTACTGCAACACTCCATATATGCAACATTCACAATGTGGCGGGTGCATTTCAGTATACAGTAACAGCATGTGGCATTGTAACCCACTACATGTAGTGTGTTACAGCAAAATGTGCATGTTAACAGTGAAGCATACTTTTCATTAACTGTATGCTTCACTGCATGTGACAACACTCAGATAACATGAGGCACCGCTTTTCCGATCCATTGCGTTCACCCACTGTGAACTTTGTTTTCTGCTGCCAGGCAAAGACACTAGAGAGAGGCAGTTAAAAGAGACAGCTAAGAAGACAGCTGGGTGAGCTGGCAGAGAGAGAGACGGCACAGAGCAACAGCCGAGGGACAGAGAGAGATAGACACCATAGCCTTAGAGACAGAGAAAGACAGCTGGTGGATAGAGACAGCAGAGAGAGACAAAGTTTGTGCAGAGAGAGAGAGAGAGACAGCTGGCACAGAGGGAGATAGCTGGGGGAGAGAAAGACAGAGAGAGAGACAGCTTGGGGATGCAGAGGGGCACAGAGAGAGAGACACAGCAGAGGCAGAGACAGCTGGTGGATGGAGATGGCAGAGAGAGACAGGTAAAGGGCAGAGAGAGAGAGAGAGAGGAAAGAGAGAAGAGGCAGATAGACAGCTGAGAGACAGCTGGTAGATATAGATGGCAGAGAGAGACAGCTGAAGGGCAGAGAGACAACTAGAAGCAAAGAGAGACAGCAGAGAGGCAGATAGACAGCTAAGAGAGAAACAGCTGGTAGATAAAGACGACAGAGAGAGACAGCTGAAGGGTCAAGAGACAGTTAGAGGTAGAGAGAGAGAGAGAGAGGCAAAATACAGCTGGGAGAAAGAAAGAAAGGAAGATCAGGGTGAGAAGAGGCAGGCAAAAAAGAGAGCTAACTAGACCGCTGGCTGCTACAGACTGTCTTACCAACCTCTCTGTGTCCGGACACAGATCAGAGGTTCTCCTCCCCCAATGTTTGTGCAGAGAGAGCAACAACAAGTGTCCCAGCTCACTGCACAGTCCTGTCAGCGTCAGATGTCAGCGTAGTACTTACAGCTTGCAGACATTGCAGGCTGCAGACTGTCAGGCAGTGGGCACATGTCCGTGGCAGAAGCAGAGCCCCTCTCTCTCTCAGCAGCAGCAGTGTATACACGGGACAGTGCACTGCTTGCTGAATATGTGCTGAACATGGCTCTGTTCCTCCGGAAAGCTGTGGCAGCAGGACCGTACTGTGTACTATCCCATCCTTACTCCCCAGTCCCCACATGAAACTGGCGCGCCTTAGTTCTAATGAGTGGAAGCCTCCTGATTGGGCTGATGCGGCTGTAAAGGGGCGGAGCACCAAGAAAAGTAGTCGCTTGTGAAGAGGCTAAGTGAAAGGAGGCTGACATGCAGGGAAAACTAATGTGCGTGCTGCTCGCTCAGTGGAGAGGAGAGGAAGGGGGCGGACCAGTAGGCGGTGCCGGGCACAGGCTGAGCTGCCTGTCACAGCCAGCGCCGACCTGGCTGGCTGAAAGAAGAAAAAAATAAGATAAATAAACAAACACGCACAGAGAGAGCAGCGAGAGGGCGCCCACTTCCACCCAGGGCGCCATAGGCAAAAATTTATAGTTGCCTAGTGACTCAGACGCCCCTGCACTCAATGACCAACTGTAGCAGGTTTGAGGCCTCTGCCATTAACAGTGTAAGAATGGCAGCAGTTTAAATATTCCCCTTAAAAATCAATGGGTGAATTCTGATTGACAGTTGTAAGCTAAACCCACTTTCCTGAATATTAATCCCAGTCACCCAGTGACCAACTGTGGTACGTTTTAAACCCCTGTGATTAACAATCTAAGAATGGCTGCAGTTTACATTTTCACATTTAAAATAAATTGCTGAAATGTAATTGGGTGTTTTATGCTCCATCCACGTTCCCTGAATTTTTCACCTTGGTTACCAAGTGACAAACTGTACCAAGTTTGGGGACTCTGGCTTCATTACCATGAGAATGGCAGCCTTTTACATTTTTTTTCATTGACATGAATGGGTAAAATCTGATTGGCTGTTTGTGGTTCTGCCCAGGTGTGCAGGGGGGAACGTGAGACCCCCAGAACATATCATCCAAGGTAGTAAGGTATCCGCATACCAAGTTTTATTGAAATCGGTCAAGGCGTTTTCGAGTGATGGCGGAACATGCATATACAAATACTGTAGATAAAAACATCCGATTTTATATATACAGATAAATCTTATTGATCACTCAGGTAAGGACACAACACGCAATATGTGTACTGATGCACCTCCAAAAAGAATTCAAACATAACAAGAGGCATAACAATAAGGTTACAGTATAACAGGAAGCCTGCAAGGATGGGCTCAAATTCGGATTCGGGTAATCCGGATAGTTGCTATCCGGATTTCACCCAGTAATCCTGTGCGGGCTGGGCGGGTGGGGGGTCAAGCTTACCTGTCTGACATCTTCTTCGGTCCGTCCCTCGGCGCCTCCCACAATGCGCTCCACGCGCGTCACGTGATTACAAACACTTCCTCCTTCAACCTGGAAGGAGGAAGTGTTTGTAATCACGTGACCGCCGCGGGGATCGCATCTTGGTAGGCGCCGAGGGACGGACAGAACAAGACGTCAGACAGGTAAGCTTGACCCCCTCGCCCAGCCCGCACCGGATTTCTGGGTGAAATCCGGATAGCAACTATCCGGATCACCCGAATCTGAATGTGAGCCCATCCCTGGAAGCCTGAGTACAGTTACTGTATTGTTAAGACTATAAGATGCTCCGGAGTATAAGACACACCCAGGTTTACATGGAAAAAATCAGAGGAAAAAAAAAACTATTAAACCTGGTGCGTCCATAGTGCAGGGGCATCTTATGGACCTTTCTTTCCCCTCAAACTGTCTCTAAGCTACTCTTTATACACTACACTGACCAGCTACACTACACTAAACCCTTCTGCCCTACCAACTAAGCTGCACAGCAATACAGTACACTACACTGCACTACACTAACATTACACTACACTGTACTACATTAACCTCTTGACGACCAGCTAACGCCGATTGGCGTAAACTGGTCGTCTGCGGGTTACCATGGAAACGGCGGTCTCCGTGAACAGCGTGAGGGTGTCTCCGTGAACAGCCGGAGAGCCGCCAATCGCGGCTCGCCGGCAAAATGTAGAATGCAAAATGAAGAAATCCCCGCTGTTTACATCATACGGCGTTGCTGCGCAGCAGCACCGTAAGGCAGATCGGCGATCCCTGGCCTCTGATTGGCCAGGGATCGCCGGCATATGATAGGCTGAAGCCTATCCTTCAATGCGCAGGACGGAAATCCGTCCTGCGCAGCTCACAGGGGGAGGGAGAGGGAGAGAGCGGGAGAGACGGCGGAGAACGCTGCGGAGGGGGGCTTTGAAGAGCCCCCCCGCTAAGCAACTGCAGCCGGCGGCGATCAGACCCCCCCAGCAGGACATCCCCCTAGTGGGGAAAAAAGGGGGGTAGTCGGATCGCCCTGCTGCACTCCTGATCGGTGCTGCGGGCTGGAGAGCCCACGCAGCACCGATCAGTGCAGAAAGCCCTGGTCAGCAAGTGGTTAACATTAAATTGCACTACACTAAGACTACACTAGCACACCAATACTACACCTGATCCTCTCCCTCTCACTCCAGCCACTGTAAGTGCGAACCACTTCTCCTCTGCCTCCAGGTGCCAATCACTGAAGCTACCGCTGGTGCCACTACACTTCTGATTCCTCCTTTCCTTGTGGCCTCCTCCATACCTCCTACTCAGTGTCCTGGCACATGCGCCACATGTCATGTGTACCTTAGCGGTGCTCGTACGCTGGGGTCACACGATGATGCACGACGCACATGCCAGGGCACTGAGCAGGAAGTACAGAGGAGGACATGAGAAATGGAACACCTGGAAGTGTATAGCGGTGCCAGCAGGCGGCTTCACTGATTGGCACCTGAAGATGGAGGAGGAGAGGACCGCATTTAAAACAGCTGGAGTGAGGGGGAGAAGAGTGCGGGCGGCAGGACAAGTAAGAGCTTCCCTGTGCATTTTTCACCAATTTTTGCCGTATATTCTGGGTACAAGATGCATATACTTCCTCCTCCACCCCTGTTTTGGGGAAGGGAAAGTCTGTCTTATATTCAGAAAAAATATGGTATTTGCAAATTTCCTCATCCCAGATTTTATTACATTTAGTGGGACAATTTGTGTTAAGATACATAACTTCATAGAGGGGGAGGGCCATATTGACTGCCTGGGTCCATGCATTACTGGAGGGAGCCTGGAGCTTGTTCCAGTACAGTGCAATTTCCTTTTTTGGCATAACAGAGCAATGTTTTTATGCCTTTTTAGGTGTTCCAGATCTATTATTACCAAAACACAATTCTGGGAGATAAGGGAAAATCAGTGACCAGTTGGATAATCTCATGTACCTCCCACCAGAAAGTATCTGCGGGTTCTGTGGAGAATGCCCGAACCGCCATCACACCATGACACACCTGGCTGACAGAAAATACAGAAAACAAGATGAGCAAGGCCAAACCCCCTGGTCCACCTTAAATAGACCCTGTGCAGGACCAAAAAAATCCATAATGAACTTACCTAGGGCTTCCTCCAGAAACTTGTAGTCCACAACGTCCCTTTGTGTACGCCAAGCTCCCTCCATTCTTCCCCCAGCAGCGCCGTTAGAGTGACGACTGCGGCTGAGGTTGCCACTACTGTGCATGCACGGCCCCTCTGTGCACCCACCTCACTTGGGCACCCATCGCTGTAAGCATTTTGCACATGCACGGTTCATTCTTTCTTGAACCCACACGTGTGCAGTACACTTATGGCTACGGGCGTGTGGAAGGGCCGTGCATGCACAGTAAGGGGCGACTTCAGCCAAAGTGGTTGCTCTAAAGGAGACGCTAGGGGAAGAACGAAGGAGCCTGAAGGACGTCACAGACTAAGAGTTTTTGGAGGAAGCACCAAGTAAGTTCATTTTGCCTTTTTTTGGTCCTGCTCAGGGTATCTTTAAGTTGAAGTGTTTTTAACTAGATTCATGTAGCTTATTGGCTCAGATAAAGGAGAAGATAATATATCTAAAGTAATATTTAAAGATCCAACAAGGTGAATTTTAAAAGATGTTATTGAATTTTTGGTAAAAAGATCTTGTCAGTAATCTTGCGCTTACCAGCTCAGTTGCTGTTTTCCCCGCTGGCAGCGCATCTGGGGCTTCTGTTGCGGCCGGCCGCAGTGGCAAGGATGATGTCAGCAGCGTGTCTGCAGGGATCCGGCCGCATGATACTCTGACTGAAAATGAGGGCGGACGCATGCGCTGGCAGCGTTGCTCCTCTTATGCTCTTAGGAAGCGTGTCAGCTGACCAGCTGTCAGCTGACACGCAGGACTCCACCTCCGGTTTCAGGATTGGCCAGGCGGTGTGGGGGCGTGTTCTCCTGCTTACCCGGGCTATTTAAGCTCTGTTCTGACACTTGCTCACTGTCTGCTCTAGCCTCTAGCTAACACTTCACAGTGAAGGCTTCAGACCTTAGTCAGTTCCATGTGTGGCTTGAACCGACAGGACCCCGGGGATTCCATACCAGCTAGCCTATTAATATTATTATTACTGATTGATATACTGTGTTTGACTTCTGCTTGATCCCCTGACTACTCCTTGCCTATCGATTCTGTACCTTTGCCAATCTGATCTGTTGCCGACCAGTGGTGCTCAACAGAGCTCGAATATTCGAGTAGCTCGAATATTCGAGCTCTTTCTCAGCTATTTGAGCTCGGTATTCGAGCTCCGAATAGCTGGAGATATTCGAATGGGCTATTCGAGTGAACTCGAATAGCACATTCACTATTCGCGCTATTCGAGCTAACAGCGCTATTCGAGCTCGAATACCGAGCTCGAATAGCGTCATAGCCCAGATTGATGTCCTCACAGCCAATCAGAGGGCTCCCAGGCCCTCTGACGGCAGCCAATCACTGAGGGGGACCCTGGCAAGCCCCTACCCTATAAATAGCGGCCGCCATGTTAGGTTTTTCCGTCCTTGCCTGACTTTGTACAGAGAGAGATCTGCTCCTTTGTGCTTTGGCTTAGCAAGAGCTTTATTGTGGTCATTCACCTAGCGTTTTTGCTCACATACACCTCCTATATACACCTATATTGTTGTTAGTTAGATAGACATTGTATTTTAGTTAGTAGCTTGTGTGTTACTAGAGAGCCAGCTGCTGCAGGCAAGCTTACACAACTTTAGGCCTCAGGGCCTGCCTGTGTGGGCAGCTCAGCTGTTCTCTCCTGTCCTCTGTTAGTTTATTTCTCATCTATACCAGTATTTCTGCTGTCCTTTACTAGCTACTGAGTGATTGTATTTTGTATTGTAGTTATATAACTGTACTAGGACACTCACTGTCACTGTTTGTTCATAGCTCCTGCGTGTGACCGTGTGTGTGCACTGTCTGTAGTGTACACACACTCTATTTCCTTCTGATTACTGATTAATTATTGTAATTTCTAGTTGTACTTCCTGACTGTTACTACTTACTTACTGCACTAGGGACACTCACTCAGTCACTGTTCATAGGCTAGCTCCTGCGTGTGTGTGCGCGTGCACTGTCTGTAGTGTACACACACTCTATTTCCTTGTGATTACTACTGATTACTGAATCTGATTAAGTTGTAATTTCTAGTTGTACTTCCTGACTGTTACTACTTACTTACTGTACTAGGGACACTCACTCAGTCACTCTTCATAGGCTAGCTCCTGCGCGTGTGTGCGCGTGCGTGCACTCACTGTCTGTAGTGTACACACACTCTATTTCCTTGTGATTACTACTGATTATTGTAATTTCTAGTTGTACTTCCTGACTGTTACTACTTACTTACTGTACTAGGGACACTCACTCAGTCACTGTTCATAGGCTAGCTCCTGCGTGTGTGTGCGCGTGCACTGTCTGTAGTGTACACACACTCTATTTCCTTGTGATTACTACTGATTACTGAATCTGATTAAGTTGTAATTTCTAGTTGTACTTCCTGACTGTTACTACTTACTTACTGTACTAGGGACACTCACTCAGTCACTGTTCATAGGCTAGCTCCTGGGCGTGTGTGCGCGTGCGTGCACTCACTGTCTGTAGTGTACACACACTCTATTTCCTTGTAATTACTACTGATTATTGTAATTTCTAGTTGTACTTCCTGACTGTTACTACTTACTTACTGTACTAGGGACACTCACTCAGTCACTGTTCATAGGCTAGCTCCTGCGCGTGTGTGCGCGTGCGTGCACTCACTGTCTGTAATGCACACACACTCTATTTCCTTGTGATTACTACTGATTACTGAATCTGATTAAGTTGTAATTTCTAGTTGTACTTCCTGACTGTTACTACTTACTTACTGTACTAGGGACACTCACTCAGTCACTGTTCATAGGCTAGCTCCTGCGCGTGTGTGCGCGTGCGTGCACTCACTGTCTGTAGTGTACACACACTCTATTTCCTTGTGATTACTACTGATTATTGTAATTTCTAGTTGTACTTCCTGACTGTTACTACTTACTTACTGTACTAGGGACACTCACTCAGTCTCTGTTCATAGGCTAGCTCCTGCGTGTGTGTGTGCGCGTGCACTGTCTGTAGTGTACACACACTCTATTTCCTTGTGATTACTACTGATTACTGAATCTGATTATTGTAATTTCTAGTTGTACTTCCTGACTGTTACTACTTACTTACTGCACTAGGGACACTCACTCAGTCACTGTTCATAGGCTAGCTCCTGCGTGTGTGTGCGCGTGCACTGTCTGTAGTGTACACACACTCTATTTCCTTGTGATTACTACTGATTACTGAATCTGATTAAGTTGTAATTTCTAGTTGTACTTCCTGACTGTTACTACTTACTTACTGTACTAGGGACACTCACTCAGTCACTCTTCATAGGCTAGCTCCTGCGCGTGTGTGCGCGTGCGTGCACTCACTGTCTGTAGTGTACACACACTCTATTTCCTTGTGATTACTACTGATTATTGTAATTTCTAGTTGTACTTCCTGACTGTTACTACTTACTTACTGTACTAGGGACACTCACTCAGTCACTGTTCATAGGCTAGCTCCTGCGTGTGTGTGCGCGTGCACTGTCTGTAGTGTACACACACTCTATTTCCTTGTGATTACTACTGATTACTGAATCTGATTAAGTTGTAATTTCTAGTTGTACTTCCTGACTGTTACTACTTACTTACTGTACTAGGGACACTCACTCAGTCACTGTTCATAGGCTAGCTCCTGGGCGTGTGTGCGCGTGCGTGCACTCACTGTCTGTAGTGTACACACACTCTATTTCCTTGTAATTACTACTGATTATTGTAATTTCTAGTTGTACTTCCTGACTGTTACTACTTACTTACTGTACTAGGGACACTCACTCAGTCACTGTTCATAGGCTAGCTCCTGCGCGTGTGTGCGCGTGCGTGCACTCACTGTCTGTAATGCACACACACTCTATTTCCTTGTGATTACTACTGATTACTGAATCTGATTAAGTTGTAATTTCTAGTTGTACTTCCTGACTGTTACTACTTACTTACTGTACTAGGGACACTCACTCAGTCACTGTTCATAGGCTAGCTCCTGCGCGTGTGTGCGCGTGCGTGCACTCACTGTCTGTAGTGTACACACACTCTATTTCCTTGTGATTACTACTGATTATTGTAATTTCTAGTTGTACTTCCTGACTGTTACTACTTACTTACTGTACTAGGGACACTCACTCAGTCTCTGTTCATAGGCTAGCTCCTGCGTGTGTGTGTGCGCGTGCACTGTCTGTAGTGTACACACACTCTATTTCCTTGTGATTACTACTGATTACTGAATCTGATTATTGTAATTTCTAGTTGTACTTCCTGACTGTTACTACTTACTTACTGTACTAGGGACACTCACTCAGTCACTGTTCATAGGCTAGCTCCTGCGCGTGTGTGCGCGTGCGTGCACTCACTGTCTGTAGTGTACACACACTCTATTTCCTTGTGATTACTACTGATTATTGTAATTTCTAGTTGTACTTCCTGACTGTTACTACTTACTTACTGTACTAGGGACACTCACTCAGTCACTGTTCATAGGCTAGCTCCTGCGTGTGTGTGCGCGTGCACTGTCTGTAGTGTACACACACTCTATTTCCTTGTGATTACTACTGAATCTGATTATTGTAATTTCTAGTTGTACTTCCTGACTGTTACTACTTACTTACTGTACTAGGATAGGGACACTCACTCAGTCACTGTTCATAGGCTAGCTCCTGCGCGTGTGTGCGCGTGCGTGCACTCACTGTCTGTAGTGTACACACACTCTATTTCCTTCTACTGAATCTAAGTGATTACTACTGATTATTGTATTTTCTAGTTAGTGTACTAGGGGACACACTCACTGTTCACTGTTCACACTTACTGATTACCGATTATTGTATTTTGTATTAGTACTGTACTAATCAGTTACCGATCTAATCACTTAGTGATCAGTGTCACCTCACCCACCAACCCACTCCATTAAAGTACCCCACTTTTCACCCGCCCTTTTTAAAAACTTTTGTGTTTACGCCCAAAACATCTAAGATGTCTGGAAGTGGCAGCCAGCGCGGTTTGGGCAAGGGGAAGGGCAGCAAGGGAATCAGGAGGAGAGGGAGCAGCATTGTGGCAAGCCGCGGCCGCGCCACCATGCACAGTTCCGCTGCAGCAGCGTCAGTGGCTAACATTCCTCCTATAGCCACTGGCCGTGGACGCCTTGGGCGCCGCCCAGCAGGAACATCTGCAACTCACGCTGCAGAGACACAGCAGCAGCAGCATGTAGCACCTGCTCCGATTTTCCTCCAGCCGGGTCGGAAACGTCCCATTGAGGAAAAGGATGCAGCCACTGTGGTGCAACTGATGACAGAGGATGAGCAGCCCGCCATCAGCTCTGCATCCGAGGCCTCCACCCTCACCACCACCACCACCACCCCTGTTCGCAGCAGCCGCCCAGCAGGGCCTGGGGAGGAGGCCAGTTCACCGTCAGTCGCCGACCTGTCACTCAGCAGTTTTTTGACCCCAGGCACCATCAGGGTATCGTCTGCTGTTGTTGGCGATTTGGAGGAGGAGATGTTGATGGGCACTTTGGGGGAGGAGGGATTGGACAGCAAGACTGTGGCGACAGTCAAGCAGCCCATCTATGCATCAGGAGAGGAGTTTGGGGGGTCATCATCCCAGCAGGACATGTTTCAGGAGGGGGAGGATGATGATGACACGGTGACAGACAAAGACTGGGTGCCACCAGCTCCAGGGGATGTCGTCATCAGCAGCTCTGAGGAGGAGGAGGATGCGCTTGTGGGCCTTGCAAGGAGGCGCATCATTGCAAGCATTGGCAGCAGTAGGCAGGTCCCACAGCCTGCTGGTGTCTCAGGCTCAGCAGCAGCAGCAGCAGCAGCAGCATCTGCCAGTACCACCACCAGCTGCACCCAAGCCCCCGCCCCAACCACCACAGGGAGACAGGCAGCAGCGGCTCCAGGCCGTAGGGGGTTGTTTTTGTCACCAATCTGGCGTTTTTTTACCATGCCCACAGTGTACAGCAAGTACGCCACTTGCAACCACTGTCAGCGGAAGTTGAGCAGAGGTGCAGACCCCTTAAAGTTCAGCACCAGCTCGCTCATCAACCACCTTGCTGCGAAACATTTCCACCAGCATGAGGAGTTCCAGAGGCTGAAGGCATCTGGTGCTGGCAGTGGCACCACACCCATCACTGCACAGCCTTCAGCAGCAGCAGCAGCAGCAGCAACAGCAGCCACCCGCCCTCCTGCTCCTCCAGCAGCACAAGCAGGAGTGCGGAAACGCACTGCTCCTCCCCCCTCTGCAACTCCTGCCGCCGACACTGAGGCCTGTTCTGGCAGCCAGTCCTCAGTGGCCTCCTCTGCTGTGTCTGCTGATTCCCGTGCCAGCAAAAGGCCACGCCAGAGCCTTTTGAGCGAGTCCTTCCAGGGGGTGGTTAGGGCTCTGCCTCCCAGCAGCCATCGCGTGCGGCAGCTGAACGGCTTGCTGGCATGGGCCATGTGCTCCCAACTCCTGCCATACACGCTCGTGCAGGAGGGGAGCGACATGCGTGCGCTGCTTGCTTGTGCAGCCCCAGACTGGCAGCTCCCCAGCAGACACTTCTTCGCCCGCAAGGCCATTCCTGCACTGCACCGCTTTGTGATGGCCAATGTGGAGCGAGGGCTGGAGCACGCGGTTGGTGAAAGGGTCCACGTCACCATGGACTCCTGGAGCAGCCGCTTCGGGACAGGCCGCTACCTGTCCTTCACTGTCCACTGGGTCAGCTTGGTGGAAGGGGGTGAGGATGGGAGAGCAGCAGCGGGCACAGCAGCAGCAGCAACACAGTGGGTGGTGCCACCCCGCAGGGTCAGGGGAACTGCATCAGGTTCCTCCGATCCTCTGCCATCCTCCGGCACACCTGGCCAAACCCCCCGCCTCAGCAGCAGCGTGAAGGCCCGCCACTGCCAAGCGCTGCTGCACTTGGTCAGCCTTAGAAGACCAAACTGATGGCAACCCATGTGTTGGCCAAACTCCAGGAGCAGGAGAGGATTTGGCTGACCCCCAGAGGCCTCAGAGTCGGAGAGGTGGTGGCCGACAATGGGGCCAATCTGGTTGCCGCAATAGACAGGGGAAACCTGTCTTGCCCACGTGCTGAACCTGGTGGTGCAGAAGTTCTTGCGCACCTACCAGGGGATGGGCGAACTGCTGGAAACGGCAAGGAACGTTGTGCGTCACTTCCGGCGCTCGGCTGCAGCCTGTGCGAGCCTGGAAGACGTGCAAAAGGAGCTGGAGCTGCCACGCCATCGGCTGATCCTTGACGTTCCGACTCGCTGGAACTCCACCCTGGCGATGTTGGAGCGTCTGGTTGAACAGAAGCACGCTGTCAACCAGTACCTTGCCCTGGCCACTGTGTCCACCGCTCAGAGAAGGGACAGGACCAGCAACATCCCGTCCATCGTCCTCGATGATGACTGGAGGCACATGCAGCAGGTGTGCTTAGTGCTGGCTCCCTTTCTGCAGGCCACTAACATGGTGAGCAGGGACCATGCTATGGTCTGCGAGTGGGTGCCCCTGGTTTGTCTGCTGAACAGGGCCCTCGATGCTTTGCTGGAACAGGGAGCGGCAGCCTTGGACCAGCAGGAGCGTCATGCAGCTGCACAGTCCACCTCTGAGGGGGAGGAGGACTTGGTGGAGGTCCCTGACCTTGCTGCTGATGAGGGGGATCAGCACAGCGCAGCTGAGTTGGTGCGGGGGTGGAGAGAGGATGAGGCTGAGGAGGCAGAGGAGGAGGATGAGGTCAGCACTGCCGTCGATGTGCCAGCACACGTGGCCCGCCTCTTCCCAATGGCAGCGCACATGCTGACGTGCCTGCGCAAGGACCCCAGGGTGATCCAGATGAAGCAGAGGGAGGACATCTGGATCAGCATGATGTTGGACCCACGCCTCAAGGGGAAGTTGAGCCAGTTCCTGCCGCCTGCAGGAGGAGACCCAGCGCAACAAATAAGGAGCTTGCAGCAGGCCCTTGTTGAGCGCTTGGAGGAAGCCTTCCCCCAGCCTTCCACACCCACTGTCCAGCCAGCACAGAGGCAGCCGCAGGTGCCTGCATCCAGCAGCAAGCGCCCCACAGACCTGCTGTCTCTCAGCAACGAGCTCTACAGGACTGTAGAGGCTCCGGCAGCAGTGACTAGAGAGGAGGTGCATGCAGCAGCATCCTCCTCCGGTCACAGCCAGCGCCTGACCCGAATGGTGGCTGACTACATGGGGTCCTACAGCGGGCTTGACAGCGATGCCCCTGTTGATCCCATGGAGTATTGGGTCAAGCGCCTGGAGATCTGGAGCGAGCTGGCGCAGTACGCCCTCGAAGTGCTGTCCTGTCCCCCTTCCAGCGTGCTGTCCGAGCGCTGCTTCAGTGCAGCTGGTGGCGTGGTCACCGAAAAACGCTCACGTCTGTCTCACAAGTCTGTGGACAGACTGACGTTTCTCAAGATGAACCAGGCGTGGGTGGAAGGCGAGTTCCTGGCCCCTGTTGTCGGCGAGAGGGGGACATGAACTGAAGAACCATCGTTAATGTGCCTTACCACCCTTTACCACCTCCTGGCTCCTGCTCACTAAGCCAGCCAGGTTCACTTTGACTATTACGTCGCCTACAGCCACACATTTTACACCTACAGTGGGCTGCTGTGTACTGCCCTTCTGCTGTCTGTCTGTGTTTCCCACTGCCAGGGTACACAGATTTACCTTCTGCTGCCACTCTGCCACCAGCTATTACGTCAAACAATAGCTATATCTGTCCGTGTAATTTTCTATAAAAAACAAAACAAATAAACCAAAAAAAAAAAAAAAAAAGGTTTAATTTTTCTGAGGTGCCCGGGTTGAAAACTGTGTTGTCCCAGTTGTGTATTGGACACGATGTGGGCTGCACGACCGCTGTCTGGGACCTCCTGCTGTGTTTATTTACAGCCCTGGTATCACCGCTAGGTACCAGGGCTATTATGTCACGCTGCCTGCCTGGCCTGCTGCCACACTCACACTACTCCTCCATTCCTCCTGCTGCTGCTGCTGTCTGTCTGTGTTTCCCACTGCCAGGGTACACAGAATTTCCTTCTGCTGCCACTCTGCCACCAGCTATTACGTCAAACAATAGTTGCTCACATTACTCCTCCATTCCTCCTGCTGCTGCTGCTGTCTGTCTGTGTTTCCCACTGCCAGGGTACACAGAATTACCTTCTGCTGCCACTCTGCCACCAGCTATTACGTCAAACAATAGCCATATCTGTCTTTGTAATTTGTTGTAAAAACAAAACAAATAAACCATAAAAAAAAAAAAAAAAAAAAAAAAGGTTTAATTTTTCTGAGGTGCCCGGGTTGAAAACTGTGTTGTCCCAGTTGTGTATTGGACACGATGTGGGCTGCACGACCGCTGTCTGGGACTTCCTGCTGTGTTTATTTACAGCCCTGGTATGCTAGGTACCAGGGCTATTACGTCACGCTGCCTGCCTGGCCTGCTGCCACACTCACACTACTCCTCCATTCCTCCTGCTGCTGCTGCTGTCTGTCTGTGTTTCCCACTGCCAGGGTACACAGAATTTCCTTCTGCTGCCACTCTGCCACCAGCTATTACGTCAAACAATAGTTGTTCACATTACTCCTCCATTCCTCCTGCTGCTGCTGCTGTCTGTCTGTGTTTCCCACTGCCAGGGTACACAGATTTACCTTCTGCTGCCACTCTGCCACCAGCTATTACGTCAAACAATAGCTATATCTGTCTATGTAATTTGTTGTAAAAACAAAACAAATAAACCATAAAAAAAAAAGGTTTAATTTTTCTGAGGTGCCCGGGTTGAAAACTGTGTTGTCCCAGTTGTGTATTGGACACGATGTGGGCTGCACGACCGCTGTCTGGGACCTCCTGCTGTGTTTATTTACAGCCTTGGTATCACCGCTAGGTACCAGGGCTATTATGTCACGCTGCCTGCCTGGCCTGCTGCCACACTCACACTACTCCTCCATTCCTCCTGCTGCTGCTGCTGTCTGTCTGTGTTTCCCACTGCCAGGGTACACAGAATTTCCTTCTGCTGCCACTCTGCCACCAGCTATTACGTCAAACAATAGTTGCTCACATTACTCCTCCATTCCTCCTGCTGCTGCTGCTGTCTGTCTGTGTTTCCCACTGCCAGGGTACACAGATTTACCTTCTGCTGCCACTCTGCCACCAGCTATTACGTCAAACAATAGCTATATCTGTCTGTGTAATTTGTTGTAAAAACAAAACAAATAAACCATAAAAAAAAAAAAAAAGGTTTAATTTTTCTGAGGTGCCCGGGTTGAAAAACTGTGTTGTCCAGTTGTGTATTGTGTCACGCTGCCTGCCTCATTGACTGCCTGCTGCCACACACACTATCCTCCTCCTCCTGCTCCTGAATTTACCTCCTGCTGTCTGTGTTTCCACTGCCAGGGAGCACATACAATGGCGCTTCCAACATGCGTGCGCCACCAGCTATTTGTTACGCTCAAAAATAGCTGCATTTCTTTAAAAAAAACCAAAAAATTATATATACTTTTTATTAATACTGTGTGATATTATTTTTAGAGGTTTCCGGGTTGAAAACTGTGTTGTCCCAGTTGTGTATTGGACATGATGTGGGCTTCACGACCACTGTCTGGAACCTCATGCTGTGTATTTACGGCCTGGTACCACCGCTAGGTACCAAAGCCTATTATGTCTCGTCTCGCTGCCTGCCTCATTGACTGCCTGCTGCCACACAATCATCCTCCTCCTCCTGCTGCTGAATTTACCTCCTGCTGTCTGTGTGTTTCCACTGCCAGGGAGCACATACAATGGCGCTTCCAACATGCGTACACAACCAGCTATTTATTACGCTCAAAAATAGCTGCATTTCTTTAAAAAAAAATATAAAAGAGAAATAAGTGAAGAAGAAGAAGACGATATAGAAAAAGAAGGAGAAGAAGAAGAAGAAGAAGAAGAAGAAGAAGAAGAAGAAGAAGAAGAAGAAGAAGAAGAAGAAGAAGAAGAAGAAGAAGAAGAAGAAGAAGAAGAAGAAGAAGAAGAAGAAGAAGAAGAAGAAGAAGAAGAAGAAGAAGAAGAAGAAGAAGAAGAAGAAGGAGAAGAAGAAGGAGAAGATGAAGAAGAAGAAGATGAAGAAGATGAAGAAGATGAAGAAGATGAAGAAGAAGAAGATGAAGAAGAAGAAGATGAAGAAGATGAAGAAGATGAAGAAGATGAAGAAGAAGAAGATGAAGAAGAAGAAGATGAAGAAGATGAAGAAGATGAAGAAGAAGATGAAGAAGAAGAAGATGAAGAAGATGAAGAAGATGAAGAAGATGAAGAAGAAGAAGATGAAGAAGATGAAGAAGATGAAGAAGAAGAAGATGATGATGATGAAGAAGAAGAAGATAAAGAAGAAGATGAAGAAGATGAAGAAGATGAAGAAGAAAAAGATGATGAAGAAGAAGAAGAAGATGAAGAAGAAGATGAAGAAGAAGAAGAAGAAGAAGAGGAAGAAGACGATATAGAAGAAGAAGAAGAAGATATAGAAGAAGATATACAAGAAGAAGATATAGAAGTAAAAGATGTAGAAGAAGAAGATATAGAAGATAAAGAAGAAGAAGAAGTATATACAGTACTGAACAACATTTTGGACACAACTTCTCTTTCCACCTTTTTTTTTTTTTTTTTAAAGGAACATCCCCACATAATCACTTGCTGTTGTTACTTGGAAAAAAAGATGTTTCTTGCATCATTCACCCTCAAAACAAGTGTTGGAAACTATTTAAGGCCAATTCGAATAGTCAGCTCAAATAATGAGCTCGAATAACGACTCGAATAGTGAGGTCGAAGTCCGAGGTCGAATCGAATAGTAAAAAATATTCGACTCAACTATTCGACCGAATTCGAATAATTTAATATTCGAATTCGACCAAACTCGAATTATAAAAAGGGGTATCCGAGCATCACTATTGTCGACCTCTGCCTGAACACTCACTTAGCTTTTGCCTGCCGATTCTGTACCTTTGCCTATCTGATTGTTGCCGACCTCTGCCTGTTTACTAACGTTGTATTTGCCTGCCAATTTGGTACCGTGTCTGTCAGATCTGTTACCGACCCTGATTTGCCTGACCATTTTCATTATCTGTACTCAGTGTTAGTGCTGCCTTCTACTGACACTGTCTGTGGACATTTCCTGTTCAGGGAAATGTCTGATATTTTTCTGTCTGCTAGTGCTCACACACTAGCAGATCATTTAATTATTATTATTATCTTTTAAAAAAGGTTGGACCTGCCAATGAGGGAGAAGAGGAGAGAGGTCCACGCCTTGCACTTAGTCTCAAATTGCTTAAAAATCGTGAGGAAATTAAGGTGAATGAACTGACTGTGATCCACATGATCGTTATGCCCAGATACTTAATTTGTTGCACCCACTGTAAAAGGACACCCAGGCGATCTGTGTGCAGGATTAGATCTAATAGTAGAACCGAGGACTTATCTTAATTTATTTTGAGAACTGAGACAGCGCCAAAGTCCTCTATCAGTCTCAGGGCACTGACAAGGAACAGTGAGTGCAAGTAGGGTGGCAGTGCATCTTCATAACAGAATACAGAGACAAGGGGAGCCCAAATAGTGCAATATGTAATCCTAGAAGATATATAGAAAAGGACAATTTATACTCACAAAGGAGGGTGGCAGGAGGCACAATCAACCACTTGAGGCAAGTGGAGATCTACAAACCCGATTCCACTCGGATGTTCAGAGGGTACTGGAAGCAGTCACTCTCTTACAAAAAAACAACTGGTACTAAATGTGGCCAGGCCACCTAAGACCAACATCACCCCTCCAAAGAAGGGTAAGAAACACGAACAAGGGTAAGAGGTGCCAAAGGATATTAAAAAAATGTGTTAAAAACAGCTTAAATTAAAAAATTCGTTTGCCTAAATCTATTGTATGGCACTTTTTGGCCTGAAGAAGCGAACGGAGACAAAATGCGTTGCCAGTGCACGCTAAATTTTCATTTGTTATATGAAGTTGGCATTTTTCAGGTAAGCCTTCACCTCAAATTTCATTTTTTTGTTTTTTACACAACTCTATATATCCATGGATGCCTCTTACCCCCTGTTTATCAAGTAATGTAAAGGTATCATTGAGGAATAGGAGGGTGTCATCGCCATAGAGGGTCAACTTGTCGTCTGTAACGATGGGTGTCAGCACGCAGAGAGAATCTGATTATTGGTGATCTGCAGTATCACCAATAATACAGATATATACCTGATTATTGATGATCTGCAGAATCACCGATAATACAGATATATTGCTAACCTCTGGGCACCTGAAGCGTGTAAGTGTTTGGTGTAACAGTAGGATCGGACCACCGGGATAGCAGGTGGTCCAATAAGTAGAAACAAACTCTACTGCAGTCAAGGGCTCCAGGAGGGAGCAGGCCTTGACTGGTTTGCAGCAGTGCCCCCTCTGAGAAGTGGGGAACTCCTGCAGGAGAACTGAGCACCCAAGGGGTGGGTGACAGTCAGACAGGTCGGGCAGGCCGGGTCGGCAACACACAGACAGATCAGGTACAATGGCAGAAAGCTGATTCGGTAACCAGGGACAGGCAAGGTTTGGCAACAGGTAATCAGATATGCGTAGGTAACGAATCAGAGATCAGAGGAGTAGTCAGGAAGGCAATAAGTCATAACAGAAATCAAACAATGCCTAGTCTGGGTGTGAGGTCCGTGGTCTCTACACCCTGGAACTGGTCTAAGGAATAACACAGATGATACACAGTATTCCTAGTCTGGGGTGTGAGGTCAGTGGTCTCTACACCCTGGAACTGGTCTAAGGAATAACACAGATGATACACAGTATTCCTAGTCTGGGGTGTGAGGTCCGTGGTCTCTACACCCTGCCCTGGAACTGGTCTAATGAATAACACAGATAATACACAGTCAACTGGCTAAGTGTGGATTCCCAGGTCCACCTGGTTCCACCACACTGAGGGATCTGACTAAGGTCTGAGTGCTAACACATAAGTATTCACAACGCCAGACAACCAGCAACTGAACAGCAAGAGATATATATAGTGAAGCGCTCCTCAGCGCCGCCCAGCTCCCATCAACCAATCATCTGCTGAGCTGGAGTCAGCTGACCGCCCCGATCAGCTGACCCTTCTCCTATTGGCATAAAGAGCCTGTCTTGCGGCTCGCGCGTGTAGCTCTCCATCTGTGTGCACTACTAGGTCCAGATAACCCAGACGCATGTTGCTGAGAGGAAACCGCCGCTCTGTGCGCGGAAACCACCGCCTCACTGTCACCACACGTGGCTGCTTCTCCGCAATCCTTCACAGTACCCTCCCCCCCGAGGAGTGGATTCCGGACACTCTCCACCAGGCTTCCCAGGATGTAAGTCATGGAACTCTTTCTTTAATTCTTCCGCATGCATGCGACAATCTGGCACCCAAGATCTCTCCTCTATGTCATATCCCTTCCAGTGGACCAGATACTGTACGGAATTCTGCACCAGGCGAGAATCCAGAATCTTTTCAATTTCATACTCTGGTTGGTCATCCACCAACACGGGGGGGGGGGGGGGGAGGAGGAGTCCACCTGTACTGCTGGCTTCAACAGGGACACATGAAATGATCTCACACCTTTCATACTGGCTGCGAGGTCAATGGCATAAGTGACATTATTGATTTTCTTGGCCACTGGAAAAGGTCCTATGAACTTAGGGCCCAACTTGGGTGACAATTGTTTTAAGGCCAAGTGACGAGTGGACACCCACACCAAATCTCCTGGAGAGAATCTCCACTCTACAGACCGATGTTTATCTGCCTGCTTCTTCTGGGTTTGAAAAGCTTTTCCTAGGTTCCTCTTAACCATTGCCCAAATGTCTTTCAGAGCCCTTTTCCAATCCTCCAGAGCTGGGAAAGGAGTGGGAGCGACTGACAAAGGAGCAAACTTAGGTGATCTCCCTGACACCACCTGGAATGGAGAGAACCCAGAAGAAGAGCTCTTCAGGTTGTTGTGCGCAAACTCTGCAAACGGCAAAAACTTTACCCAATCGGTTTGCGCATCAGAAACGTAACACCTGAGAAATTGTTCCAACGATTGGTTAACTCTCTCGGTCTGACCGTTGGTCTGTGGGTGGTAGCCTGATGAAAATGCGAGTTCCATGTCTAATTGATGGCAAAAGGCCATGACCTCCAGAATTTTGAAACAAATTGGACTCCCCGATCTGACACCACATTTTCCGGAATGCCATGCAGCCGGAAGATGTGCAGGATGAAGAGATCAGCCAATTCCTGGGCTGAAGGGAGTCCTTTCAGAGGGACGAAGTGTGCCATCTTACTGAACCGGTCCACTACCACCCAAATGACTGATTTGCCTTCAGACCGAGGAAGTTCACCCACAAAATCCATGGAAATATGAGTCCAGGGTTCATTGGGGACTGGCAAGCAGCCTCGGACAGGCCCACCGAACCACCGATGGTCCCATCGGTGGGCCCCGGCCGTCCCGCCTCCTGGGGGCCCCAGTGCTAAAAAGGAGGGGGGCTAAGCGCAGGAAGGGGGGACATTGTGCACAGATCGGCGGGGAGGGGCGGAAGCCTCCCCCCCCCTCCCTCACCTAGGGGCCCCCCTTCCGCGCTCCCCCCCCTCTCCAGAATTGCAGCCAGCGGGGAAGAATCACTTAACGGCATGAGTTACGGAGATGAGATCCGTAGCTCTGCGTGCCGCTGGCTGGTCTGCTCTGGTTCCTGAACTGACTGTCCAATCACGCTCTCGCAGGAAGTACTGCGAGAGCGTGATTGGACAGTCAGTTCAGGAAGCAGAGAGCAGACCAGCCAGCGGCACGCAGAGCTACGGATCTCATCTCCGTCATGCTGGTAAGTGATTATTTGCCGCTGGCTGCAATTCTGGAGGGGGGGCCCCTAGGTGAGGGAGGGGGGTTTCTGGTCACTGCTGCCCACATTACGATTTTCTGGTCACTGCTGCCCACATTACGATTTTCAGGTGTCTGCTCCCCACATTACGATTTTCTGGTGACTGCTGCCCACATTACGATTTTCAGGTGTCTGCTGCCCACATTGCGATTTTCAGGTGTCTGCTGCCCACATTGCGATTTTCAGGTGTCTGCTGCCCACATTACGATTTTCAGGTGTCTGCTGCCCACATTACGATTTTCTGGTGTCTGCTGCCCACATTACGATTTTCTGGTCACTGCTGCCTACATTGCGATTTTCTGGTGTCTGCTGCCCACATTACGATTTTCAGGTGTCTGCTGCCCACATTACGATTTTCAGGTGTCTGCTGCCCACATTGCGATTTTCAGGTGTCTGCTGCCCACATTACGATTTTCAGGTGTCTGCTGCCCACATTACGATTTTCTGGTGTCTGCTGCTCACATTACGATTTTCTGGTCACTGCTGCCTACATTGCGATTTTCTGGTGTCTGCTGCCCACATTACGATTTTCAGGTGTCTGCTGCCCACATTACGATTTTCAGGTGTCTGCTGCCCACATTATGATTTTCTGGTGACTGCTGCCCACATTACGATTTTCTGGTCACTGCTGCCTACATTGCGATTTTCTGGTGTCTGCTGCCCACATTACGATTTTCAGGTGTCTGCTGCCCACATTACGCTTTTCTGGTGACTGCTGCCCACATTGCGATTTTCTGGTGTCTGCTGCCCACAGTACGATTTTCTGGTCACTGCTGCCCACATTGCGATTTTCAGGTGTCTGCTGCCCACATTACGATTTTCTGGTCACTGCTGCCCACTTTTGGGGGGGGGGGGGGGGGTATCTGGCACCAACCTGATTGCATTTTGGGGGTATCTGCCGCCAATCTGATTGCATTTTGTGGGGGTATCAGCCGCCAACCTGATTGCATTTTGTCGGAAAATCTGCTGCGATTTGACTACTTGATGAATTATCATGAGGCATGTAACTACTTGAATATTTTATCTAAAATGTATCTGGTCGGACCTAATCTCTGTGAATAACACCGCTACTTATGTTGTGTTTTTTTTTTTTTTAAGTCTGCCCATGACTCATCGTGACCACGCCGATGTTCCAGTGCGTGGTGACACCCATTTACTTTCGCTGCGGCGCGCTGCGCGCGCCGCATGTGGACATATCCCTATTGGAGACTGTCCTCAGAAGTGCTCACAATCTTTTCCCTACCATAAACTCATGCAAAATTTCTAGAGTACATGTGTATGTGAGCCCAAAATGGGGGGGGGGGGGGGTGGGGGTGTGGCGAGGAGGAGGGGATCGGGGGGGGGGGGGCCCAGGCTGAAACTTCCTTGGTGGGCCCTTAGTGTCCCAGTCTGACCCTGCTGGCAAGGACTGTAAAGTGCCAACGGGGGCCTGACGAGAGGGTTTACTTCTTGCACACACAGCACACTCTCTCACAAATTCCTTACAATCTGTAGCCAGAGTGGGCCACCAGACACATCTAGCTAGTAGATCCTGAGTTCTGGTGGCTCCAGGATGACCAGCATTCTTGTGAGAATGAAAGAATTGTAGGATTTGCAAACGGAAAGGCAACAGCACAAACATGACCCCCTCAGGCTTTTCCTCTGGTACATCCTGTTGGTAGGGACTCAACGTGGCTGTCCAATCTCTCCATGTCTCAGTGGCTGCCAAAACTACCTTTGGGAATAGGATAGTTTCAGGAACTGCAGGCTGCACTGACTCGGGCTCAAAACACCTGGATAGAGCATCGGCCTTGGCATTCTTACTCCCGGGAGTATATGTGATTACAAATCTGAATCTTGCAAAAAACAGGGACCACTGGGCCTGGCGAGGGCTAAGTCTCTTAGCCCCCTCAATATACTCCAAATTCTTGTGATCTGTATAGACTGTAATAATGTGTTCTGCACCCTCTAACCAGTGTCGCCATTCCTCAAACGCCAATTTGATGGCCAAGAGCTCACGGTTGCCAATGTCATAGTTTTTCTCAGCGGGTGAAAATCTGCAAGAAAAATAGGCACATGGGTGCAACTTGCCTTGCAAGCCTGACTTCTGAGATAACACAGCTCCCACCCCCACCTCTGAGGCATCAACCTCCACAATGAAGGGGAAGGCGACATCAACATGCCTCAGTATCGGGGCAGAACAAAATAGTTTCTTTAGAGTCGAAAAGGCCGCATGAGCCTCTGGTGACCAGTGATGAGTGTCAGCCCCTTTCCTGGTGAAACTGGTGAGAGGAGCGATGATGGTTGAGTACCCCTTAATGAACCTTCTGTAGTAATTGGCAAATCCCAGGAATCTCTGAAGTGCCTTCAGCCCCACAGGCTGAGGCCACTCCAGGACAGCTGAAACTTTCCCTGGGTCCATCGAGAAACCAGATGTGGAGATAATGTACCCCAAGAAGGCTACTGACTCTACCTCAAAGAGGCATTTCTCAAGTTTTGCATAAAGTTGATTCTTTTTTAAAACCCATCTGACATGCTGGCGATGTTCAGAGAGACTGGACGAAAAGATCAGTATATCGTCCAAGTAAACCAGAACAAACTTCCCCAACACTTCCCTGAACACCTCATTGATTAACTCCTGGAAGACGGCCGGCGCGTTGCACAACCCGAAGGGCATCACCAGGTATTCGTAATGCCCGTCGGGTGTGTTGAAGGCCGTCTCCCACTCATCACCATCCCTGATACGGACTAGATTGTATGCGCCCCTGAGATCTAGCTTGGAAAAAATCTTGGCATTCGTCACCTGCGTGAACAAATCGTCAATCAATGGCAAAGGGTAGCGGTTTTTCACTGTGATCTTATTCAGCCCTCGGTAATCAATACAAGGACGGAGGCCTCCGTCTTTTTTCTTTACAAAGAAGAAACCTGCCCCTGCTGGTGAACGAGAGGGATGGATGAACCCTTTCGCCAAGTTTTCCCTGATGTATTCTTGCATGGCTAGTTTCTCAGGTCCAGATAGGTTATACAGATGACCCCTGGGCGGCATACAACCAGATCTCAGATCGATGGGACAATCGTAGGTACGATGGGGGGGAGTTTGTCTTAGGACAGAAGACGTCAGCAAATTCTGCGTATTGTCTCCGTACACCTTTAACCTGAATGTTGGTATTACCCATGGTTACTTTCGCTAAACAATGATGATAACAATGGGGCGACCAGCTCGTTAGCTGACCTGAAACCCAGTCTATCTGAGGTGAGTGAATTTGTAACCAGGGCATGCCAATAATGATGGTAGAGGTTGCCATATGCAAAACCAGAAATTGCAGACTCTCCCCATGTAAGACCCCAACACTGAGTTGCAAACTAGGAGTACGGGATAAAGGGTGTCTACTCTGCAGAGGAGAGTCATCTACAGAAGTGACCCGGATTGGTTGATCTAAGGGGAACATGGGTATTCCCAATCTTTTAGCAAAATCGTAATCAATGAAGTTAGCCGCGGAACCAGAATCAATGAAAGCTTCAGTGGAGACAGTCTGACTTTCCCATGTGACAGAACAGGGAAGTAACAGACGATTGTCATGTAGCGGTAACGACTCCGCGCCTAGGGTATTACCTCTGACTACTCCTAGGCGGCAGCGTTTCCCAACTTCCTGGGGCAATTCTGCACTCTATGACCCTCCTCTGCACAGTATAAACAGAGCTGTTCTGTTTTCCTGCGATTCCTTTCTGACCGCGTCAATTTGGACTGACCAATCTGCATCAGCTCAGGTGGCGGTGAGACAGGTGGAGGTGTGGCATAGGAGACATATCTGGTCCGGTCCTTACCACGGGTTTGTTTTTGATATCGTAACCGACGATCAACCCGTACTGCCAAAGAGATTGCTTCCTCAATAGTTTTAGGTTCAGGGTATCCCAACATCAATCCTGAGCAGTGGTGCTCAGCAGAGCTCGAATATTCGAGTAGCTCGAATATTCATGCTCTTTTTTCAGCTATTCGAGCTCGAATACCGAGCTCGAATAGCTGCAGCTACTCGAATGGGCTATTCGAGTGAACTCGAATAGCCCATTCACTATTCGAGCTATTCGAGCTAACAGCGCTATTCGAGCTTGAATACCGAGCTCGAATAGCGTCATAGCCCAGATTGATGTCCTTAGAGCCAATCAGAGGGCTCCCAGGCCCTCTGACGGCAGCCAATCACAGAGGGGGACCCTGGCCAGCCCCTACCCTATAAATAGCGGCCGCCATGTTCCGTTTTTCCAACCTTGCCTGACTTTGTACAGAGAGAAATCTGCTCCTTTGTGCTTTGGCTTAGCAAGAGCTTTATTGTGGTCAACTACCTAGCGTTTTTGCTCACATACACCTCCTATACACACCTATATTGTTGTTAGTTAGATAGACATTGTATTTTAGTTAGTAGCTTGTGTGTTACATAGAGACAGACACAGCTGCTGCAGGCAAGCTTACACTGCTTTAGGCCTCTGGGCCTTGCCTGTGTGGGCAGCTGTCCTCAAGTGACTGTCCTCTGTTAGTTTATTATACCAGTGTTTCTGCTGTCCTACCTTTACTACTGAGTGATTGTATTTTGTAGTAACTGTACTAGGACACTCACTGTCACTGTTTGTTCATAGCTCCTGCGTGTGTGCGTGCACAGTACACACACTCTATTTCCTTCTGATTACTATTGATTATTGTAATTTCTAGTTGTACTTACTAACTACTTACTACTAGGGACACTCAGTCACTGTTCATAGGCTAGCTCCTGCGCTGCGTGTATGTGTGCGTGCACTGTCAGTACACACACTCTATTTTCTTCTGATTACTACTGATTATTGTAATTTCTAGTTGTACACTTACTTACTACTTACTACTAGGGACACTCAGTCACTGTTCATAGGCTAGCTCCTGCGCTGCGTGTATGTGTGCGTGCACTGTCAGTACACACACTCTATTTTCTTCTGATTACTACTGATTATTGTAATTTCTAGTTGTACACTTACTTACTACTTACTACTAGGGACACTCAGTCACTGTTCATAGGCTAGCTCCTGCGTGTGTGTGTGCGTGCACTCAGTACACACACACACTCTATTTCCTTCTACTTAATCTGATTACTACTGATTATTGTATTTTCTAGTTAGTGTACTAGGGGACACACTCACTGTTCACTGTTCACACTTATACTGATTACTGAATTATTGTATTTTGTATTAGTACTGTACTAGTAATCACTTAGCGATCTAATCACTTAGTGATTAGTGTCACCTCACCCACCAACCCACTCCATTAAAGCACCCCACTTTTTCACCTTTTAAAAAACTTTTTGGTTTACGCCCAAAACATCAAAGATGTCTGGAAGTGGCAGCCAGCGCGGTTTGGGCAAGGGAAAGGGCAGCAAGGGAATCAAGAGGAGAGGGAGCAGCATTGTGGCAAGCCGCGGCCGCGCCACCATGCACAGTTCCGCAGCAGCTGCGTCAGTGGCTAACATTCCTCCTATAGCCACTGGCCATGGACGCCTTGGGCGCCGCCCAGCAGGAGCAACTCACGCTGCAGAGACACAGCAGCAGCAGCAGCAGCGTGTAGTACCTGCTCCTATTTTCCTCCAGCCGGGTCGGAAACGTCCCATTGAGGAAAAGGATGCAGACACTGTGGTGCAACTGATGATGGAGGATGAGCAGCCCGCCATCAGCTCTGCATCCGAGGCCTCCACCCTCACCACCACCACCACCCCTGTTCGCAGCAGCCGCCCAGCAGGGCCTGGGGAGGAGGCCAGTTCACCGTCAGTCGCCGACCTGTCACTCAGCAGTTTTTTGACTTTGGGGGAGGAGGGATTGGACAGCAAGACTGTGGCGACAGTCAAGCAGCCCATCCATGCATCAGAAGAGGAGTTTGGGGGGTCATCATCCCAGCAGGACATGTTTCAGGAGGGGGAGGATGATGATGATGATGATGACGTGATGACAGACAAAGACTGGGTGCCGCCACCACCAGCACCTGGGGATGTCATCATCAGCAGCTCTGAGGAGGAGGAGGAGGATGCGCTTGTGGGCCTTGCAAGGAGGCGCATCATTACAAGCATTGGCAGCAGTAGGCAGGTCCCACAGCCTGCTGGTGTCTCAGGCTCAGCAGCAGCAGCAGCAGCATCTGCCAGTACCACCACCAGCCGCACCCAAGCCCCCGCCCCAACCACCACAGGGAGACAGGCAGCAGCGGCTCTAGGCCGTAGGGGGTTGTTTTTGTCACCAATCTGGCGATTTTTCACCATGCCCACAATGTACAGCAAGTACGCCACTTGCAACCACTGTCAGCGGAAGTTGAGCAGAGGTGCAGACCCCTTAAAGTTCAGCACCAGCTCGCTCATCAACCACCTTGCTGCGAAACATTTCCACCAGCATGAGGAGTTCCAGAGGCTGAAGGCATCTGGTGCTGGCAGTGGCACCACACCCATCACTGCTCAGCCTTCAGCAGCAGCAGCAGCAGCAACAGCAGCCACCCGCCCTCCTGCTCCTCCAGCAGCACCAGCAGGAGTGCAGAAACGCACTGCTCCTCCCCCCTCTGCAACTCCTGCCGCCGACACTGAGGCCTGTTCTGGCAGCCAGTCCTCAGTGGCCTCCTCTGCTGTGTCCGCTGATTCCCGTGCCAGCAAAAGGCCACGCCAGAGCCTTTTGAGAGAGTCCTTCCAGGGGGTGGTTAGGGCTCTGCCTCCCAGCAGCCGTCGCGTGCGGCAGCTGAACGGCTTGCTGGCACGGGCCATGTGCTCCCAACTCCTGCCGTACACGCTCGTGCAGGAGGGGAGCGACATGCGTGCGCTGCTTGCTTGTGCAGCCCCAGACTGGCAGCTCCCCAGCAGACACTGTTTCGCCCGCAAGGCCATTCCTGCACTGCACCGCTTTGTGATGGCCAATGTGGAGCGAGGGCTGGAGCATGCGGTTGGTGAAAGGGTCCACGTCACCATGGACTCCTGGAGCAGCCGCTTCGGGACAGGCCGCTACCTGTCCTTCACTGTCCACTAGGTCAGCTTGGTGGAAGGGGGTGAGGATGGGAGAGCAGCAGCGGGCACAGCAGCAGCAGCAACACAGTGGGTGGTGCCACCCCGCAGGGTCAGGGGAACTGCAGCAGGTTCCTCCGATCCTCTGCCATCCTCCGGCACACCTGGCCAAACCCCCCGCCTCAGCAGCAGCGTGAAGGCCCGCCACTGCCAAGCGCTGCTGCAGTTGGTCAGCCTTGGGAAGACCAAACTGACGGCAACCCATGTGTTGGCCAAACTCCAGGAGCAGGAGAGGATTTGGCTGACCCCCAGAGGCCTTAGAGTCGGAGAGGTGGTGGCCGACAATGGGGCCAATCTGGTTGCCGCAATTGACAGGGGAAACCTGACCCACATCCCCTGTCTTGCCCACGTGCTGAACCTGGTGGTGCAGAAGTTCTTGCGCACCTACCAGGGGATGGGCGAACTGCTGGAAACGGCAAGGAATGTTGTGCGTCACTTCCGGCGCTCGGCTGCAGCCTGTGCGAGCCTGGAAGATGTGCAAAAGGAGCTGGAGCTGCCACGCCATCGGCTGATCCTTGACGTTCCAACTCGCTGGAACTCCACCCTGGCGATGTTGGAGCATCTGGTTGAACAGAAGCACGCTGTCAACCAGTACATTGCCCAGGCCACTGTTTCCGCCGCTCAGAGAAGGGACAAGACCAGCAACATCCCGTCCATCGTCCCCAATGATGACTGGAGGCACATGCAGCAGGTGTGCTTATTGCTGGCTCCCTTTCTGCAGGCCACTAACATGGTGAGCAGGGACCATGCTATGGTCTGCGAGTGGGTGCCCCTGGTTTGTCTGCTGAACAGGGCCCACGATGCTTTGCTGGAACAGGGAGCGGCAGCCTTGGACCAGCAGGAGCGGTAAGCAGCTGCACAGTCCACCTCTGAGGGGGAGGAGGAGGAGGACTTGGTGGAGGTCCCTGACCTTGCTGCTGATGAGGGGGATCAGCACAGCGCAGCTGAGTTGGTGCGGGGGTGGAGAGAGGCTGAGGCGGCAGAGGAGGAGGATGAGGACAGCACTGCCGTCGATGTGCCCGCACACGTGGCCCGCCTCTTCCCAATGGCAGCACACATGCTGACGTGCCTGCGCAAGGACCCCAGGGTGATCCAGATGAAGCAGAGAGAGGACATCTGGATCAGCATGATGTTGGACCCACGCCTCAAGGGGAAGTTGAGCCAGTTCCTGCCGCCTGCAGGAGGAGACCCAGCGCAACAAATAAGGAGCTTGCAGCAGGCCCTTGTTGAGCGCTTGGAGGAAGCCTTACCCCAGCCTTCCACCCCCACTGTCCAGCCAGCACAGAGGCAGCAGCAGGTGCCTGCATCCAGCAGCAAGCGCCCCACAGACCTGCTGTCTCTCAGCAACGAGCTCTACAGGACTGTAGAGGCTCCGGCAGCAGTGACTAGAGAGGAGGTGCATGCAGCAGCATCCTCCTCCGGTCACAGCCAGCGCCTGACCCGAATGGTGGCTGACTACATGGGGTCCTACAGCGGGCTTGACAGCGATGCCCCTGTTGATCCCATGGAGTATTGGGTCAAGCGCCTGGAGATCTGGAGCGAGCTGGCGGCCTGGCGCAGTACGCTCTGGAAGTGCTGTCCTGCCCCCCTTCCAGCGTGCTGTCCGAGCGCTGCTTCAGTGCATCTGGTGGCGTGGTCACCGAGAAAACGCTCACGTCTGTCTCACAAGTCTGTGGACAGACTGACGTTTCTCAAGATGAACCAGGCGTGGGTGGAAGGCGAGTTCCTAGCCCCTGTTGTCGGCGAGAGGGGGACATGAACTGGCTGCCGGAACCATCGTTAATGTGCCTTACCACCCTTTACCACCTCCTGGCTCCTGCTCACTAAGCCAGCCTGGTTCACTTTGACTATTACGTCGCCTGCAGCCACACATTTTACATCTACAGTGGGCTGCTGTGTACTGCCCTTCTGCTGTCTGTCTCTCTGTGTTTCCCACTGCCAGGGTACACAGATTTACCTTCTGCTGCCGCTCTGCCACCAGCTATTACGTCCAACAATAGCTATATCTGTGTAATTTGCTGTAAAAAAAAAAAAAACAGTAAACCATTAAAAAAAAAAGGTTTAATTTTTCTGAGGTGCCCGGGTTGAAAACTGTGTTGTCCCAGTTGTGTATTGGACACGATGTGGGCTGCACGACCGCTGTCTGGGACCTCCTGTTGTGTTTATTTACAGCCCTGGTATCAACGCTAGGTACCAGGGCTATTATGTCACGCTGCCTACCTACCTGCTGCCACACTCACACTACTCTCCTCCATTCCTCCTGCTGCTGCCTGTCTGTGTTTCCCACTGCCAAGGGTACACAGATTTTACCTTCTGCTGCTGCCACTCTGCCACCAGCTATTACGTCCAACAATAGCTATATCTGTGTAATTTGCTGTAAAAAAAACAAACAGTAAACCATTAAAAAAAAAAAAAAGGATTAATTTTACTGTGGTGCCCGGGTTGAAAACTGTGTTGTCCCAGTTGTGTATTGGACACGATGTGGGCTGCACGACCTCTGTCTGGGACCTCCTGTTGTGTTTATTTACAGCCCTGGTATCAACGCTAGGTACCAGGGCTATTATGTCACGCTGCCTACCTACCTGCTGCCACACTCACACTACTCTCCTCCATTCCTCCTGCTGCTGCCTGTCTGTGTTTCCCACTGCCAAGGGTACACAGATTTTACCTTCTGCTGCTGCCACTCTGCCACCAGCTATTACGTCCAACAATAGCTACTCTCATTACTCCTCCATTCCTCCTGCTGCTGCTGCTGTCTGTCTGTGTTTCCCACTGCCAGGGTACACAGAATTACCTTCTGCTGCCACTCTGCCACCAGCTATTACGTCCAACAATAGCTACTCTCATTACTCCTCCATTCCTCCTGCTGCTGCTTCTGTCTGTCTGTGTTTCCCACTGCCAGGGTACACAGAATTACCTTCTGCTGCCACTCTGCCACCAGCTATTACGTCCAACAATAGCTATATCTGTGTAATTTGCTGTAAAAAAAAAAAAAAAAAAAGTAAACCATTAAAAAAAAAAAAGGTTTAATTTTTCTGAGGTGCCCGGGTTGAAAACTGTGTTGTCCCAGTTGTGTATTGGACACGATGTGGGCTGCACGACCGCTGTCTGGGACCTCCTGTTGTGTTTATTTACAGCCCTGGTATCAACGCTAGGTACCAGGGCTATTATGTCATGCTGCCTACCTACCTGACTGCCTGCTGCCACACACTCATCCTCCTCCTCCTGCTGCTGAATTTACCTCCTGCTGTCTGTGTGTTTCCACTGCCAGGGAGCACATACAATGGCGCTTCCAACATGCGTGCGCCACCAGCTATTTATTACGCTCAGAAATAGCTGCATTTCTTTAAAAAAACAAAAAAAATATATATTCTTTTTATTAATACTTTGTGATATTATTTTTAGAGGTGTCTGGGTTGAAAACTGTGTTGTCCCAGTTGTGTATTGGACATGATGTGGGCTTCACGACCGCTGTCTGGAACCTCATGCTGTGTATTTACGGCCTGGTACCACCGCTAGGTACCACACAGCCTATTATGTCTCGCTGCCTGCCTCATTGACTGCCTGCTGCCACACAATCATCCTCCTCCTCCTGCTGCTGCTGCTGAATTTACCTCATGCTGTCTGTGTGTTTCCACTGCCAGGGAGCACATACAATGGCGCTTCCAACATGCGTGCGCCACCAGCTATTTATTACGCTCAAAAATAGCTGCATTTCTTTAAAAAAATATATATAAAAGAGAAATAAGTGAAGAAGAAGAAGACGATATAGAAGAAGAAGATATAGAAAAAGAAGAAGACGAAATAGAAAAATAATAATAAGAAGAGGATATAGAAAAAGAAGATATAGAAAAAGAAGATATAGAAGAAGATGAAGAAGATGAAGAAGATGAAGAAGAAGAAGATGAAGAAGATGAAGAAGAAGATGAAGAAGAAGACGATGAAGAAGAAGAAGAAGAAGAAGAAGATGAAGATGAAGAAGATGAAGAAGAAGAAGAAGAAGAAGAAGAAGAAGAAGAAGAAGAAGAAGAAGAAGAAGAAGAAGAAGAAGAAGAAGAAGAAGATATAGAAGAAGAAGAAGATATAGAAGGAGAAGATATAGAAGAAGAAGAAAATGAAGAAGAAGAAGAAGATATAGAAGAAGAAGAAGAAGAAGAAGAAGATATAGAAGAAGAAGAAGAAGATATAGAAGATAAAGAAGAAGAAGAAGAAGTATATACACTACTGAACAGAATTTTGGACACAACTTCTCTTCTCTTTCCACCTTTTTTTTTTAAGGAACATCCCCACATAATCACTTGCTGTTGTTACTTGGGAAAAAAGATAATTCTTGCATCATTCACCATCAAAACAAGTGTTGGAAGCTATTTAAGGCCAATTTGAATAGTCAGCTCGAATAATGAGCTCGAATACCGACTCGAATAGTGAGCTCGAAGTCCGAGGCCGAATAGAATAGTAAAAAATATTCGACTCGAATATTCGACCGAATTCGAATAATTTACTATTCGATTTCGACCAAACTCGAATAATAAAAAGGGGTATCCGAGCATCACTGATCCTGAGACTGCGTCTGATAACCCTGATAGAAAACAATCTAGCAATGCAAAAGCCCCCCACCTAGCCGACACCGACCATTTCCTGAACTCAGCTGCATAAACCTCGACTGGATCCTTGCCTTGACGTAAAGTCTTTAACTTCCACTCAGCGGTAGAGGAAATGTCTGGATCATCGTAAATTATGGCCATGGACTTAAAAAACTCCTCAACTGACCTGAGTGTTTCATGCCCTGAATCTAAATTATACGCCCAGGTTTGAGCATCCCCTGAGAGTAAAGTCTTAATAAAGATAATTCTCTGTGCTTCTGTTCCTGACAGATTAGGCCTTAGTTCAAAATATGACATTACACGATTCTTAAAATTCTGAAAGTCAGATCTATGGCCAGAAAACTTTTCGGGTACAGACATTCTCAAATCTGTAACTGGAGGGGATCGCACTGTATTTACAGTTGTCTGAAGGACTTGTAGTGACCCAGATAAAGCAGAGATCTGGGCCTGCTGACCGTCAATCACTCTGATGAGGTTTTCCACCGAAGTGGTGAGTATGTCAAGACGACTGCTAAGTGCGTCCATATTGGTTTGGTCTGGCGTTCTGTAACGATGGGTGTCAGCACGCAGAGAGAATCTGATTATTGGTGATCTGCAGTATCACCAAGAATACAGATATATACCTGATTATTGATGATCTGCAGAATCACCGATAATACAGATATATTGCTAACCTCTGGGCACCTGAAGCGTGTAAGTGTTTGGTGTAACAGTAGGATCGGACCACCGGGATAGCAGATGGTCCAATAAGTAGAAACAGACTCTACTGCAGTCAAGGGCTCCAGGAGGGAGCAGGCCTTGACTGGTGTGCAGCAGTGCCCCCTCTGAGAAGTGGGGAACTCCTGCAGGAGAACTGAGCACCCAAGGGGTGGGTGACAGTCAGACAGGTCGGGCAGGCCGGGTCGGCAACACACAGACAGATCAGGTACAATGGCAGAAAGCTGATTCGGTAACCAGGGACAGGCAAGGTTTAGCAACAGGTAATCAGATATGCGTAGGTACCGAATCAGAGATCAGAGGAGTAGTCAGGAAGGCAATAAGTCATAACAGATATCAAACAGTGCCTAGTCTGGGTGTGAGGTCCGTGGTCTCTACACCCTGGAACTAGTCTGATGTATAACAGAATGATAACACAAGTTCCCTAGTCTGGGTGTGAGGTCCGTGGTCTCTACACCCTGGAACTGGTCTAAGGAATAACACAGATGATACACAGTATTCCTAGTCTGGGGTGTGAGGTCCGTGGTCTCTACACCCTGGAACTGGTCTAAGGAATAACACACATGATACACAGTATTCCTAGTCTGGGGTGTGAGGTCCGTGGTCTCTACACCCTGGAACTGGTCTAAGGAATAACACAGATGATACACAGTATTCCTAGTCTGGGGTGTGAGGTCCATGGTCTCTACACCCTGGAACTGGTCTAATGAATAACACAGATAATACACAGTCAACTGGCTAAGTGTGGATTCCCAGGTCCACCTGGTTCAACCACACTGAGGGATCTGACTAAGGTCTGAGTGCTAACACATAAGTATTCGCAACGCCAGCCAGCCAGCAACTGAACAGCAAGAGATATATATAGTGAAGCGCTCCTCAGCGCCGCCCAGCTCCCATCAACCAATCATCTGCTGAGCTGAAGTCCGCTGACCGCCCCATTTAGCTGACCCTTCTCCTATTGGCATAAAGAGCCTGTCTTGCGGCGCGCGCGTAGCTCTCCATCTGTGTGCACTGCTAGGTCCAGATAACCCAGACGCATGTTGCTGAGAGGAAACCGCCGCTCTGTGCGCAGGCAAACCGCCGCCTCGCTGTCACCACACGCGGCGGCTTCTCCGCAATCCTTCACATCGTCAAGTCGACCCACCCAAAAGCCACTAATTTCACTAGATCGCCAGACCCGGATTGCCATAGGTTCCAAAGCCAGAACAAACAGCGAAGGCGATAAGATGTACCCCTGCCTAGTACCATGGGGCAATGGGAAGCATTAATTAACACAAGCTAGGAGGAAGTCCAAAATGGTGGCCACCTTATTTGGGGAGGGGAGACCACAAGCTTAGCTTATTCCTATTGGTTGCTAGGGACATGCTAGGGACACTGTGATTGGTCCAAAAGTGCATTTCCTTTGTTATTCGAAGTCAAGCGTAATTACTGACTCATAATCAAAATTTTGAGTGCAACTTTGAGTACATCCATAATTGGCACCCATCATTTAGCTTGATTATGAATGTTCGATTACGATTCGTAAGTGCCATTTTTCAATAGTAATTACGGAAAGCCGTACTTACCAAGTCGGTACGAGCACCACTTAGTATTACAACAGCCCTGAAAAGGGCCTTTTTGTTGGGAATGGAACTGGACTGATTAGCTGCTGAAGCCGTAGAGGATGCGTCCCGCCACTTGATAATGTACACCACATTCATGGTGGTGACAGTCTTCCTCTTGGTGTGCTCAGTGTGGGTGATGGCATACTGGATGACATTCTTCCGCAGGTCTCCTCTGCGGGCCAGCTGGCAAATGGAGCATGTAGTGATTCCCTGGATGTTGTCCCGGAGCACCTTCCTGTGTCTTAGGCATGCCACACTATGGTGGACTATTGTGGCTCTGTACAATTAACAAGCTGACACATCATTGCATTACAGTGGTTCTGGAGGGGTGTTTAGCTTTCAGGGACAACAAAGGGGTGATTTGCATACTGAGCAGTGATGCATTGTGGGACACATCAGATTCTCAGTTCAACCTAAATAATCTCTAATACCTTCTGTTTGAAGAAGGGAATTTTCTGTTTTACATAGCATTAAGTTTTGATCCTTTTAAAAGGAACCAGAGGGGTTCAAAAAAAGTTTTTATACATACCTGGGGCTTCCTCCAGCCCCATACGCACGGATCGCTCCCACGCCACCGTCCTCTGCTGCCTGGATCCGCAGCCATCGGGTCCCGTCATTGCCGCGAGTCAGCCAGTCGGCCGACGGACGCCCTCTATACAAGTACGCATGAGGCTGCCTACTGCGCAGCCGGATGCGTACGGGTATGGAGGAAGCCCCTGTGATGAGGACAATTGTCCGCGTCCGCCGGAAGTGACGGGCCCGGTACCGGCGGTTCCAGGAAGCGGAGGATGGCGGCGTGGGAGCGATCCAGGCTTATGGGGCTGGAAGAAGACCCAGGTATGTATGAAATCTTTTTTAATTTTCCAGGCTCCATTCCTCTCTGGTTCCCTTTAAGTCCTTTCCACACTCCTGGGAGTTATGGTTCACTGTGAGCTTGTTGGGCCATCTGTAATTCTGTTTCACATAAAGTATAGTTTAATAAAGTGTCTTCAAGTTAGAAGTGCATATAAATACGGTAAATACAGTATGTCTTTAAAAATCCTTTATCAATAAACCGATAATAACCAAGTATTATATTGGATACAATAAAATATTGTTAAATAATATGGTTTCACCATCTAAAAGTCTCCTAGCGGTCGTTGGGAGACTGATGACGGAGCGGAGCTCCGTTATTCAACGGAGATGCACATACATAGGCGCACACAATCTCTTGCAAAACCCCACCCCAGGATGTCATGCCAATTGGCGTTGAGTGGTCCTGGGGCTGCCGCCATGTTCACACCTATTGGCGTGGAGAGCCTGGCTAGGGGTTAAACCCATTTATCTCAAACCAATAATAATATGCAAGATCATGCAAACCGCTTTTATCTTCATCCAACTACCATACATTATCAGATACAAAGAGCATAATGTTAAATTAATTTATTAACTTGTTATCTTCAATTAAATATTGTGTATTAGCGACTAAAATAGCAAAACGTTAAATGAAGTCAACTTGTTAGATATGATAGATAGTGTTGTTTAACCACTTGATGACCCACCCTTTACCCCCCCTTAAGGACCAGCGCTGTTTTGAGTGATCTGTGCAGCCCCCAGCACAGATCAGCGTGCAGGCAGAGAGATCAGATTGCCCCCCTTTTTTCCCCCCTATGGGGATGATGTGCAGGGGGGGTCTGATCTCTCCTGCCTGCCTGGGTGTTGCGGGGGGGGCACCTCAAAGCCCCCCTCCGCGGCGAAATCCTCCCCCTCCCTCTCCTACCTGGCCCCCCCCCGGCGATCGAGGCTGCACAGGACGCTATCCGTCCTGTGCAGCCAGTGACGGGATGTCCCCTGTCACATGGCGGCGATCCCCGGCCGCTGATTGGCCGGGGATCGCCGATCTGCCTTACGGCGCTGCTGCGCAGCAGCGCCGTACAATGTAAACAAAGCGGATTATTTCCGCTTGTGTTTACATTTAGCCTGCGAGCCCCCCGCCGTGATTTGACAGGAAGCAGCCGCTCGCGCAAGCGGCTGCTTCCTAATTAATCAGCCTGCAGCTGCGTCGCTGGTCCTGCAGCTGCCACTTTGCCGACGCACGGTATAAGCGTGCGGTCGGCAAGTGGTTAAAGGGGCACTATGGCAAAAATTGTAAAATGCCAAATATGTGCAAATATAGACAAATAAGGAGTACATTTTTTTCCAGAGTAAAATGAGCCATAAATTACTTTTTTCCTATGCTGCTGTCACTTACAGTAGGTAGTAAAAATCTGACAGAAGCGACAGGTTTTTGGACTAGCCCATCTCTTCATAGGGGAATCTCAGCAAGGCTTTTATTATTCATAAAGATATTCCCTAAAAAGGATTTAAACAATGATGCTGGCCAGCTTCCCTGCTCGCTACACAGTTTTTTGGCAGTTGGACAGAGCAAATGCCATTCACTAAGTGCTTTTGAAAATAAATAAATCCCTGAGAAACCCCTATGAAGAGATGGACTAGTCCAAAACCTGTTGCTTCTGTCAGATTTATACTACCTTCTGTAAGTGAAAGCAACATAGGAGAAAAGTAATTTATGGCTCATTTTACTCTGGAAAAAAACATAATTCTTATTTGTTTATGTTTGCACATATTTAAAATTTTAATTTTTTTTGCCATAGTGCCCCTTTAACCACTTGCCGACCGCCCACTACCAATAAGCGCCGGCAAAGTGGCACCCCCAGGACCGCGTAACGGCGATTGCCGGTGGCTCCTGGGGTACTGATCAGCCGGGGATCACGCACAGGGATGCGCGAGCATCCGCCAGCATTAGGCTTCACCCACCCGCGACGTCAACCCGCCGGCCAATTAGCAGACCCCCCCTGATCACCTCCCAGTACATTATTTACATGTGTTCTCTCCTCTAATCACCCACTGATCACCCATCATTCACCCCTCAATCACTCCCTGTCACCACCTGTCACTGCTACGCATCATACCCGACCCTCATCTGCCCCTTGCGGGCACTTAATCACCCGCCCACACCCTCAGAGCGCCCTCAGACCGCCCATAATCACCTTCCCAGTGCATTAATTTCACCTATTCTGCCCTCTAATCACCCCCTGAGACACCCATCAATCACCTCTTGTCACCACCTGTCACCCCCTAGCACTCCTATCCATCAGATCAGGCCCTAATCTACCCCCTGCGGGCTTCTGATCACCCGGCCAAACTCTCACCCACCCCACCGCAGTGACAGAATTTTTTTTTCTAATCGCTGCTGGTATCTACGACTTAATTGAGGCTGAGACCAACCGTCGTGCCTTATATGAACTGGGCTTCTTCCAATCAATCAGCTCTGCTACTCACAGGAAAGGTCACACTCTGGACCTTATATTCCATACTGGGCTGTCAATAGCCAGTGTGGAAATTAATCCTGTTGCCTGGTCAGACCATCACACTATCCACTTCTCCCTCTCAATACCAGCTGTCAAACACCAGTTCTAGAATCAAATAAAATATTGCCTCTTAAAAGGGCTAACACACAACATATCCGAGATAACCTTAGCTTTCATGAATTGACTGACTCCAGCTTGGACCCTGCTACTCTGGTGTTTAAATACAACAAATGTGTGTCCTCCACCTCTGAGACCATTGCTCCTCTGCGCACCAAATATCTTACTCCACACCATCATGCACAGTGGTTTGATAACTCTATAAAAGAGCTGAAAAGAAAAGGCCGAAAACTTGAAAGACTATGGTGCAAATCTCAGTCCACACAAGACAAACATGCCTTAATCCTCCACTTGAAGAAATACCAAAAGGTAATCACGGGAAAAAATCATCCTTTCTATCACAAGAGATTGCAAATGCAGTTAACAAACCAGCCCCACTGTTCCGCACTGTGGAAAAACTCTGCAACCCGGCAACGGCTTGTCAAAAACTTAATATCGAGTCTTCAAATGACCTCTGTGACCAATTTGCCCATTTCTTCACAGACAAAGTCTCCGCTATAAGGTCCACCATCCAACTTACAGCATCTGAGCCTAATATAGCGCCAAAGACCATTAGCAGAGACAGCATAACACCTTGGTCAAACTTCAAAGAAATTGATGAACAAGTCATATCAAGCATCCTCCTTCACCTCTGCCTAACTACCTGTGACCTGGGTCCTGGCCCAACACAGTTCATGTTGAACTGCTCCGACTTGTTTGTACCCGTATTCCTCAAAATTGTTAACTGTTTCTTACAATCAGGGACATTTCCTGCTTTACTGAAGGAAGAAATCATCAGGCCTCTCATCAAAAAACCCTCCCTGGACCCAGATGAAATGACCAGCTACAGATCTGTCTCTAACCTTCCCTTTCTGGGTAAGCTAATAGAAAAAGCTGTATACCTCCAGCTAGAAGCCAAAATCCTACAAAACAACAGTTATAACCCATTCCAGTCTGGCTTTAGGAAACACCACAGCACTGAAACTGCCCTCATCCAAATATGCAACCACCTGCTCATGGCAAGAGACAGAGGAGAGTGCTCCATCCTCATACTGCTAGACCTTTCTGCAGCCTTTGATACAGTTGACCATGACATCTTGATAAACAGGCTACAGGAATACTGCATCATTGATGGCATAGTTCTTCAGTGGTTCTAATCCTTCTTAAGTGGCAGAACCCAAAAAGTGTCTATGGGGCCCTTCCTGTCCACCCCTGTACCACTTACCGTAAGTATGGGGTGCCCCAGGGCTCAATCCTCTCTCCCCTGCTTTTCACGATTAACATGTTACCGCTTGGAAAACTAATCCAAAAACATGGCCTGACATATCACTGCTATGCGGACGACACCCAACTATATCTTTCCTTCAAGCCTGGTGTGACAGACCCAACTCTAACTATAAACGCCTGCTTATGTGAACTACAGCAATGGATGAATGACAACTGGCTGAAACTAAATGCAGACAAAACTGAAGTCCTTCTGATCGGAGGGCAGCGCATGACAACAAAACAACTTAACTTGCAGTCTTCACCACTGGGAATAGGAGGCACGGATTTACGCAGCTCTGATCATGTGCGTAGCCTGGGAGTTAATCTTCAGAACTCACATCTCTGCTGTGGAGAAATCATCCTATTTTCACCTTAAGAACATCGCAAAAATCAAGCGCCTCATCCCCCCAGAAGATCTACCAACTTTAGTTCATGCCTTCATTACATCCCGACTAGACTACTGCAATGCTCTCTACACTAGCCTTCCAAAAAAGGACTTGTACCACCTACAACTGATACAGAATACTGCTGGCAGACTGCTAACCAACCAACCCCGTCACTGCCACATAACGTCCTTCACTCCCTTCACTGGCTACCTGTAGAATGGAGGGTCCTATTCGAGATCGGCCTACTGACATTTAAATCACTGAATAATCCGGGCTCTGGATACATGAAAGAAATGTTGCAGCTGCGTAGCAATCCCAGCATTCTCAGATCCACAGGTTCTAATAATCTAGTCATATCCAGAGTCCCCTTGGAAACTTTTGGTCCCAGAGGCTTCTGTCATAGGCGCAGCACCTATGTTTTGGAACTTCTTACCTCAACAGATGAGGACAGCTCCATCCCTGGACCTGTTTAAATCCAGACTGAAAACCCACCTGTTCAGTTTGGCATTTGCAGAAATATAACTTGTGTTGTGTGAATACTTCATCCTACTACCAATTACTGAATCTGAGAGAGCTTAAGCGCTTTGAGTCCTATGGGAGAAAAGCGCTATAGAAATGTTATTGTATTGTATTGTATTATTGTATTGTATTATTGTATTGAACAGTCATTTTGCGGCAATTGGTTTCTAGACTACTCCTCACGGTTTTGGGCCCTAAAATGCCAGGGCAGTATAGGTACCCCACAAGTGACCCCATTTTAGAAAGAAGACACCCCAAGGTATTCCGTTGGGTGTATTTCCGCTAACTTGTGACAAAAAATAAAATCTTCTATGAACTCACCATACTCCTAAAGGAATACCTTTGGGTGTCTTCTTTCTAAAATGGTGTCACTTGTGGGGTTCCTAAACTGCCCTGGCATTTTAGGGGCCCTAAACCGTGAGGAGTAGTCTGGAAACCAAATGCCTCAAATTGTCCTGAGAAATCCTAAAGGCACTCATAGGACTTTGGGCCCCTTAGCTCACCTAGGCTTTAAAAAAATGTCACACATGTGGTATAGTTGTCCTCAGAAGAAGTAGTATAATGTGCTTTGGGGTGTATTTTTACACATACCCATGCTGGGGGGGAGAAATACCTCTGTAAATGGACAATTGTGTGTAAAAAAAATCAAAAGATTGTCATTTACAGAAGTATTTCTCCCACCCAGCATGGGTATGTGTAAAAATACACCCCAAAACACATTACACTACTTCTCCTGAGTACGGCGATACCACATGTGTGGCACTTTTTTGCACCCTAACTGCACTAAGGGGCCCAAAGTCCAATGAGTACCTTTAGGATTTCACAGGTCATTTTTGTTTCAAGACTACTCCTCACGGTTTAGGGCCCCTAAAATGCCAGGGCAGTATAGGAACCCCACTAATGACCCCATTTTAGAAAGAAGACACCCCAAGGTATTCCGTTAGGAGTATGGTGAGTTCATAGAAGTTTTTATTTTTTTGTCACAAGTTAGCGGAAATTGATTTTAATTGTTTTTTTTCACAAAGTGTCATTTTCCGCTAACTTGTGACAAAAAATAAAATCTTCTATGAACTCACCATACTCCGTACGGAATACCTTTGGGTGTCTTCTTTCTAGAATGGGGTCATTTGTGGGGTTCCTATACTGCCCTGGCATTTTAGGGGCCCTAAACCGTGAGGAGTAGTCTGGAAACCAAATGCCTCAAATTGTCCTGAGAAATCCTAAAGGCACTCATAGGACTTTGGGCCCCTTAGCTCACCTAGGCTTTAAAAAAATGTCACACATGTGGTATAGCCGTCCTCAAAAGAAGTAGTATAATGTGCTTTGGGGTGTATTTTTACACATACCCATGCTGGGTTGGAGAAATATCTGTAAATGGACAATTATATGTAAAAAAAATTGTCATTTACAGAGATATTTCTCCTACCCAGCATGGGTATGTGTACAAATACACCCCAAAACACATTATACTACTTCTCCTGAGTACAGCAATACCACATGTTTGCCACTTTTTTGCAGCCTAACTGCGCTAACAGGCCCAAAGTCCAATGAGTACCTTTAGGATTTTACAGGTCATTTTGAGGCATTTGGTTTCTAGACTACTCCTCACGGTTTAGGGCCCCTAAAATGCCAGGGAAGTATAGGAACCCCACAATTGACCCCATTTTAGAAAGAAGACACCCCAAGGAATTCCGTTAGGTGTATGGTGAGTTCATAGAAGATTTTATTTTTTGTCACAAGTTAGTGGAAAATGACACTTTGTGAAAAAAAAAAAACAATAAAAATCAATTTCCGCTAACTTGTGATAAAAAATAAAATCTTCTATGAACTCACGATACTCCTAACGGAATACCTTGGGGTGTTTTCTTTCTAAAATGGGGTCATTTGTGGGGCTCCTATACTGCCCTGGCATTGTAGGGGCCCTAAACAGTGAGGAGTAGTCTAGAAACCAAATGCCTCAAAATGACCTGTAAAATCCTAAAGGTACTCATAGGACTTTGGGCCCCTTAGCGCAACTAGGCTGCAAAAAATGTCACACATGTGGTATAGCCGTCCTCAGAAGAAGTAGTATAATGTGCTTTGGGGTGTATTTTTACACATACCCATGCTGGGTGAGAGACATATCTCTGTAAATGGACAATTGTGTAAAAAAAAAATCAAACAATTCTCATTTAATGAGATATTCTCCCACCCAGCATGGGTATGTGTAAAAATACACCCAAAAACACATTATACTATTTCTCCTGAGTATGGCGATAACACATGTGTGACACTTTTTTGCAGCCTGGGTGCGCTAAGGGGCCCAAAGTCCAATGAGCACCTTTAGGCTTTACAGGGGTGCTTACAATTTAGCACCCCCCAAAATACCAGGACAGTAAACACACTCCACAAATGACCCCATTTTGGAAAGTAGACACCCCAAAGTATTCATAGAGGGGCATGGTGAGTCCGTGGCAGATTTCATTTTTTTGTCACAAGTTGGCAGAAAAGGTACCTTTTTTATTTTATTTTTTTTTGTCACAAAGTGTCATTTACCGCTAACTTGTGACACAAAATAAAATCTTCTATGAAGTCACCATGCCTCTTAGTGAATACTTTGGGATGTCTTCTTTCCAAAATGGGGTAATTTGGGGGGTATTTATACTTTCCTGGAATTCTAGCACATCATGAAACATGACAGGAGCTCAGAAAAGTCAGAAATGCTTTAAAATGGTAAAATTCACTTTTTGCACCATAGTTTGTAAACGCTATAACTTTTACCCAAACCAATAAATATACACTTATTGGATTTGTATTTATCAAAGAGATGTAGCACAATAAATGTGGACAAAAATGTATATAGAAATTTTACTTTTTTTAAAACAAAATGTCAGCACAGAAAGTAAAAAAAAAACTCATTTTTTTTTACAAATTTCATGTCTATTTTGATGAATATAATAAAAACTAAAAATCACAGCAGCAATCAAATAGCACCGAAAGAAAGCTGTATTAGTGACAAGAAAAGGAGGTAAAATTCATTTATGTGGTAGGTTGTATGACCGAGCAATAAACCGTTAAAGCTGCAGTGGTCTGAATGGGAAAAAAAGTGTCTGGTCCTTAAGGGGTTTTAAGACTACAGTCCTTAAAGGGATACTGTAGGGGGGTCGGGATAAAATGAGTTGAATTTACCCGGGGCTTCTAACGGTCCCCCACAGACATCCTGTGCCTGCGCATCCACTCACCAATGCTTTGGCCCCGCCTCCGGTTCACTTCTGGAATTTCAGACTTTAAAGTCTGAAAACCACTGTGCCTGCGTTGCCATGTCCTCAATTCCGCTGATGTCACCAGGAGTGTACTATGCAGGCACAGACCATACTGGGCCTTTGCAGTATGCTCCTGGTGACATCAGCGGGATAGAGGAGACACGGCAACGCAGTGGTTTTCAGACTTTAAAGTCTGAAATTCCAGAAGTGAACCAGAGGCGGGGCCGGAGCATCGGTGAGTGGCTGCGCGGGCACAGGATGTCTGCGGGAGACCATTAGAAGCCCCGGGTAAGTTCAACTCATTTTGCCCCGACCCCCCTACAGTGTCCCTTTAAGTGGTTAAGGCCTTATGCCACTAACTGATAAAACATTTTTTTACATCCTCCATACTTTGATTTATTATCAGATTTACAAATGTACACTCTAATCATGTATTTCTGGAATTAATGATAACTGTAAGACTGAAATAATGTTCACTAAAGTTAAAGTTTAAATCACAATTTTGAGGAAGACATTATTGTTAAATATCGGTGTAACATGATAGAACCCAGTTTTTACAGTAACGTATGATCACTTTTTATTATGAGCTTATCCCACTCAATATTAACGGTATGTCATTATCCCATACAAATTAATGGTCTGATCATGCCTTAACAGTAAAATAGGCACCGTACATAAGCTGAGCAATCAAAAAAAATCGACATTTTAAAAATTGGTTAAAATATAGTTATTACAATCAACATTTTAAAATCATCATACATACAACAACCAATAACTACACATGCATTGCCAAACATTGCAAATTTCGGCTTCGTCAGGCACAAATTTTCACTGCACCTCCATTTCATGTTCGCGTTGCTTGGCATGCTGTAATAAACCATCAGGAAACAGCATAAAGGGACTATTTAGGAGTCACTAATTTCATAACGTATAATGTTCCACCAAGTGAACTGATTATAAACATCCTCATTGGTGGAGATAACATTTCTGCAGAATCAGAATAAGAGACATACAAGGAAAGTCAAACACCTGTCTTCCTCATTTTAACAAAACAAAACCTTTACTGGAAAAACACACATAGTCACCATCCATTGCACATTTCCTCCATTCCAATATTATCAAGATCATTGGCAGTTTTATTGCACGGTCAGCAGAGACGTACAGCTCAGAAAATAAGTATTTAAATTGTTTAAGAGTCACTATGGGGAAAACTGTCAAAATGATATGTACATATTAGATGTACATTTGTTCTTGATTCAATGAAGTATAATTTTTTTACTTATTATCTAGCTTTTACATACAGCAGGTATTATAAATGGCCAACTTTGAACCTTTTACCAGCAGGTTTAGACTAGTCTACCTCCTCATGGGGTATTCTTTTATTTTCACTCCTTGAATGTGTTAAAGTCCAGCTGCTAGAATAGTGACACACAAGTAGCACAGGCTGACCAGCACCTTTGGATAGGTCCATTCTGGCAACTGCTTTTTATTAAAGACATTTTAAGAATCTTTCCGGAGGAGTTGGACTAATTCAAAAGCTGTTAGCAAAAGGTTCAGAGCCATTAGATTACCAACTATAAGTGACAGCTACATAGGGCATTAAAAATGATGGTGCCTGTATGTCCTCATATGTATTTACATTTTAGTTTTTCACAATTTCAATGTTTTTCTCAGTACAGTACCTTATAAGAACAATAAAGTGGTGAAGGAACACCCAATGGATGGAGTGGCGTGCCAGAACCCTTTCCCCAGCACCTCCAGGGGTATATAGTATAAGCGTACAAGGATGGATCGGCACTGCCAGTAGTAGATAATAGCTCTTTTATTGGCAAGGCAGCAATTACAGACTGCTGTTTCGGGCAATCCTACCCTTTCTCAAATTGCAAAATAACCACGACTGGCAGTACTGACCCATCCTTGTACAAGTACATTTCTTGTAGGGCTCTTGGCAAGATATTCATACTAGATTCTGGTTACAACCCAAGTAATCCACACATATGGAGAAATCAAAACTAGGAATTAGTGAGGAGTACAAATTTCACATAAACATAATTTTGCAATTACGACGATGCAAAATAATAAATGCAACATTTGGGTAAAAATCATTACTAATTCTGTTTATAACAGTAATTAGTAACTGTAATTTTGTGTAGTTTTGGTGTAAGTTCTTGCCAATTTTAGTCATTAATATAGCCCTATACATGTTATTGTCACCAAAATTGCTACATATGTAAGAAGTTTTCAAAAAGACATTCTAGTTTTTGATAAACATAATTTTTAAAATCAGTTTTCTCAAAAAACTACAAGGTTTTTTTTTTTTTAAAATGATGTTTGACTTGTTCCCACAATTCCCCTTAACATTCACAGCACTTTTGATGATGATTGCACGTATGGTGGCTTTGCTATTAACCACTAAATTCAGGGCAAAATTACGCAAAAAGTATCAGAAAATTATACAAAATTACAAAATTGACTAGACAAAATCAATTGAATTTCTGAATCGTAATTATACACGACCATACGTGCAAAAATGTATGTGAAATTTTGTGTAACCGTAATTAGTTGTTTATGATCATCACTAGTAGGGATGATAAGGCAAAAATTTCAAGTTCGATATCAAGTCTCATGGAAAATCAACACGATTTCGCTTAACAAACGTTTACGGAATTAAAGGCCTGTTTTAACTTAAATGTGAATCTTATGTTTCTGCAAAGTTGCCGGCCAATTTCAGATTATTTTTCGAGAATTGCATTGAAGTCAATAGCCCCATACGTGCTGTAATCACCAAATTGCTGGGTGTGTTAGGGAGAATAGTGAGAACAAGTACATTTTTTTCCAAAACACCTTGTATTTTTTGTAAAATAAGTTTTTATTCAAGTTTTCCAGAAAGTACGATGTACAGTAAGTACAAAAGTACAACAATCAAGAAAAGTGTGCAGAAGGTACATGAAGATCTCATACATCACATGTATAATTGGCTGGATAGTTTATACTGTGGCAGAGATGAAGTTAGGAAAGAAGACATGTTTAAATACATTTATGACAGAAAAAAAAAACACTTTGTCAACAACCATCAAGTACGAGCTATCCGCTGTTGTGTCATGGGTGGTATGTTAAGAAGCATTATATCCTTTCATCTCCTCATATTGAGTTAAGGCCGGCTTCACACATCTAAGCTGTCACAGGTTGCGAATGATTGAGTGGTAAAGGAAAGAGAATTCAGGTGAGTATGTACCGGTATATATTAGAGTAAGCAAAGAGAAGAAAAGCGAACAAGCATATAGAAAGGAAGAGAAAAAAGGAAGAAAATTGCACTCTGCAATCCCTGAGTTCCCAAATGCAGCCCCCAGGATCCCCACAGGGTTGCAAGACTTGAATAGTAGTTATGACAATCCCAGCGGTAGTGAAATCAGTCCATATTTGCTCCATTGGGGGAATCCCTAAAGTTTACCCACACAGCCCATTTTATTACAAAGGTCTCTGCAGTGTCTTGTACTGTGGAGTATAAATCCTCCATACACATTATGGTGTTTAATTCTTTAAATAGTTCAGTAATAGAGGGAATCATACTTGTATTCCCACATCTGGCAATTAGTAATCTCACAGTCACCAGGAGCTGTGGGGTAAAAAACTTTTAAATGGAAGAAATATTGCCAGGAAGTGAAGTGTAGAGATGGCCCGAACGGTTCGCCTGCGAACGGTTCCAGGCAAACTTTCGGTGGTTCACGTTCGCCAGCAAAGGCAAACTTTTGCAGAAGTTCGGTTCGTCCCCATAATGCACCATTGGGGTCAACTTTTACCCTCTACATCACTACATCACAGTCAGCAGGCACATTGTAGCCAATTAGGCTACACTCTCTCCTGGAGCCACTCCCCCCCCCCCCCCCCCCCTATAAAAGGCAGGCAGCACGGGCTTTTACACTCACTCGTGTGCCTGCAGTAATTAGTGAAGGGACAGCTGCTGGCAGACTCTCATAGGGAAAGATTAGTTAGGCTCTTGTAGGCTTGTTCGCTTCCTCCTGGCTGATTGTTATTGCTAAAATAGCACCCCTCAACAGCTCTTTTGAGAGCTAATGTTCTCCTTATGTGGTTTATTTTTTTTTTTGTGTGTGTTGCCCACTGACATTGCATTATACAGCCCTATCTGTTGCAGCTGTACCTTGGTAATTGTTATTACTGTGCCAGCCAGGCCCTGCCGAACTATCTATACTGGGACACCTACCTATGCCTACCTAACTACTGGGGCACCTACTTACCTATACGGGGACACCTACCTATGCCTACCTACCTATACTAGGGCACCTACCTAACTATACTGGGACACCTACCTATGCCTAGGTAACTACTGGGGCACCTACCTATGCTTACCTACCTATACTGGGACTCCTACCTATGCCTACCTACCTATACTGGGACTCCTACCTATGCCTAGCTAAATACTGGGGCACCTACCTATGCCTACCTACCTATACTGGGACTCCTACATATGCCTACCTACCTATACTGGGACTCCTACCTATTCCTAGCTAACTACTGGGGCACTTACCTATGCCTATCTACCTATACTGGGACACCTACCTATGCCTACCTACATACAAGAAGATAATAAGGTCGTGGCTTCATTGTGGACAGACCAAATTTGATCAGCTGGACAGTCACTGTTGTTCTATCATTGAGCTACCACAGCCCGGCGACCATATGGGCTTGAACACTGCCACGGCCTGCACTCTCGCCACGGTGCGCACCAGTCCAGCACGGCCATCACTATGCAAACAGCTGTTTGCGGTGCATTACACAGTGAGTTTGGTGTGTCAGTGTGAAGCAGAACTCTAATTACACTCCCTGATTGATGTATACCCATGCAAGATGTTTGGAAGCACTTTAGTCCTGCAATTTAGCATTCAATGGGATTTCTGCCCTTAAAACGCTGCTTTGTGTCAAATCCAGATTTTTCCCCGGGACTTTTGACGTCTATCCCACTCATCCATGCCCCTCTCCAGGTGTTAGACCCCTTGAAACATCTTTTCCATCACTTTTGTGGCCAGCATAAATGTTTCTAGTTTTCAAAGTCCGCATCCCCATTGAAGTCTATTGCGGTTCGCGAAAGTTCGCGCAAACCAAACCTTTTGCGGAAGTTCGCAAACCCAGTTCGCGAACCTAAAGTTGGAGGTTTGGGCCATCTCTAGTGAGGTGAGTAGAGCTGTAGAGGCTTGTAGAGTTAGTGGCTCACAGTAAAGATATTGGTGAGTGCTAAAGACCTTTTTTCCCAGAACAGTTTGATTCAGGGACATTCCTACCAAATATGAAAATAAGAACCGACAGCCTTTGAGCACCTCCAACATGTGTCTGGTGCATTTGAATTATATTTTGCCACCAATGCAGGGGACCGATACCACCTGGCAAAGATTTTACAATTTCTTTCTTCAAAGTTTGCAGATATTGAGGTTTTATGGATCAATATAAATATTTTCGCAGTTTTCAGCAGACAGGGTAGCCCAAATCTCTAACCCCCATGTCCGTTAACTATATTATAATTCAGTCAAAATGCTAGCGTGATTTCAGCTGTACTGGTTCCCACCGATGCTCACAAATGATATAACTATACTTGAAATAAAGTTAGAAGGACATTTAAAGGGACCCTGAGCAGTACTTTAAATCAAACATTTCACTTACCTGGGGCTTCCACCAGCCCACCGTAGGCTGCGAGGTCTCCTGGCATCCTCCTGGCTCTTCCGTGGGTCCTACTGGTGGCTCTGTTACTGGCGACACCCGGATCGCCCCGAACGCTTCCTGGATCTGGATGCTTAGCGTCATTGCGCCGGCCACTTCGCGTCATCAAGGCGGCCGGTGTGAAAGTACTGCGCATACGCGGTTCAGAGTTAGAAAACCGCGCATGCACAGTACTGTCACGCCAGCGTGATGATGTGTAGCGACTGCCAAGCATCCAGATACAGCAAATGTCGGCCTGACACCCGGTTTCGGTGTCACTGGTAATGTAGCCACCAGGCAGGGGCATAGCAATAGGGGGTGCAGAGGTAGCGACCGCATCGGGGCCCTTGGGCCAGAGGGGCCCCGAAGGGTCCACCCTTCATCACAGTATTAGCTCTCTGTTGGGCCTGTGCTGGTAATAATCACTTTTATAGATGCTTTGAATAGTAGTAATCCTTAAAACACTGTTCCCCATCTCCTTCTTGCAACTCTGACTCTGTGGTTGTCTTTGGCAGGTTTTGGTGCGCCAAATCAATTGTTATGTATAGAGTGCTTGGGGGGCCCCATGTAAAACTTGCACCGGGGCCCACAGCTCCTTAGCTACGCCACTGCCAACAGCGGGACCGGCAGAAGAGCCAAGAGGATGCTGGGGGACCTCACGGCCTATGGAGGGCTGAAGGAAGCCCCAGGTAAGTGACATTTTTGATTTAAAGTACTGTTTAGGGTCTCTTTAAGGTTAGGCATTGGTGAAGGGATTTTGAAGGTTAGGCGTCACTGGCGGTGTCATTGGGGGACTTTGAATAGGCAACAGTGTTTATTTTCAAGGTTAGGCATTGGTGAGGGGGAAGTCAGTAGGGGTTAGGCATTGGAGGTGGAATTGTAGTTAGGTTTAGGGATCAGCTGGGGTGGTTAAGGTTTGGTATCGGTAGAGGGAGGGTTCTGTGTGAGAACAGGGTTAGGTTTAATTTACCACTATTTTACTATCGATATCTGTACTGCAAACTAGTAGGATTCACTAATGTTCTACTAGCGGCTATTTTGGGTGTCCAAATTTTCAGGCGCCCATTTGCAAGTATACCCAATAGCCTGCCACAAAAATGAATTTCCTTATTTCAATGTTTTACATTTTTATTGCTATTATTATGTGCTTTATGCTATTAGATTACATGTTTATGTTATGTATAATGTTGTGTTTATGCCTGATTGTAGTGTATGAATGTCAGAAGCAGAAGATTTGGGCACCCGCGGTGAATGTACAATTTGGGTGCTGCCATTCACTTTAATTTGAAATATCATCTAATATCTGCCAAAGCAAAAATTTGGGTGCCGATAAAAATTAATGAGAGAGACCTAATGCTAGGACTGATCAGTGGCAAAAGGCACCAAGCAGGGATGCTCATACAGATTCCGGATATTCGGGTAACCCGGATATCCAACCAATTTTACGCTATCCGGATCAGATTCCAGATCCCGGATAGCTATAGAAATCCAGATAGCTATCTGTGGATATTTGGTCGCATACCCGAATATCCACGGTTATCCGGAGAATATCCAGATCCGAATACTGTAACTAAGGAGATTACATCATTGAGCCAATCAGAGGGCTCCCAGCAGAAGCCCTAGCAACCAATCACAGAGGGGAACCCTGGCCAGTCCCACCTGACCTCATTGAGCCAGTCAGAGGCCTCCCAGCCTAAGCCCTGGCACCCAATCACAGAAAGGAACACTGGCCAGCCCCCTTGTATAATAAGGAGGGCTGCCATGATGAGATAGATCGTTCTGGCTTGCTGAATGCTTCCTGAGAGACATGCTCCAGGGCTGGTGGCCTAGCAAGGGCCCTAGTGTCTTCTCCTCTGCTGTCTGACTGTCACTCGGCACTTGCCAAGTGTCATGTGGCACTTGCCACGTGTCACTCGGCATGTGTCACGTGGCACTTGCCACGTTCCACATGCCAAGTGCCATGTGACACGTGCCATATGACACTGCCAAGTTGGCAAGTGCCACGTGACACTTGCCAAGTGCCACGTGACACTTGCCAAGTGCCACGTGACACTTGCCAAGTGCCACGTGACACTTGCTAAATGCCACGTGACACTTGCTAAGTGCCACGTGACACTTGGCAAGTGACACTTGGCAAGTGCCACGTGACACTTGGCAAGTGCCACGTGTCGCATCCGGCATGCTCCTGGGACACGTTACACCTGCTGTTGCTGCATCGCCCTGCTCCTGCTGCCTGTGTAGCTCCCACCGCCAGGCCAGGGTGCCACAGGCCACTGATACCACCTATATTTAACCCAAAACACAATTGCTGCATAATTTTTTGGAGGTGTCTTGGCTGAAAATTGTCATGTCCCAGTTTTGCGGTTGGACTTTGGACACAATGTGGGCTGCACGACCGCTGTCTGGAACCTAGGCCTAATGGTAATTGATAGCCATTTTTTTTTGTTTGGGGGGGGGCGATTTTAAGTCCCCACATCATCAATTAGTTTTCCTCTTTGCAAAATAATGATGATACATGCCTCACTTACCCTCAAAACACCTTTTAAAGAGAACCCGAGGTGTGTTTAAAGAATGTTATCTGCATACAGAGGCTGGATCTGCCTATACAGCCCAGCCTCTGTTGCTATCCCAAACCCCACTAAGGTCCCTCTGCACTCTGCAATCCCTCATAAATCACAGCCGTGCTGTGAGGCTGTGTTTACATCTGTAGTGTCAGTCTCAGCTGCTCCCCCGCCTCCTGCATAGCTCCGGTCCCTGCCCCCGTCCCTTCCCTCTAATCAGCAGGGAGGGAAGGGATGCAGGCGGGGACTGGAGTTCTGCAGGGGGCGGGGAGAGCAGCAGACTGACACTATAGAGATAAACACAGCCACCTCTGACAAGCTGTTTGTCAGCAGCGTGGCTGTGATTTATGAGGGATTGCAGAGTGCAGGGGGACCTTAGGGGGGTTTGGGATAGCAACAGAGGCTGGGCTGTATAGGCAGATCCAGCCTCTGTATGCAGATAATATTCTTCAAACCCACCTCGGGTTCTCTTTAAAGCTATTTAAAGGGCACTTCTGGTTTTTCTATCAAAATATCCTATTAGGCCGGATATCCACGGATAATGCGACCCGATATCTGCGTTCAAGCGGATATCTAAAAGGCCGGATTCGGATATCCAAACCGGATCTGGATATCTAGGTATCCACATCCGGATCAATTCGGATTTTAAAAAGCACTATCCGAGGATCCCTGGCGCCAAGGCCGCCAGAGAACGCGTTTGCTTGACAGCATCAAAGCTGACCCAGGATTGAGCTTAAGGCGACTGGCAGAAATGGCACAAGATCGGACAGCATGGAGGGAGCTAACCTATAGAATCGCCAAGAGTCAGATACGACTGAATGGATAACATCATCAAAAAATGAATGCACCAATTTATATTTATTATTTTTAAAATACTAGCATTAAATGTATCCTTTTCAACCAATGTATTATTAATACAAAAGAATATATGTTATTTAATTTTGATTTTGAATATTGGCTACACTCACATGACAGATTTGTACTCCTAATTGAAACTATTAAAGGGACTCCGAGCAGTGCAGAAACTATGGAAAGATGCATATCATTTTAAAGCTCTCTTTCTCCTCTTTCCAATGATATATAAACCGCCGCCCTACGCCTTTTAGTTTTCGCTATTTTCGTGATTGAATTTGCCGCGGCCGCGATTTCAATCGCGAAAATAAAGAAAACTAAAAGGCGTAGAGCGACGATTTAGGTGTCGCCAGAAAGAGGAGAAAGCGAGCTTTAAAATGATATCCATCTTTCCATAGTTACTTGTATTACACAGGACGACACTTTCCCCAGTGTCAGCAGCTCCATTTAGCAGAAAAAGTCGCCCTGTGTAATACAATGTAACTATGGAAAGATGGATATCATTTTAAAGCTCTCTTTCTCCTCTTTCTGGCGACACCTAAATCGTTGCCCTATGCCTTTTAGTTTTCTTTATTTTCGCGATTGAAATCACGGCCGTGGTAATTTCAATCGTGAAAATAGCGAAAACTAAAAGGCGTAGGGCGGCGGTTTATATATCATTAAAAAGAGGAGAAAGAGAGCTTTAAAATGATATGCATCTTTCCATAGTTTCTGCACTGCTCGGAGTCCCTTTAAACAGAAAATTCTTCTCCATTATGAATATTTTCATATCAACTTTACCTATTAAGCCAATAACATCTATTACTTTAAAGAGTAACTGTCAGGCTGCAGAAGCTAATTTAAACCTCTATTCTCCTGTGTTAAACAGTTTAGAAGGAAGCCCAAAAGCCATTAGTGAAGATAAAAATCTCAGTTACCTTTGATGTGTGCTTATCAGCAAGTCTGTTATAGACCCATAAGGACGCAAGCCGCATACTAAACTGCAAAGCATTCTGGGGCCCTCCCCTCGGCTGCTAATGAAACGTTACAGAAGCTTGTAATCAGTCCAGCGTGTAGCACTGATAAATCTCGGGGCAGAGTACTCTGCAGGAGTCAGCTATTGTTCCTAGCCACATGGCTCATTAATATTCACTGCACACTGTGTTGTTCAAGTAGGAGCTTATCTGTGATCAGGAAGCAGGCAGGACCTGACGACACATTTGACAGAAAAACATGGAGCCTGCCATGAGCTGTCAGGAGCATCTATCTCTGCATATACTATATACAAATTCTGTGAAATCCAAACGTGGACAGTGAAATGCATATGTAATGTAAGTACAGCCAATCTTTAGCTACTGATATATGTGTTTATTTTCTCTGAGACCTTATACCTAACAGCTCCTCTTTAAAACTCTGCTACCTGTAAAGCAGATAATACCGTATTTTTCAGACTATAACGTTCCAGACCATTTCACTGCAACTCTATTTCCCACACACTTCCCTTGGCATGCTGCAATAAACCATCAGGAAACAACATGAGGGACTATTTATGAGTCCCTATTTCCATAACATAAAATGTCACCATAGTTCTTCCTAGTACACTGCTTATAAACATCCTCATTGGTGGAGATAATATTTCTGCAGAATCAGAATAAGAGACATGCAAGGAAAGTCAAACACCTGTCTTCCTCATTTTAACAAAACAAAACCTTTACTGGAAAAACACACATAGTCGCCATCCATTGCATATTTCCTCCATCGCAATAGTACCAAGATCCTTGGAAGTTTTATTGCAGGATCAGCAGAGACATACAGCTGGGAAAATAAGTATTTAACATATTTAAGGGTCATTATGGTGAATAACTGTCAAATTTATATGCATATATAAGATGTACATTTGTCCCTTAGTTAATAAAGTATAATTTTTAGTTATTATTTAGCTTTCACTTACAGTAGTTATTACAGTAAAACTTTGGATTGTGAGTAACTTGGTTTAAGAGCACTTTGCAAAACAAACAATAATTTTAGCGAAATTTTGACTTGATATACAAGCAAAAGAAAAGTATACATGTGTCACGTCATCACAACTGAGCCAATAGTTCTTCTCCCTACATGTGTCACGTCATCACAACTGAGCCAATAGTTCTTCTCCCTACATGTGTCACGTCATCACAACTGAGCCAATAGTTCTTCTCCCTTTGGCGCTGCAGGGTTGTACTTAATTGTATTTAATCTGAGTGTAGAGACTGTGCAAAGTCACATTTCTATGAAAACCCTAAAAGTAACTGTCATTGGATAAGTTCCTTGTTAAAGTCACACACATAACATAAAATGGTTGGGGGGAGCCAACAAACGGCAATGATTCTGTTAGTTATAGTGAAAGTCTTGTTTACATTTTTATCTTATACTATTTTACTATGACTGTGTTTGAATTGTGGAATGAATCACCAGAGTTTCTATTGATTCTTATGAGGAAATTCGCTTTGATATAAGAGTGCTTTGGATTACAAGCATATTTCTGGAACAAATTAAGATCGCAAATCAAGGTCCCGTCCCACTGTATAATCTATTAACGCTGACCATCGAGTTTGGACTAGTCCACCTCCTCATGGGGGATTTTCAGTATTTCGTTTATTTTTAAAGGCACTCCTTGAATGCCTGTGTTAAAGTCCAGCTGCCAGAATAGTGGCACACTAGTAAGCAGGCTGACTAGCACCTTTGGATAGGCATTTTCCATCAATCCTTCCTGAGGAGAAGGACTAATCCAAAACCTGTTGGCAAAAGGTTCAGAGCCATTAGATTACCAGCTATAAGTGACAGCTACATAGGACATTAAAAATGATGATGCCTGTATGTCCTCATGTATTTAAATTTTAGTTTTTTTTACATAATACCATTTCATTGTTTTCATAGTAAGTATATTTCTAATAGGGATCCGGGGATGATATTTATTCTAGATCCTGGTAACAACCCACGTAATCCACACATATGGAGAAATCAAAACTAGGCATTAGTGATGAGCAAAAATTTAGCATAGTCATAATTTCCCATTGCCATTTGCAATTACGATGCAAAATAGTAATACAAATTTTTGGGAAAAATGATTAATTTTGTTTATAACAGTAATTTGCAACCGTCATTTTGCAATTCTACATAATTTTCATATTATTATTGATTTATAAAGTGCCAACATATTCCGTGGCGCTGTACAAAGTAAGAAACAAACATGGGGTACATAGTACAGACAATGGTGTACACCAATATACAAGATACATAATTAGTGACAAAAAAACAAAAATGATACAAAATACAGAATACAAAGTACAGAATTGGTAATGACAGTGATAAAAGTAACATGATAAATAAAATGTATAATGATTTCCAAGACACAAAAGGGGGCGAGAGCCCTGCCCTTGCGAGCTTACAATCTAAAGAATCTAAATTATATAAGCTTGTGCCAATATTAACGAATAACAGCAAAGAGCCCATGCATGCTATCATCACAAAAATTACTACACATGTAAGAAGTTTTCCAAACGTCCTTGTAGTTTTTGAGAAAATTGATTTTAAAAAATGCAAAGTAAAAAGTTTTTTTTTAGAAAAATAACAGTTTAAAACCCAGTTGTTGTTGTTTTTTTTTTTTTTTTTGCATTTTTAAAATCAATTTTCTCAAAAACTACAAGGTCTTTTTGAAAAATGATTTTTGACTTGTTCCCACTTTTCCCCTTAACATTCATAACGATGCTGGTGATGATAGCATACAATATATGGTAGCTTTGCTATTAACCACTAAATTTGACACAAAATTATGGAAAAAGTAAGTAAAATTACACAAATTTACTACACAAAATCAATTGATATTCTGAATCGTAATTATGCATGGCCATAGTTTATGTGAATTTTCACATTATCGTGATTAGTTGAGTATGATCATAACTATTAGAGATGATAAGGCAAAAATTTCAAGTTCGGTCTCATAGCAAATCAACACTTTCGCTTAACAAATTTTTACAGAATTGAAGGACTGTTTCACTTAAAATTTCCATCTTACATTTCTGCAAAGTTTCTGGCCAGTTTCAGATGAATTTTTGAGAATAGAGGCTAATAGCAAATCCCCCATTTGTGCTGTAATCACCAAATTGTTAGGTGTGTTAGGGAGAATAGTGAGAACAAATAAATTTTTGTTCCAAAATACCTTCGTTTTTTTTTTTTTTTGTAAAATAAGTTTTTATGAAAACTTTTGAAAAAGTACAATGTACAGTAAGTGCAAAAGAACAACAATCAAGAAAAGTGTACAGGAGGTACATGAAGTTCTCATAACTCACATGTACAATTGGTTGGGTGGGTAGTAGTTGTGGTGGAAGATATGAAGTAAGGCCAGAGGCAGAGGCGTAGCAATAGGGGTTGCAGAGGTTGCGACCACATCGGGGCCCTTGGGTCAGAAGGGCCCCAAAGGGCCCTGCCTTAATTACAGTATTAGCTCTCTATTGGTCCTGTGCTCATAATAATCACTTCTATAGATACTTTGAATAGTGGTAATCATTATCAAACTGTTCCCCATCCCCTTCTTGCATCTATGACACTGTAGTTGCCATTGGCAGGTTTTGGTGCGCCGTATCAATTCTTATGTATAGAGTGCTTGGGGGGGGGGGGGGGGGGGCCCATTGTAAAATTTGCATCGGGGCCCACAGCTCCTTAGCTACGCCACTGGCCAGAGGACATGTTTAAATACATTTATGTATGAGCTATCCTCTGTTGTGGTATGTTAACCACTTAATGCACACTGGATGTATATATTTTTCCAGTGTAGCTGTGGAGAGTGCAGCCCCAGTTTGTGACTAAATGAGGCACATGTGGTATCATTTTAACCATGACAAGTTGTAAAATACATGTTGGTGTGGTTTAAAGCTTGGACCCACGTCACATAAAAAATAGGTAGGGACAAAGTCAATTCAATTTTTTAAAATTATGATCAAACTCCCATAAATGTCACAACGCAACTCTATGCCCTGTTATAGTCGCATACAGTAGGCATACAGGCAATGAAAAGTATGCTTCCAGGTCATTACTGAGCATGTGCAAACAGTCCAATGCAGTTAATAATGTGTATAACACACAGCATGCAGCACTTTCTAATAATGCTACACGTTACACACAAATGCAACGTGTGCACTGTGAATGTTGCAGACTTAGAATTGCTGTGCGTTTGTCCACGTTAAGACATTTTCTAACGTGCAACTTTAATGTCGCACTGTGAAAGAGGCCTTATACAAAAGGAGATCTGAAAATGTAATATGTTTCGGATTTATTTTGTTTACTTTGGATCTGTTGTATGTATTATACAGTGGCTTGCAAAAGTATTCGGCCCCCTTGAAGTTTTCCACATTTTGTCATATTACTGCCACAAACATTAATCAATTTTATTGGAATTCCACATGAAAGACCAATACAAAGTGGTGTACACGAGAGAAGTGGAACAAAAATCATACATGATTCCAAATATTTTTTACAAATAAATAACTGCAAAGTGGGGTGTGCGTAATTATTCAGCCCCCCGAGTCAATACTTTGTAGAACCACCTTTTGCTGCAATTACAGCTGCCAGTCTTTTAGGGTATATCTCTATTCAGCTTTGCACATCTAGAGACTGAAATCCTTGCCAATTCTTCTTTGCAAAACAGCTCCAGCTCAGTCAGATTAGATGGACAGCGTTTGTGAACAGCAGTTTTCAGATCTTGCCACAGATTCTCGATTGGATTTAGATCTGGACTTTGACTGGGCCATTTTTACACATAGATATATTTTGTTTTAAACCATTCCATTGTTGCCCTGGCTTTATGTTTAGGGTCATTGTTCTGCTGGAAAGTGAACCTTCGCCCCAGTCTCAAGTCTTTTGCAGTCTCCAAGAGGTTTTCTTCCAAGTTTGCCCTATATTTGGCTCTATCTATCTTCCCATCAACTCTGACCAGCTTCCCTGTCTCTGCTGAAGAGAAGCACCCCCAGAGCATGATGCTGCCACCACCATATTTGACAGTGGGGATGGTGTGTTCAGAGTGATGTGCAGTGTTAGTTTTCCACCACACATAGTGTTTTGCATTTTGGCCAAAACGTTCCATTTTGGTCTCATCTTACCAGAGCGCCTTCTTCCACATGTTTGCTGTGTCCCCCACATGGCTTGTGGCATACTGCAAACGGGACTTCTTATGCTTTTCTGTTAACAAGGGCTTTCTTCTTGCCACTCTTCCATAAAGGCCAACTTTGTACAGTGCATGACTAATAGTTGTCCTATGGACAGATTCCCCCACCTGAGCTGTAGATCTCTAAAGCTCGTCCAGAGTCACCATGGGCCTCTTGATTGCATTTCTGATCAGCGCTCTCCTTGTTCGGCCTGTGAGTTTAGGTGGACGGCCTTGCTTGGTAGGTTTACAGTTGTGCCATACTCCTTCCATTTCTGAATGATCGCTTGAACAGTGCTCCGTGGGATGTTCAAGGCTTTGGAAATCTTTTTGTAGCCTAAGCCTGCTTTAAATTTCTCAATAACTTTATCCCTGACCTGTCTGGTGTGTTCTTTGGACTTCATGGTGTGGTTGCTCCCAATATTCTCTTAGACAACCTCTGAGGCCGTCACAGAGCAGCTGTATTTGTACTGACCCTAGATTACACACAGGTGCACTCTATTTAGTCATTAGCACTCATCAGGCAATGTCTATGGGCAACTGACTGCACTCAGACCAAAGGGGGCTGAATAATTACGCACACCCCACTTTGCAGTTATTTGTTTGTAAAAAATGTTTGGCATCATGTATGATTTTCATTCCACTTCTCACGTGTACACCACTTTGTATTGGTCTTTCATGTGAAATTCCAATAAAATTGATTCATGTTTGTTGCAGTAATGTGACAAAATGTGGAAAACTTCAAGGGGGGCAAATAGTTTTGCAAGCCACTGTACATATTTTTTGTATACTACCTCCTAATAAAAATTAGTAAAAAAAAAAAACACAAAAAAATCTAATTCAAAACTCGGAACTGCTCTGCAATATAAACCATAGTACTTTTTTGTTTGTTTGTTTTTGTTTTTGTTTTTTGTTTTTGTGCAATTTTTCACCATGCCCACAGTTTACAGCAAGTACGCCACTTGCAACCACTGTCAGCGGAAGTTGAGCAGAGGTGCAGACCCCTTAAAGTTCAGCACCAGCTCTCTTATCAACCATCTTTCTGCTAAACATTACCACCAGCATGAGGAGTTCCAGAGGCTGAAGGCATCTGGTGCTGGCAGTGGCACCACACCCATCACTGCACAGCCTTCAGCTGCAGCAGCAACAGCAGCCACCTGCCCTCCTGTTCCTCCAGCACCACCAGCAGGAGTGCGGAAACACACTGCTCCTCCCCCCTCTGCAACTCCTTCTGCCGACACTGAGGCCTGTTCTGGCAGCCAGTCCTCAGTGGCCTCCTCTGCTGTCTCCGCTGATTCCCGTGCTAGCAAAAGGCGACGCCAGAGCCTTTTGAGCGAGTCCTTCCAGGAGGTGGTTAGGGCTCTGCCTCCCAGCAGCCGTTGCGTGCGGCAGCTGAACAGCTTGCTGGCACGGGCCATGTGCTCCCAACTCCTGCCATACACGCTCGTGCAGGAGGGGAGCGACATGCGTGCGCTGCTTGCTTGTGCAGCCCCAGACTGGCAGCTCCCCAGCAGACACTTCTTCGCCCGCCAGGTCATGCCTGCACTGCACCGCTTTGTCATGGCCAATGTGGAGCGAGGGCTGGAGCACGCGGTTGGTGAAAGGGTCCACGTCACCATGGACTGCTGGAGCAGCCGCTTCGGGACAGGCCGCTACCTGTCCTTCACTGTCCACTGTGTCAGCTTGGTGGAAGGGGGTGAGGATGGGAGAGCAGCAGCGGGCACAGCAGCAGCAGCAACACAGTGGGTGGTGCCACCCCGCAGGGTCAGGGGAACTGCAGCAGGTTCCTCCGATCCTCTGCCATCCTCCGGCACACCTGGCCAAACCCCCCGCCTCAGCAGCAGCGAGAAGCCACGCCACTGCCAAGCGCTGCTGCAGTTGGTCAGCTTTGGGAAGACCAAACTGACGGCAACCCATGTGTTGGCCAAACTCCAGGAGCAGGAGAGGATTTGGCTGACCCCCAGAGGCCTCAGAGTCGGAGAGGTGGTGGCCGACAATGGGGCCAATATGGTTGCCGCAATCGACAGGGGAAACCTGACCCACATCCCCTGTCTTGCCCACGTGCTGAACCTGGTGGTGCAGAAGTTCTTGCGCACCTACCAGGGGATGGGCGAACTGCTGGAAACGGCAAGGAATGTTGTGCGTCACTTCCGGCGCTCGCCTGCAGCCTCTGCGAGCCTGGAAGACGTGCAATTCCACATGAAAGACCAACACAAAGTGGTGTACACATGAGAAGTGGAACGGAAATCATACATGATTCCAAACATTTTTTTACAAATAAATAACTGCAAAGTGGTGTGTGCATAATTATTCAGCCCCCTTTGATCTGAGTGCAGTCAGTTGCCTATAGACATTGCCTGACTAAATAGAGTGCACCTGTGTGTAATCTAATGTCGGTACAATGTCAGTACAAATACAGCTGCTCTGTGAGGGCCTCAGAGGTTGTCTAAGAGAATATTGGGAGCAACAACACTGTGAAGTCCAAAGAACACACCAGACAGGTCAGGGATAAAGTTATTGAGAAATTTAAAGCAGGCTTAGACTACAAAAAGATTTCCAAAGCCTTGAACATCCCACGGAGCACTGTTCAAGCGATCATTCAGAAATGGAAGGAGTATGGCACAACTGTAAACCTACCAAGACAAGGCCGTCCACCTAAACTCACAGGCCGAACAAGGAGAGCGCTGATCAGAAATGCAATCAAGAGGCCCATGGTGACTCTGGACGAGCTGCAGAGATCTACAGCTCAGGTGGGAGACTCTGTCCATAGGACAACTATTAGTCATGCACTGTACAAAGTTGGCCTTTGTGGAAGAGTGGCAAGAAGAAAGGCATTGTTAACAGAAAAGCATAAGAAGTCCCGTTTGCAGTTTGCCACAAGCCATGTGGGGGTCACAGCAACCATGTGGAAGAAGGTGTTCTGGTCAGATGAGACCAAAATGGAACTTTTTGGCCAAAATGCAAAACGCTATGTGTGGTGGAAAACTAACACTACACATCGCTCTGAACACAGCATCCCCACTGTCAAATATGGTGGTGGCAGCATCATGCTCGGGGGGTGCTTCTCTTCAGCAGGGACAGGGAAGTTGGTCAGAGTTAATGGGAAGATGGATGGAGCCAAATATAGGGCAAACTTGGAAGAAAACCTCTTGGAGACTGCAAAAGACTTGAGACTGGGGCCGAGGTTCACCTTCCAGCAGGACAATGACCCTAAACATAAAGCCAGGGCAACAATGGAATGGCTTAAAACAAAACATATCTGTGTGTTAGAATGGCCCAGTCAAAGTCCAGATCTAAATCCAATCGAGAATCTGTGGCAAGATCTGAAAACTGCCGTTCACAAACGCTGTCCATCTAATCTGACTGAGCTGGAGCTGTTTTGCAAAGAAGAATGGGCAAGGATTTCAGTCTCTAGATGTGCAAAGCTGGTAGAGACATACCCTAAAAGACTGGCAGCTGTAATTGCAGCAAAAGGTGGTTCTACAAAGTATTGACTCAGGGGGCCGAATAATTACGCACACCCCACTTTGCAGTTATTTATTTGTAAAAAATGTTTGGAATGATGTATGATTTTCGATCCACTTCTCACATGTACACCACTTTGTATTGGTCTTTCATGTGGAATTCCAATAAAATTGATTCATGTTTGTGGCAGTAATGTGACAAAATGTGGAAAACTTCAAGGGGGCCGAATACTTTTGCAACCCACTGTATCTGGCTCCCTTTCATAACCAAAATCACTTTTCTCAGCTATATCTGGCTCCCTTTCAGAACTGAAATAACTTCTCAGCTATATCTGGCGTCCTTTTTTTCCCTATCCAATGAATGCATCTTACCCAGATACACCTCTGATTATAGTTTCAGTAGATTTTCATTTCAATCCAATGTTTATGTCAAATCTAATGTCTAAGTTATTGAAAAAACATCTAATAGTGTATGGCCACCTTAGCTGTGATAGTAATGGCCTCAGTAGGTGTAACATGTGTGACTTTAATGTCTAACAGGCACACAAATATATCTCCAAATCAGTACAGACTGGAAAGTTCAATCCTTTTAACACTGATATAATCTATTGAAATTCAGGAAATGTTCACATGATATTTATAAGGAAATAGATGGTGATTGAATTCTCATCTTTTATCTGCTTCCACATGAAATGTCACTTAGAATTCCCATATAGCCATGGCATGTACCTACCACTATATATAGGTGCACACTGTAGGCAGAGTTACATTGCGGTTCTGTACATTGTAGCTGAGCTGGTAAGTAGTCTCAGGCTTTTGAAAATGATTTTAATGAGAGCATTAATGTATTTCTCAATGAGTCTTTATCTACACAGCTGTTATGCAGATTAGGATTTACCAGTGCATTTTGGAAGGTTGTAACCATTTAAATAATATTTTTAAAGTAACACTGGAGTGGAAAAAAAATGTACGATGAATTGTATGTGTAGTACAGATAAGTAATAGAACATTAGTAGCAAAGAAAAGAGTCTCCTAGTTTTTCAATAGCATTACATCATTCTCTAATATTTGCAGTTTACAAATTACACTCTGTATTGCAAACTATGAAACAAAGCAGAGCTAATGGCCCTTTGACCTTCCCTGCAGTAAAACCTTATCTGAAGTTGTCTTTCTCTGTTTCTTTCATGTATAAGTGCTTCAGAAAACAGCTCTTTTGCATAGATAACAACTGAAGTTTCTTAACTCTTGCTGAACTGGAAACAATATGAGACTCATCTTTGCTACTAATATTCTATTTTCTTAGTTGTACTACACATACCATTATTTATCTCATAACTTTATTTCTACTTTAGAACCCCTTTAAAAGATAATTGTTAAAGGGAATCTGGAGTGAAAATAAAATTATGAGATAACAAATTGTATGTGTAGTGCAGCTAAGAAATAGAACATTAGTGGCAAAAGTCTCACATTGTTTCCAGCACAGAAAGAGTAAAGAAACTTCAGTTGTTATCTATGCAAAAGAGCTTCTCTCTCTTATACATAAATAATCAGTGAAAGACAGCTTCAGGTAAGGTTTTACTGCAGGGAAGTTCAAAAGGTCATTAGCTCTGCTCTATTTTATAGTTTAAAATACAGAGTGTAGTTTGTAAACTGCAAATGTTAGAGGATGATGCAATGTTAAAAAAAAAGCTATAGAACGGAAAAAAATGACACTCCTTTTTTTCTATTAATGTTCTGTTAATTATCCATACTTCACATAGAATTCATTGTGTCATAAGTTTTTTTACCGCTTCATTGTCAATTAAACATTTATATTGGTGATGACCTGACTGTCCATATTTCAGATTGATGTAATGGGATCATTTTGCAGTCTGGGGGTGGTTTTTGAGCGCACAATGGCTTTGCTGCTGGACTGCCTAGCACCATTTACTTTGCTGCTGGACTGCCTGGCACCATTTACTTTGCTGCTGGACTGTCTGGCACCATTTACTTTACTGCTGGACTGCCTGGCACCATTTACTTTGCTGCTGGAATGCCTAGCACCATTTACTTTGCTGCTGGACTGCCTGGCACCATTTACTTTGCTGCTGGACTGCCAGGCACCATTTACTTTGGTGCTGGACTGCCTGGCACCATTTACTTTGCTGCTGGACTGCCTGGCACCATTTACTTTGCTGCTGGACTGCCTGGCACCATTTACTTTGGTGCTGGACTGCCTGGCACCATTTACTTTGGTGCTGGACTGCCTGGCACCATTTACTTTGCTGCTGGACTGCCTGGCACCATTTACTTTGGTGCTGCACTGCCTGGCACCATTTACTTTGGTGCTGGGCTGCCTGGCACCATTTACTTTGCTGCTGGACTGTCTGGCACCATTTACTTTGCTGATGGACTGCTTGGCACCATTTACTTTGCTGCTGGACTGCCTGGCACCATTTACTTTGCTGCTGGACTGCCTGGCACCATTTACTTTGCTGCTGGCCTGCCTGGCACCATTTACTTTGCTGCTGGACTGCCTGGCACCATTTACATTGCTGCTGGACTGCCTGGCACCATTTACGTTGCTGCTGGACAGCCTAGCACCAGATCATGTGAACACTGGGTACACTTCTGACAATTCACTATAACAATACCTGTTTTGGGGAGTTCTCTGAGAACATGAACTCTCCCAAACTCCAAACAAAAGTAATGTGTGGAATTGACTTTTGTAGAATGTACATATCTTTCAGAATACAAAATCTAGACACAATAAAGGCCCGTATGGATAATTAATACTGTTTTGGACATGATTTAAGGGCCCGTTTCCACTAGTGCGGTGCGGAATCGCTGCATATCACCGCTGACAAAATCGCATGCGGATGCGATTCCGCATGCGTTTTTTGCCGCGATTTCGCATAGGCAGGGTATGTGCGATTTTAACCATGTCACTGCCTGTGTCAATTTACATTACTTTCAATGCGAAATCGCACGCGAAATCGCGGGAAAAAACGCATGCAAAAAACGCATGCGATTTCCCTATTAAATACATTGCCTGCGATTCGCCTGCATTCCACACGCAGGCGAATTCTGCAGGGTCTACCGTGCAGAAAAATCCTGCACATAAAAACGCAAATGAAAACTGACAAGTGGAAACAGTCCCATCCACTTGTATTGCCTATGCGAATCCGCATGCGTTGTCTGCATGCGAATTCGCGCTAGTGGAAACGGGCCCTAAGGACAACTGTAGCGAGAGGGATTTGGAGGCTGCTATATATATTTCCTTTTTTGAGCAATACCAATTGGCCTGGCTGTCCTGCTGATCCTCTGCCTCTAATACATTTAGCCATAGATGCTGAACAAGCATGCAGCAGATCAGGTGTTTCTGACATTATTTTTAGATCTGACAAGATTAGCTGCATGCTTGTTTCTGGTGTTATTCAGACACTACTGCAGCCAAATAGATCCGCAGGGCTGCCAGGCAACTGGTATGGCTTAAAGGGAAATAAATATGGCAGCCTCCATAGTCCTCTTGCTACAGTTGTCCTTTAAGTGTAAAAGATATGCCTATTAGTGTTGGGCGAACACCTGGATGTTCGGGTTCGGGTCCGTTCGCCGAACATGGGCCAGATGTTCGGCATGTTCGGCCCGAACCCCGAACTCCCCCGAACATCCCGCTTTTGGGGGCCCTATGGGGTCGCAGGCATAAGGGGGAGCATGCCCCGGTCGCATTCCCCCCACCCCCTCCGCTAGCGCTCCCCCCTCTGCCCGCTTCCCCATACAAAAATTTTCCGTAAAGTTCAATAGTACCTTCAGTGGCTGGCTGGCACTGTGGTGTGAGTGAGTAGGAGGAGTCCGAGTAGGACGCGTTGAGGCCGGGCAGTGGGCGGTTCAGCGGTAGTACCCTTGTGGTACTTCTGCCCTTTCTCTGACCTCACGTCCTCTACGTGATGACGCATACGAGGGTACGCGTGACGCGTACCCTCGTATGCAGAGGACGTGAGGTCAGAGAAAGGGCGGAAGTGCCAGCCAGCCACTGAAGGTACTATTGAACTTTACGGAAAATTTTTGTATAGGGAAGCGGGCAGAGGGGGGAGCGCTAGCGGAGGGGGTGGGGGGAATTTCCGCCCCCCCGCAACCAGGGCATGCTCCCCCCTTATGCCTGCGACCCCATGGGGGGCAGTATTCGGCCGAACAGGGCCCTGTTCGGCTGGGCATTAAGCTGTTCGGGCGAATCCGAACTAAAAAGGCCGAACACCATGAGGTGTTCGGCCGAACTCGAACATCACCCGAACAGGGTGATGTTCTGCAGAACCCGAACAGTGGCGAACACTGTTCACCCAACACTAATGCCTATGCACCATAAAGCAACTGCATATGCATAAATGATACCTGTAACCAACCCCCGGGAAAAAAGTTAGAAGAAGTAGGAACCCTTAGAGCCTCCCCAGTTCTCTCTGCACCCCTCATTCTACTGCCGGGCCCCCCATTGTAGTGTTTTATTTTATTATTTAGTCTCCTCAGAAGGCTGCAGAAGTACTCGGGGACCTAAGTTCTTCCAAAGACAAGTGGCCCTGTACTGCGCACACAAGAGCGTAGACTCACACATGGTGCAGAGCTGCTCATCTTCAAAAGCACTAGGAGACTTGAAGATGCAGCTATCGGGAATACGAATGGGGCCTGGCGGTGGAATGAGGAGTGCAGAGAGGACCAGGGAGTCTCTAAGGGACCCAGAGCCCTCCCTCCTTTTAGGAGAGTATCTATCTTTATTTCCCTGGGTGTGGGGGGGGGGGGGGTGTTACAGTTGTCTTTTAAAACAGGATTGTCACCATAAAAATAAAATTTTAACAGCAACTGGTGAGTGTATTACGTGATAAAGATGCTAATCCTGCATTCAAAACTTTCAAAACTTTTTCTGCTGTTATGATTAGGAGTTATCACATACTTAACCACTTCGGTACCAGCAGCCTCTGCCCCTTTAAGGACCAGAGGCTGCTGGTACACTAAAACGCATCTTCCCGACGAATCACCGCAAAAATCCACTGCTCCCGCTGGTCACGCCGTTCTGTCCTTACTGCAGGCTCCTCTCTCTGCCGTCTCTATGACAGCATAGCACTGTGCGCCGGTCAGGAGTGGCTTTCATTGGCTCCTGATCCTGTCACTCAATGTAAGCCAATGGGATTGGCTTAACGTGATGACAGGGCCAGGAGCCAATGAAAACGGCTCCTGACCTGCACACAGTGCTCTGCCGTCATAGAGACGGCAGGGCGAGCGAATTGCGGCGGGGTGAAAGCAGCGAGATTGGCAGTAATGGCGGGGACACGCGGCTAATGGGATGTTTAACCTATGTCCAGTCAGGGCCGCATCGCCACCTGCTAGACGTAGATTCAACCTACGTTAGTCCAGATCAAGTTAAGGAGCACTGGCCCTTTAGTAGTTAGTGCCAAACAGTTGCATGCTGGGGATTCTTTTTATTTATAATATATTCCTCCTCTTCCATTTATTTCCCTGCCTAGCTGCTAGCAGCACAATACATGTGTTATGTAAGTAGATCAAGTATTTATCTACTTATATATGTGTTTTTTCCCTGGCATAGTATGGCTAATCCTACTGTTTTATAGAAATATAGCTCATTTAAAGAAAAAACTGTAAAAAGGCTATCAGACTTTCAAAACTGGAAGCTAATAAACATGTTGCTTGTGATATAAAGTCAAAAAGTGTTGCAAATATGTACATTCAAAAAGAATGAAGGCTGAGATTAAAGGACTGCTAAAAGGTCAGGTAGGGAACACAGTTTTGGATAATAGAACCAAAGCTGAGATTTTAAATGCATGCTTTGCTTCTGCCTCTACTGAGGTGATTCATTTACCATGTATCCCTCTACACAGAAAACTGCAAAATCAGCATGCCTGTAACAGTGATGGTATTTTAGTGGTCATTACAGATAATCTTATTTTAGTGGCCATTACAGATAATCTTATTTTCTCTACAGATCGGCTTAATTGGCAATATGCAGCTTGTGCTGGTTTTCGCTGTACTTTTGATGGGCATGGCTTTGGAGTCACCTGCTGCTTATGGGTGCCAGGAAAAGAATGTCTCTACCGGTATGACGGGCTATGGGAGGGATGGTCTACTAGGCATATGTGAAACACATGTAGCCCATAGAGAAGGGGAGAATATACTGTATATTAAAATGGAACTTGAAAAGTTAATGATTATACTGACAATAATACATATGACATTTAGATCACATGATTCTTGGCTAATGTTTCATGATTAGAATGAGTCAGCACTGTGGGTGGGAACTCTCACGCAGTAAAGCTTATTCAGTCCATTGACTGGGCAGAGTAGAAAACCAGCTAAACTTATGAAAGAAGAGTAAGTAGCCACTTACTTTCTATATTGAACCGCATAAGCAAAAATGACTTAACTCAGCTCCAGGAAAAACAATTTTTTTTTTGAGGGATTAACATCTGCTGAATGAAGTATATACAAAATCCCAGTTCTCTACACATGGTATGTGTACCTTTAAGATTCCTTCCTTAGGTTTGGTTCAGAGGTGCTTGAAATTGTCATAGTTATATATGATAATATGACTTGTGGGAATACAAAATATTAAATCAATGTAAATAAGTTTTAATAATTACTAATAGTTAAACGCTTAATTGAATGTTTGGAAAACAGGGGAGGGATGATGAAGGGGAACACAATAGAGCAACATCTGGGGGAGGAATAGTAAAGAGCACAATGGACTTGTTTGTTGCATGTCTGCTGTGGCAGATCGCTAAACCACAATGGGCTCTATTCACTAACAGGCAAAAACACAGCAAAATTTTACAGCTATATTTCCGCCAGCGGTAAACTCCGCATTTTTCCACATTCACTAATATTTTCCGCATGTTTTCCGCATGCGGGAAAAAAGATGCGGAAACAGCCATTATTCATGCGGGAATCATGAGGTAAAAAGGTCGCATGAAAAAGTGTTTTTTAAAAAAAAAGTCCACCAAGCACAGCCCTTAAAGAGACTCTGAAGCGAGAATAAATCTCGCTTCAGAGCTCATAGTTAGCAGGGGCATGTGTGCCCCTGCTAAACCGCCGCTACAGCGCCGCTAAACTGGGGTCCCTTCACCCCCAAACCCCCCACTGCAACACTTGGTCGCAGACTTGGTCGTTCGTGGAGGCAGGGCTAACGGCTGCAGCCCTGCCTCCAGTCGCGTCTATCAGCGGCGCATCGCCGCCTCTCCCCTGCCCCTCTCAGTGAAGGAAGACTGAGAGGGGCGGGGGAGAGGCGGAGATACGTGCTGACAGATGCGCGTGGGGCAGGGCTGCGGCGGTTAGCCCTGCCCCAACCAGGAAGCGCTCCCCCACTGCACCGAGGGGATTTGGGGGTGAAGGGACCCCCGTTTAGCGGCGCGATAGCGGCGGTTTAGCAGGGGCACACATGCCCCTGCTAACTATGAGGTCTGAAGCGAGATTTATTCTCGCGTCAGACTCTCTTTAAGCCTCCACACTTCATTAAAGTCAATATATTGTAGGTGATAAAAAATCGGTGAATAACGACAAAATTATGCGCCTGAACATTTTTGAGAATTGATTTTTTTTATTGCGGAAAATACCGACTTTTGCGGAAATTTTTCCGCATGAATCCCGCACTTTTACCGCACTTTTTCCGCATGCGGAAAAAACATGCGGAACATTTTGAGAATTTCAACTTGACGGTATTTTGGTTGCAAACTTCCTGCATGTACTTTACCGCATGCGGGAAGTCTTTGAGAATAGAGCCCAATGTGGAGCACTGTGGAATGAATGCCTAACCCTATCTAATATGTGTTGGAGGCTTTATTCCACAGCCGCTCTCAGGAGTGTAACTATGACCCACCGGCTCCCCTGCAGAAATTGTGAGATCACTTTGGGGCCTGCTCAGGGGGGGGCTGGAGGGGTCGAGGCATGAGGGGAGAGCTTGGCCCCCCTCACCTATGGCTCTCCCTTCTGTGCTCCCCTCCAGCTTAAACCAGTGTCTGTGCAACAGCAGGCAGCGGCAGATACACATACCTTCCTTGCATTCCACCGCAGTTGTTCCTCTTTCAAGTGTCTGACGCTACTTCCTGTATAAACAGGAAGTAGCGTCAGACACTAGAGCGAGGAGCATCCGCAGTGGAACGCAAGGAAGGTATGTGTATATGCCCGCTGCCCGTCGCTGCACAGACACTGATTTAAACTGGAGGGGAGCGTGCAGAGGGGAGAGCGACCCCTCCAGCCCCCAAAACGGCCCTGAGCTGGCCCCAGGCCGCTGTCATATATGAGGTTCCAACACTGGAGGTAAAGGGTTAAAGTGTACCAGAGACGAAACATAAAAAAATAATTATACATACCCAGGGCTTCCTCCAGCCCGACCTGATTACTTAGCTCAGTGCCATCCTCCGCCTCCTGGATCTTCAGTACGGGGTCCACGGTATCTTCGGCCAGTCAGGGCAAGTTGAAAAGCTCCTGGCAACAGAAGCGCGGAGGGAAGAGCTGCACATGCACAGTAAGCCCCGAATGGCCACAATACCGGGACCCGTGCCAAAGATCCAGGAGGCGAAGGATGGCATCAAGGGAGCAATCAGGCCAGAGGGAGCTGGAGGAAGCCCCAGGTATGTGTGATTTTTTTTTAGGTTTCGTCTCTGTTTTCCTTTAAGGGACTCAATACTACCTTATCATCTATCTTTTTTCCTTTATAGAGTGATGTTCCTTTAACAAACATCATTGCATTCCAGCAGTTCTGGAGGTGTGTTTAGCTATCAGGGACAACAGAGAGATGATTTGCATATATGATCAGCAATAATGCACTGTGGGACACCTCAAATGCTCACAACCTGAATAATCACAAATACCTTCTGTTTTGAGAAGGCAAAATTCTGTTAGTTTATGTTTTTTGCCTTTGAGGCTCCGTATTTGGCTCTGATACAACTCTGGCACTTTATTTGGCCTGAGGAAGTGGGCACAGACCTATGAAATACATATCCTATATAATAAAACCTAATTGTCCCTGCGTCATCCTGTCCCTGTGTCCGTGCGTTTGTGCTACTGCGTATGTGCAACACAGAAAGCTGTTGGGACAGGAGGACGGGGCCAGGGAGCCGGGCCTGCATGTGCACAGGCGGACGGCTGCTCGCAGGCAGTGGAAGGGTGTGGTCTTGCGGCGGATGGGTACGCAGACTGACATGCGGCGGTAGCATCGGTGTGACAGAGACCTAGAGCCCGTTTTTAAAAGGGCTTAGGTCAACTAGTGCTTAATAAAATTCATATTTATATGAAGTTGTAGTTAATGAGGTAAGTCACCTCTATTTTTCTATTTTTAGTGGTTTTAAACTCAGTTTTATCCACTTCTGGGTGCCTCTTACAGCCTTTGCGCTTTTATAATAATAATAATCTGAACATTTATATAGCCCTTTTCTCCTGTTGGACTGAAAGCGCTCAAGAGCTGCAGCCACTGGGACGCGCTCAAGAGGCCAAGTTGCTACCCCCACTGCTCATGGGGCCAGTGCACATGTAGCTGCAGATGAATCACTCACCTGTCCCGGGGCCAGTGGTGCTCAGCAGAGCTCGAATATTCGAGTAGCTCGAATATTCGAGCTCTTTTTCAGCTATTCGAGCTCGGTATTCGAGCTCCGAATAGCTGCAGCTATTCGAATGGGCTATTCGAGTAAACGCGAATAGCCCATTCACTATTCGAGCTATTCGAGCAAACGGCGCTATTCGAGCTCGGGTACCGAGCTCGAATAGCGTCATAGCCCAGATTGATGTCCTTAGAGCCAATCAGAGGGCTCCCAGACCCTCTGACGGCAGCCAATCACAGAGGGGGACCCTGGCCAGCCCCTACCCTATAAATAGCGGCCGCCATGTTAGGTTTCTCCGTCCTTGCCTGAGACTTGCATAGAGAGAGAGTTGCTCCTTTGTGCTTTGGCTTAGCAAGAGCTCTATTGTGGTCATTTACCTAGCGTTTTTGCTCACATACACCTCCTATACACACCTATATTGTTGTTAGTTAGATAGACATTGTATTTTAGTTAGTAGCTTTTGTGTTACATAGACAGAGACAGCTGCTGCAGGCAAGCTTACAGCTTTAGGCCTCAGGGCCTGCCTGTGTGGGCAGCTGTTCTCTCCTGTCCTCTGTTAGTATATTTCTCTCATCTATACCAGTATTTCTGCTGTCCTTTACTACTGATTGATTCTGTATTTAGTATTGTAGTTATACTGTACTAGGACACTCACTGTCACTGTTCATAGGCTAAGGCTAAGGCTACTAGCTCCTGCGTGTGTGCACTCACTGTCTTGTACACACACACTCTATTTCCTTCTGATTACTGATTGATTATTGTAATTAGTTGTACTTACTGTTACTACTTACTCTTACTGTACTAGGAGTCTAGGACACTCAGTCACTGTTCATAGGCTACTAGCTCCTGCGTGTGTGCACTCACTCACTGTCTGTGTACTGTAGTGTACACACACACTCTATTTCCTTCTGATTACTGATTGATTATTGTAATTAGTTGTACTTACTGTTACTACTTACCCTTACTGTACTAGGAGTCTAGGACACTCAGTCACTGTTCATAGGCTACTAGCTCCTGCGTGTGTGCACTCACTCACTGTCTGTGTACTGTAGTGTACACACACACTCTATTTCCTTCTGATTACTGATTGATTATTGTAATTAGTTGTACTTACTGTTACTACTTACTCTTACTGTACTATAGGAGTCTAGGACACTCAGTCACTGTTCATAGGCTACTAGCTCCTGCGTGTGTGCACTCACTCACTGTCTGTGTACTGTAGTGTACACACACACTCTATTTCCTTCTGATTACTGATTGATTATTGTAATTAGTTGTACTTACTGTTACTACTTACTCTTACTGTACTATAGGAGTCTAGGACACTCAGTCACTGTTCATAGGCTACTAGCTCCTGCGTGTGTGCACTCACTGTCTGTGTACTGTACACACACACTCTATTTCCTTCTGATTACTGATTGATTATTGTAATTAGTTGTACTTACTGTTACTACTTACTCTTACTGTACTATAGGAGTCTAGGACACTCAGTCACTGTTCATAGGCTAGCTCCTGCGTGTGTGTGTGCACTCACTGTCTGTGTAGTGTGTACACACTACACACACTCTATTTCCTTCTGATTACTGATTGATTATTGTAATTTCTAGTTGTACTTCCTGACTCTTACTACTTACTTACTGTAGTAGGGACACTCACTCAGTCACTGTTCATAGGCTAGCTCCTGCGCGTGTTTGCGCGTGCGTGCACTCACTGTCTGTAGTGTACACACACTAAATTTACTTGTGATTACTACTGATTATTGTAACTGCTAGTTGTACTTCCTGACTGTTACTACTTACTTACTGTATTAGGGACACTCACTCAGTCACTGTTCATAGGCTAGCTCCTGCACGTGTTTGCGCGTGCATGCACTCACTGTCTGTAGTGTACACACACTCTATTTCCTTCTGATTACTGATTGATTATTGTAATTTCTAGTTGTACTTCCTGACTGTTACTACTTACTTACTGTACTAGGGACACTCACTCAGTCACTGTTCATAGGCTAGCTCCTGCGCGTGTTTGCGCGTGCGTGCACTCACTGTCTGTAGTGTACACACACTAAATTTACTTGTGATTACTACTGATTATTGTAACTTCTAGTTGTACTTCCTGACTGTTACTACTTACTTACTGTACTAGGGACACTCACTCAGTCACTGTTCATAGGCTAGCTCCTGCGCGTGTTTGTGCGTGCGTGCACTCACTGTCTGTAGTGTACACACACTAAATTTACTTGTGATTACTACTGATTATTGTAACTTCTAGTTGTACTTCCTGACTGTTACTACTTACTTACTGTACTAGGGACACTCACTCAGTCACCTCACCCACCAACCCACTCCATTAAAGTACCCCACTTTTAACCCGCCCTTTTAAAAAACTTTTGTCTTTACGCCCAAAACATCGAAGATGTCTGGAAGTGGCAGCCAGCGTGGTTTGGGCAAGGGGAAGGGCAGCAAGGGAATCAGGAGGAGAGGGAGCAGCATTGTGGCAGGCCGCGGCCGCGCCACCATGCACAGTTCCGCAGCAGCAGCGTCAGTGGCTAACATTCCTCCCATAGCCACTGGCCGTGGACGCCTTGGGCGCCGCCCAGCAGGAGCATCTGCAACTCACGCTGCAGAGACACAGCAGCAGCAGCGTGTAGCACCTGCTCCGATTTTCCTCCAGCCGGGTCGGAAACGTCCCATTGAGGAAAAGCATGCAGACACTGTGGTGCAACTCATGACGGAGGATGAGCAGCCCGCCATCAGCTCTGCATCCGAGGCCTCCACCCTCACCACCACCACCACCACCCCTGTTCGCAGCAGCCGCCCAGCAGGGTCTGGGGAGGAGGCCAGTTCACCGTCACAAGTTGGCGACCTGTCACTCAGCAGTATTTTTACCCCAGGCACCATCAGGGTATTGTCTGCTGTTGTTGGCGATTTGGAGGAGGAGATGCTGATGGGCACTTTGGGGGATGAGGGATTGGACAGCAAGACTGTGGCGACAGTCAAGCAGCCCATCCATGCATCAGGAGAGGAGTTTGGGGGGTCATCATCCCAGCAGGACATGTTTCAGGAGGGGGAGGATGATGATGACCCGGTGACAGACAGAGACTGGGTGCCACCACCTCCAGGGGATGTCGTCCTCAGCAGCTCTGAGGAGGAGGAGGAGGATGCGCTTGTGGGCCTTGCAAGGAGGCGCATCATTGCAAGCATTGGCAGCAGTAGGCAGGTCCCACAGCCTGCTGGTGTCTCAGGCTCAGCAGCAGCAGCAGCAGCATCTGCCAGTACCACCACCAGCCGCACCCAAGCCCCCCCCCCCCCAACCACCACAGGGAGACAGGCGGCAGCAGCGCTTCCATGCCGTAGGGGGATGTTTCTGTCACCAATCTGGCGATTTTTCACCATGCCCACTGTGTACAGCAAGTACGCCACTTGCAACCACTGTCAGCGGAAGTTGAGCAGAGGTGCAGACCCCTTAAAGTTCAGCACCAGCTCGCTCATCAACCACCTTGCTGCGAAACATTTCCACCAGCATGAGAAGTTCCAGAGGCTGAAGGCATCTGGTGCTGGCAGTGGCACCACACCCATCACTGCACAGCTTTCAGCTGCAGCAGCAGCAGCAACAGCAGCCACCCGCCCTCCTGCTCCTCCAGCAGCACCAGCAGGAGTGCGGAAACGCACTGCTCCTCCCCCCTCTGCAACTCCTGCCACCGACACTGAGGCCTGTTCTGGCAGCCAGTCCTCAGTGGCCTCCTCCGCTGTGTCTGCTGATTCCCGTGCCAGCAAAAGGCCACGCCAGAGCCTTTTGAGCGAGTCCTTCCAGGGGGTGGTTAGGGCTCTGCCTCCCAGCAGCCGTCGCGTGTGGCAGCTGAACGGCTTGCTGGCACGGGCCATGTGCTCCCAACTCCTGCCGTACACGCTCGTGCAGGAGGGGAGCGACATTCGTGCGCTGCTTGCTTGCGCAGCCCCAGACTGGCAGCTCCCCAGCAGACACTTCTTTGCCCGCAAGGCCATTCCTGCACTGCACCGCTTTGTGATGGCCAATGTGGAGCGAGGGCTGGAGCACGCGGTTGGTGAAAGGGTCCACGTCACCATGGACTCCTGGAGCAGCCGCTTCGGGACAGGCCGCTACCTGTCCTTCACTGTCCACTGGGTCAGCTTGGTGGAAGGGGGTGAGGATGGGAGAGCAGCAGCGGGCACAGCAGCAGCAGCAACACAGTGGGTGGTGCCACCCCGCAGGGTCAGGGGAACTGCAGCAGGTTCCTCCGATCCTCTGCCATCCTCCGGCACACCTGGCCAAACCCCCCGCCTCAGCAGCAGCGTGAAGGCCCGCCACTGCCAAGCGCTGCTGCACTTGGTCAGCCTTGGGAAGACCAAGCTGACGGCAACCCATGTGTTGGCCAAACTCCAGGAGCAGGAGAGGATTTGGCTGACCCCCAGAGGCCTCAGAGTCGGAGAGGTGGTGGCCGACAATGGGGCCAATCTGGTTGCCGCAATAGACAGGGGAAACCTGACCCACATCCCCTGTCTTGCCCACGTGCTGAACCTGGTGGTGCAGAAGTTCTTGCGCACCTACCAGGGGATGGGCGAACTGCTGGAAACGGCAAGGAACGTTGTGCGTCACTTCCGGCGCTCGGCTGCAGCCTGTGCGAGCCTGGAAGACGTGCAAAAGGAGCTGGATCTGCCACGCCATCGGCTGATCCTTGACGTTCCGACTCGCTGGAACTCCACCCTGGCGATGTTGGAGCATCTGGTTAAACAGAAGCACGATGTCAAACAGTACCTTGCCCTGGCCACTGTTTCCGCCGCTCAGAGAAGGGACAAGACCAGCAACATCCCGTCCATCGTCCCCAATGATGACTGGAGGCACATGCAGAAGGTGTGCTTAGTGCTGGCTCCCTTTCTGCAGGCCACTAACATGGTGAGCAGGGACCATGCTATGGTCTGCGAGTGGGTGCCCCTGGTTTGTCTGCTGAACAGGGCCCTCGATGCTTTGCTGGAACAGGGAGCGGCAGCCTTGGACCAGCAGGAGCTGCAAGCAGCTGCACAGTCCACCTCTGAGGGGGAGGAGGAGGAGTACTTGGTGGAGGTCCCTGACCTTGCTGCTGATGAGGGGGAGCAGCACAGTGCAGCTGAGTTGGTGCGGGGGTGGAGAGAGGATGAGGCTGACGAGGCAGAGGAGGAGGATGAGGACAGCAGCACTGCCGTCGATGTGCCAGCAGACGTGGCCCGCCTCTTCCCAATGGCAGCGCACATGCTGACGTGCCTGCACAGGGACCCCAGGGTGATCCAGATGAAGCAGAGGGAGGACATCTGGATCAGCATGATGTTGGACCCACGCCTCAAGGGGAAGTTGAGCCAGTTCCTGCCGCCTGCAGGAGGAGACCCAGCGCAACAAATAAGGAGCTTGCAGCAGGCCCTTGTTGAGCGCTTGGAGGAAGCCTTCCCCCAGCCTTCCACCCCCACTGTCCAGCAGCCAGCACAGAGTCAGCAGCAGGTGCCTGCATCCAGCAGCAAGCGCCCCACAGACCTGCTGTCTCTCAGCCACGAGCTCTACAGGACTGTAGAGGCTCCGGCAGCAGTGACTAGAGAGGAGGTGCATGCAGCAGCATCCTCCACCGGTCACAGCCAGCGCCTGACCCGCATGGTGGCTGACTACATGGGGTCCTACAGCGGGCTTGACAGCGATGCCCCTGTTGATCCCATGGAGTATTGGGTCAAGCGCCTGGAGATCTGGAGCGAGCTGGCGCAGTACGCCCTGGAAGTGCTGTCCTGCCCCCCTTCCAGTGTGCTGTCCGAGCGCTGCTTCAGTGCAGCTGGTGGTGTGGTCAACGAGAAATGCTCACGTCTGTCTCACAAGTCTGTGGACAGACTGACGTTTCTCAAGATGAACCAGGCGTGGGTGGAAGGCGAGTTCCTGGCCCCTGTTGTCGGCGAGAGGGGGACATGAACTGGCTAAGAACCATCGTTAATGTGCCTTACCACCCTTTACCACCTCCTGGCTCCTGCTCACTAAGCCAGCCTGGTTCACTTTGACTATTACGTCGCCTGCAGCCACACATTTTACACCTACAGTGGGCTGCTGTGTACTGCCCTTCTGCTGTCTGTCTGTGTTTCCCACTGCCAGGGTACACAGATTTACCTTCTGCTGCCACTCTGCCACCAGCTATTACGTCAAACAATAGCTATATATCTGTGTAATTTGTTTTACAAACAAAACCAAAAAACCATAAAAAAAAAAAAAAGGTTTAATTTTTCTGAGGTGCCCGGGTTGAAAACTGTGTTGTCCCAGTTGTGTATTGGACACGATGTGGGCTGCATGACCGCTGTCTGGGACCTCCTGTTGTGTTCATTTACGGCCTGGTATCACCGCTAGGTACCAGGGCTATTATGTCACGCTGCCTGCCTGCTGCCACACTCACACTACTCCTCCATTCCTCCTGCTGCTGCTGTCTGTCTGTGTTTCCCACTGCCAGGGTACACAGAATTACCTTCTGCTGCCACAATGCCACCAGCTATTACGTCAAACAATAGCTGCACACATAATTACTCCTCCATTCCTCCTGCTGCTGCTGCTGTCTGTCTGTGTTTCCCACTGCCAGGGTACACAGATTTACCTTCTGCTGCCACTCTGCCACCAGCTATTACGTCAAACAATAGCTATATATCTGTGTCATTTGTTTTACAAACAAAACCAAAAAACCATAAAAAAAAAGGTTTAATTTTTCTGAGGTGCCCGGGTTGAAAACTGTGTTGTTCCAGTTGTGTATTGGACACAATGTGGGCTGCACGACCGCTGTCTGGAACCTCCTGTTGTGTTTATTTACGGCCTGGTATCACCGCTAGGTACCAGGGCTATTATGTCACGCTGCCTGCCTGCTGCCACACTCACACTACTCCTCCATTCCTCCTGCTGCTGCTGTCTGTCTGTGTCTCCCACTGCCAGGGTACACAGAATTACCTTCTGCTGCCAGTCTGCCACCAGCTATTACGTCAAACAATAGCTGCACACATAATTACTCCTCCATTCCTCCTGCTGCTGCTGCTGTCTGTCTGTGTTTCCCACTGCCAGGGTACACAGATTTACCTTCTGCTGCCACTCTGCCACCAGCTATTACGTCAAACAATAGCTATATATCTGTGTAATTTGTTTTACAAACAAAACCAAAAAACCATTAAAAAAAAAAAGGTTTAATTTTTCTGAGGTGCCCGGGTTGAAAACTGTGTTGTCCCAGTTGTGTATTGGACACGATGTGGGCTGCACGACCGCTGTCTGGGACCTCCTGTTGTGTTCATTTACGGCCTGGTATCACCGCTAGGTACCAGGGCTATTATGTCACGCTGCCTGCCTGCTGCCACACTCACACTACTCCTCCATTCCTCCTGCTGCTGCTGTCTGTCTGTGTTTCCCACTGCCAGGGTACACAGAATTACCTTCTGCTGCCACACTGCCATCAGCTATTACGTCAAACAATAGCTGCTCACATTACTCCTCCATTCCTCCTGCTGCTGCTGCTGTCGGTCTGTGTTTCCCACTGCCAGGGTACACAGAATTACATTCTGCTGCCACTCTGCCACCAGCTATTACGTCAAACAATAGCTATATATCTGTGTCATTTGTTTTACAAACAAAACCAAAAAACCATTAAAAAAAAGGTTTAATTTTTCTGAGGTGCCCGGGTTGAAAACTGTGTTGTCCCAGTTGTGTATTGGACACAATGTGGGCTGCACGACCGCTGTCTGGGACCTCCTGTTGTGTTTATTTACGGCCTGGTATCACCGCTAGGTACCAGGGCTATTATGTCACGCTGCCTGCCTGCTGCCACACTCACACTACTCCTCCATTCCTCCTGCTGCTGCTGTCTGTCTGTGTCTCCCACTGCCAGGGTACACAGAATTACCTTCTGCTGCCAGTCTGCCACCAGCTATTACGTCAAACAATAGCTGCACACATAATTACTCCTCCATTCCTCCTGCTGCTGCTGCTGTCTGTCTGTGTTTCCCACTGCCAGGGTACACAGATTTACCTTCTGCTGCCACTCTGCCACCAGCTATTACGTCAAACAATAGCTATATATCTGTGTAATTTGTTTTACAAACAAAACCAAAAAACCATTAAAAAAAAAAAGGTTTAATTTTTCTGAGGTGCCCGGGTTGAAAACTGTGTTGTCCCAGTTGTGTATTGGACAGGATGTGGGCTGCACGACCGCTGTCTGGGACCTCCTGTTGTGTTCATTTACGGCCTGGTATCACCGCTAGGTACCAGGGCTATTATGTCACGCTGCCTGCCTGCTGCCACACTCACACTACTCCTCCATTCCTCCTGCTGCTGCTGTCTGTCTGTGTTTCCCACTGCCAGGGTACACAGAATTACCTTCTGCTGCCACACTGCCACCAGCTATTACGTCAAACAATAGCTGCTCACATTACTCCTTCATTCCTCCTGCTGCTGCTGCTGTCGGTCTGTGTTTCCCACTGCCAGGGTACACAGAATTACATTCTGCTGCCACTCTGCCACCAGCTATTACGTCAAACAATAGCTATATATCTGTGTAATTTGTTTTACAAACAAAACCAATATCTGAAAGTAGGATTAGGCTGATCACCACCTATGGAGTTCACTGGGACAAGTTACACCAATTATTAGGTCGTCACTGGCATATACTCACAGGCTCAGCAGAGATTGCGGAGATGATAGACCCATATCCAAAGGTTGTAGCACGGAGGGCCAGCAATTTAAAGGACATGCTGGTCAGTAGTGAATATAGGAAAAGCCCACCCCCAAAAACATGGCTAAATAAAACCCCAGTTCAGGGGATGTATAGGTGTGGGAAATGCAAGGCATGCCCCTATGTACATAAGGCCAAGACATTTTGGGATAGTGGAGGCTCTAATGAGTTCCAAATAAGATCCTTCATCAATTGTGATACTGAAGGTGTTGTTTATATGGTGTCTTGCCCCTGTGGCCTTATGTACATAGGGATGACAGAGAGAGCCTTAAAAGTCCGCATCCTTGAGCATATGTGCAATATTGTGAATGGTAACATGGACACGTCATTGGGCAAACACTATGCCCAATATCATGGTTGTAAATTACAGGGCACACTATTCAAGGGTATCTACAAACTGAATATGTCAAGGCGGAGGGGGGATATGACCAATGAACTGCTATGTAAAGAGGGAATGTGGATCTTCCGATTGCAGACCCTAAGCCCCTATGGCCTTAACAATGATTTCAGTCTAAAGCCATATCTACAGAAACAGATTTATACTAGAAGGAAAAAGGAAAAAAGTGTACTGAAAGCCCCATGAACCACTAGCTAGTGATAGTTGAAGGAATGTGTTAACCTCTGAATGGACGCAAATGTATGCATGGTGGAGAATAAGCATGCACTATTTTGTACAAACCAGGAGGACTCCAATGCACTCACTATGATCTTTGAGCTGCCTCTAATGGACGCCTACCCACTTCCTGTGTAGAGCAGGTTGTCATATATATACCTCTTTGAAAAATGAAAAACAATCAACTATGTTGTATATGAGAGGGGTGCATGAGGGATCTTTTGTCTATGACCACTTCTATGTGTGAGCGAATAATGACTGTAACAATCTGTAACTGTGTTCCTCTCGCTACTACTTCCTGGAACTTTGTGTATAGTGGCAACAGTTGCTAAGTGGGAGGCGTAGTGGAAATAGGAGCAGTGTATATATAAGGAAGAATGAGTACGCCCAGTTTCACATCCTGACGAATCGCCTGTGAGGGGCGGGAAACGCGTCGATGGGCGGAGTCCAAGTGTCATGGTGACGTCACACCCGCGCCAACCGATGAACTAGCCCTGCAGTACAAGCGCTGCTGTTCCGGCGTTGTGTCGCCATTACTGGCTGTGTGGTCTGATATGTGGCCAGCAGGAAGCGGGTTTTTTGCGCAGTGCTGAGACGCTGATCCAGCGTGGTGCAGTCTACCCTGTCGCCATAGTGAGTTGGAATAATCTGGTGAGCGCAACCCAAGTCTATTTCCGGAAGCTGGACTGTCTCTCCCCACATCGGGATTTCATCGGGCCAAGGCTCCATAGTGGGTACCCACTTAAAGATGTCACAGCGGAGGTGGTAAGAGTGACTCTCCTGTGCTGAGAATGTATATCTACTTCTGAGGTGATAATCCAGCATTTACATCGCTGCTGTGCAGGTGGACTCATTATCCCCTATGGGGAGTGTACACTCAGTTATCACGCCACACAGAAGAACAAGGCAGCGCTTTTGAGTGCATGGGCGCCATTGTGTGTATGCGTGGGTGGACGAATGATGCCGGCTTAGGTCAGATAGTTATAGGACTTAGGCAATGAGCTTGAATTCATGACTCTTGGATTTTCAGCGAGTTTTTACTGGTGTTTTAGTGAAGCTGATTCTTGCATGCAGTCAAGCTAGTCTGTGTCATTTGTGTTTTTTGACAATAAATTTTCTACTATCTGACTCAATATATCGTGAACCCTGGCCTCTATTTGTATATTGGCTGCACGACCGCTGTCTGGGACCTCCTGTTGTGTTCATTTACGGCCTGGTATCACCGCTAGGTACCAGGGCTATTATGTCACGCTGCCTGCCTGCTGCCACACTCACACTACTCCTCCATTCCTCCTGCTGCTGCTGTCTGTCTGTGTTTCCCACTGCCAGGGTACACAGAATTACCTTCTGCTGCCACACTGCCACCAGCTATTACGTCAAACAATAGCTGCTCACATTACTCCTCCATTCCTCCTGCTGCTGCTGCTGTCGGTCTGTGCTTCCCACTGCCAGGGTACACAGAATTACATTCTGCTGCCACTCTGCCACCAGCTATTACGTCAAACAATAGCTATATATCTGTGTAATTTGTTTTACAAACAAAACCAAAAAAACATTAAAAAAAAGGTTTAATTTTTCTGAGGTGCCCGGGTTGAAAACTGTGTTGTCCCAGTTGTGTATTGGACACAATGTGGGCTGCACGACCGCTGTCTGGGACCTCCTGTTGTGTTTATTTACGGCCTGGTATCACCGCTAGGTACCAGGGCTATTATGTCACGCTGCCTACCTGCTGCCACACTCACACTACTCCTCCATTCCTCCTGCTGATGCTGCTGTCTGTCTGTGTTTCCCACTGCCAGGGTACACAGAATTAGCTTCTGCTGCCACTCTGCCACCAGCTATTACGTCAAACAATAGCTGCTCACATAATTAATCCTCCATTCCTCCTGCTGCTGCTGTCTGTCTGTGTTTCCCAACGCCAGGGTACACAGATTTACCTTCTGCTGCCACTCTGCCACCAGCTATTACGTCAAAAAATAGCTATATCTGTGTAATTGGTTGTAAAACCAAAACTACAAAACCATTACAAAAAAAAGGTTTATTTTTTCTGAGGTGCCCGGGTTGAAAACTGTGTTGTCCCAGTTGTGTATTGGACACGATGTGGGCTGCACGACCGCTGTCTGGGACCTCCTGTTGTGTTTATTTACGGCCTGGTATCACCGCTAGGTACCAGGGCTATTATGTCACGCTGCCTACCTGCTGCCACACTCACACTACTCCTCCATTCCTCCTGCTGATGCTGCTGTCTGTCTGTGTTTCCCACTGCCAGGGTACACAGAATTAGCTTCTGCTGCCACTCTGCCACCAGCTATTACGTCAAACAATAGCTGCTCACATAATTACTCCTCCATTCCTCCTGCTGCTGCTGTCTGTCTGTGTTTCCCAACGCCAGGGTACACAGATTTACCTTCTGCTGCCACTCTGCCACCAGCTATTACGTCAAAAAATAGCTATATCTGTGTAATTGGTTGTAAAACCAAAACTACAAAACCATTAAAAAAAAAAAGGTTTAATTTTTCTGAGGTGCCCAGGTTGAAAACTGTGTTGTCCCAGTTGTGTATTGGACACAATGTGGGCTGCACGACCGCTGTCTGGGACCTCCTGCCTGCTGTGTTTATTTACAGCCCTGGTATCACCGCTAGGTACCAGGGCTATTATGTCACGCTGCCTGCCTCATTGACTGCCTGCTGCCACACACTCATCCTCCTCCTCCTGCTGCTGAATTTACCTCCTGCTGTCTGTGTGTTTCCACTGCCAGGGAGCACATACAATGGCGCTTCCAACATGCGTGCGCCACCAGCTATTTGTTACGCTCAAAAATAGCTGCATTTCTTTAAAAAAAAATTGAAAAGAGAAATAAGTGAAGAAGAAGACGATATAGAAGAAGATGAAGAAGATGAAGAAGAAGAAGAAGGAGAAGAAGAAGAAGATGAAGATGAAGAAGAAGAAGATGAAGAAGATGAAGAAGATGAAGAAGAAGATGAAGAAGATGAAGAAGATGAAGAAGAAGATGAAGAAGATGAAGAAGAAGATGAAGAAGATGAAGAAGATGAAGAAGAAGAAGATGAAGAAGGAGAAGAAGAAGAAGATGAAGAAGAAGAAGATGAAGAAGATGAAGAAGAAGATGAAGAAGATGAAGAAGAAGATGAAGAAGAAGAAGATGAAGAAGAAGAAGATGAAGAAGATGAAGAAAAAGAAGATGAAGAAGAAGAAGATGATGATGAAGAAGATGAAGAAGATGAAGAAGAAGAAGAAGACAATATAAAAGAAGAAGAAGAAGATATAGAAGAAGATATAGAAGAAGAAGATATAGAAGAAGAAGATATAGAAGAAGAAGAAGAAGATATAGAAGATAAAGAAGAAGAAGAAGAAGAAGAAGTATATACAGTACTGAACAAAATTCTGGACACAACTTCTCTTTTCACCTTTTTTTTTTTAAAGGAACATCCCCACATAATCACTTGCTGTTGTTACTTGGAAAAAAAGATGTTTCTTGCATCATTCACCCTCAAAACAAGTGTAGGAAGCTATTTAAGGCCAATTCGAATAGTCAGCTCGAATAATGAGCTCGAATACCGACTCGAATAGTGAGCTCGAAGTCCGAGGTCGAATCGAATAGTAAAATTTATTCGACTCGAATATTCGACTGACCTCGAATAATTTACTATTCGAATTCGACCAAACTCGAATTTTGAAAAGGGGTATTTGAGCACCACTACCCGGGGCTGCTCCACTGTCTGGGCTGTTTTCAGTCACACTGCCTGCCTCTTTTCCATCCGACATGTTATGTGAAACGTGCTGGATCACAGAGAAGAAGCAAACAGTGTGGCTGAAGACAGCCCAGACAGTGGCCCAGCACCGGGACAGGTGAGTGATTCATCTGCAGCTACATGTGCACTGGCCCCAGAGAGCAGGACTGTTTCTACCTTATTTGGCACCCAGGCAAGAGACTCTGTGTCCTCCCCACACACTTCACCACCATAAACACTATCTATACTATCCTAATGCGGCTCGTGGCCCTCGAGGATCCCCTGTTCCTCTAAGGGCCCGTTTCCACTTGAGCTGCACGCGTCTGCGAGATGCGCAGCGGCACTTCCGGGTCTGCGTATATGTTGAAGAATCCCATCAGCTGTGCCATGCACGGCTATGGGATTTGCACAAATTTGGATGGAAATACCGGCCGAATCGCTAACGCAACTGATTCGGCCGGCTGTGCTATTGTTCTCTATGACAGAGTTTCCCAGTGCGATTTGCCTGTGGGGAAACTGCAGATTCGGAGCGAAAACCGCTCAAGTGGAAACGGGCTCTAAGTATTCAGCAGGATCCTCCAGTCCAATACTTAGTCAGGAAGTTCCCTCAAGCACTGATGCATGATTGAGAACCGCGCAGGTGCAGTTCGGAACCGTGAGTGCACAGCGAAAGCAAGAACTCGTCCATGAGTGCTTTCTATCTCTGTGCAGGGGCAGTCCGAAACTCATATCTGCACAGTTTAAAATCACTCTGCACCACTCAGAGCAACTGCCATAAGGCTATAGAGGTAAGAGAACTGGGAAACAGGGGCACCCCAGGAACAACAAGCTGCGTCACAACACTCAAAAGGTACAACAAAAAAAATAGAGATAACACTGCCCAAAGTGATTAGGGCTAAAGCCATGGACCTGTAATGAGCCACAACACAAGAAAAAGCGTCCATCTAGGCACTCAATAATATAAATCAAAATCGCCACAACATGATAAAGTAATGAATGTCAAATTTTATTTAGGACTTATCCCTTAAATCGTAAAATCAATTAAAACAATGCAGCACACAAACTGACAGATACCACAAATAAAAGCTTGATACAGGTTACGCTGTATGCGTGGGTGTGTTGCCATAACTTATAGCATGTACACATAAGTTCCACCTTCCATAATATTGCACATATCTGCCGCTTATAAGTATGGTAATAAATGAGCATTCCTCACCCAGACCTGCAAGCTGATGGTCCACTGCCAGTCCCTGCTCCTCACGCGTTCCGTGACACCGTCACTTCTCCAGAAGGTAAGTGTCAGAGAGTTCCGTCCTAATTTAGGTATCCATATTGTTACCCCACCCACCGTCACCTGAGCTCTCTCTGGGATCCTAATAGGTCAATCAGCACCACATCATAGCGGCTAGATCGTGCTGACGTGACTACGTTCCCCATCACCATGGTGAGGATTCGGGGTCACGTGTATCTGTCGTCCTATGGGAGTCTAAGTTTGCAGGACCGGGCGGAAACATGCTAATAATGCGGCGATTCAATTAAATATATATTATAATAACTAAAACAATACGGATGGCCGGTAGGGCCAAGGAATACATGAATAGAAGTACAGACTATATACAAAATCAAGAGAAGTCGTAAGCACAATGTGATTCAAACCAATAAAACATGATTACACCACTATCTAGTGGTGAAAATTAATACAGAAGTGAAAACAATAATTTACACATATTTCATTCATTGTCCTGCTGGAAGGTGAACCTCCGCCCCAGTCTCAAGTCTTTTGCAGTCTCCAAGAGGTTTTCTTCCAAGTTTGCCCTGTATTTGGCTCCATCCATCTTGCCATCAACTCTGACCAGCTTCCCTGTCCCTGCTGAAGAGATGCACCCCCCGAGCATGATGCTGCCACCACCATATTTGACAGTGGGGATGGTGTGTTCAGAGTGATGTGCAGTGTTAGTTTTCTGCCACACATAGCGTTTTGCATTTTGGCCAAAAAGTTCAATTTTGGTCTCATCTGATTAGAGCACCTTCTTCGACATGGTTGCTGTGTCCCCCACATGGCTTGTGGCAAACTGCAAACGGGAGGGACTTCTTATGCTTTCTGTTAACAATGCCTTTCTTCTTGCCACTCTTCCATAAAGGCCAACTTTGTACAGTGCATGACTAATAGTTGTCCTATGGACAGAGTCTCCCACCTGAGCTGCAGATCTCTGCAGCTCGTCCAGAGTCACCATGGGCCTCTTGACTGCATTTCTGATCAGCGCTTTCCTTGTTCGGCCTGTGAGTTAGGTGGACGGCCGTGTCTTGGTAGGTTTACAGTTGTGCCATACTCCTTCCATTTCTGAATGATTGCTTGAACAGTGCTCCGTGGGATGTTCAAGGCTTTGGAAATCTTTTTGTAGCCTAAGCCTGCTTTACATTTTTCAATAACTTTATCCCTGACCTGTCTGGTGTGTTATTTGGACTTCACGGTGTTGTTGCTCCCAATATTCTCTTAGACAACCTCTGAGGCCCTCACAGAGCATCTGTATTTGTACTGACATTAGATTACACACAGGTGCACTCTATTTAGTCATTAGCACTCATCAGGCAATGTCTACAGGCAACTGACTGCACTCAGATCAAAGGGGCCAAATTAATTATGCACACTCTACTTTGCAGTTATTTATTTGTAAAAAAATGTTTGGAATCATGTGTGATATTCATTCCACTTCTCCCGTGTACACCACTTTGTGTTGGTCTTTCATGTGGAATTCCAATAAAATTGTTTCATGTTTGTGGCAGTAATATGACAAAATGTGTTATGTCAATGCCGAATACTTTTGCAACCCACTGTATGTGTGCTGGTAGGCGGGGCAGCCTGCACTTGGCTTGAGCTTTCAAGCGTCTTTAGTAAAAACAATCAAACAGCAGTGGGGAAAACAACTCTGTCAGCAGGGGGGCGTTGAAGTGGTCGGGGCCCTGGAGCAAATGCCCCCTTTGCCTGAATGGTAGTGCCGGCTCTGTAACCAGTACACTATCCAGCCACTGCTTTTCACCCTCCTTTGGGAGGGGTGTACGTTGGTACTGAGTGGTTTTGCCATCGATAGAACCTTTGTTGTTTTTCCCAAGAGCGAGACTGCATCAGCGCCAGCTAGACACCCGAGTGGAGTCAGGTTTATAGATCTCCTCCTTCTTTCAGCGGTTGGTTGCCCCTAGTGCAACCTACCTTTGTGAGTACCCTAATCCAGTGTTCGTTAACCCTCTCCTCAAGGCCCACCAACAGTGCATGTTTTGTGGAAATCTACACAGGTAGTGAATCAGCTCTGCTGAGACACTAATTACCTCACCTGTGCATTTTTGTGGTTTCCTGCAAAACATGTACTGTTGGTGGGCCTTGAGGACAGGGTTGGGGAACTCTGCACTAATCCTTTTTTGTTTTCCATCACTCTTCTTGTGACATACTGCACCATTTGGGCTCCCGTTGTCTCTGTGTTCTTTTTAGGGTGTTTGGTCACCATACAGTTCCCTTTATGGGATATTTTACCAAATTGTTTAAATATAGGTGGTGTTGTGAAGGCTTCCTGTCCTCCTCTTTTGAATTTTGCAGGTTTCAGCATAGTGCAGCTGTTTGTTTTTGGTGAGTGAGTGCTGCATTTAGGCCTATCTGGCCTGCAGCTTCATGAATTTGAAACTTTGGGAAGGATAAGAGGGTAGTAGACCTGTCAACCAAATGTTGCTCTTAGGGCTGGTTCACACTGTGACGCAAATGCAGTGGATACGGAAACAGCACGTTAGTGCATGCACCAAGGATGCATTAGTGTTCACATTACATTGTTCAGGCCTCCCATCTCAGTGGGGCATACCTGTGATCCCTTCCCTCCTGTGACTGTACATACTATCTCTTGGACCTGCCATCTCAATTGACTCACCTTATGACCAGACTTAACGAAATGTCTCACCAAGAGATATTGTCTCTTTTTTTTCTTTTTCTTCCTTAGCACCCCTGAGGCCCGCAGACCTCTTTGCTTCACTCCTCACCATTGACACCTTTAAGGGCTTTTGATACCACTCCCACTATCGCCCCGAAGGTAGCTCCCCCCCTACCGCTTTAAACATTATGGGAGGTAATGGGAGGTAATGGGAGGTTACCCCATTATTAAGAGATGCACTTTGAGCTAAAATACTGGCATAAATAGTACACATGCACCTATTATGCATCCGTATGTCCATAATAATCTCTACATATTTTTTACTCTAGACTAACTCAACACTAATCCCTAATGCTTTCTTTCCTATCACCACCTCAACGTCTTTATATATAGTACAATTATTGGCAAATATACCATATTTTTTGGACCATAATATGCTCCTGTCCATAAGGTGTACCTAGGTTTAGAGGACAAAAAAAAAGAGAAAAAATATATTAAACCTGGTGCATCTATGGTACAGGTGCATCTTCTGGATCTTCTCCCCATCACCCCCAACAATTATTATGTCCCCTTGTACTTCTTGTGTCCCCCTTGTACCTCTTGTGTTCCCTTGTACTACTTGCATACTCCTTGTACCTTGTTATGTCCCTCTTGTGTCCCCCTTGTACCTCTTGTGCCCCCTTGTATATTTTGCAAACCCCTTGTGCCTTTTTATGTCCCTTTTTAGTCCCCCTTGTACCTCTTTTGGCCCCCTTGTATCTCTTGCACCCCCATGTGCTTTTTTATGTCCCCTTTGAGTCCTACTTGTATCTCTTGTGTCCCCATTGTATACCCATTGTACCTCTTGCACCCCCACTTGGTCCACTTATACCTCTTGAGTCCCCCTTGTACCTCTTGCATCCTTCTTGTACGTTAAGTCCCCTTTGAGCCCTCCTTGTATCTCTTGCGTCCCCATTGTATACCCCTTGTACCCCCCTTTGTCCCCTTATACTTATTTTGTGCCTCTTGTGTCCCCCTGTGTCCTCCTTGAACCTTTTTTGTCCCCTCCCCTTCTGTGCTCCCCCAGCCCCATGCAAAGTGCAGAGTATAATGCACAGGGAAGCAGCATGTGTTTCACCTGCTCTGACGCCTCCATGTAATGAGCAACGTCTTCTCTCCCTCTCGGCTTCCACTAGTGTCTACTTCTCCTGATTGCACCATTACATACAACAGGCACTAGGGGAGGGTACATTCATTACTGTCCCGGGCAATGACGGTGTAAGGTGAAGCTGAAAGACGGCTCACACTGCGCTTGCACAAACTCCTGCCTGATGGTAATTACTATTCCCCTCACATAATCCGGGCACTGCCTATTGTGGGCGGCCGAATTATCTTTTATTTTAACTCATTTGTGCTGTGCCCAGCTGAAACTCCAGGCACCCAAAGTAGCTACGCAGTGCTGGCTCCAAAATGATCGGCACATCGCTGCGCCCAAATCAGCTTCCTTGCTAGTGGAAGCTGTAAGGGAGAAAATACATTGTTCATTGCTTGGAGGTTCCCAGGGCAGATGAGATACGCTCCACTGCTTCCCTGTGCATTACTCTGCACTCTGCAAGCAGAGAGTCCCTGCCAGGTAATTGCGTCAGATCAGTGAGTTAGGGACTCTCTGTAATTGGTTCATCATAAGGCGCACTAACTTTATCTCCCCACTTTTGCAGGAAAAAAAAGTGTGTCTTATGGTCTGAAAAATACAGTGATATCTATTATCAATCCTAAAATTACTATTACTATTCTCAAACTTGTCCATACACATGTCTGTACCAATCTCCCCCACTGCAACCTACCTTACAACTTGTGCAGTGCCCAATGGGCATACATTTGGTAGCTAACTACAAACCAGTCTGACTTAAAGAGGAGCTGTTAGGTATAAGGTCTCAGAGAAAATAAACACATATATCAGTAGCTAAAGATTGGCTGTACTTACATTACATATGCATTTCACTGTCCACGTTTGGATTTCACAGAATATTTATATAGTATATGCAGAGAATGATGCTCCTGACAGCCCATGGCAGGTTCCATGTTTGTGAAGCCAAATGTGTCGTCATGTCCTGCCTGCTTCTGATCACAGAACAGCTCGTACAGAATAACACAGTGTGCAGTGAATATTAATGAGCCATGTGGCTAGGAACAATAGCTGACTCCTGCAGTGTACTCTGCCCCAGAGATTTATCTGTGCTGTGGCTGGACTGAGTTAGAAGCTGCTGAAACTTGATCCCGTCTTCTCCTTAGCAGCCGAGGGGAGGGCCCCAGAATGCTTTGCAGTATGGAATGCGGCTTGCGTCCTCCTTAGGAGCTTAGCTTTGCTGATAAGAACACATTAAATGTAAGAGAGATTTTTATCTTTAGTAATGTCTTTTTGGCTTCTGTCTAAACTGTTTAACACAGGAGAATAGAGGTTTAAATTAGCTTCTGCAGCCTGACAGTTACTCTTTAATGTAAACCCCGCAGAATCTGTAAAATTATTTTTGCCACTTAACTAGTTGGTCACTGAGGAGTTTTTGCCCTTTAGGACCTGAGCAATTTTCAGCTTTCAGTGCTTCTCCCTTTGATTTGCCAATAACTTTATTACTATTTATCACAATGACATGATCTATATATTGTTTTTTTTCGCCACCAATTAGGCTTTCTTTGGGAGGTACATTACGCTAAGAATTATTTTTCTAAATGCATAATTTAATGGGAATAATAAGATCAAAAATTATTTTTAAAAAATCATTACTTCTCAGTTTTCGCCCATTACAGTTTGAAAATAAAATGTTCTACTGCGGATAAAACCCACACATTTTATTTGCCCATTTGTCCTGGTTACTGAAACATTTAACATTTTCCCTGGTACAATGTATGGCGCCAATATTTTATTTGGAAATAAAGGTGCATTTTTTTCAGTTTTGCGTCCATCACTACTTACAAGCCCATAATTTAAAAATAACAGTAAAATACCCTCTTGACATACATACTAAAAAAGTTTGCTCGCTAAGGTAACTATTTATGTATTTTTTTTATTGTCATTCTTTTGCAAGCAAAGGTTTTATTAGGGTAACTGTGGAAGAGTGTGGGAGGTAAGGGGTTCATTTTAACTGTATGTGTATGTCTGTTTATTAAAATAAATGTATATAGGTGTCATTTTACTATTTGGCCACACGATGTCCTCACTCATTATCTTCTTGAGTGTACTATTAGTATGCTAACAGGAAGTAATGTGCGTATGTATTACTTTCGTTATTACAATGACCGTAGGTATCTCATTGATGCCGGCGATTATTGAAATGGAAAATTATAACTGGAGCACAGGAGCAAGTGCTGGAGTGAGCAGGAGCACGCAGTGGTGATAGGCGAGTATCTACATCCCTGGGACTTCCGATGAAGTTTCCCAGGACACAGATATACTGCACAGGAGTTAAATCACATGTTTACAAAAATGTACTGAATTTTCACATCATGATAAATTTCCACAAAAGAGACCCTTGCATGAAAAGATGCTTTCTTGTGTGACTTCAATACATTGTAAAAAAAAAATCTAATTTTTGCAGAAATGCATTATATTTTGTGGAACTTCTCATGTTTACAAATATGTTAAAATTTCAGGGAGAGTTTAGTGAAGCTAAAATGGTATCATATTTACAAGCAATCTAACACACAGCTACTACTTAAAGGACAACTGAAGTGAGAGCTGTATGGAGGCTGCCATAATTATTTCCTTTTAAACAATACCAGTTGCCTGGCAGTCCTGATGATATATTTGGCTGCAGAAGTGTCTGAATAACCCCAAAAAACAAGCATTCAACTAATCTTGGCGGATCTGTCAGTAATGTCAGAAACACCTGATATATATATGCTTATTCAGGGTCTATGGCTAAAAGTATTAGAGGCAGAGGATCATCAGCAGGATAGCCAGACAACTTCCTTAAAAGGAAATAAATATGGCAGCCTCTGGCCTCAGTTGTCCTTTAGCTACTTTCCGACTGCTCTACGCCAATTGGCGTGAGCAGAGCAGCAGCTCCAGGACCGCTCAACGCCGATTAGCGTGAACGGCCATCTATGGGGCTAGCAGGAGATCACGCGCAGTCTGCCGTGATTACGCTCGGGAGACTGTTAGACGGCAAAATAGCCGTCTAATTGCTTTGTACAGCGCTGCGATCTGCAGCAGCGCTGTACTGGGGACAGCCGTGTGACAAGGCTCTCCCCTCCATCACCTGAAGCCTATGACAGCCGATCACGCTGATTGGCTGGTGGGGGGAGGGAGCGGGGAAAGTAAAAAAAAAATTAAGAAGTTTATTACATAATATTAAAATAAATATATATTAAAGAAAAAAAAAACACTGGGAGGGGGACACCAGACCCCACCAACAGAGAGCTCTGTTGGTTTGGAGAAAAGGGGGGGGGGGGGGTCACTTGTGTGCTAAGTTGCATGGCCCTGCAGCTTGGCCTTAAAGCTGCAGTGGCCAATTTTAAGAAAAAGTGTCTGGTCTTTAGGGGGGTTAACACTGCGGTCCTCAAGTGGTTACAGAAGCAGTATGAATTAGGGATGCTATTTTGGTCTTCCAACACGTGACTTTATAGATACTCTATCAATTAATGTATTGCAGGGCCACCAGGACCACAAGAAAGGACTGGACCTTCTGGGCCAAAAGGAGAACAAGGGCCACCAGGACCACAAGGAAGGACTGGACCTTCTGGGCCAAAAGGAGAACAAGGGCCACCAGGACCAAAAGGAGATAAAGGAGACAGTGGAGCTTCAGGTAACTTTATTTATTGGTTCAGTAATGTTTATTAAAGGCAATAATCCAATGGCACAAATTTTGCATCATAAATGATCAGAAACAACTACCAGTGGCAGATAAAGCCAACCATTGGTCACAGTGCAGAATAAATGAAGGGGGTCCATGCGAGTGGCCATGGTAATAACAGATCATGGGTGGGTCAAAATGTCAGTACCAAAAAAGTACATGAACCTAGGTTACATTCAGTAGTCAATGTGTATTAATGTACTCCTTACTGTGTACACTATGTATATTTTTTACCCGTACATCACTGAGCCACAAGTAAATATCACTGTTCCTCATGCAACAATATCAGTAGTGCTGGTCTTCAAATTCGGGACAGTGGTTTGGCATCTGAACAGAAGCATTCAATATCATTTCAACCCCGTATAGCAAGCAGGTGTGCAATTTATTTAGTGCTGAAGGGGAGCCTGAGGTGAGGGGTGGGGATTCCTGCCCCCTCCCCGCAGCTGTGTGTGCTCCCCCTTCAGGATACTTATACTGGGGGCAACTATACCTGTCTACCGATACTGGGGGCACTTATACCTTGCTACCTATACTGGGACACATATGCCTGGCTACCTGTATTAGGCACACTTATACCTATCTACGTATACTGAGGGCACTTATACCTTGCTACCTATACTGGGGCACATATGCCTGGCTACCTGTATTAGGCACACTTATACCTGTCTACGTATACTGAGGGCACTTATACCTTGCTACCTATACTGGGGCACATATGCCTGGCTACCTGTATTTGGCACACCTATACCTGGCTACCTATACTTGGGCACCTATATCTGGCTACCTATACTGGGGGCACCTATACCTGGCTACCTATATTAGGGGTACCTATACTGGTGGCACTTATGCCTGGCTAAGTATTTTTTTTTTCATTTCAAGGGTTTTTATTGAAAATAGATAATTCACATGGTATACAAACATCATAACTGTTCCCCACATGTGGGGAGTATCACATTACAACACACGTGACATCATCAAGGAACAGCAACATAATGAAAACATAACAATTGTGAGAAAATGCTTCACCGAGATGCTGATTCTTTATCTTGATATGCTTTAAAGGGAAGGATACGGGGTGAGGGAAGGCTGTGGGGAAATGAGAGGGAGGTGGTAAATGGTTACCAGGAGGCACCATGAGTGGAATTTCCATGACATGCCAATGGTGTCCCCTAGGGGGAGGAAAAGGTAGAGGATGTAAAGGGGGAAGGAAGGGGAAAAGGTAGGGAAATAGGAATAACAATATAGCATATTAATCTAGCATAAATTCAACTCAGTATGATTCATCCAGAAAAATGGTAGTAAAGGTGGTGTATTTATACATCTGTAAAATTGAGTAATCTGCTAATGTATGTGCAAGGGAAGACTAAAATGTATGGAGGATATAGGAGAGCCCATGATTATTCTGCCATTCTTTCCAGGGATCCCATGTTTTGTAAAAGTTATCAATTCTATCAGTAATCTTGGCCCTAATATGTTCTGAAAGCATTGTCCAGTTGAGCCCTCCAAACACTGCATTGACATCTAAAAAATGTTTTTTCCATTGTGCTGCCAGATATCTTTTGGCTTAGGCCATAATAAATTGGATCAACTTATGGAATGAGTTTGACAGTGACCGTGGCCTGTTCCCCAATAAGGCTACTGTTGGTTCAATCGGAATGTTTGTGCCAAGCATTAGAGTTGGGCTGAACGGTTCGCCTGCGAACGGTTCCATGCGAACTTCAGTGGTTCGCGTTCGCGTCCCGCGGGCGAACTTTTGCGGAAGTTCGGTTCACCCCATAATGCACCATGAGGGTCAACTTTGACCCTCTACATCACAGTCAGCAGGCCCAGTGTAGCCAATTAGGCTACACTAGCCCCTGGAGCCACTCCCCCCCTAATAAAAGGCAGGCAGCGGCGGCCATTAGGCTCACTCGTGTACCTGCGTTAGTGAGAGTAGGGCGAGCTGCTGCAGACTGTCTCTCATAGGGAAAGATTAGTTAGGCTTAGCTTGTTCCTGGCTGCATACCTGTTCTGTGAACCCACCACTGCATAACTGTACTGTGAACCCACCACTGCATACCTGTTCAGTGAACCCACCACTGCATACCTGTTCTGTGAACCCACCACTGCATACCTGTACTGTGAACCCACCACTGCATACCTGTTCAGTGAACCCACCACTGCATACCTGTTCAGTGAACCCAGCACTGCATACCTGTTCAGTGAACCTGCCACTGCATACCTGTTCTGTGAACCCACCACTGCATACCTGTTCAGTGAACCCACCACTGCATACCTGTTCAGTGAACCCACCACTGCATACCTGTTCAGTGAACCTGCCACTGCATACCTGTACTGTTCAGTGAACCCGCCACTGCATACCTGTTCTGTTCAGTGAACCCGCCACTGTATACCTGTTCTGTTCAGTGAACCTGCCACTGTATACCTGTTCTGTTCAGTTAACCCGCCACTGTATACCTGTTCAGTGAACCTGCCACTGCATACCTGTTCTGTTCAGTGAACCCGCCACTGTATACCTGTTCAGTGAACCTGCCACTGTATACCTGTTCTGTTCAGTGAACCCGCCACTGCATACCTGTTCTGTTCAGTGAACCTGCCACTGTATACCTGTTCTGTTCAGTGAACCCGCCACTGTATACCTGTTCAGTGAACCTGCCACTGCATACCTGTTCTGTTCAGTGAACCCACCACTGCATACCTGTTCTGTTCAGTGAACCCGCCACTGCATACCTGTTCTGTTCAGTGAACCCGCCACTGCATACCTGTTCTGTTCAGTGAACCCGCCACTGCATACCTGTTCTCGCCATGGTGCGCACCAGTCCAGCACGGCCGTCACTACACAAACAGCTGTTTGCGGTGCGTTACACGGTGAGTTTGGTGTGTCAGTGTGAAGCAGTACCTTAATTACACTACCTGATTGATGTATACACATGCAAGATGTTTTAAAGCACTTTAGGCCTGTCATTTAGCATTCAATGTGATTTCTGCCCTTAAAACGCTGCTTTGCGTCAAATCCAGATTTTTCCCGGGGACTTTTGGCATGTATCCCACTCCTCCACCTGGGGGTCCAGGTGTTAGACCCCTTGAAACATCTTTTCCATCACTTTTGTGGCCAGCATAATTTTTTTTTTTTGTCAAAGTTCGCATCCCCATTGAAGTCTATTGCGGTTCGCGAACTTTTACGCGAACCGAACCTTCCGCGGAAGTTCGCGAACCCGGTTCGCGAACCGAAAATCGGAGGTTCGGCCCCACTCTACCAAGCATAAGATTAATTTTATGCCATATATCTCTTCAAAAGACCTTGGCCCTGGGGCAGTCCCACCAAATATGCCAAACATTAGATGGTGGAATTAATGCAGCCTTTTGAGAGTGTAATAGGTCCTGTGTAGTAGTTTCAATGATGTCTCAATAGAGGAATAGAACAAAGAATTTGTGGACAAAGAGGTACAACAGTGAGCCCATTTGGGATCAGTCAGGGTTAAATTACAGTCCTGTTCCCATTCAAATTGTATTTTAAGTTTAGGCTCGATCTTAGTGTGTGTCAACTAAGAGTAAAGGTCTGATATCATACCCCTATCAATCGGGTTATTCTTACATCTGGCTTCAAATTGGGTATAAATGAAGACTTCATTATTTTGATCAATGGAATTCAAAAAATGGGAGATATGTTGCCCAACGAAACAAGGCCCTTGTTTATCTACCATTGGAATTGATTCGAGCAGTGACCAGGAGGGAAGTCAGGATTATGAAATATGTTGGTCATGCAGGAGATCAAATTCCATATGTTGAACGAATGGGTAGATAGTGGGGACATTTTTTAAATCCTAGAAATGGGTATATTTTTGGCCCACATTATACCTCTCATAGTCAGTGGATTCAATCATCGGGATTCTATATCGACCCAAATGGGTGCAATGAATTTGGCATTGACAGCTGCTAGTTGGGATAATTGAGCTGCAATATAATAGTTGTAAAAAATGGGAGCATTAAGACCTACCATGTCCCTGGTTCTTGCTAATGTAGTAAGTATTTTTTTTAAAGGCTGCCTGGCCTATGTTTTGAGGAAGAGGAGAGGACACTTCCAAAGTTTTGCATGGGGGCCCAGTGATTTCTAGTTAGGTGCTGAATACGTCTATCCGGGAATCGGACCACATGGTACCGAATTTGAACACCAACACTAAATGTCACACATGCTCCTTAGAATAAGTCAAAAACTGGCGGCAGCATAGCATGCACTCTTAAAGTGTGCACGTTCCTTGTAAACTATGCATGTTAGTGCAGGACCGCGACTGTGATACTGTACTAGCGTACTCGCTACTACGGTTATCAGTTGGTCATCTGGTTGTTTGTCAGCTGTACACATGCCCAACTTATCCTCCAACAGACAAGTGGACAGATTGTTGGTAAGTGTGTATGAGCCTTAAGGGACATGACTATATACTCTGTAATGTGCTGCAGAAGATGTCAGAATATATATATATATATAAAATCGTATGTATGTATGTATGTATGTATGTATGTATGTATGTATGTATGTGTGTATGTATGTATGTATGTATGTATGTGTGTATGTATGTGCCGCGATCACTCGAAAACGGCTTGCTCGATTTGAAAAAAACTTGGTATACAGATCCCTTACTACCTGGGATGATATGTTCTGGGGGTCTCGCGGCCCCCCTGCACACGTGGGCGGAGCTACGAACAGCAAATCAGATTTCACCCATTCATGTCAATGGAAAAAATGTAAAAGGCTGCCATTCTCACAGTAATCAAGCCAGAGTCTCCACACTTGGCACAGTTGGTCACTTGGTGACCGAGGTTACAAATAAAGTGGGGCCGAACCTCCGATTTTAGGTTCGCGAACCGGGTTCGCGAACTTCCGCGTAAGGTTCGGTTCGCGTAAAAGTTCGCAAACCGCCATAGACTTCAATGGGGATGCGAACTTTGAAAAAAAAAAATTATGCAGGCCACAAAAGTGATGGAAAAGATGTTTCAAGGGGTCTAACACCTGGACGACCAGGTGGAGGAGTGGGATACATGCCAAAAGTCCCCAGGAAAAATCTGGATTTGACGCAAAGCAGCGTTTTAAGGGCAGAAATCACATTGAATGCTAAATGACAGGCCTAAAGTGCTTTAAAACATCTTGCATGTGTATACATCAATCAGGTAGTGTAATTAAGGTACTGCTTCACATTGACACACCAAACTCACCGTGTAACGCACCGCAAACAGCTGTTTGTGTAGTGACGGCCGTGCTGGACTGGTGCGCACCATGGCGAGAACAGGTATGCAGTGGCGGGTTCACTGAACAGAACAGGTATGCAGTGGCGGGTTCACTGAACAGAACAGGTATACAGTGGCGGGTTCACAGAACAGGTATGCAGTGGCAGGTTCACTGAACAGGTATGCAGTGGTGGGTTCACTGAACAGGTATGCAGTGGTGGGTTCACTGAACAGGTATGCAGTGGTGAGTTCACAGTACAGGTATGCAGTGGTGGGTTCACAGAACAGGTATGCAGTGGTGGGTTCACAGAACAGGTATGCAGTGGCAGGTTCACTGAACAGGTATGCAGTGGTGGGTTCACTGAACAGGTATGCAGTGGTGGGTTCACTGAACAGGTATGCAGTGGTGAGTTCACAGTACAGGTATGCAGTGGTGGGTTCACAGAACAGGTATGCAGTGGTGGGTTCACAGAACAGGTATGCAGTGGCAGGTTCACTGAACAGGTATGCAGTGGTGGGTTCACTTAACAGGTATGCAGTGGTGGGTTCACAGAACAGGTATGCAGTGGTGAGTTCACAGTACAGGTATGCAGTGGTGGGTTCACAGAACAGGTATGCAGTGGCGGGTTCACAGAACAGGTATGCAGTGGCGGGTTCACAGAACAGGTATGCAGTGGCAGGTTCACTGAACAGGTATGCAGTGGTGGGTTCACTGAACAGGTATGCAGTGGTGGGTTCACTGAACAGGTATGCAGTGGTGAGTTCACAGTACAGGTATGCAGTGGTGGGTTCACAGAACAGGTATGCAGTGGTGGGTTCACAGAACAGGTATGCAGTGGCAGGTTCACTGAACAGGTATGCAGGTACTGAACAGAACAGGTATGCAGCCAGGAACAAGCTAAGCCTAACTAATCTTTCCCTATGAGAGACAGTCTGCAGCAGCTCGCCCTACTCTCACTAACGCAGGCACACGAGTGAGCCTAATGGCCGCCGCTGCCTGCCTTGTATTAGGGGGGGAGTGGCTCCAGGGGCTAGTGTAGCCTAATTGGCTACACTGGGCCTGCTGACTGTGATGTAGAGGGTCAAAGTTGACACTCATGGTGCATTATGGGGCGAACCGAACTTCCGCAAAAGTTCGCCTGCGGGACGCGAACGCGAACCACTGAAGTTCGCATGGAACCGTTCGCAGGCGAACCGTTCGGCCCAACTCTAGTTACAAATCCAGGAAAAGTGGGCGAAGCATAAAACAGCCAATCAAATTTAAGCCAATCATTTTAAATGGGAAAATGTAACTGCAGCCATTCTTAGACTGTTAATCGCAAGGTTCTCAAACTTGGCACACTTGGTCACTGGGTGAATGCGATTAAGATTCAAGAAAGTGGGTGGAGCCTACAACAGCCAATAAAAATTCATTTATTCATTTTCAAGGGGAATATTTAATCTGCTGCTATTCTTACACTGTTAATGGCAGAGGCTTCAGACTTGCTACAGTTAGTCATTGGGTGACTGGGGTCCAAATTCACTAAAGGGGTGGGGCCACAAACAGCCAATCAGATTTACTTGGTGGATAAACTGCTTCCATTTTTGATGCCAGGAACCTGAAAGCTCACACACTTGGCCATTGAGTGACTGTGTGTCAAGGTTACAAAAAGTGGGCAGAGCCAAAAACAAATTTCACTGGGAAAATATAAACTGCAGCCATTCTTACACTGTTAATGGCAGGGTTCCCAAACTTTGCACATGTGGTCACTGGGTGACTGGGATTCATATTCAGAAAAGTGGGTGGAGCTTACAGCAGCCAATCAAAATTCACCTATTGATTTTTAAAGGGAATATTTAAGCTGCTACCATTCTCTTATACTGTTAATAGCAGATGCCTCAAACTTGGTACAGTTGGTCACTGGGTGACTAGGGTTCAAATTCAGAAAGGGGGCGGAGCCACAAACAGACAGATTTGTTTATTTTTCAATGGGGATATACAAAGTATTGATACCAAGGACCCCAAAGCTGATAAACTTGATAATTGAGTGACTGTATGTCAAGGTTAGAAAAAGTGGGCGGTGCCAACAACTACATTTTTTTGCATGGCAGGGTTCCCAAACTTTACACAATTGGCCACTGGGTAACTGGGATGAATATTCAGAAAGTGGGTGGAGCCTACAACAGCCAATCAAAATTCACCTATTGATTTTCAAGGGGAGTATTTACATTGCTACCATTCTTACACTGTTAATGACAGAGGCCTCAAACCTGATACAGTCAGTCATTGGGTGACTGGGATCCAAATTCACTAAAGGGGTGAAGACACAAACAGCCAATCAGATTTGTTAGATTGATTTCAGCCATTCTGTTATTGGAAGGGTTCTCAAACTTGGCACAGTTGGTCACTGAGTGACTGGGACTAATATTCAGGAAAGTGGGCGGAGCCTACAGCAGCCAATCAAAATTCACCTGTTTATTTTCAAGGGGAATATTTACATTGCTGCCATTCATGCACTCTTAATGTCAGAGGCCTTAAATCTGGTACAGTCAGTCACTGGGAGACTGGGGTTTAAATTCTGAATGGGGCGGGCCAAAAACAGCCAATCAGATTTGTTTAATTTCAATGGTAAAATGCAACTTATTGATGCCAAAGACCCCACAGCTCATAAACTTGGTCATTGAGTGACTGTATGTCAAGGTTAGAAATAGTGGGCGGAGCCAAAAACAACTAACTTTTTACATGGGAAAATATAAACTGCAGCTATTCTTACACTGTTAATGGCAGGGTTCTCAAACTTGACACAGTTGGTCACTAGGTGACTAGGATTAATATTCAGAAAAGTAGGTGGAGCCTACAAGAGACAATCAAAATTCACCTATTTATTTTCAAGGGGAATATTGAAACTGCAGCCATTCTTACACTGTTAATGGCAGAGGCCTCAAACCTGCTACAGTTGGTCGTTAAAGAGGAACTTCAGCCTAAACAAACATACTGTCATTAAGTTGCATTACTTATGTTAATTAAAATAGATAGGTAATATAATCTCTTACCCACCCTGTTTTTAAAAGAACAGGCAAATGTTTGATTTCATGAGGGCAGCCATCTTTCTGGTTGAAAGGAGGTGACAGGTAGCATGAGACACAGTTCCAACTGTCCTGAGTGCTGATCACCCCTCCCAGTTGCTAGGCAACGTGAACAACAACATAGGACATCCCATCATGCTTTGCACAGCATCAGGGAAAGAAAGCCCAGGCAGTTTTCTTTGATGGGTGGAGCTTAGCTAAAAATGCAGCTAAAAATGATCTTTTGGTAAGAAAAACAAAATTATGATGCTGTGAAACTGTTAAAGAAACACCAAGCCTTTTCAGTTCTGCTAAGTAGATTTTTAGTCTGGAGGTTCACTTTAAGTGTCTGGGGTTCAAATTCAGTAAAGGGGCGGAGCCAAAAACAGCCAGATTTCTTTACTGGATAAACTGCTTCCATTAGCACAATTTTGATGCCAGGAACCCAAACGCTCACAAACTTGGTCATTGAGTGGCTGTGGGCCTGATTCACAAAGCGGTGCTAACTCTTAGCACGGCCATTTTCGCGCGAATTTTCGCATTGCACGCGATCGCGAATTTTCGCACAAAACGATAACGTTTTAGCACGCAAACACGAATTTTCGCGCAAAATTGATAACGTTTTTGCGCAAAAAAATTACTTTTGCGCACAAAACCATTATCGTTTCACGCGAAAAATCAAGATCGCGCACAATGCGAACATTCGCGTGAAAACGGCCGTGCTAAGAGTTAGTACTGCTTTGTGAATCAGGCCCTGTGTGTCCAAGTTACAAAAAGTGGGTGGAGTTAAAAACATATTTTTCTGGGAAATTGTAAACTGCAGCCTTTCTTCACTGTTAATGGCAGGGTTCTTAAACTTTGCACAGCTGGTTACTGAGTGACTGGGATTAATATTCAGGAAAGTGGGTGGAGCCTAAAAATGCCAATCAAAAATCACATGTCGCTTTTCAAGGAGAATATTAAAATTGCTGCCATTCTTGCACTGTTAATGGCACAGGCCTCAAACCTGGTACAGTTGGTAATTGGGTCACTGGGATTTACATTCAGAAAAGGGGACAGAGCAACAAACAGTGAATCAGATTTGTTTTATTTCATGGGAATATACAAATGATTGATGCCAAGGACCCCAAAGCTCACAAACTTGGTCATTGAGTGTTTGTGCATTAGGGTTAGAAAAAGTGGGCGAAGCCAACACCAGTCAAATACCTACACGGGCAACGCCGGGTCATCAGTGGCTGGAGACAAATACAAATTTCACTGGAAAATGTAAACTGCAGCCATTCTTACACTGTTAATGGCAGGGTTCTTAAACTTTGCACAGTTGGTCACTGGGTGACTGGGATTATTATGTAGAAAAGTGGGTGAAGCGTACAAAAGTGAATCAAACTTCACCTATTGCTTTTCAAGGGGAATATTTAATTACTACCATTTTTGCACTGTTAATGTTAACCTGGTACATTTGGAAGTTTTAAATCAGGATAATACCATTTATTGGCTAACTAAAAATGAATAAAAATAAGCAAGCTTTCGGCCTTGCATCCTTCGTCGGGCTTATATCCTGTTAGTTTTCAGGCTGGTGGTACAGACAGCTTATATACATGCAACATCAAAAGGGAAAACAGATATTTTTTTCAAAAATTAAAAAAAATATCTGTTTTCCCTTTTGATGCTGCATGTATATAAGCTGTCTGTACCACCAGCCTGCAAACTAACAGGATATAAGCCCGATGAAGGCTGCAAGGCCGAAAGCTTGCTTATTTTTATTAATTTTTAGTTAGCCAATAAATGGTATCATCCTGATTTAAAACTTCTTGCTTTTACTGATGGCTAACACGGTACAATACCCTACTGCTACTGGTACAGTTGGTCATTGGGTGACTGGGGTTCAAATTCAGAAAAGGGGGTGGAGCCACAAACAGTTAATCAGATTTTTTCATTTCAATGCAAATTATTGATACCAAAGACTGCAAAGCTCACAAACTTGGTCATTGAGTAATTGTGTGTTAGGGTTAGAAAAAGTGGGTGGAGCCGACACCAGCCAAATACATAACAGGGCAACGCCGGGCAATCAGCTAGTTACATTAATAAAATAAACATTGTGTTTGCTTTGAAGCTTTTAATACCAATGTCTCTCTCTCCAGCACTAGAGTCAGTGAAGCAGCAAATCAGTATTTTGGATTCACGATTGTTAACCCTGCAGACAAGCCTAGATACCAAGGTGGAAGGTCTGAAAAAAGGTCAGTAGAATACTTTTTGATTTTTTTCATACATTAAAAATTCATTAAAAAAATATACTGTATTTTATTCCACTGATCTATTCCTGAAATGAGGCAAATTGTGTTTTTCATTTGTGATATAATTTGGAATGCTAGAGGATATTTCTGATTACACCTACAGAGGTCCACAATAATACAACTTTACCTGGGCTGGAAGCTGCACATCTCCTTTCAGCTTCTGGCTGTTATTGCTATTATATAATGATATATACAATACAAACACATAGCGAATATTTACTGAAGAAAAAAAAAAAGTGTGGCTTTAGCTTTATAGTAGGGATGCTCATTCAGATTATGCAGAAATAAAATTTCCACATTTCTGATTGAAAATCAGTAAACAGGATTTGAAAATCGCAGAAAATTTCTGTGGAAATATCGCATTACCACAAGCCGGTAATTTTAGTCCAGTTACAGAACTCAGAAAGCACTGAACCAATCAGAGAATGCAGAGTCAACTCAGAAGCAGCTCAGGAGCTCCGCCTTCAGCCTCCCAGCAGCGATCGCCACTCAGAGATTGTTAGACAGCAAATCTATTAACATTGTACAGCGCTGTGATCTACAGCAGCACTGTACTGGGGACAGCCATGTGACACGGCTGTCCCCCTAACAGGCACAAAAGTGATCCGCTGTGCCGATCACACTGATTGGCTGGCAGAGGGAGGGAGGGGGATTGTTAAAATAATAATAAAAGGCAGATTTACTTAACCACTTCGCCGCTGAGGGGTTTTACCCCCTGACCACCAGAGCAATTTTCACCTTTCAGCGCTCCTTCCATTCATTCGTCTATAACTTTATTATTACTTATCCCAATGACATGAACTATATCTTGTTTTTTTCGCCACCAATTAGGCTTTCTTTAGGTGGGACATTATGCCAAGAATTATTTTTTTCTAAATGTGTTTTAATGGGAAAATAGGAAAAATGTGGGGAAAAAAATAATTATTTTTCAGTTTTCGGCCATTATAGTTTTTAAATAATGCATGCTACTGTAATTAAAACCCATGAAACGTATTTGCCCTTTTGTCCCGGTTATAAAACCATTTAAATTATGTCCCTATCACAATGTTTGGCGCCAATATTTTATTTGGAAATAAAGGTGCATTTTTTTCAGTTTTGCGTCCATCCCTAATTACAAGCCCATAGTTTATAAAGTAACAGTGTTATACCCTCTTGACATAAATATTTAAAAAGTTCAGTCCCTAAGGTAACTATTTATGTATTTTTTTTAATTGTAAATTTTTTAATTTTTTTTTAATTACAAAAAAAAAAAAAATGGGGAGTGTGGGAGGTAATGCGTTAATTTTATGTGTAAAAGTCATTTATTTGTATGTGAAAAATGTGTAGGGTGTAGTTTACTATTTGGCCACAAGATGGCCACAGTAACTTTTTGTTTTAATGCGACCTCCAAGCTTCCTTCCGGAAGCTTGGAGGAAGAATAAGGAGGCTGGACACGTGAGTTTTTTCTCACAATGATCGCGCTGCCCATAGGAGAGCAGCTGATCATTGCGGGGCTTAGATCAACGAACGGGAATGGATTTTCCCGTTCATTAATCTCTGGGCGAGCGGGCGGCGGCGGTTTTACTAGCGGCGGGCGGCGTGTTTACGAGCGGGAGCGCGGGCAGCATCGGGAACGCGGAAAGTACGTGTTTCTCCGTCCCTGGTTTTTAAAGGATGGAAAAAGGGGCGGAGAAATACGTACGCGCGGGGGTAAAGTGGTTAAAAAAGAATAAAACAAATATTTATCAAAAAAAAAAAAAACCTCTGGGGAGGGATCAGACCCCACCAATAGAGAGCTCTGTTGGTGGGGAGAAAGGGGGGGGGGGGGGGAATCACTTGTGTGCTGAGTTGTACAGCCCTGCAGTGAGGCCTTAAAGCTGCAGTGGCCTATTTTACTAAAAAGGGGGTTTAGCACCGCATTCCTCAAGAGGTTAATTTTTTTTTTTATTTACCTACCCCCCCTCCACCTAAATTGGCCCTAGACTACGTTACTTACACTACATGATACACACATAGGGCCTGATTCACAAAGCGGTGATAACTCAGTTATCACGCCTAAAAGACTTTAGGCATGATAACCTTTGCACCGCTGAGTTAGCACCGCTTTGTGCTGATTGTGCAAAGTCCCGCGCGCAAAGTTTTGCGCGCAAATGCGCACGCGCAAAGTCCCATAGGGCTTAATGGGCGCTGCGCGCGAAGCACGGTGCGCTGCGCGTACAAAACTTTGCGCGCGGGAGCTTCACGCGAGTTTCTTCTTATCATGCCTAAACTGAGTTTAGGCGTGATAAAGGGCTTTTCACTGGCGTGCAAACAGTTTGCACCGCTTTGTGAATCAGGCCCATAGACATATGGGTATGGCAGGGATTAGATTGTGAGCTCTTCTGTGGGACAGTTAAGTGGCAAGGCTGTCCTCTGTACAGTGCTGCGGGAGATAGCAGCACTAAATACATATGTTTCCCCTATATATCGAAACATCAGCCTGCCAGCTCCGATCGTGGGGCTGGCAGGCTGATCACTGCAGCCAGCTCGGTTTACTGACCGGCGCTTTTCGCAAGATCATGCGTTAGGTGGTCGCAGAGTGGTTAATAAAGGGATCTCCCAGATTCAACCATATGGCACCACATGTGTGTGTGTGTAGTTGAGTCCTGCTAAAACTGAGGGACTTTCTGCAAAAACTCTCTCAGCAAAAGTAGTACTTATCTTAGTGTTTAGCTCTGGAACAAAATATATTAAATCTTGTGATCAGATTTCACTGAAGGTCAGCACTGACCATGTACTGTATCCTCATCTGCTACGTTCATATTGCACAAGTTCTTTCAATCGCATAAAGATTATTTTAATTTATAATTTTTCCTTGTCTATTTCAGCTTTTGCATTGTTGAAAAATGGTGTGAGAATTGGTAACAAGTTCTTTGTATCAACTGGTGATCAGGCAAATTATAATGACGCCATTAACATCTGTGCTAAATTGGGCGGTCAGCTAGCCACTCCACAAAACGCTGAAGAAAATGCAGCTGTGCTCAAACTCCGCGGTCCGTTTTTTACCTATGTATGGCTGGGTATAAATAAAATTAAAACAAAACCCATATTTACTTATATAAATAATCGGCCATTGACATATACCAACTGGGGTCCAGGAGAACCCAATAATTTTATGGGACGTGATGAAGACTGTGCCGAAATGTGGGACACAGGAAAATGGAATGATTCAATTTGCGATGGTCTGCGTAGTGTCATTTGTGAAATTTAAATCAATTAACCACATTGTTAATGAATACCTTTATCTGCATTGTAGCTTTAAGCAACTTCCAAAAATAGCCTAATTTAATGTACTGTACTAATATAAAGGCGACAACCCTTAAATATTATCCTGATTAAAAAGCATGCTTAAAATGTGGTGTATGTGTGCAATTATTTTTTTTGTCTTCTAAGGTTTACAATGATCAGGAAAAAGAAACTGCATAATTCACATGCTATACATAACCAGCATGAACAGTGAATACCGCTACACCCCACACAGCTTCTCAGGCAAGGCTCGACCAGGTCAGCAGGACCTCTTAAACCATGTAAAGAAAACGAAAGGTCTGCATTTCTTTCAATGAAACAGTTTATTGCTGGACGTAGCATAGTTCATGATTAAGAACTAGAAGTTCGAAACATGTCAGCTGTGTGACTGTGTGGATTGTATAGATACGTCCAGCAATAAACGGTTTCATTGGAAGAAGTGCAGACCTTTCGTTTTCTCTATACATAACCAAGCATAACCTGTTTTGAGAAGTGACTCAGCAAATATAGTGTGCTCAATGGGATCACAAAAAAATCAAATAAAAACAAAATACATAAAAAAAAAAAAAAAATGTTGAAATCTGTTGGAAGTTGCCAAAACAATGGTGTTTAGTCCAAAGTCAGTTCAAACAATATGCAAAGAAACTGCAGAAGCTTCAGCAATATACTATCAATCATCGATGGCCATGACCACACCACACACAGGCGCAGACTCACCAGACAGAGCACTCTACAGCTCTGTCGTCCTTCACGGTGAGTGGGCACCTCTTTGGGATGTGGGGGGGGGGGGGGGGGGGCATGAATAATTGATAGTATATTGCTGAAGTTTTAGATTTGAAAACTACCTATTTCTTTGCATATCATAACCTGTTTCGAGTATAAACGGAGTCTCTCATTTTTATGTATCAGAATAAGTAATAATGATGAACCGAATTATAAACCTCAAAGACCATTACTCAGTCACCATCACTTCCCTCGTTGACCCTTCTGCTTCTTCTTTCCTCACTGTTGTTCCTGTCTCCAGGATCCCCCCCCCCCCCTTTCCTCTTAATGTATTATACATTACCTAGCAGAGCATCTTGTCTTCTTCCCCCTTGTTAACCCTGACACAATTTCCCCCATTCAGAGAATACACGGACCATGCTAGGAAAACTACTATGGCTGACCATACTACTTCTAGCCATTAGCCACAATTCACTAAGTGTAATTCCTTTCTTTTTTTTATTAACAGCTAGCTGAAGACCCAGCATTACCCTGGTGTGTATTTGGTTGTTGTTCAGTCCAGTCACTTTTTCCAACCTTGACACACAGTCAGTCAATGATCAAGTTTGTGAGCTTTGGGGTCCTTGGCATCAATAATGTGAGAATGGAAGCAGTTGACATTTTCCTATTAAAACCAATCAAACAAATCTGATTGGCTGTTTGCTGTTCCACCCCCTTTTCTGAATTTGAACCCAAGTCACCCAATGATCAACTATAGCAAGTTTGAGGCCTCTGCCATTAACAGCATAAGAATGGCAGCAATTTAAATATTCCCCTTGAAAATCAATATATGAATTTTGATTAGCTGTTGTAGACTCCACCCACTTTCCTAAATATTAAGTACTTAAGGACCGCTCCACGCCAACTGGCGTGAATGTGGTGGCAGCCCAGGACAGCTCAACACCAATTGGTGTGAAGTCCTGGGGCGAGGTTTTGCATAAGATCGTGCGCGCCGATGCACACGCACCTCTGCTTGACGACAGAGCTCTGCTCCGTCATCAGTCTCCCAGCGCGATTGCTACTAGGAGACCGTCTAGGAGAGCTCTGTTGGTGGGCAGAAAAGAGGGGGGATCACTTGTGTGCTGAGTTGTATGGCCCTGCAGCGAGGCCTTAAAGCTGCAGTGGCCTAAATTGTAAAAAAAATAGCCTGGTCACTAGGGGGGTGTAGAGTCCTCAAGTGGTTAATCACTGTCACCCAGTGACCAACTGTGCGAAGTTTGAGCTGCCATTAAGGGTGTAAAAATGGCTGCAATTTAAATTTAACCATGCAAAAAGTTGGTTATTATTGACTCCGCCCACTTTTTGTAGCCTTGACACACACACAGTCACTCAGTGATGAAGTTTGTGTGCTATGGGGTCCTTGGCATTGATAATGTGAGAATGCGAGAAGTTTATCAAATAAACAAATCTGATTGGCTGTTTGTGGCTCTGCCCCCTTGTCTGAATTTGAACCGCAGTCACCCAATGACCTACTTTAGCAGTTTTGAGGCCTCTGATATTAACAGTGTAAGAATGGGGGCAATTCAAATATTCCTCTTGAAAATCAGTAGGTGAATTTTGTTTGGCTGTTGTAAGCACCACCCACTTTCCTGAATATTAATGGAAGTTACACAGAGACCAACTGTACCAAGTTTGAGAACCTTGCCATTAACCGTATAAGAAAGGCTGCAGTTTAAATGTTCCCATTTATAATGTTGGTTGTTGTTGGCTCTGCCCACTTTTTGTAACCATGACACACAGTCACTCACTTACCAAGTTTGTGAGCTTTGGTGTCCTTCCCATCAATAACGCAAGAGCAGAAGCAGTTACATTTCCCCCTTGAAATCCATCAAACAAATCTGATTGGCTGTTTGTGGCTCTGCCCATTTTCTGAATTTCAACCCCAGTCACCCAATGGCCGACTGGCAGGTTTGAAACCATTTGCCAATAACAGTGGCAACAATTGAAACATTGCCCTTGAAAATCAATAGGTACATTTTGATTGACTGTTGTAGGCTCCACCCACTTTCCTCAATATTAATCCCAGCCACCCAGTGACCAACTGTGGCAAGTTTAACCACTTTACCACCAGTGGTACGGATTTCTCCGTCCCTTTTTCCACCCTGTTACCACCAAGGGACGGAGAAATCCGTACCTGACGCCGCTCCCGCCGCTGTCCACGCTCCCGCTCGCTCATCCGCGCACCCCCGCACTCGTGCACGCCGCTGCCCGCTCGCCCGGAGATCAATGCACGGGAAAAACCTTTCCCGTTCGTTGATCTAAGCCCCCCGCAATGATCAGCTGCTTCTACAAGAAGCAGCACAATCATTGTGAAAAAAAAAAGTTGCCCAGCCTCCCTGAACTTCCTGCAAGCGTACTTCCTGTGCGCTTTCAGGTCGCATAAACAAAAACTTACTGTGGCCTTCTTGTGGCCAAATAGTAAAACTACACCCTAAAGCATTTTTCATATACAAATGCATTAGTTATACATTAAAAATTAACTCATTACCACTCCCCCAATTTTTTTTTTTTTGGAATAAAAAAAAAAAAATACAATAAAAAAAATACATAAATAGTTACCTTAGGGACTGAACTTTTTAAATATTTATGTCAAGAGGGTATAACACTGTTACTTTATAAACTATGGCCTTGTAATTAGGGATGGACGCAAAACTGAAAAAAATGCACCTTTATTTCCAAATAAAATATTGGTACCAAACATTGTGATAGGGACATAATTTAAACGGTTTTATAACCGGGACAAATGGACAAATACATTTCATGGGTTTTAATTACAGTAGCATGCATAATTTAAAAACTATAGAGGCCAAAAACTGAAAAATAATACATTTTTTCCCACATTTTTCCTATTTTTCCATTAACACACATTTAGAATAAAATAAGTCTTGGCATAATGTCCCATCTAAAGAAAGCCTAATTGGTGGCGAAAAAAACAAGATATAGTTCATTTCATTGTGATAAGTAATGTTAAAGTTATAGACGAATGAATGGAAGGAGCGCTGAAAGGTGAAAATTGCTCTGGTGCTCAAGGGGTAAAACCCCTCAGTGGTGAAGTGGTTAAGACCCCTGCTATTAGCAGTTTAATGCTTCATACACACTTGAGATAAAAGTCTTTGGAAAAGGCAAGATCACAGACCAATTTTACCCCATTCCATGTAGTATGAGAGCCATACTCTACACACTGGGAGAGGGTAGGAGGCGCCCGTGGTCGTGTATCTGTAGTTCTTATATTAAATGTAGCAATTCAAACAAGGTATTTATAATCCTACCTTATAGTAGTACAACTCACACGTAAAGTGATAGTTGATTTTTCTCAAACTTTATTAAGGCACAATTGACAACGCGTTTCGTGGCCACGCGAAACTTCCTCAGGTCTAGGTGTGCCTTTAAATACAACATGGCAACAATCAGGATAGACACACCACTAACGTAAGTATAAGCAAAGATTACAATAAATCACAATAAATCACACCAATAGATTCATAATAAAAATATTCGGAACGTATCACAGTACTCCAAGGGATAAAATGTATGCATCCACATATATACACATACACCCATAATTATACACATATGTATATATATATATATATATATATATATATATATATATATATATATATATATATATATATATATATATATATATATGCATACACACACACATGCAGGAGCTCTCTCCCACTAGCACTTAAGGAATCATATTAATATATACATATATACATGAAAAGCCCATACATGCAAACTTTACGTTTCTATGACGTCACTTGGGTTCCCTCCGGCGCGCGCGCGCAATTGATTATTTATACAGCGCCGATGCACGGGCATTATCATATGGCGCCCAGGATAGAGACGTTTATACCCCAGGTAAGCCCTCCACTTTACTCTCCATACCATTGAGCGTTTATGGCTCACATGAGACGGAAGTCTCTTCTCTGCCCACCCCTTATACCTATCCTGCCCCCTTCACATGTGGAGCTTCTTCTTCTTAGACCTGACTAGGGATCCTCATTCGGATTCCGCGGAAATGCAATTTCCGAAATTCCGATCGGAAATTGCATTTCCGAATCGGAATGCGGAAATCGGTAATGCAAATGCATTAGGCGGATTTCCGCCGGAAATCGCGGAATTTCCGCCGGAAATCGCGGAAATTCCGCCCGATTTTAACATTGATTTTCTCAAAAACTATAAGGTCTAGAAACACCAAATTTTTAGGGTTTGTTAAACAGAATCTCCTGAACAAGATGCAAAAAAAGTTTTCAAAAAGACCTTACAGTTTTTGAGAAAATCGATGTTAAAGTCGGGCGTAATTTCCGCGATTTCCGGCGGAAATTCCGCATCGGAATGCGGAAATTGGTAGCGGAATCGGTATTTGGCAATGGCGGAATGCGGATTTACCGCGGAATCGGAAATTGGCATTTCCGACCATCCCTAGACCTGATCACTCACCTCCCCCCCCCCTCCCGCCCACAGTTGCACTACACCTTTTCCCTATATAAGTGTAGGCTAATTGACCATTAGAATCCCTGTCCCCACTACTCCATACATCCACAGACACCCCTGCTCCTATCTTCCTACACACATTTACTGTGCCCCACTTAATACTTAGGGACAGACCATCCGATCTTTAGGAGATCATTTCTGGGACCTGTGGGCCCTTACGGCTACACACGTTTTTACATTGATTATACTACAATAGACATTATACCCCATCAATTAGTATATGGGTGTTATTTTAACCATTATTAATATTTTTTTATACGAATAGAAACGTAAAGTTTGCATGTATGGGCTTTTCATGTATATATGTATATATTATTATGATTCCTTCTGTGCTAGTGGGAGAGAGCTCCTGCATGTGTGTGTGTATGCATATATATATATATATACATATGTGTATAATTATGGGTGTATGTGTATATATGTGGATGCATACATTTTATCCCTTGGAGTACTGTGATACGTTCCGAATATTTTTATTATGAATCTATTGGTGTGATTTATTGTGATTTATTGTAATCTATGCTTATACTTATGTTAGTGGTGTGTCTATCCTGATTGTTGCCATGTTGTATTTAAAGGCACACCTAGACCTGAGGAAGCGGCGTGGCCACGAAACGTGTTGTCAATTGTGCCTTAATAAAGTTTGAGAAAAATCTGCACTCCCCATCAGATAAAATCTTTGCAAGATGCTGCACACAAAGATGCTGTACACACTCAAAAGATCATTATCTGCAAAAGATCTGTTCCTGCAAAAGATCTGTTCCTGCAAAAGCTCCATTCCTGCAAAATGCATTCATAGTCTATGAGATCTGCAGATCCTCATACACACCTTGTTTAACAGACTTCATCTACAGATCAGACAATCATCTGCAGATCTGAAAATCCATCCTGGTGGATCTGATCTGCAGATGATCTGCAGATGATTGTCTGTTAAACAAGGTGTGTATGATGATCTGCAGATCTCATAGACTATGAATGCATTTTGCAGGAATGGATCTTTTGCAGAAACAGATCTTTTGTAGATAATGATCTTTTGAATGTCTACAGCATCTTTGTGTGCAGCATCTTGCAAAGATTTTATCTGATGGGGAGTGCAGCTCCATAGAATAGACTGTGTAGAGTATGGCTCTCATACTACATGAAGGGTGGTAAGATTGATCTGTGATCTTGCCTTTTCCAAAGACTTTTATCTCAAGTGTGTATGAAGCATAAGAATGGCTGCAGTTTACATTTTCACATTTCAAATACATTACTGAAATGTGATTGGCTGTTTTATAGTCTGCCCATTTTCCCAGAATTTTTCAACTCGGTTAGCAAGTGACAAGTTAGAGGACTCTGGCTATATTACTGTGAGAATGGCAGCCTTTTACAGTCATGGTTGAAATTGTTGGAACCCCAGCAATGTTTCCAGAAAATCAAGTATTTCTTACAGAAAAGTACAAATTTTGCTATACACATGTTTATTCCCTTTGTGTGTATTGGAACAAAACAAAAAAGAGAGGAAAAAAAGCAAATTGGACATAATGTCACACAAAACTCCAAAAATGGGCTGGATAAAAGTATTGGTATTTGGTTGCACATTCTTTGGAAAAAATAACTGAAATCAGTTTCTTCCTATAACCATCACCTTTTGTAATGGATAGCGGAGATGCCACCACAGCGGTGAGCGGCATTGCGGCTGTCTCCGCGTCTCAGCTGGCGGCCTCCGCCGTGCTATTACATGGTGGAGTTTTGTCTGGTCCTTCAGTTGCACATAGACTGAGGGCTACGCACGCGCGCGCGCGCGCCAGCCGACAGGACCTTTATGCGAATAGAAGGGGAGTCAGCTGATCGGTCGGTCAGCTGACTTCAGCAGTGCTCCTGATTGGCTGAGTGACTGGGGCGGCGCTAATGGGCCTGCCTGTCAGTGGCTCCTTGCTCGTCTGCTGTTGCAAATGCTACGTGTTAGCACTCAGACCTTAGTCAGATCCCAAAGTGTGCTAGAACCAGCAGGAGCTGGGGATCCACACTTAGTCAGATTCTGTTGATAGCTAAAGTACTAATTGAATTGTATTATTTGTTATGACCTTCTGCTAGCCTTGACTACTCTTCTGCCTACGGATTCTGTGCTTCTGCCTATCGGATCCTGTTGCCGACTCAGCCTGAACACTACTCTGATTTAGCCTTCTGTCTTTGTACCGTATCTGTCCGTCTGTTGCCGAATCTGTTTGTCTGACTCTTCTGCCGTCACCAGTGAGCCTAGTTTCTGGTGAGGGATTCTTTGTACAGCTAACTACCTGCTCCTCAGGTGACCAGTAGCTGCAGTACAGTCTGAATCACCTGCTCCTCAGGTGACCAGTAGCTGCAGTACAGTCTGAATCACCTGCTCCTCAGGTTATCAGTAGCTGCAGTACAGTCTGTATCACCTGCTCCTCAGGTGACCACCGGCTGCAGTCTGAATTACCCTCTCCACGGGTGATCAGTATACGTTGTTTTACTGTTGCACCAAACACCTATCCTTACATCCGATTGTCCTGTGTCTCGCTATACTCGCATTATTGGTGATTCTGCAGATCACTACATAATCAGGTATAGCATCTGTATTATTGGTGATACTGCAGATCACCAATAATCAGAAAATCTGTTCTTGCTGACACCAATCGTTACACCTTTCATCTGGAATTTTGGACCGCTCTTGCTTTGCAAACTGCTCCAGGTCTCTCTTATTGGAGTGGCACCTTTTCCCAACAGCAATTTTAAGATCTCTTCACAGGTGTTCAATGGGATTTAGATCCGGACTCATTGTTGATCTGAAAGGTATCGAGGGTCAGGTGTAGAGTTGGGCCGAACCTCCGATTTTAGGTTCGCGAACTTCCGCGAAAGGTTCGGTTCGCGAAAAAGTTCGCGAACCGCAATAGACTTCAATGGGGAGGCGAACTTTGAAAGTTTTAAAAAATTCTATCAGCTGGAAAAATGATAGAAAACATGTTTCAAAAGGTCTAATACCTGGAGCCACACCTAATTGAGTGAAATACACATCACTGCTGGAGGACCCGCCCACCCTCCCTCCTCCAAGCAAGGTCCTTTATACCATTTGACTCAGTTGTCTGCCTACACTAATTAGTTATGGGACAGCTGCTACACACTCTGCTAGGAAGATTTTAATCTGCATCAACAAAGAAGGAGGAAAGCGCCGGCACTGCTGTCATTCACAATTTATTAGTTCCAAGCAAGGCAACATGTAAACACGTACATGCATTAAAACGACATGGTGAGGTCACATACCCGGTGGTGGATCGTTGTGGCGTGATGGTGGGTGCAGAGGGGAGGAAAGCCTGACGGCCGTTTCGCGCTATGCGCTTCTACGGAGGCTGCAAGGGAGGTAATGGGACAAACAGACCTAAATACATTTACTAGGGCAGCGTGCGGCGTCCTGCCGCTCGAAGTCCCGCCTCTCTATCATCATAGGCCGCTCCGTATAGGCTGCTTGAATCACGGAAGCAGCCTGGGGCGGATGACGTCAGGTACTTCCTGACTACGGGGGCCTGTAAGGGAACACTCGTATTAGGTTCCTTTGGCAACTTTTGCATCAGCAGGCCACAGCGAGGTTCAGGAAGATTTCACTGCCATCTTGTGGCGTGTTAAAATTATGCAGCTGAAAATATGCCAGCCGTGTGAAAAACATGTGAAAAATGTGCGATTGAATTGTAATAAAGAAGGCAAAACATGCTCATTATGTATTTGCAAAAAGTTATGCTAAAATCTGTGCAAAAAATACCTGTTCAACATCTATTCCTTGTAAAGTGCAAAAAGTGATGCATGTGACTCAATGCATAATGTTAAAAGACCTAGGCATAATAAATTTTAATCTCCCTCCTCCTCTCTCCTCCTAGCGGAGGGAGGAGGGTCTCTTCTGCCAGGGAATTATACTATTTTAAAAACCAGTATACATCATACCATAGCTGGGAATCGAACCCAGATCTCACTGTGTGGTGGGCACGTCACCCTAAGCACTGTACCACTACAGTAGTAAGTGAAGCTAGCCTAAAATGTACCATTTATGCTCAATGCAATAGAACCATTAGGTTGCTTAAAGGAGAACTGTAGTGAGAGGTATATGGAGGCTGCCATATTGATTTCCTTTTAAGCTATACCAGTTGCCTGGCAGCCCTGCTGATCTATTTGGCTGCAGTAGTGTGAATCACACCAGAAACAAGCATGCAGCTAATCTTGTCAGATCTTACAAAAATGTCAAACACCAGATCTGCTGCATGCTTGCTCAGGGTCTAGGGCTAAAAGTATTGGAGGCAGAGGATCTGCAGGATAGCCAGGTAACTGGTATTGCTTAAAAGGAAATCAATATGGTAGCCTCCATATACCTTTCACTACAGTTCTCCTTTAAAGGGAACCTTAAGGGCCCATTCACACTTGAGCGGGAATCGCACGATTCCCGCTCACGGCAAACCGCTAGCGGTTCTGCAAGAACCGCTACACAATGTAGCGAATGGCAGTGTTCTCACTGCCGCGGTTGCGGTTAGCGATAACCGCAACCGCACTGCATGCAGCGGTTTGCCGACGACGAGCGTTCCGCGATTTGCGATCGGGATTAGCGTGCAAAGCACGCTAATCGCGATCGTTCCAAAACCGCTGCAGTGTCCAGTGATTTTTCCGCGATAATCGCAGGAAAATCACTCCCGCAAAACGCCGGCGGTAATCGCCGGCGTTCTGCGGTTCTAAGTGTGAATGGGCCCTAACTGAGAGTGATATGGCTGTTTCCTGTAAACAATACCAGTTGCCTGGCAGTCCAGCTGATCTTTGTGACTGCAATAGTGGCTGAATCACACCCTGAAACAAGCATGCAGCTAATCCAGTCTGACTTCAGTCAGAGCACCTGATCTGCATGCTTGTTCAGGGGCTGTGGCTAAAAGTATTAGAGACACAGGATCAGCAGGCGATTCAGGCAACTGGTATTATTTTAAAAGGAAAAATCCATATCCTTCTCCGTTTAGGTTCCCTTTAAGGATTTGTAGTATAAAAGCCAACTCACATTGGCTGGGATTTGAACCTGGGTCTCACTGTATGGTGGGCAAGCACACTAACCACTATACCAACTGAAGCTGGCCTAAAATTTACTATTTATGCTCAATACAAGAGAAAAAGTAGACAAGACAAATAACATTTATATCACACTTTTCTCCTGGTGGACTCAAAGGACCAGAGCTGCAGCCACTAGGGCATGCTCTATAGGCAGTAGCAGTGTTAGGAAAAGAGAGAGATATGAATCTACCTGGCTATCTGGGGTTCTCTTTGGACAACTGTTGAACACAAAAGAGAAGGCCATGTCTGGCTAAATATCTGTAAGCAGTGGCTGCATGGTGTAATGGATAAGGGCGTTGCCTCTGACAAAGGAGACCAGAGTTCAAATCTCAGCTCTGTCTGTTCAGTAAGCCAGCACCTATTCAGTAGGAGACCTTAGGCAAGTCTTCCTAACACTGCTATCTTGTCTAATTGTCTTGTCTAAAGTGTGATATAAATGTTATTTGTCTTGTCTACTTTTTCTCTTGTATTGAGCATAAATGGTAAATTTTAGGCCAGCTTCATATGGTACAGTGGTTAGTGTGCTTGTCCACCACACAGTAAGACCCAGGTTCAAATCCCAGCCAATGTGAGTTGGCTTTTATGCTACAAATCCTTAAAGGGAACCTAAACAGAGAAGGATATGGATTTTTCCTTTTAAAATAATACCAGTTGCCTGAATCGCCTGCTGATCCTGTGTCTCTAATACTTTTAGCCACAGCCCCTGAACAAGCATGCAGATCAGGTGCTCTGACTGAAGTCAGACTGGATTAGCTGCATGCTTGTTTCAGGGTGTGATTCAGCCACTATTGCAGTCACAAAGATCAGCTGGACTGCCAGGCAACTGGTATTGTTTACAGGAAACAGCCATATCACTCTCAGTTAAGGTTCCCTTTAAAGGAGAACTGTAGTGAAAGGTATATGGAGGCTACTATATTGATTTCCTTTTAAGCAATACCAGTTACCAGGCTATCCTGCAGATCCTCTGCCTCCAATACTTTTAGCCCTAGACCCTGAGCAAGCATGCAGCAGATCTGGTGTTTGACATTTTTGTAAGATCTGACAAGATTAGCTGCATGCTTGTTTCTGGTGTGATTCACACTACTGCAGCCAAATAGATCAGCAGGGCTGCCAGGCAACTGGTATAGCTTAAAAGGAAATCAATATGGCAGCCTCCATACACCTCTCACTACAGTTCTCCTTTAAGCAACCTAATGGTTCTATTGCATTGAGCATAAATGGTACATTTTAGGCTAGCTTCACTTACTACTGTAGTGGTACAGTGCTTAGGGTGATGGTGCCCACCACACAGTGAGATCTGGGTTCAATTCCCAGCTATGGTATGATGTATACTGGTTTTTAAAATAGTATAATTCCCTGGCAGAAGAGACCCTCCTCCCTCCGGTAGGAGGGAATAGGTGGGAGGAGGGAGGCCAATTAATATCTCCCTAGCAGAGTGTGTAGCAGCTGTCCCATAACTAATTAGTGTAGGCAGACAACTGAGTCAAATGGTATAAAGGACCTAGCTTGAAGAGAGGGTGGGTGGGTTCTCTAGCACTGAGAGCAGTGTGTTTGACAAAAACATGTCTGCTGACAGTGATATGGAGGGTCAAAATTTTGCTCAATAGAGCATTATGGGGCGAATCGAACTTCCGCAAAAGTTCGCCTGATGCAGGCGAACGCGAATCCCCAAAGTTCGCCTGGAACCGTTCGCAGGCGAACCGTTCGGCCCAACTCTAGTCAGGTGTGCTGGAAATGTGATGTTAACAGAAGCTTAAAGAGAACCTGAACCAATAATAAAAAAGTAAAAATAACCATACGCAGAACGCAGCAGCCAGACTCATCTACTCATCTACTCCTCCCACCGCTCTGTCTCCACAACTCCCCTACACAAATCCCTTCATTGGCTTCCAATTCACTTCAGAATCAGCTTCAAGATCCTATGTTTGGCATACAAATCCATACACAAGTCCTGCCCAACCTACATCTCTGACCTGGTCAGCAGATATACACCTGGCCGCCCACTTCGCTCCTCCAACGACCTCCTCTTAACCACCCCACGCATCTCGCACTCCCATGCCAGACTGCAGGACCACTAGAGCTGCCCCTATCCTGTGGAACTCTCTCCCACTGCCCATCAGGCTCGCTCCCACCTTCAACACCTTCAAAAAAGCATTTAAAACTCACTTCTTCAAGGAGGCCTACATCAACTCAACACTACCCTAATCTTTTCTGCCAATAACTTCTTGATGCACCTCCTCCTTTTGTGTCACCAGCCCCTCCCTCTAGATTGTAAGCCTTTGGCAGGGCCCTCTCCCCTTGTGTATCATACTTGACTGTGTGCACTTTACCCAGAATTTGGAACTGGTACCACTACCATTCCAGTTTATGATCTGGCATTGTACTATTATCTGCATTGTGTTGTGTATCTTATTGCTATTACCTGTATTGTTGTATCTATGGTCTGTTACCTGTATTGTTCTGTCAACCCTGTTATCATTGTCTGTAATCCTATTTATTGTACAGCGCTGCGTAATATGTTGGCGCTATATAAATCTAATAAATAATAATAATAATACACAGGTCATACTTAATTCCTGAGTAGTTGACTACTTCTTAATCTCTTTCTCCTCTCCTGCGTCCCATTTGTCCACTGTGATCAATGGATTTCTCCTTCCTTCATTATAAAAATGGCCATTACCCCCTAACAGCTTTCTGGTCAGCATACTGTTAAACTGTAATATCACCCACTTGAGCCATAGGGAAACATGGGCATTACCTTGCACCTTCAGTTGTAACTGACAGCTGCTGATATATAACTGACAGCAACTGGTATATTTCAGTTCTGACAAAATATTATCAGAACTGGAAGGGATCACTGTAAGAAGAAAGTGGTGAGCATCTGAGAGGAACTGACGGTGAGATTAGTATGTAATATACATTTGCAGCTACTTCATGTGTTTATTTTAAATAATTTTCATTGGTTCAGGTTCCCTTTAAATCTACTCTTGAATGTCACATTCCCAGAGCAAGTGCACCGATCCAAAGTCTTGTTAAAAGTTACATTGCATTACAATGGGTACATGCAAAATGTGGAGTGTGTTGTTCAGGATTACCTTGTCTTGGTGCTCCAGTGTGGGGTTCTTCTAGACTGGAGAGGAATGGGCAGTAAACGTCATTTCTCCTCCAGGAGAGAAGCGGGGAACAATATCACAGTCTGGAGTAGCCGACAAAGGTTGTCCCTGAAACAACTATATGTACACAAGGGATGGAAAACAGAAGGGTTTCAGTCCTTGGAACAAGTAGCAAGAATCGAGATCCAGACACATTTTCAGGTAACCAAGAGGGGGGGGGGGGGGGGGGTGGGGAGAGTGATCCCGAGACAGGGAGAGCCAACACAAGTAACACCATCCTCACTACACAGTTCACCATACGAGACAATACCACACAAACCATACTCAGCCACTTATCCTCATTTTAGATGGGTAAGAGAGAAGGTAGGTACTCTTAATTGAAAGATTGCAGAGAGTACATTCTTCCCAACCTAAAGTACGCATTTTGCCTCAGGACATACGGGGAGCAAAGGTCCAATCAGGAGAGTTGGGAACATCTTTTGTCATGGAGATGTGCTAATCAATTTCCCAGAAGAAAGACTACAAACTCCCTATTCTTCTGGGGAGGGCCACAAGGGTTAGCATGAGACTTAGTTTAATGGATCAGGGGACATTTTGGAGTAGAGAGGTAGAATCCTGGGGGATATCAGGTAGCACCCCGGGGACTCTCTATAACAGAAGGGTGATGGGACTTAAAAGAGGGAGTTTAAAAATAGCGCCCTTAGTCCGGGAGGATGAAGGACCATGGACATACAGTTTTTGCATCCCACAGTCCCTAGAGTTTAAAGGCCCAAATAGATCTTGCATAATGACGAGAAGGGAAACAGTGATGGTAAAAGTGGGGTTTCCCACAACTCCTAGAGCTCAGGTAGTCAGTGTCACCCTGCTAGTGACTACCCAGAAACCCAACCTATCGTCATGTGGGACACATCAAGTAAAAAGTGGTCCTTTTCAGCTAAATCAACTGAGGGCTACTCCATTTATCATGGAAGTCCAGCTTCAATTGATTACTTGGCAGATTTAGGGCTGGTGCACACCAGAGCGGTTCTGTAGCGTTTTTAAAAACACTTGGGGATAGAAAACCGTTTGGCTAATATATTTCAATGGGCTTGTGCACACCAGACAAACGCAAACTCAGGGGCTACAGCATTGTTTAGATTTCTGAGGCGTTTCTGCCTCAATGTAAAGTATAGGAAAGTTGAAAACTGCTCTGAAAAGGGCTGTGGAGTCGGAGTCGGGGCAATTTTGGGTGCCTGGAGTCGGAGTCGGGAAAAAATGCACCGACTCCGACTCCTAATGAATTTGTAACTGTAATTAAAATAGAAAATATGATAAAATGTTCTATTTCTCAGATAATAGTCATTAAAAATAATGTATATATACAGTATATATACAGTAATAGCTGTGCTTAGTCCACAAAAATGAAATAAACCAATCAAAATTAGTTACTTGTGCTGCTTCAATAAAGCAGTCCCCGTATTTTTAAGGTCAGATATACATATCTGATTGTGACTGTATATATGATGTGTACACAGGAATCTCTTATATACACTAAATAACATCTATGCTGTAAGAATAAAGCCTGATGTGTAGCTGTGCAGTGGTGCTCAAATACCCCATTTTAAAATTCGAGTTTGGTCGAATTCGAATAGTAAATTATTCGAGGTCAGTCGAATTTTCGAGTCGAATAATTTTTACTATTCGATTCGACCTCGGACTTCGAGCTCACTATTCGAGTCGGTATTCGAGCTCATTATTCGAGCTGACTATTCGGATTGGCCTTAAATAGCTTCCAACACTTGTTTTGAGGGTGAATGATGCAAGAAACATTTTTTTTTCCAAGTAACAACAGCAAGTGATTATGTGGGGATGTTCCTTTAAAAAAAAAATGGTGGAAAGAGAAGTTGTGTCCAGAATTTTGTTCAGTACTGTATATACTTCTTCTTCTTCTTCTTCTTCTTCTTCTTCTTTATCTTCTATATCTTCTTCTTCTTCTTCTATATCTTCTTCTTCTATATCTTCTTCTTCTATATTGTCTTCTTCTTCTTCTTCTTCTTCATCTTCTTCTTCTTCATCATCATCTTCTTCTTCTTCTTCTTCTTCAACTTCTTCATCTTCTTCTTCTTCTTCTTCTTCTTCTTCTTCTTCTTCTTCTTCTTCTTCTTCTTCTTCTTCTTCTTCTTCTTCTTCTTCTTCTTCTTCTTCTTCTTCATCTTCTTCATCTCCTTCATCTTCTTCATCTTCTTCATCTTCTTCATCTTCTTCTTCTTCTCCTTCTTCTTCATCTTCTTCTTCTTCTTCTCCTTCTTCTCCTTTTTCTATATCGTCTTCTTCTTCTTCACTTATTTCTCTTTTCATTTTTTTTTTTTAAAGAAATGCAGCTATTTTTGAGCGTAACAAATAGCTGGTGGCGCACGCATGTTGGAAGCGCCATTGTATGTGCTCCCAGGCAGTGGAAACACACAGACAGCAGGAGGTAAATTCAGCAGCAGGAGGAGGAGGATGAGTGTGTGGCAGCAGGCCGTCAATGAGGCAGGCAGCGTGACATAATAGCCCTGGTACCTAGCGGTGATACCAGGGCTGTAAATAAACACAGCAGGCAGGAGGTCCCAGACAGCGGTCGTGCAGCCCACATCGTGTCCAATACACAACTGGGACAACACAGTTTTCAACCCGGGCACCTCTGAAAAATTAAACCTTTTTTTTTTTTTAATGGTTTTGTAGTTTTGGTTTTACAACCAATTACACAGATATATAGCTATTGTTTGACGTAATAGCTGGTGGCAGAGTGGCAGCAGAATGTAATTCTGTGTACCCTGGCAGTGGGAAACACAGACCGACAGCAGCAGCAGCAGGAGGAATGGAGGAGTAATGTGAGCAGCTATTGTTTGACGTAATAGCTGGTGGCAGAGTGGCAGCAGAATGTAATTCTGTGTACCCTGGCAGTGGGAAACACAGACAGACAGCAGCAGCAGCAGGAGGAATGGAGGAGTAGTGTGAGTGTGGCAGCAGGTAGGCAGCGTGACATAATAGCCCTGGTACCTAGCGGGTGATACCAGGGCTGTAAATAAACACAACAGGAGGTCCCAGACAGCGGTCGTGCAGCCCACATCGTGTCCAATACACAACTGGGACAACACAGTTTTCAACCCGGGCACCTCAGAAAAATTAAACCTTTTTTTTTTTAATGGTTTTGTAGTTTTGGATTTACAACCAATTACACAGATATATAGCTATTGTTTGACGTAATAGCTGGTGGCAGAGTGGCAACAGAATGTAATTCTGTGTACCCTGGCAGTGGGATACACAGACCGACAGCAGCAGCAGCAGGAGGAATGGAGGAGTAATGTGAGCAGCTATTGTTTGACGTAATAGCTGGTGGCAGAGTGGCAGCAGAAGGTAATTCTGTGTACCCTGGCAGTGGGAAACACAGACAGACAGCAGCAGCAGCAGCAGGAGGAATGGAGGAGTAGTGTGAGTGTGGCAGCAGGCAGGCAGCGTGACATAATAGCCCTGGTACCTAGCGGGTGATACCAGGGCTGTAAATAAACACAACAGGAGGTCCCAGACAGCGGTCGTGCAGCCCACATCGTGTCCAATACACAACTGGGACAACACAGTTTTCAACCCGGGCACCTCAGAAAAATTAAACCTTTTTTTTTTTAATGGTTTTGTAGTTTTGGTTTTACAACCAATTACACAGATATATAGCTATTGTTTGACGTAATAGCTGGTGGCAGAGTGGCAGCAGAAGGTAATTCTGTGTACCCTGGCAGTGGGAAACACAGACAGACAGCAGAAGGGCAGTACACAGCAGCCCACTGTAGTTGTAAAATGTGTGGCTGCAGGTGACGTAATAGTCAAAGTGAACCAGGCTGGCTTAGTGAGCAGGAGCCAGGAGGTGGTAAAGGGTGGTAAGGCACATTAACGATGGTTCTAAGTTCCGGCAGCCAGTTCATGTCCCCCTCTCGCCGACAACAGGGGCCAGGAACTCGCCTTCCACCCACGCCTGGTTCATCTTGAGAAACGTCAGTCTGTCCACAGACTTGTGAGACAGACGTGAGCGTTTCTCGGTGACCACGCCACCAGCTGCACTGAAGCAGCGCTCGGACAGCACGCTGGAAGGGGGGCAGGACAGCACTTCCAGGGCGTACTGCGCCAGCTCGTTCCAGATCTCCAGGCGCTTGACCCAATACTCCATGGGATCAACAGGGGCATCGCTGTCAAGCCCGCTGTAGGACCCCATGTAGTCAGCCACCATGCGGGTCAGGCACTGGCTGTGACCGGAGGAGGATGCTGCTGCATGCACCTCCTCTCTAGTCACTGCTGCCGGAGCCTCTACAGTCCTGTAGAGCTCGTGGCTGAGAGACAGCAGGTCTGTGGGGCGCTTGCTGCTGGATGCAGGCACCTGCTGCTGCCTCTGTGCTGGCTGGACAGTGGGGGTGGAAGGCTGGGGGAAGGCTTCCTCCAAGCGCTCAACAAGGGCCTGCTGCAAGCTCCTTATTTGTTGCGCTGGGTCTCCTCCTGCAGGCGGCAGGAACTGGCTGAACTTCCCCTTGAGGCGCGGGTCCAACATCATGCTGATCCAGATGTCCTCCCTCTGCTTCATCTGGATCACCCTGGGGTCCCTGCGCAGGCACGTCAGCATGTGCGCTGCCATTGGGAAGAGGCGGGCCACGTCTGCTGGCACATCGGCGGCAGTGCTGTCCTCACCCTCCTCCTCTGCCGCCTCATCCTCTCTCCACCCCCGCACCAACTCAGCTGCGCTGTGCTGATCCCCCTCATCAGCAGCAAGGTCAGGGACCTCCACCAAGTCCTCCTCCTCCTCCCCCTCAGAGGTGGACTGTGCAGCTGCTTGCCGCTCCTGCTGGTCCAAGGCTGCCGCTCCCTGTTCCAGCAAAGCATCGAGGGCCCTGTTCAGCAGACAAACCAGGGGCACCCACTCGCAGACCATAGCATGGTCCCTGCTCACCATGTTAGTGGCCTGCAGAAAGGGAGCCAGCACTAAGCACACCTGCTGCATGTGCCTCCAGTCATCATCGTGGACGATGGACGGGATGTTGCTGGTCTTGTCCCTTCTCTGAGCGGCGGAAACAGTGGCCAGGGCAAGGTACTGGTTGACAGCGTGCTTCTGTTCAACCAGACGCTCCAACATCGCCAGGGTGGAGTTCCAGCGAGTCGGAACGTCAAGGATCAGCCGATGGCGTGGCAGCTCCAGCTCCTTTTGCACGTCTTCCAGGCTCGCACAGGCTGCAGCCTAGCGCCGGAAGTGACGCACAACGTTCCTTGCCGTTTCCAGCAGTTCGCCCATCCCCTGGTAGGTGCGCAAGAACTTCTGCACCACCAGGTTCAGCACGTGGGCAAGACAGGGGATGTGGGTCAGGTTTCCCCTGTCTATTGCGGCAACCAGATTGGCCCCATTGTCGGCCACCACCTCTCCGACTCTGAGGCCTCTGGGGGTCAGCCAAATCCTCTCCTGCTCCTGGAGTTTGGCCAACACATGGGTTGCCGTCAGCTTGGTCTTCCCAAGGCTGTCCAAGTGCAGCAGCGCTTGGCAGTGGCGGGCCTTCATGCTGCTGCTGAGGCGGGGGGTTTGGCCAGGTGTGCCGGAGGATGGCAGAGGATCGGAGGAACCTGCTGCAGTTCCCCCGACCCTGCGGGGTGGCACCACCCACTGTGTTGCTGCTGCTGCTGTGCCCGCTGCTGCTCTCCCATCCTTACCCCCTTCCACCAAGCTGACCCAGTGGACAGTGAAGGACAGGTAGCGGCCTGTCCCGAAGCGGCTGCTCCAGGAGTCCATGGTGACGTGGACCCTTTCACCAACCGCGTGCTCCAGCCCTCGCTCCACATTGGCCATCACAAAGCAGTGCAGTGCAGGAATGGCCTTGCGGGCGAAGAAGTGTCTGCTGGGGAGCTGCCAGTCTGGGGCTGCACAAGCAAGCAGCGCACGCATGTCGCTCCCCTCCTGCACGAGCGTGTACGGCAGGAGTTGGGAGCACATGGCCCGTGCCAGCAAGCCGTTCAGCTGCCGCACGCGACGGCTGCTGGGAGGCAGAGCCCTAACCACCCCCTGGAAGGACTCGCTCAAAAGGCTCTGGCCTTTTGCTGGCACGGGAATCAGCAGACACAGCAGAGGAGGCCACTGAGGACTGGCTGCCAGAACAGGCCTCAGTGTCGGCGGCAGGAGTTGCAGAGGGGGGAGGAGCAGTGCGTTTCCGCACTCCTGCTGGTGCTGCTGGAGGAGCAGGAGGGCAGGTGGCTGCTGTTGCTGCTGCTGCTGCTGCTGAAGGCTGTGCAGTGATGGGTGTGGTGCCACTGCCAGCACCAGATGCCTTCAGCCTCTGGAACTCCTCATGCTGGTGGAAATGTTTCGCAGCAAGGTGGTTGATGAGCGAGCTGGTGCTGAACTTTAAGGGGTCTGCACCTCTGCTCAACTTCCGCTGACAGTGGTTGCAAGTGGCGTACTTGCTGTACACTGTGGGCATGGTGAAAAAGCGCCAGATTGGTGACAAAAACAACCCCCTACGGCATGGAACCGCTGCTGCCTGTCTCCCTGTGGTGGTTGGGGGGCGGGGGGGGCTTGGGTGCGGCTGGTGGTGGTACTGGCAGATGCTGCTGCTGCTGCTGCTGAGCCTGAGACACCAGCAGGCTGGGGGACCTGCCTACTGCTGCCAATGCTTGCAATGATGCGCCTCCTTGCAAGGCCCACAAGCGCATCCTCCTCCTCCTCCTCAGAGCTGCTAATGACGACATCCCCTGGAGCTGGTGGCACCCAGTCTCTGTCTGTCACCGTGTCATCATCATCCTCCCCCTCCTGAAACATGTCCTGCTGGGATGATGACCCCCCAAACTCCTCTCCTGATGCATGGATGGGCTGCTTGACTGTCGCCACAGTCTTGCTGTCCAATCCCTCATCCCCCAAAGTGCCCATCAGCATCTCCTCCTCAAAATCGCCAACAACAGCAGACAATACCCTGATGGTGCCTGGGGTAAAAATACTGCTGAGTGACAGGTCGCCAACTTGTGACGGTGAACTGGCCTCCTCCCCAGGCCCTACTGGGCGGCTGCTGCGAACAGGGGTGGTGGTGGTGAGGGTGGAGGCCTCGGATGCAGAGCTGATGGCGGGCTGCTCATCCTCCGTCATCAGTTGCACCACAGTGTCTGCATCCGTTTCCTCAATGGGACGTTTCCGACCCGGCTGGAGGAAAATTGGAGCAGGTGCTACACGCTGCTGCTGCTGTGTCTCTGCAGCGTGAGTTGCAGATGCTCCTGCTGGGCGGCGCCCAAGGCGTCCACGGCCAGTGGCTATAGGAGGAATGTTAGCCACTGACGCTGCTGCTGCTGCGGAACTGTGCATGGTGGCGCGGCCGCGCCCGCGGCTTGCCACAATGCTGCTCCCTCTCCTCCTGATTCCCTTGCTGCCCTTCCCCTTGCCCAAACCGCGCTGGCTGCCACTTCCAGACATCTTCAATGTTTTGGGCGTAAACACAAAAGTTTTTTAAAAGGGCGGGTGAAAAGTGGGGTACTTTAATGGAGTGGGTTGGTGGGCGAGGTGACTGAGTGAGTGTCTAGTACAGTAAGTAAGTAGTAACAGTCAGGAAGTACAACTAGAAGTTACAATAATCAGTAGTAATAATCACAAGGAAATAGAGTGTGTGTACACTACAGACAGTGAGTGCACGCACGCGCAAACACGCGCAGGAGCTAGCCTATGAACAGTGACTGAGTGAGTGTCCCTACTACAGTAAGTAAGTAGTAACAGTCAGGAAGTACAACTAGCAGTTACAATAATCAGTAGTAATCACAAGGAAATAGAGTGTGTGTACACTACAGACAGTGAGTGCACGCACGCGCAAACACGCGCAGGAGCTAGCCTATGAACAGTGACTGAGTGAGTGTCTAGTACAGTAAGTAAGTAGTAACAGTCAGGAAGTACAACTAGAAGTTAAAATAATCAGTAGTAATAATCACAAGGAAATAGAGTGTGTGTACACAGACAGTGAGTGAGTGCACGCACACGCAGGAGCTAGCCTATGAACAGTGACTGAGTGTCCCTACTAGTACAGTAAGTAGTAACAGTAAGTACAACTAGAAATTACAATAATCAATCAGTAATCAGAAGGAAATAGAGTGTGTGTACAGTACACAGACAGTGAGTGCACGCACACGCAGGAGCTAGTAGCCTATGAACAGTGACAGTGAGTGTCCTAGTACAGTTACAGTATATAACTATTCAGAAGGAAATAGAGTGTGTGTACACTACAGTACACAGACAGTGAGTGCACGCACACGCAGGAGCTAGTAGCCTATGAACAGTGACAGTGAGTGTCCTAGTACAGTTACAGTATATAACTATTCAGAAGGAAATAGAGTGTGTGTACAGTACACAGACAGTGAGTGCATGCACACGCAGGAGCTAGTAGCCTATGAACAGTGACAGTGAGTGTCCTAGTACAGTTACAGTATATAACTATTCAGAAGGAAATAGAGTGTGTGTACACTACAGTACACAGACAGTGAGTGCACGCACACGCAGGAGCTAGTAGCCTATGAACAGTGACAGTGAGTGTCCTAGTACAGTTACAGTATATAACTATTCAGAAGGAAATAGAGTGTGTGTACACTACAGTACACAGACAGTGAGTGCACGCACACGCAGGAGCTAGTAGCCTATGAACAGTGACAGTGAGTGTCCTAGTACAGTTACAGTATATAACTATTCAGAAGGAAATAGAGTGTGTGTACACTACAGTACACAGACAGTGAGTGCATGCACACGCAGGAGCTAGTAGCCTATGAACAGTGACAGTGAGTGTCCTAGTACAGTTACAGTATATAACTATTCAGAAGGAAATAGAGTGTGTGTACAGTACACAGACAGTGAGTGCACGCACACGCAGGAGCTAGTAGCCTATGAACAGTGACAGTGAGTGTCCTAGTACAGTTACAGTATATAACTATTCAGAAGGAAATAGAGTGTGTGTACAGTACACAGACAGTGAGTGCACGCACACGCAGGAGCTAGTAGCCTATGAACAGTGACAGTGAGTGTCCTAGTACAGTTACAGTATATAACTATTCAGAAGGAAATAGAGTGTGTGTACAGTACACAGACAGTGAGTGCATGCACACGCAGGAGCTAGTAGCCTATGAACAGTGACAGTGAGTGTCCTAGTACAGTTACAGTATATAACTATTCAGAAGGAAATAGAGTGTGTGTACAGTACACAGACAGTGAGTGCATGCACACGCAGGAGCTAGTAGCCTATGAACAGTGACAGTGAGTGTCCTAGTACAGTTACAGTATATAACTATTCAGAAGGAAATAGAGTGTGTGTACACTACAGTACACAGACAGTGAGTGCACGCACACGCAGGAGCTAGTAGCCTATGAACAGTGACAGTGAGTGTCCTAGTACAGTTACAGTATATAACTATTCAGAAGGAAATAGAGTGTGTGTACACTACAGTACACAGACAGTGAGTGCACGCACACGCAGGAGCTAGTAGCCTATGAACAGTGACAGTGAGTGTCCTAGTACAGTTACAGTATATAACTATTCAGAAGGAAATAGAGTGTGTGTACACTACAGTACACAGACAGTGAGTGCACGCACACGCAGGAGCTAGTAGCCTATGAACAGTGACAGTGAGTGTCCTAGTACAGTTACAGTATATAACTATTCAGAAGGAAATAGAGTGTGTGTACAGTACACAGACAGTGAGTGCACGCACACGCAGGAGCTAGTAGCCTATGAACAGTGACAGTGAGTGTCCTAGTACAGTTACAGTATATAACTATTCAGAAGGAAATAGAGTGTGTGTACAGTACACAGACAGTGAGTGCACGCACACGCAGGAGCTAGTAGCCTATGAACAGTGACAGTGAGTGTCCTAGTACAGTTACAGTATATAACTATTCAGAAGGAAATAGAGTGTGTGTACAGTACACAGACAGTGAGTGCATGCACACGCAGGAGCTAGTAGCCTATGAACAGTGACAGTGAGTGTCCTAGTACAGTTACAGTATATAACTATTCAGAAGGAAATAGAGTGTGTGTACAGTACACAGACAGTGAGTGCATGCACACGCAGGAGCTAGTAGCCTATGAACAGTGACAGTGAGTGTCCTAGTACAGTTACAGTATATAACTATTCAGAAGGAAATAGAGTGTGTGTACACTACAGTACACAGACAGTGAGTGCACGCACACGCAGGAGCTAGTAGCCTATGAATAGTGACAGTGAGTGTCCTAGTACAGTTACAGTATATAACTATTCAGAAGGAAATAGAGTGTGTGTACACTAATGTACACAGACAGTGAGTGCACGCACACGCAGGAGCTAGTAGCCTATGAACAGTGACAGTGAGTGTCCTAGTACAGTTACAGTATATAACTATTCAGAAGGAAATAGAGTGTGTGCACACTACAGTACACAGACAGTGAGTGCACGCACACAGAGGAGCTAGTAGCCTATGAACAGTGACAGTGAGTGTCCTAGTACAGTTACAGTATATAACTATTCAGAAGGAAATAGAGTGTGTGTACAGTACACAGACAGTGAGTGCACGCACACGCAGGAGCTAGTAGCCTATGAACAGTGACAGTGAGTGTCCTAGTACAGTTACAGTATATAACTATTCAGAAGGAAATAGAGTGTGTGTACAGTACACAGACAGTGAGTGCACGCACACGCAGGAGCTAGTAGCCTATGAACAGTGACAGTGAGTGTCCTAGTACAGTTACAGTATATAACTATTCAGAAGGAAATAGAGTGTGTGTACAGTACACAGACAGTGAGTGCACGCACACGCAGGAGCTAGTAGCCTATGAACAGTGACAGTGAGTGTCCTAGTACAGTTACAGTATATAACTATTCAGAAGGAAATAGAGTGTGTGTACAGTACACAGACAGTGAGTGCACGCACACGCAGGAGCTAGTAGCCTATGAACAGTGACAGTGAGTGTCCTAGTACAGTTACAGTATATAACTATTCAGAAGGAAATAGAGTGTGTGTACAGTACAGTACACAGACAGTGAGTGCACGCACACGCAGGAGCTAGTAGCCTATGAACAGTGACAGTGAGTGTCCTAGTACAGTTACAGTATATAACTATTCAGAAGGAAATAGAGTGTGTGTACAGTACACAGACAGTGAGTGCATGCACACGCAGGAGCTAGTAGCCTATGAACAGTGACAGTGAGTGTCCTAGTACAGTTACAGTATATAACTATTCAGAAGGAAATAGAGTGTGTGTACAGTACACAGACAGTGAGTGCATGCACACGCAGGAGCTAGTAGCCTATGAACAGTGACAGTGAGTGTCCTAGTACAGTTACAGTATATAACTATTCAGAAGGAAATAGAGTGTGTGTACACTACAGTACACAGACAGTGAGTGCACGCACACGCAGGAGCTAGTAGCCTATGAATAGTGACAGTGAGTGTCCTAGTACAGTTACAGTATATAACTATTCAGAAGGAAATAGAGTGTGTGTACACTAATGTACACAGACAGTGAGTGCACGCACACGCAGGAGCTAGTAGCCTATGAACAGTGACAGTGAGTGTCCTAGTACAGTTACAGTATATAACTATTCAGAAGGAAATAGAGTGTGTGCACACTACAGTACACAGACAGTGAGTGCACGCACACGCAGGAGCTAGTAGCCTATGAACAGTGACAGTGAGTGTCCTAGTACAGTTACAGTATATAACTATTCAGAAGGAAATAGAGTGTGTGTACAGTACACAGACAGTGAGTGCACGCACACGCAGGAGCTAGTAGCCTATGAACAGTGACAGTGACTGTCCTAGTACAGTTACAGTATATAACTATTCAGAAGGAAATAGAGTGTGTGTACAGTACACAGACAGTGAGTGCACGCACACGCAGGAGCTAGTAGCCTATGAACAGTGACAGTGAGTGTCCTAGTACAGTTACAGTATATAACTATTCAGAAGGAAATAGAGTGTGTGTACAGTACACAGACAGTGAGTGCACGCACACGCAGGAGCTAGTAGCCTATGAACAGTGACAGTGAGTGTCCTAGTACAGTTACAGTATATAACTATTCAGAAGGAAATAGAGTGTGTGTACACTACAGTACACAGACAGTGAGTGCACGCACACGCAGGAGCTAGTAGCCTATGAACAGTGACAGTGAGTGTCCTAGTACAGTTACAGTATATAACTATTCAGAAGGAAATAGAGTGTGTGTACAGTACACAGACAGTGAGTGCACGCACACGCAGGAGCTAGCCTATGAACAGTGACAGTGAGTGTCCTAGTACAGTTACAGTATATAACTATTCAGAAGGAAATAGAGTGTGTGTACAGTACACAGACAGTGAGTGCACGCGCACGCACACGCAGGAGCTAGTAGCCTAAGAACAGTGACAGTGAGTGTCCTAGTACTGTTACAGTATATAACTATTCAGAAGGAAATAGAGTGTGTGTACACTAATGTACACAGACAGTGAGTGCACGCACACGCAGGAGCTAGTAGCCTATGAACAGTGACAGTGAGTGTCCTAGTACAGTTACAGTATATAACTATTCAGAAGGAAATAGAGTGTGTGTACACTACAGTACACAGACAGTGAGTGCACGCACACGCAGGAGCTAGTAGCCTATGAACAGTGACAGTGAGTGTCCTAGTACAGTTACAGTATATAACTATTCAGAAGGAAATAGAGTGTGTGTACACTAATGTACACAGACAGTGAGTGCACGCACACGCAGGAGCTAGTAGCCTATGAACAGTGACAGTGAGTGTCCTAGTACAGTTACAGTATATAACTATTCAGAAGGAAATAGAGTGTGTGCACACTACAGTACACAGACAGTAAGTGCACGCACACGCAGGAGCTAGTAGCCTATGAACAGTGACAGTGAGTGTCCTAGTACAGTTACAGTATATAACTATTCAGAAGGAAATAGAGTGTGTGTACAGTACACAGACAGTGAGTGCACGCACACGCAGGAGCTAGTAGCCTATGAACAGTGACAGTGAGTGTCCTAGTACAGTTACAGTATATAACTATTCAGAAGGAAATAGAGTGTGTGTACAGTACACAGACAGTGAGTGCACGCACACGCAGGAGCTAGTAGCCTATGAACAGTGACAGTGAGTGTCCTAGTACAGTTACAGTATATAACTATTCAGAAGGAAATAGAGTGTGTGTACAGTACACAGACAGTGAGTGCACGCACACGCAGGAGCTAGTAGCCTATGAACAGTGACAGTGAGTGTCCTAGTACAGTTACAGTATATAACTATTCAGAAGGAAATAGAGTGTGTGTACAGTACACAGACAGTGAGTGCACGCACACGCAGGAGCTAGTAGCCTATGAACAGTGACAGTGAGTGTCCTAGTACAGTTACAGTATATAACTATTCAGAAGGAAATAGAGTGTGTGTACACTACAGTACACAGACAGTGAGTGCACGCACACGCAGGAGCTAGTAGCCTATGAACAGTGACAGTGAGTGTCCTAGTACAGTTACAGTATATAACTATTCAGAAGGAAATAGAGTGTGTGTACAGTACACAGACAGTGAGTGCACGCACACGCAGGAGCTAGTAGCCTATGAACAGTGACAGTGAGTGTCCTAGTACAGTTACAGTATATAACTATTCAGAAGGAAATAGAGTGTGTGTACAGTACACAGACAGTGAGTGCATGCACACGCAGGAGCTAGTAGCCTATGAACAGTGACAGTGAGTGTCCTAGTACAGTTACAGTATATAACTATTCAGAAGGAAATAGAGTGTGTGTACAGTACACAGACAGTGAGTGCATGCACACGCAGGAGCTAGTAGCATATGAACAGTGACAGTGAGTGTCCTAGTACAGTTACAGTATATAACTATTCAGAAGGAAATAGAGTGTGTGTACACTACAGTACACAGACAGTGAGTGCACGCACACGCAGGAGCTAGTAGCCTATGAATAGTGACAGTGAGTGTCCTAGTACAGTTACAGTATATAACTATTCAGAAGGAAATAGAGTGTGTGTACACTAATGTACACAGACAGTGAGTGCACGCACACGCAGGAGCTAGTAGCCTATGAACAGTGACAGTGAGTGTCCTAGTACAGTTACAGTATATAACTATTCAGAAGGAAATAGAGTGTGTGCACACTACAGTACACAGACAGTGAGTGCACGCACACGCAGGAGCTAGTAGCCTATGAACAGTGACAGTGAGTGTCCTAGTACAGTTACAGTATATAACTATTCAGAAGGAAATAGAGTGTGTGTACAGTACACAGACAGTGAGTGCACGCACACGCAGGAGCTAGTAGCCTATGAACAGTGACAGTGAGTGTCCTAGTACAGTTACAGTATATAACTATTCAGAAGGAAATAGAGTGTGTGTACAGTACACAGACAGTGAGTGCACGCACACGCAGGAGCTAGTAGCCTATGAACAGTGACAGTGAGTGTCCTAGTACAGTTACAGTATATAACTATTCAGAAGGAAATAGAGTGTGTGTACAGTACACAGACAGTGAGTGCACGCACACGCAGGAGCTAGTAGCCTATGAACAGTGACAGTGAGTGTCCTAGTACAGTTACAGTATATAACTATTCAGAAGGAAATAGAGTGTGTGTACAGTACACAGACAGTGAGTGCACGCACACGCAGGAGCTAGTAGCCTATGAACAGTGACAGTGAGTGTCCTAGTACAGTTACAGTATATAACTATTCAGAAGGAAATAGAGTGTGTGTACAGTACAGTACACAGACAGTGAGTGCACGCACACGCAGGAGCTAGTAGCCTATGAACAGTGACAGTGAGTGTCCTAGTACAGTTACAGTATATAACTATTCAGAAGGAAATAGAGTGTGTGTACAGTACACAGACAGTGAGTGCATGCACACGCAGGAGCTAGTAGCCTATGAACAGTGACAGTGAGTGTCCTAGTACAGTTACAGTATATAACTATTCAGAAGGAAATAGAGTGTGTGTACAGTACACAGACAGTGAGTGCATGCACACGCAGGAGCTAGTAGCCTATGAACAGTGACAGTGAGTGTCCTAGTACAGTTACAGTATATAACTATTCAGAAGGAAATAGAGTGTGTGTACACTACAGTACACAGACAGTGAGTGCACGCACACGCAGGAGCTAGTAGCCTATGAATAGTGACAGTGAGTGTCCTAGTACAGTTACAGTATATAACTATTCAGAAGGAAATAGAGTGTGTGTACACTAATGTACACAGACAGTGAGTGCACGCACACGCAGGAGCTAGTAGCCTATGAACAGTGACAGTGAGTGTCCTAGTACAGTTACAGTATATAACTATTCAGAAGGAAATAGAGTGTGTGCACACTACAGTACACAGACAGTGAGTGCACGCACACGCAGGAGCTAGTAGCCTATGAACAGTGACAGTGAGTGTCCTAGTACAGTTACAGTATATAACTATTCAGAAGGAAATAGAGTGTGTGTACAGTACACAGACAGTGAGTGCACGCACACGCAGGAGCCAGTAGCCTATGAACAGTGACAGTGACTGTCCTAGTACAGTTACAGTATATAACTATTCAGAAGGAAATAGAGTGTGTGTACAGTACACAGACAGTGAGTGCACGCACACGCAGGAGCTAGTAGCCTATGAACAGTGACAGTGAGTGTCCTAGTACAGTTACAGTATATAACTATTCAGAAGGAAATAGAGTGTGTGTACAGTACACAGACAGTGAGTGCACGCACACGCAGGAGCAAGTAGCCTATGAACAGTGACAGTGAGTGTCCTAGTACAGTTACAGTATATAACTATTCAGAAGGAAATAGAGTGTGTGTACACTACAGTACACAGACAGTGAGTGCACGCACACGCAGGAGCTAGTAGCCTATGAACAGTGACAGTGAGTGTCCTAGTACAGTTACAGTATATAACTATTCAGAAGGAAATAGAGTGTGTGTACAGTACACAGACAGTGAGTGCACGCACACGCAGGAGCTAGCCTATGAACAGTGACAGTGAGTGTCCTAGTACAGTTACAGTATATAACTATTCAGAAGGAAATAGAGTGTGTGTACAGTACACAGACAGTGAGTGCACGCGCACGCACACGCAGGAGCTAGTAGCCTAAGAACAGTGACAGTGAGTGTCCTAGTACTGTTACAGTATATAACTATTCAGAAGGAAATAGAGTGTGTGTACACTAATGTACACAGACAGTGAGTGCACGCACACGCAGGAGCTAGTAGCCTATGAACAGTGACAGTGAGTGTCCTAGTACAGTTACAGTATATAACTATTCAGAAGGAAATAGAGTGTGTGTACACTACAGTACACAGACAGTGAGTGCACGCACACGCAGGAGCTAGTAGCCTATGAACAGTGACAGTGAGTGTCCTAGTACAGTTACAGTATATAACTATTCAGAAGGAAATAGAGTGTGTGTACACTAATGTACACAGACAGTGAGTGCACGCACACGCAGGAGCTAGTAGCCTATGAACAGTGACAGTGAGTGTCCTAGTACAGTTACAGTATATAACTATTCAGAAGGAAATAGAGTGTGTGCACACTACAGTACACAGACAGTAAGTGCACGCACACGCAGGAGCTAGTAGCCTATGAACAGTGACAGTGAGTGTCCTAGTACAGTTACAGTATATAACTATTCAGAAGGAAATAGAGTGTGTGTACAGTACACAGACAGTGAGTGCACGCACACGCAGGAGCTAGTAGCCTATGAACAGTGACAGTGAGTGTCCTAGTACAGTTACAGTATATAACTATTCAGAAGGAAATAGAGTGTGTGTACAGTACACAGACAGTGAGTGCACGCACACGCAGGAGCTAGTAGCCTATGAACAGTGACAGTGAGTGTCCTAGTACAGTTACAGTATATAACTATTCAGAAGGAAATAGAGTGTGTGTACAGTACACAGACAGTGAGTGCACGCACACGCAGGAGCTAGTAGCCTATGAACAGTGACAGTGAGTGTCCTAGTACAGTTACAGTATATAACTATTCAGAAGGAAATAGAGTGTGTGTACAGTACACAGACAGTGAGTGCACGCACACGCAGGAGCTAGTAGCCTATGAACAGTGACAGTGAGTGTCCTAGTACAGTTACAGTATATAACTATTCAGAAGGAAATAGAGTGTGTGTACACTACAGTACACAGACAGTGAGTGCACGCACACGCAGGAGCTAGTAGCCTATGAACAGTGACAGTGAGTGTCCTAGTACAGTTACAGTATATAACTATTCAGAAGGAAATAGAGTGTGTGTACAGTACACAGACAGTGAGTGCACGCACACGCAGGAGCTAGTAGCCTATGAACAGTGACAGTGAGTGTCCTAGTACAGTTACAGTATATAACTATTCAGAAGGAAATAGAGTGTGTGTACAGTACACAGACAGTGAGTGCATGCACACGCAGGAGCTAGTAGCCTATGAACAGTGACAGTGAGTGTCCTAGTACAGTTACAGTATATAACTATTCAGAAGGAAATAGAGTGTGTGTACAGTACACAGACAGTGAGTGCATGCACACGCAGGAGCTAGTAGCCTATGAACAGTGACAGTGAGTGTCCTAGTACAGTTACAGTATATAACTATTCAGAAGGAAATAGAGTGTGTGTACACTACAGTACACAGACAGTGAGTGCACGCACACGCAGGAGCTAGTAGCCTATGAATAGTGACAGTGAGTGTCCTAGTACAGTTACAGTATATAACTATTCAGAAGGAAATAGAGTGTGTGTACACTAATGTACACAGACAGTGAGTGCACGCACACGCAGGAGCTAGTAGCCTATGAACAGTGACAGTGAGTGTCCTAGTACAGTTACAGTATATAACTATTCAGAAGGAAATAGAGTGTGTGCACACTACAGTACACAGACAGTGAGTGCACGCACACGCAGGAGCTAGTAGCCTATGAACAGTGACAGTGAGTGTCCTAGTACAGTTACAGTATATAACTATTCAGAAGGAAATAGAGTGTGTGTACAGTACACAGACAGTGAGTGCACGCACACGCAGGAGCTAGTAGCCTATGAACAGTGACAGTGACTGTCCTAGTACAGTTACAGTATATAACTATTCAGAAGGAAATAGAGTGTGTGTACAGTACACAGACAGTGAGTGCACGCACACGCAGGAGCTAGTAGCCTATGAACAGTGACAGTGAGTGTCCTAGTACAGTTACAGTATATAACTATTCAGAAGGAAATAGAGTGTGTGTACACTACAGTACACAGACAGTGAGTGCACGCACACGCAGGAGCTAGTAGCCTATGAACAGTGACAGTGAGTGTCCTAGTACAGTTACAGTATATAACTATTCAGAAGGAAATAGAGTGTGTGTACAGTACACAGACAGTGAGTGCACGCACACGCAGGAGCTAGTAGCCTATGAACAGTGACAGTGAGTGTCCTAGTACAGTTACAGTATATAACTATTCAGAAGGAAATAGAGTGTGTGTACAGTACACAGACAGTGAGTGCATGCACACGCAGGAGCTAGTAGCCTATGAACAGTGACAGTGAGTGTCCTAGTACAGTTACAGTATATAACTATTCAGAAGGAAATAGAGTGTGTGTACAGTACACAGACAGTGAGTGCATGCACACGCAGGAGCTAGTAGCCTATGAACAGTGACAGTGAGTGTCCTAGTACAGTTACAGTATATAACTATTCAGAAGGAAATAGAGTGTGTGTACACTACAGTACACAGACAGTGAGTGCACGCACACGCAGGAGCTAGTAGCCTATGAATAGTGACAGTGAGTGTCCTAGTACAGTTACAGTATATAACTATTCAGAAGGAAATAGAGTGTGTGTACACTAATGTACACAGACAGTGAGTGCACGCACACGCAGGAGCTAGTAGCCTATGAACAGTGACAGTGAGTGTCCTAGTACAGTTACAGTATATAACTATTCAGAAGGAAATAGAGTGTGTGCACACTACAGTACACAGACAGTGAGTGCACGCACACGCAGGAGCTAGTAGCCTATGAACAGTGACAGTGAGTGTCCTAGTACAGTTACAGTATATAACTATTCAGAAGGAAATAGAGTGTGTGTACAGTACACAGACAGTGAGTGCACGCACACGCAGGAGCTAGTAGCCTATGAACAGTGACAGTGACTGTCCTAGTACAGTTACAGTATATAACTATTCAGAAGGAAATAGAGTGTGTGTACAGTACACAGACAGTGAGTGCACGCACACGCAGGAGCTAGTAGCCTATGAACAGTGACAGTGAGTGTCCTAGTACAGTTACAGTATATAACTATTCAGAAGGAAATAGAGTGTGTGTACAGTACACAGACAGTGAGTGCACGCACACGCAGGAGCTAGTAGCCTATGAACAGTGACAGTGAGTGTCCTAGTACAGTTACAGTATATAACTATTCAGAAGGAAATAGAGTGTGTGTACAGTACACAGACAGTGAGTGCACGCACACGCAGGAGCTAGTAGCCTATGAACAGTGACAGTGAGTGTCCTAGTACAGTTACAGTATATAACTATTCAGAAGGAAATAGAGTGTGTGTACACTACAGTACACAGACAGTGAGTGCACGCACACGAAGGAGCTAGTAGCCTATGAACAGTGACAGTGAGTGTCCTAGTACAGTTACAGTATATAACTATTCAGAAGGAAATAGAGTGTGTGTACACTACAGTACACAGACAGTGAGTGCACGCACACGCAGGAGCTAGTAGCCTATGAACAGTGACAGTGAGTGTCCTAGTACAGTTACAGTATATAACTATTCAGAAGGAAATAGAGTGTGTGTACAGTACACAGACAGTGAGTGCACGCACACGCAGGAGCTAGCCTATGAACAGTGACAGTGAGTGTCCTAGTACAGTTACAGTATATAACTATTCAGAAGGAAATAGAGTGTGTGTACAGTACACAGACAGTGAGTGCACGCACACGCAGGAGCTAGTAGCCTATGAACAGTGACAGTGAGTGTCCTAGTACAGTTACAGTATATAACTATTCAGAAGGAAATAGAGTGTGTGTACACTACAGTACACAGACAGTGAGTGCACGCACACGCAGGAGCTAGTAGCCTATGAACAGTGACAGTGAGTGTCCTAGTACAGTTACAGTATATAACTATTCAGAAGGAAATAGAGTGTGTGTACACTACAGTACACAGACAGTGAGTGCACGCACACGCAGGAGCTAGTAGCCTATGAACAGTGACAGTGAGTGTCCTAGTACAGTTACAGTATATAACTATTCAGAAGGAAATAGAGTGTGTGTACAGTACACAGACAGTGAGTGCACGCACACGCAGGAGCTAGCCTATGAACAGTGACAGTGAGTGTCCTAGTACAGTTACAGTATATACTGTACAATCAATCAGTAGTAAAGGACAGCAGAAATACTGGTATAAATAAAAAACAAGTGTCAGCGCCAAGGCAGAAGGCGACCGCAGCCGAGAAGAACAATGTCCAAAAGTCCACACAAGCAATGAATATATAAAGTCAGCGCAGGTCTATAGTAATACAGCTTTCATCATTTTTTGGTATACAGGATCTTCGAACAAAAGGGTAAAGAAGCAAGGCTTACCAGATTCCAACAACCCACATTATAAGGTTGTAAACGAGTTTGATAGGTGGTCCGCAGAACTTTCAAATGGTGTCGTTTCACCAGCGATGTTGCACACTACAGATTCCTCCGGAATATAGTAGATATCCTGAGATCGCAGAGACTCACCAAAGGGGAGTCCAGTAGGATAGTGACATGAAAGAGATATACGGCACATCTAAGTGTAAACCGTCTTTATTACATAACAAGTAAAACAATTAAAAACAAGGATAAAGGAAAACTCACATACGGGGCCCGTGCACTGGGAACCCCGAAAAAGTAGCGCGCATAAAATGGTCAATAGAAGACCTCAAATAAAATGGTGCCGCCTGTCACCTTCCCGACCGGTTTCGCAATCTTGCGTCATCAGGGGATGACGCAAGATTGCGAAACCGGTCGGGAAGGCGACAGGCGGCACCATTTTATTTGAGGTCTTCTATTGACCATTTTATGCGCGCTACTTTTTCGGGGTTCCCAGTGCACGGGCCCCGTATGTGAGTTTTCCTTTATCCTTGTCATCCCCTGATGACGCAAGATTGCGAAACCGGTCGGGAAGGCGACAGGCGGCACCATTTTATTTGAGGTCTTCTATTGACCATTTTATGCGCGCTACTTTTTCGGGGTTCCCAGTGCACGGGCCCCGTATGTGAGTTTTCCTTTATCCTTGTTTTTAATTGTTTTACTTGTTATGTAATAAAGACGGTTTACACTTAGATGTGCCGTATATCTCTTTCATGTCACTATCCTACTGGACTCCCCTTTGGTGAGTCTCTGCGATCTCAGGATATCTACTATATTCCGGAGGAATCTGTAGTGTGCAACATCGCTGGTGAAACGACACCATTTGAAAGTTCTGCGGACCACCTATCAAACTCGTTTACAACCTTATAATGTGGGTTATTGGAATCTGGTAAGCCTTGCTTCTTTACCCTTTTGTTCGAAGATCCTGTATACCAAGAAATACTGGTATAGATGAGAAATAAACAGAGGACAGGAGAGAACAGCTGCCCACACAGGCAGGCCCTGAGGCCTAAAGCTGTAAGCCTGCAGCAGCTGTCTCTCTCTATGTAACACAAAAGCTACTAACTAAAATACAATGTCTATCTAACTAACAACAATATAGGTGTATATAGGAGGTGTATGTGAGCAAAAACACTAGGTAAATGACCACAATAAAGCTCTTGCTAAGCCAACGCACAAAGGAGCAGATCTCTCTCTGTGCAAAGTCAGGCAAGGACGGAGAAACGGAACATGGCGGCCGCTATTTATAGGGTAGGGGCTGGCCAGGGTCCCCCTCTGTGATTGGCTGCCGTCAGAGGGCCTGGGAGCCCTCTGATTGGCTCTAAGGACATCAATCTGGGCTATGACGCTATTCGAGCTCGGTATTCGAGCTCGAATAGCGCTGTTAGCTCGAATAGCGCGAATAGTGAATGGGCTATTCGAGATCACTCGAATAGCCCATTCGAATAGCTCCAGCTATTCGGAGCTCGAATACCGAGCTCGAATAGCTGAAAAAGAGCTCGAATATTCGAGCTACTCGAATATTCGAGCTCTGCTGAGCACCACTGTAGCTGTGTCACTAATAGAGATGGTCAATGAGATGGAAATAATTCTGCATTGATGCTGATTCATGCAAATGTATGCACTCCCTTTGCTCATGAAATCAAATAATTTGATATGTTGTTAAAATTTGGTTTGGTGACTACAAATTAAAGGGTACCTGAGACGGATGAAATGTAAAGTTTTATACATACCTGGGGCTTCCTCCAGCCCCCTTCAGGCCAATCAGTCCCTCGCTGTCCTCCACCACCTGAATCTTCTGCTATGAGTCCTGGTAATTCAGCCAGTCAGCGCAGTCCAGCCATGTGCCGCTCCCACAGACAGGAACATTCTGCACCTGCGCAATAGTGCTGCACAGGTATAGTATGCTCCTGGCGGCGGAGTGTGTGCATGCGCACTACGCCCGACTGGCTCAAGTACCTGGACTCATAGCAGAAGATCCAGGTGGTGGAGGAGGACAACGAGGGACTGATTATCCTGAAGGCGGCTGGAGGAAGCCCCATGCATGTATAAAACTTTAATTTCATCTGTCTCCGGTTTACTTTGTTACTGTAAGAGAACGCGGAAAAGCCGCCGTGTGTACTGGCGGCAAGGCGGCTGATTCCGCGTCCAGCGCGGCGGTTTGTCCGCAGCAGCATGCGTCTGGTGTGGCTGGGTCTGTTAGTTCACACAGGTTGAGGAATACGCGCGCGCGCGCTGAGAGGCAGAACCTTTATGACAAACAAGGAGGGATCAGCTGACCAGGTTGGTCAGCTGATCTCAAAGCATGTGGCTATTGGTTGATCGCTGATGGGTGGCACCGGAGAGCACTGCTCTATATATAGTCACTGCTGGCCAGTCTCAGGTTGTCTGCCGTTGCGAACACTTATGTGGAAGCACTCAGACTTTAGTCAGATGCAACAGAGTGTTAGAACCAGGAGGACCTGGGAATTCACACTGAGCCAGATTACTTCTGTTTATTATTGTGGTATACTTCAGACTAGTTCCAGGGTGTCGAGACCACGGACCTCACACCCAAGATTAGGGACTTTGTGTTATCATTCTGTTATACTTCAGACTAGTTCCAGGGTGTCGAGACCACGGACCTCACACTCAAGATTAGGGACTTTGTGTTATCATTCTGTTATACCTCAGACTAGTTCCAGGGTGTCGAGACCACGGACCTCACACCCAAGACTAGGGACTCTGTGTTATCAGTCTTTTATACTCCAGACTAGTTCCAGGGTGTCGTGACCACGGACCTCACACCCAAGTCTAGGAATACTCTGTACCATCATATTATACTCCAGACTAGTTCCAGGGTGTAGAGACCACGGACCTCACACCCTAGACTAGGCATTGTTGATATCTGTTATGACCTATTGCATTCCTGACTATCCCTCTGCTTTCTGATTCGGTACCTACGTATATATGATTACCTGTTGCCAAACTCTGCCTGCCTTGGATACCGAATCAGTCTTCTGCCTTTGTACTTTATCTGTCTGTGTGTTGCCGACCTGGCTTGCCCGACCTTGAGAGCTATCTCTCCCTTTAAGGCCTTGTTTCCATCTGTGTGCTTCTGTCCGCTTTTCAGCAACATGTATCAATCTGTAACATTGACGTGCTGATAAAAAGCGGATAGAAGCGGACAGATGGAAACAAGGCCTTAAGAGATAGTCTCCAGACCTGCTAGTGGCATCCACCTTCAGGTGTCACTCACTTACAGGTCCCTCCTACCTTCACCCTGGGACTCCACCCCTTTGGAGGTCTCAGGTTGCTGGAAGGTTTTTGTACATCCCAAAAGGCGTTATCGCCCGTACTGCCAAAGACCACCTGCTCCTCGGGTGGTCTTACTCAAAGTCATTACTGTTGCACCAAGCACTCACATTATAAAGGTGTCCAGAGGTTAGTTATACTTGGATTATCGGTGATTCTGCAGATCATCAATAATCAGGTATAACAGGGGCGTTCCTAGGGTCCTTGAAGATCGGTGGCACCTGGGGGCACCAGGCGGGGCATACATGCAGGGGTGTGGCCATTCTGTGAGTGGGCGTGGTCATGGGTGGGGTCAAATGTACATGAACTTAGCAGCGGTGTAAGCTACAGATAACGGGCCTGCCCATCGAAATATTGGATGGAGCTCCCTGTCCTTTATTTAGATAATTTACAATCAGTATAGGCATAGATTAAAGATGTATACACACATACAATTTTGATTGGTCAATCGCTGACCAATTTTACCACCCCATGTAGTAAGTGGGCCAACAGACAATGAATATGAACTGAGCTAAAATTGGCTAATCAAAATTGTATGTGTGTACCAGGCTTTACAGTTAATACTGTACATACTGAAGGTAGCAGGGATCAGCATGCAATACAGCTGGTTTACAATCAGTAAAGGCACAGAGTAACACCTTATACTGTACACACTGGAGGTAGATCAGCACACAGTGCAGGCACTAGAGAACAGCGTATACTGTACATACTGAAGGCAGCAGAGATCAGCACACACTGCAGCTAGGTTACTATCAGTACAGGCACAGAGTAACAGCGTATACTGTACATACTGGAGGTAGCAGAGATCAGCTCACGCTGCAGCTAGGTTACTATCAGTACAGAGACAGAGTAACAGCTTATACTGTACATACTGGAGGTAGCAGAGATCAGCACATGCTGCAGCTAGTATACTATCAGTACAAGCACAGAGTAACAGCTTATACTGTACATACTGGAGGCAGCAGAGATCAGCACACACTGCAGCTAGTTTACTATCAGTACAGACACAGAGTAACAGCTTATACTGTACATACTGGAGGCAGCAGAGATCAGCACACACTGCAGCTAATTTACATTCAGTACAGGCACAGAGTAACAGCTTATACTGTACATACTGGAGGTAGCAGAGATCAGCACACGCTGCAGCTAGTTTACTATCAGTACAGGCACGGAGTAAAAGCTTATACTGTAGATACTGGAGGTAGCAGAGAGAAGCACACACTGCAGCTAGTTTACTATCAGTACAGGCACAGAGTAACAGTTTATATAGTACATACTGAAGGCATCAGAGATCAGCACACACTGCAGCTAGTTTACTATCAGTACAGGCACAGAGTAACAGCTTATACTGTACATACTGGGGATAGCAGAGATCAGCAAACACTGCAGCTGGTTTACTATCAGTAAAGGCACAGAGTAACAGCTTATACTGTTCATACTGGGGGTAGCAGAGATCAGCACACACTGCAGCTAGTTTACTATCAGTACAAACAAAGTAACAGCTTTTACTGTACATACTGGAGGTAGCATAGATCAGCACACACTGCAGCTAGTTTACCATCAGTGCAGGCACAGAAAACAGCTCATACTGCACATTTTGGAGGTAGCAGAGATAAGTACACAGAGAAAGCACAGCACACAGGCCCAGCCAGTCCCAGGTGCTGTTTGGCTAGTGGCTGCTACTACAACTGGGCTAGCTGCAGGCTGGCTGGCTGTGTGGGTAGCTGACTCTGCCTGCACTCTCTCCCCTCCTTCACCCCAAACCCCCACCTGGCTTGTGGCTACTACTGGGCTGGCTGGCTGTGTGGCTAGCTGGCTTTGGCAGCACTCTCTCCCCTCCTCCACCCCAACCCCCCACCTGGCTAGTGGCTACTGCTGGCTGCAGGCTGGCTGGCTGTGTGTGGCTAGCTGGCTCTGGCTGCAGACAGTGCTGCACTCTCCTCACCCTCTCACCCACCAAACCCCCGCCACTTGCAATTGCTGGGCCAGGGTGCCACTTACTGTGTGAATGACGAATGCTCTTGGCTGCAGGCTGCCTGGTGGGTGGCCTCTGGCATCAGGCTGCAGCAGGCAGTGGCACCTTGCTTGCTTCCTTCCTTGTCCAGGACCAGTCAGTGTCCACAAGGTGGTCTGGGGCATCTGGCAGCGGCAGGCCAGGGAGAGGGATGGGGGTGTACTGACTGACTGACTAAGTCAGTCACTCTGGCAGGCAGTGGCACAGTCACTAGAGATGAGCGTAATGGCGTAATTACGATTTCGCAAAATTTCGCGTAATTAGTGTAATTACGTTTATGGCCGTAAGTACATAATCGTAATGAAGAAGGATTTCACGAAATTTCGCGTAAGCGTAATTTTCGCATAATTTTCGCATTGCAACGGGTATTACGAAATTAATGCGTATGGCCATGCTCCAGAAGCGGAAAAGTTGACGCATGGATCAATGTTAGGTAACATGTGGGTGACATGTGGGAGAGGCGGGGAGGGCAGCGGGAGCTGCGGGGACTTAGCGTCCTGCACGGACCCGACAGAGCTCTGAGCTATATAGCTCAGAGCTCTCTAAAGCATCTTTGTATTTGGGCTCCAAGGAGCCCCATTGGTCCTTAGCAGACCAATGGGGTTCCTTCTGATTTGAAGGAACCCCATTGGTCTGCTAAGGACCAATGGGGCTCCTTGGAGCCAAAATACAAAGATGCTTTAAAGAGCTCTGAGCTATATAGCTCAGAGCTCTGTCGGGTCTGTGCAGGACGCTAAGTCCCCGCAGCTCCCGCTGCCCTCCCCGCCTCTCCCACATGTCACCCACATGTCACTCACATGTGGGTGACAGATGTGGGCGGGGTGGACAGCGGGAGCTGCGGGGACTTAGCGTCCTGCACGGACGCGTAAGTGTATGCTGCGGCGGCTGAGCGGCGAGTGACGTCGGGTGCGGCGTAGTTACAATGTAACAAAGTTGTTACATTGTAATAACTTTGTTACATTGTAACTGATAGAACATTTCCGAGGCTATTTCGAGGGATCATTTATTTAAAGGGACAGGTAAGTATTAATGGTTAATTAAGAATATTAAAGGACTTTTTTCGTGGTTATGTTTTTTGTTCAATTAAAATACTTTTTCTAAGTGTTTGTGTGTTTATTTACTTTTAACTCTTAAAGGAAATGGGTAAGGGGTACAAGTACCTCTATACTCATTTCTCCTGGGAGGGGGGGTGGGCATTTGGGGGACCCCTTTTTAAAGGGGACTCCCAGATGCCACCATGAACCCCCCCCCCCCCCCCAGGAAATTGCGGCCTCCACCTCCACCGCCCATCGGAGGTGGAGAAGAGCCCCTTGTCCTTGGATTGGACAAGGGCTCAGAGGGGGAGGGGAAAGCTTGGCTGCCCCTCCCCTTCCGAGACCCCCCAATCCATGGACCATGCGGGCTGGTATAGTCAGGGTGCGGAGCCCCACGCGGCCGGTGCTTCGCATTCTGGCTATCCCAGCCTGCATGGGGGACAAGGGGTTAAAGAGGTCTGGGAGGGGGGACCCGACGTCGTTTTTTTTTATATTTCCCACACTCAGAACGAAGTAAGTAAAACTCTTCCCACTTGGGGGAATCTATGAAAATAAAACACTATTGTTACCTGTGCAAAAAAAACTGACATTTTCTGCATTTAAAAGACATTTTCGCCCTTGAAACTTAAAAATCGATTTTCTCAAAAACTATAAGGTCTTTTTGATTTGATTTTTTTTCCTTTTATTCCCACTGATCCCCTTAATATACCCTGGGAATTTGGTGTTCCTAAACTTTAAGCAGGCTTTGCTATTAACCGTTAAAGTCGGCGGGTTTTTAAATGTTTACATTTTTCCTTTGAAACTTTAACATCGATTTTCTCAAAAACTATAAGGTCTTTTTGAAAAAAAATGTTTCCTCTTATTCCTCCTGATCTCCTTAATATATTCTCCAAATTTGAGGCTCTTAAATTCGGCGGCTTTTTTTATATTATACGGAGCGTTACGGTTTAACGCGAAATTACGGTAGCGTTTAATGCGAAATTACGGCATGAACGAAACGCGAAATTACGCGTTGAAAATTACGCTTACGGTATTTTCAATTACGATTTTAATGGCAATTACGCTACCGTAATTTCGCATCGTAATCGCAAATTTCGCATGCGTAATTTTAGTAATGCGAAATTACGAAAATTTCAGCTCAACTCTAACAGTCACCAGTCCAAACCAGCCTGAGAGAGACACTGTGGGGGGCGCCGGACGAGCGCTGGTGAGGCGGCGAGGCCAGACGGTGGTAGAGGCGAGGAGCAGTCTGTGGCTAGTGTGCCTGATGGTCTGGCGGCAGGCTAAAGTTTTGCCGGGTGCGGACAGCGCCGCCAATATGACGCCATGTGCACGCCTGGTGGCCCGGGTCAAACTCTGTGCAGGGGCGGAGCTACTCACGCTCTATGGCTCCAGCCCCCTGCCATTCAATGCAACTCCACACCCCCTGCCAGGTGCTCCTTCACTTCTGATTGGAGCAGGAGGCGGCAGGGGGGCGGATTAAGGCAGCGCGTGCTGTCAGTTTTTAAGTGTGATGTCGGGAGCCGGAAATTTATGCGGCCGCCGTATGTGAGCGAACGGCGGCCGTGTTTGCTCATAACTTGTGCCCATACATTCGGGGCACTTCTGCTGGGCACCCCATTTCATAGATCAGGGGCACCCTAAGGCCAGGTTCGTGGCACGTGCCACGATTGAATAGCGCTAGCGACGCGCCTGAGGTATAATCTGTATTCTTGGTGATACTGCAGATCACCAATAATCAGATTCTCTCTGTGTGCTGACACCGATCGTTACAGTTACACAGTAGTACTATACTCTACATATGCACTCCTTACAGAGCTGCAGGGAATCCCAGGGCTGTATTTAGAGTTTGGGCTCCCCTAGGCACCTAGACCTAAGACGCCCCCCCCCCCCCCCGTAGGACATTGCCGGCGCACTAAGCAGCGAAAAATGGCCGTGGCCACATAATGCAGTGGGTGTGTCCATAACATACAGTGGGTGTGGCCAGTAAAAATTTCCTAGTAAGAGTCCAACCCAAAGTCGGTGGGGCCATGTTTGCTCCCGGATATGGAGTAAATTAGTCAGTGTTCTCTCCCACAAAATAGTGGTAGGTATTAGATTGTGAGCTCCTCTGAGAAAAAAGTCAGTAACATGACTATGTTCTCTGCAAAGTGCTAGAGAAGATGCCAGTGCTATATAAATACATAATATGGTAGGACATTAGACTATTGCAGGATTAGATTGTGAGCTCCCCAGAGGACAGCCAGTGACATGACTGTGTACTCTGTAAAGTACTGCTGAAGATGGCAGTACAATATAGTACAGTAGTATAAGTAACCAGGTCTATAGGTGTCCCGGAAGTACAGAGGGATGACACTTCTGTGGAATGTGGGAAGTGTACATAAATTAACAAAAACCCCTGAACAAATATAGCAGCCAAATGATTACCCTACTGTGACCCCAGATAAAGACATAGAATCTCACATCTTAATTGGAGCTGTACAACCCATATCAACAGATCCCTTCAGTCCTAGTACTACACTCTATCATCTTATTTCAGAGAGAAAAAGGCCAATCAATAGGGCAGCATGTGACAATCATGCATTATGATACCACAAGTTTCAATGAACAAGACATTTGCAACTCTGGGGGGAAAAAGATAGGAGTGGTATCCAGGGCCGGTTTAAGCAACAATGGGGCCCCAGGGCAAAATAAACCTGGGGACCAGTGCTGGGCCGAAATTACGCATTAGCGTAATTACGCATCGTAATTCACTACAAATGCACCGTAAGCGTTACGTGTAAGGTTACGGTATTACGCGTAATTAATTACGCGTAGACCGTGGGGTTACGTTTTTACGCGTAACAAATTACGCGTAAGACAGTAAACTCCCATTGAAATTACACAGTCTGCCGTAATCGCGTAATATTACGCTCCCGTATAATATAAAAAAGCCGCCGACTTTAAGGGTTAATGGCAAAGCCCCCTTAAATGCTAAGAGCCTCAAATTTGGAGAATATATTAAGGAGATCAGAAGGAATAAGAGGAAAAATGTTTTTTTCAAAAAGACCTTATAGTTTTTGAGAAAATCGATGTTAAAGTTTCAAAGGAAAAATATATACATTTAAAAACCCGCCGACTTTAACGGTTAATAGCAAAGCCTGCTTAAAATTTAGAAACACCAAATTCCCAGGGTATATTAAAGAGAACCAGAGATGAAGCACCCTCTTGTATTTTACCTTATAAATCAGTGGGAACATGACAGTAAACACCTAATCTGCCCTTTGTTTCATTGTTCTCTGTGTAATCTGACTGTTATCACGTCTGATAAGAATCCCCGACTGAGAAGTCAGGCTGCTCCGTCTAGCTTTGCTACAGAAAGATTATAGCTAAGTCTGTATTCTGTGGTGTTATTTCAAGCCCAAGCCTGCCCCCTTGTGGCTTTGCTATAATGACTCAGCTATAATCATTCCCAGCAAAGCCAGATTTAATTGCTCAGTCTGGGATTCTTGTGACTGCTGTTAACAGACACTTTTAGCAGTGAGGAGGAAACAGAGAGCATGGTAAGTGTTTTCTCTAATGTTCTTACTGATATACATGGTAAAATACACAAGGGTGCTTCGTCTCTGGTTCCCTTTAAGGGGATCAGTGGGAATAAGAGGAAATTTTTTTTTTTCAAAAAGACCTTATAGTTTTTGAGAAAATCGATTTTTAAGTTTCAAGGGCAAAAATGTCTTTTAAATGCGGAAAATGTCATTTTTTTTTGCACAGGTAACAATAGTGTTTTATTTTCATAGATTCCCCCAAGTGGGAAGAGTTTTACTTACTTCGTTCTGAGTGTGGGAAATATTGAAAAAAAACCGACGTGGGGTCCCCCCTCCCAGACCTCTTTAACCCCTTGTCCCCCATGCAGACTGGGATAGCCAGAATGTGGAGCACCGGCCGCGTGGAGCTCCGCACCCTGACTATACCAGCCCGCATGGTCCATGGATTGGGGGGTCTCGGAAGGGGAGGGGCAGCCAAGCTTTCCCCTCCCCCTCCGAGCCCTTGTCCAATCCAAGGACAAGGGGCTCTTCTCCACCTCCGATGGGCGGTGGAGGTGGAGGCCGCGATTTCCTGGGGGCGGGGTTCATGGTGGCATCTGGGAGTCCCCTTTAAAAAGGGGTCCCCCAGATGCCCACCCCCCCTCCCAGGAGAAATGAGTATAGAGGTACTTGTACCCCCTTACCCATTTCCTTTAAGAGTTAAAAGTAAATAAACACACAAACACATAGAAAAAGTATTTTAATTGAACAAAAAACATAACCACGAAAAAAGTCCTTTAATATTCTTAATTAACCATTAATACTTACCTGTCCCTTTAAAAGCCAGTTCCCACGCAATATCCTCGGAAATATACTAATCAGTTACAATGTAACAAAGTTATTACAATGTAACAACTTTGTTACTTTGTAACACCACCGCACCCGACGTCACTCGCCGCTCACCCGCCGGCCGCCGCATACACGCTAAGTCCCCGCCGGCTCCCACCGTCCACTCCGCCCACACCTGTCACCCATATACATGCTGGCACCCATGGGTGCCAGCATGTATATAGGTGACATGTGGGAGAGGCGGGGAGGGCAGCGGAGCCGGCGGGGACTTAGCGTCCCTTCACCCGACAGAGCTCTGAGCTATAGCTCAGAGCTCTCGAAAGCATCTTTGTATTTGGGCTCCAAGGAGCCCCATTGGTCCTTAGCAGACCAATGGGGTTCCTTCAAATCAGAAGGAACCCCATTGTTCTGCTAAGGACCAATGGGGCTCCTTGGAGCCCAAATACAAAGATGCTTTCGAGAGCTCTGAGCTCAGAGCTCTGTCGGGTGAAGGGACGCTAAGTCCCCGCCGGCTCTGCTGCCCTCCCCGCCTCTCCCACATGTCACCTATATACTTGCTGGCACCCATGGGTGCCAGCATGTATATGGGTAACAGGTGTGGGCGGAGTGGACGGCGGGAGCCGGCGGGGACTTAGCGTGTATGCGGCGGCCGGCGGGTGAGCGGCGAGTGACGTCGGGTGCGGTGGTGTTACAAAGTAACAAAGTTGTTACATTGTAATAACTTTGTTACATTGTAACTGATTAGTATATTTCCGAGGATATTGCGTGGGAACTGGCTTTTAAAGGGACAGGTAAGTATTAATGGTTAATTAAGAATATTAAAGGACTTTTTTCGTGGTTATGTTTTTTGTTCAATTAAAATACTTTTTCTATGTGTTTGTGTGTTTATTTACTTTTGACTCTTAAAGGAAATGGGTAAGGGGTACAAGTACCTCTATACTCATTTCTCCTGGGAGGGGGGGGGGGGGTGGGCATCTGGGGGACCCCTTTTTAAAGATTAGACTGCATGGCTTGTTTCTGGTGTAATTCAGTTCACTACTACAGCCAAATAGATCAGCAGGGCTGCCAGGCAACTAGTATTGTTTAAAAGGAAATAAATATGGCAGCCACCATATCACTCTCACCCTGGGTTCACTTTAAATTACAGTTAGCCCCGCCCTCATCCGGTCATGACCACGCCCATTTTTTCGCCTAGCCACACCCATCTTTTGCCGCGGCGCGCCTAGCGCGCCGCAGGTCGTCAGCTCCCCCGGAAATTGGTCCAGCACCTGCATAGCACCCCCTAAAAAAATTTCCTGGAGCCGCCACTGACACACACACACACACACACACACACCATGCTGGGCCCTGTAGTGCCCCACCAACCTCTATACACATCATACTGGGCACTGTAGTGCCCTACCAACCTCTATATACACACACATACCATGCTGGGCCCTGTAGTGCCCCACCAACCTCTGCACACACACACACACACACACACACACACACACACACACAATGCTGGGCCCTATAGTGCCCCACCAACCTCTACACACACACACCTTGCTGGGCCCTGTAGTGCCCCACCAACCTCTACACACACACACACACCTTGTTGGGCCCTGTAGTTAGGGTTGCCACCCAGCCGGTATCTAGCCGGCCCAGCCGTTAATTCTGCTACAAAGCCGGCGCCGGGATTTTTTTTTTACCGGCACGTCATTTGCATGTCATTTGCCGGAAATTCTCGTAGCAGAACAGAGACGAGACCTCCCAGCTTTTTTCTTAGCTTGGCTTTCCTGTGGGCCACTGCCAGCCAATCAGGAGCGAGCATTTTCCCATCCCCAGGCTGTTTTCTTCTGACAGGCAGGCTCCTGGGGAAAGAGGAGGAGCCGATCTGTGTTTCCTCTGTGAGCAGCGTGTCTGAGTGCCCCGTCCCTGCTGCAGGCTATACAGATTCAGTGCTGTCTGACTATAGCTGAGCGTGCCTGTGGCTGTGTGTGAGTGTATGGCGTTTCAGCATGGGGGAGAGAGAAGAGTTCAGGGGAGAGCACCCTGGCTGTGTGCATTCCAGGAAGCTGAGCCAGTCCAGCAGCAGAGTCCTGTGGAGAAAGGATCAGCAGCAGCTGCCCTGAGCCAGCCCAATATTTCAGCCTAAACTAACTGTAAAGCTGCCCAGCCAGGTAAAGAGACAGTCAGTGAGTCACACAGTCACTACATGCTCACACTGACAGCTGTCCAGGAAGCTCAGGGCTCATACACACTGGGATACTTTTGTGAGGGATTTTGCTGATCACCAGCGATCAGCAAATTGCTGTGTATAATGTAACCCTATGGGATCATTCACATTACAGAACTTGCAATTTTCCGAAATCTCCAATGCACTGTCTGCATCTGCATGTAGCATTTTTGGAGAAATTGTGATTCTCAGTCATTGAATCAAAATGCAGTTCACAATTCAATTCACAAGTGTGAGTGGAATGCAAGTGTGAATGTGCCCTCTGTCAGACTTGGAACCCACTGGGAGTGTTTGCAGGGATCCGAAAAGCCAGCCCAGCACGCAGGAGACAGACAGAAAGCAAAGCCCAGCCACAGCCAGTAAGGGCAGCATGGTGGCGTGGCTGTAGTGGACAGCAATCTTGCTTTGCGGCGGCACTATCTGAACAGCGTTTGTATGTTATCCCCGTGTCTGCATGGGTTTCTTGCAGACACTCAAGTTTCTTCTCACATCCCAAAACCATACGAATAAGTTTATTGGCCACCCCCTAAATTGGCCCTAGATTATGATTGACACATAGTTATGGAAGGGATTAGATTGTGAGCTCCTCCGAGGGACAGTTAGTGACATAACTGTACTGCAAAGTGAAAAAGGAAGATCTGCATGTTCCTCGATGAAAAATATTTGTGGTTGTATCAAACATGAAAAAACGGACACTATGCTTTCTGGCTACATGTCCAGTTTTTTACTTTGGATATGTGCACCAAAAAAAGGTTTTCATTGGGCAATGTGCGGATCTTCCTTTTTCACTTGCTGCATTGGGACCGTCCATTAGACTGGTTAGAGCAGTATTTTCAATTTTCTATATGTACTCTATAAAATGAGGCAGAAGCTGTAGGACATT